>NC_046156.1:167295900-167895900 GCF_011064425.1 Rattus rattus | reverse complement strand
CCTTTCTGTTTTTACAAACAGAAAACTTTGCATTTATAGTAAAATTACATACATTTAACATGAACACATGTATAAATACAGAACGTCTTTAGATTTTATGGGACATCACTATAAATTTCATGGGACAAAAAAGAAAAATTAAGTTCCTGGGGCAATGTGATAATATTTAAATATAAGTGTGTTTCTAGTCAACATTTTCAAAATTAAAACATTTTTAATTTTCGAGAATTTTGTACATTACATGTTTATGATTTCTTCCTCCTTTTAACTTCCTCCAGAATCCTTCACTTCTTCTCAAGTTCATAGTCTCTTATCCTTTAATTATTCTTATTCCACAATTTATAAACACAATCTGCTGAGGTCATGTAACATGTGTGTGCAGCTGACCATTTGGGGTTGGGTAATCTATCAGGGAGTTTATTCCTGAGGAAATCTGAGTCTCTTTTAAGATGTTATTACTTGTCCTGCTGATCTTTATCTAGGGCCTTGTGAGATTTTCCCCATCCATGTTGGCAGGGCAATGGGTATTGTCATTGTATAGGTGATACTATTTTGCGACAGACTTTCAGGTTCTCAGGCTCTAACAATTCTCTCTCTCTCTCTCTCTCTCTCTCTCTCTCTCTCTCTCTCTCTCTCCCTCCTCCTCCTCCTCTTCTTCCTCCTCCTCCTCTTCCTCTCCCTCCTCCCCTTCCTCCTCCTTGTCTTCCTCCTTCTCCCCCCTCCCCCCTCCTCCTCCTCTTGCTCCATCTCCTTCTGTTCCTCCCCTTCTTCTTCTCCACTGTTCCCTGAGGCTTAGGTGAACGGATTGTGATACAGTCGCAAGCATCACCTGGGACTGGGCATAGCATAGTCAATTCTTTTCTCCATTTTGACCTGGGTTTTTGCAATGGCCTGCAAGTGTGGAGAAAACATGGGCATGGGTAGAAACCAGAAACTCACCTGGCAACAGTGGTTCTTGAGCTAGAGGTAGTCTAGCACATGGACATGGGGGCAGATACTGACCCCAGACAATTTCTTGAATGTGTGTGCTGAAAGTCACTGATAAATGGTCTGGTTTTTCTCTTTTCCTTCTGATGGTTCAGATTTTTAGGTAAGGTATTTTTTTTTCCTGGAAAATTAGGCTTCTTTAAAAGGAAGATGTAGAGATAGACTTTTAACAATCTCTCTTGTGAAGCATTATTCATAATGTCTACAATTTGTAAGCAGCTGTGATGTTCTACAGCAGGTGAATGGATGGATTCGGTAGGCCCTCACCGTGAATATTACTTAGTGATAGAATTGAGCTATCAAGCCAGGAAAATACTTAGAGGAATCTGAAGTGCATGTTGCTGTGTGAAAGCAGTCAGTCTGAAAGGCCAACAGCTTTTATTCTCCAGAGAATCAGACCGAAGTCAATTTAATAAATTATATATAACACAATAAATTCTATATTAATATGTAATAAGTCATATATTATTATCATATAATTTATTCAACTTTCATTAAAGTAGTAAAACCAGTTTTCTCATATCTGAGATCCTGGTAGTTATTTAGTTCTTTAGGCTGGTACCCTTGTAGTCAGGGTAGGGACCGACAGTGACTGTCTCATCCTGGAGAGGCCAAGGACTGGAGAGTTGTTCAGGTTGATGGAAGCAAAGGAATCAACACCAGCATCAACAGGTTAAATCCACTTGGACCTAGTGTCTAGCTGGCCGGAGGGAAGGCCAGATGAGCAGAAAGCCATCTTTCTTCTGCTCCGCCCCCGCTCATCTGACTTGCTACCAGAAGGTGCCTGCAATACTTGTAGAGGGTCTTCCCATATCAGTTAGGGAACCAGGATGATTCTTCAGTTGAGTTTCCTTACTGTGGTGATTCTAATTTATGATTCTAATTTTATGGCAAGTTGACATGAAAACCAACCATGACAGTGCTATGTGACTCCACCTGGGTGCCGTACTGAAAAAGGCTTGAGTGTAGAGAGAGAAATGTGTCAGTAGCATCCAGAGGCTGGAAGGCAGTAGAGCAAGATGGAAGACCGAATGCAAGGTGCCTTAGTTAGGGTTTTACTGCTGTGAATAGACACCGAGTCAAAGGCAACTCTTCTAAGGACAGCATTTCATTGGGGCTGGCTTACAGGTTCAGAGGTTCAGTCTATCATCATCAAGGCAGGAGCATGGCAGCATCCAGGCAGGCATGGTGCAGGAGGAGCTGAGAGTTCTACATCTTCATCTGAAGGCTGCTGGGAGAGGAATGGCTTCCAGGCAGCTAGGATGAGGGTCTTAAAGCCCACACACACAGTGACACACCTATTCCAATAATGCCCTACCTCCAAATAGTGCCACTCCTTGGGGCAAGCATATTCAAACCAGCACAAGGGATTTAGGACAGTGAGCTACTCGGTATCACTGTGATAGTAATCACCATAGAGAATCCTGCAATAATAGGCAGGTTAATAAGCATGCGGGTTTATTTAACCTAAGTTTTATAACACAGAAGATTCTGGAATCAAGGACCCAAAGGAACAGGAAAAGCTATATTCCTATGGTCAGTCACCCAGAAGTGTGATTAGAGGACAAAGGGTGGTCCCGATGCTATGAAGCTGTTAGGAACACTATTAGTCCTGTTTGTACAGACTGCTTCTGGAAAGTGTGTAGTAAGGCTTTCCTGTGTGCATGTGACAGATGCCTACCTCTAAAATGAGGGTCTCAGTCTAACTTTAGAAGCAGCGCTGAGATTCTACTTCTGCCCTGTTTCAGGGGGAAAAGAGTAGAAGACAGCCAGGGGACCTTGCTGTTTCTGATGTATTTTCAAATGCTAAGATGCCATATTAGGGTAGCATGTCCTGAACCCCATTGATTGTCCCAACCATAGTATATTACTTAAAAAAATCACTCTTTGCAGTTAAGCCTTTCAGTAGAAACTTTTGGCCAGTATGGGCAATGATCTTACGCCACTCCACGGAAAAACGGAAGCTGCACTGTGTGCTTCTTCAATTGTCACCTGAACAGTCATGTGCTTCCTGGTGACGTCTCCATCAATGATGAGCTGTACATGAGACAGGACCCCTAAAAGTATGTCACCTAGTGAAGTCCCAGTCAGACTGTTTTGTTAAGTATACTCAATGGTGTTGGGGCAGCAGTGAAATTAACTAGCTGCATTTCTCAGAACATATCCCTGTCACTTTGCAGCGTGTTGCTGTATGGGCCTGCCGATGCTCCCAGGCTTAAACAGAGCTGTGTCCTTATAAGCTGATCATAAGTGGAAGATGTCACAAGTGTCACTGCATTAGACCCATGCAGCCTATGAGGCACCATAGGTTAACCACAGCACACTGCAAAGCATTTGATTTGCCCTGGCAGGTAATCCTTTGGCTGACCGGTACTTATGCTTTGTTTTCACCACTCAGCAGCAAGGGCACTGAGCCACATATCGCTAATCCAGGAAGAGAGCAAAAGTCAAATTGTGATGCATGGATTCTCACCAGTGTGCATCGCTCCTATATGCCATGGTGAAGTTGAACACTTATAACTTGAATCATTGTAAGTTGGAGACTGCCTGTATATGTGTATATAACACAGCTGTATGGATGTATTAGATATATCATATAATTTCATATCTTTTATATATATTTTATACTAATGCATATGTGTAATTATATCGAAGCCATTTTCTAAGTAAACCACTACCACCCTCATGCTTGTGGTGTCTCCCCAGCACCTCCCTTTACAACAAAGTTACGGGCACTGAATACAACAGTGTTCTCTCAAGTCTGCTAAGACAATGAGAAACAATTTTTTTGTAACGATAAATAGAGCAGAAATAAGAAAAACTTCCATTCACCATTCTTTGCCTGGTTTTCACTACATCATCACAGAATGATGTATAAGACAAAGCAATACACACTTGCACATAATGTGCACAATTGTAAGCATGTGTAAGTATATGTGTGTCTGTACACACAACAGGTACGCATGTGGAAGCAAGCACAAGCACGTAACACTATCCCCCCATCCCCATATTTTTGTTTTAAGGATCACTGAACTAAGATTCATTAAAAACTCACCATCTCCTCCATGTTTTGACAAAAGAATCAAGCACATTAGACCCCCTTTAAACCTCCGGTAAATGAGTATCATAAAATAAAAGATTATTTGGGACTTGTTTTCATATATTTACAAATCAATTTTTTTGTGGCTGGGAAGGAGATCAAAAGTCTTTTGTGGGTGGTGGCTTTATGCAAAGCTTCCCTTTTGTTCTTTGGGGGACAATAATATACAATATTTACATTCGGTAACAAGGGATGTGTCACTGGGTAGGGGAGGAGTGAGTGAGTGAGTGGTTGGTCTGTGCTCTCTGTGCGGTAGGAAAGACAGTGTATGAACATCTTCACGGATGCTTGTCATTGCAAAGGAAAGAGAGAAAGAGGACGAGGAGGAAGTTAGAATGTGGACGATTTCTCCTTCTGTGTGGCATGGGTAGTCAGTGGCAATTTTTGAAATGATTTTGAAAATAACATTGCTAAATAGACTTTCCTAATACTTATTCATAAGAAGCAGGTTGTTATGACTGATGTAACAGTGCTCGTATATGAATAGGATCTTAAATCATTAAATATCATTTTAAAAATGTTTATTTCAGTGCTACCTCACCAAAGAGTTCTTCCAGATCCAGTGCAGACTCCAGCCCTTACCATTTTCCTCTGTCACTGTGTTCCTCCCCTGCACACGACTGTACTGAATTTACAGTTAGAGAACGAGTTGGTCACTCTTTTCATTAACACCTAGCACCAGAGCATAAGCTCCAGAGATCACAAGTGAGTACTTGTCCTACATTTGGATTTTCAGCCCCTCCCCACCCCCTGCCCCTGAGCAGTGCCCGACAGAGGCCAGGGGACTGGCAAAGGCATCATGAGTCAGTGAACAAAGGTAAGGTTTGGTAGTGTGGGAGGTAGGAGCCTTGGAGCTCTGAGCAAAAGGCCCCTGTACCCTGTCTCTGTTACTCAGTAGTTACAAGACTTTGAGCAAGTTAAGTTATGTTTCTCAGAATCATTAATTATTGAATGAGCAGGAGAGTGGTAGTTACAACCTCTTAGGTTTGTTTTAGACAGATTAAGCAAATTTATGTATATAAGGCAGTTACGTTAGAGAAGCTTCTTAATAGAGCTTTCTGCCGACTGAGTTGTCCTGCTCTAATACCTGTTTCCACCAGTGCTTCTAGGATGAAAACTGCCCCTTACCAAGAACTGTGAACGGCCTGCTGTTGTTCCCCACTTAAGAAGTAACAAGTTAGGGTCCTTCAATGTCAGGGATGTTCAAAGAAGATATGAGACTTCTGTATCAGAAATAAGAGACACTTTATGATTCTGTAGCCAGTATATTGTAACTTTCTCATATCCTCTTCCCAAATAACAATTCCCACGGCATGATGTGTATAAAATGACACTCTGCCTGGAACTTACAATGTTTTGCATTGCAGGAGAGGGACCCAGTACTCAAAAACCCTAACCTACAGGATAAGCAACACATTCATCTACTTTTTTTTTTTTTTGCATTTTTATATTAATGTTTTATTCAACTCTTTCTTTTTTAAAATATTGGATATTTTATATATTTACATTTCAAATGTTATCCCCTTCCCCAGTTCCCCCCTCTCCCATTCCCATTTCCCCAGTTCTCCCCTCTCCCATCCCCCCTTCCACTGCTTCTATGAGGATGTTCTTTCTCCCACTCATCCACTCCCACCTCACCATCCTGGCATTCCCCTACTCTGGGGAATTGAGCCTTCACAAGACCAAGGGCTTCTGCTCATATTGATGCCCAATAATACCACTTTCTGCCACATATGCTGCTGGAGCCATGGATCACTCCATGTATACCTCTTTGGTTGGTGGTTTAGTCCCTGGGAACTCTGGAGGGGTCTGGTTGGTTGATATTGTTTTTCCTATGGGTTGCAAACCCCTTCAGTTCCTTCAGTCCTTTCCCTAACTCCTCTGTTGCAGTCACTGTGCTCAGTTCCATGGTTAGCTGCAAGCATCTGCATCTGAATCCACAAGTCTCTGGCAAAGCCTTTCAGGGGACAGCTATATCAGGCTCCTGTCAGCAAGCACTTCTTGGCATCAGCAATAGTGACTGGGTTTGGTGACTGCATATGTGAAGGATCCCCAGGTGAGGCAGTCTCCAGACAGCCTTTCCTTCAGTCTCTGCTCTACTCTTTGTGCCTGTATTTCCTTAAGACAGGAGCAATTCTGGGTTAAAATTTTGAGAAGGGTGGGTGGCCCCATCCCCCAACTGGGAATCTTGCCTAACCTCTGGATATGGTCTCTATAGGTTCTCCCCACTTTTATTGGGTATTTCAGCTAATGTCATCCCTGTTGTGTCTTGGGAGCTTCTTGTTTTCTTGGCATCTGGGACTTGCTGGTGGCTACTCCCCAGTTCCCCATCCCCCATTGCTACACACCTCTGTTTAAATTCTTGACCCTCTGTATATCATCTAGTCACCTCTCATACCTGGTCCTGCCCCCTTTTCCCCTCCCACCTCTGTTTCTCCCAAGTTCCTCCCACCCTCTACCTCTGGTGAGTATTTTGTTCCCCCTTCTAAGAAGGACTGAAGCATCCACACTTTGGTCTTTTTTTTCTTGAGCTTCATATGGTCTGTGAATTATATCTTGGATATTCTGAGCTTTTGGGCTAATATCCACTTATCAGTGAGTGCATACCATGTGTGTTCTTTTGTGACTGGGTTACCTCACTCAGGATGATATTTTCTAGTTCTATCTATTTGTCTAAGAATTTCATGAAGTCCTTGTTTTTAATAGCTAAGTTTCTCCAAGGGAAACATTACCTTTGTAATACCATGTTTTAGTTCATTTGCAGTTATACAATTTCATGGTCTAGATGCCTTACAAAACAGAAACAGATATTATGATATCATATTTATTATGTGTATAATGTATTTATTATTATACATCTGGGAGGCTACAATCAAGCTGGTGTCTGGCTAGTGTCCATTTACCTGTCCAGAGGCAGCTGTATCCACTCTGCCCTTATATGGAGAGCAGAACAAATGACCTTCCTTGGCCTACTTTTATGAGAGCTATCACCCTATTCATGAGGACTCTTTCTCATGACCCATCTAGCTCCTAAAAATGTCACCCTCTATTGCCATCATCTTGGTAGTTAGGACTCCGACATAGCCTTTGTAGGAATATAAGTATTTAGAGCACAGTGTGTTGGATAGCAAATGAAACATCTGCTGTACAGAGACACATTATTGTTGTTCTCCACGGCTAGAAACATCATTTAAAAGATGATAAAGAAAAAAAGTGTCTTTCCCTCTGCACATGACTCATGCAGAAACATGACAGACCCCAGAACATTTTTCTCATACACACAAGAAAAATCTACATCTTGTTTCTATACTGTTTCGATTCTGACCAGTCTTCCCATGGCTACGCTTCAGTGGCTAACTATGTGCTTCAACTTGACCGTGTAACAGGATGCCTGCATATCTGGTTAAATATTGTCTTGGGGTTGTGTCTGAGGATGTGGAGAACTGAGTAAAGCAAACAGTGCTCCTCAGTGTGATGGCTCATCATGCCCTTGCCAAAGGTGGGAACCGAACAGAGAGGCAGAGGGGTATTGAGTCATTATCGGTGTGAGTTAAGAGACTGCTCATCTGCACATGGTGTTCCTAGTTCTCAGGCCTTTAGGCCTGGACCAGAATCTGCCTCATTGGCTGCTCTCATCTGCTCTCATCATCGCTGGCTCTCTAGCAGATCTTTGAACTGCACCTAGTTCTCCCATTTGCAAATGGCAAGTTATAGGATTCATGAGCCTCGGTGTGTGAATATGAGTCAATACCTAACAGCAGCAGCAGCAGCAACAACAACAACAACAACAACACACACACACCCTACACACACACACACACACACACACACACACACACACACACACACACACGCACACACTTGGGTTTCTTGAAAAAGTAATGGTGTACAGAGCCATCTAGCAAGTGATAACAGATTGTGTAGGTTGAGGGGCTTGTAGCTGCTGGGGAGCACTGCACTGGAGGTGTTTCCCTTTGAGAGGAGGGTCTAGTGTTAGGCTCATTCTTCTTTTGAACCTTCCAGGTTGTAAGATGTCTTCTTTCTAGTGCCTTGATTGTTCTCCCTCAATTTTATGAACTTGTACTGTTTTGTTTTTGTTCAAACAGTGATAACTTTACTTCAGTCTTCCTATATAGTTTTAAACCCTTTTTCTAGAAATGTAGTTGTAAGCAGGAAAGAGGAAAGAACATTGCTATTGTCCCAGCCTTAGCCCACTGAATCCCTGTAGGGTCAGTATTCTTATGGTCTAAGATCATTAACCTACAATGGTCATTGTCTTTGTGGTGTAAGGCCATAACAATAGAACAAGAGAACTCAGGCAGCTGAGCTAGAATTGAATTGAATCATCTCATATGTCACCCAGAGAGCCTAGGAACCAGGCTGACCTAGAGTCAGGAAAGGGGAAGATGTATCTGAAGGACCCGAGGGGTTTCGTCAGCCATACACCTACTGCCTCAGGTCAAGACTATGCCAAGCACCAACTTCCTGCCTTGGGTCAAGGCTAGGCCAAGTTCCATTCTCCACTCACAGTTCTCTGGAGGAGCAGGAACATTCTTGATAAACCAGAGTGTACTGACTGACAGTCACCTGACCTCTGGTCCCAGATAGAGTTCGAATGCATGCCATATGCTTTCTAGCCAATAGATTCAAAGGTCAATATGCTTAGCCAATAAGTTTAAACTGTAACCTTGTTGATGTAACCTGTACCCCTAAAAAGTATAAAATCTGCTCGTTATAGCTATTCGGGGTCGCCTTCTAGTCACTCTCTATGAGGGGCCGATTGAGGATTGACCCCGACGCGCCTGGAAAATAAACCTTTTGTGTTTGCACTGAACTCAGTTCTTCTGTCTCACTTGGGCGGTCTCCCGGTAGTTAAGACTCACGTCCAGCCTTACATATCCAGTTTAAGAAGAACCAGGCTAGACTTTGGAATGTCAACATAGTCCTTTAAGAAATCTACTAAAATTATCCTGATCATGATATAATGCAATTATTTTATTCCAGTATTCTATTTTTCATACTGAATAGTCTACGCTTATTTTCCCAAATGAACGATAGGTTATTAAATCGAGGAATTTTAACTTTTGGCTTTGTAGGCCCCTGTGGGTACTCTGCATACTAAGGTCTGTAAAGACCTAAAGAATATTGAGGGCTGTAAATGCTTTAATTTTTTTTTTAACTAGAACTCAATAGTGAAATATGGCTATGGTAATACTATTAAAATGAACTGTGAATTTTGTAAAAAAAAAAAACCCCACAGAATCTAGTTGAAAGGAAATGATTATTGATTACTTATATGTAGAGGAAACAATAGGTTTGGGGATAAATAGTACATATTTCTTCAAAATACAATAGTTGTGTATTACTTCAGAAAAATTCAATAAGAGTTTAGGAGATTAATGTATGTTCCTTGTGTTTGCCCCCCTCCAACAGTATTAAACTATTTAGCAATGTTTTGACATTAATAGCTATCTATAGAATTATTTGATTGGATTATATTACATTTTTTGGTCTTAATGATGCTTATCAAATTATTTCATTAAAAAATCAGGCTAAACTTCCAAGAGCTGCCTTGGGATGAGTAATGACAGCAAAACTAGAGAACAAGAGTCAAACACTCTTAAAAGCATTATGTTTCCTTAAGCTTTGTTCAGATACGAATTCAGGTGGCAGAGTAGCCAACACCCTGATATTCTAGATTAAGTGCTTATATTTGCAGAAGCTCTGCCCGCTAATTCTATAAAGACAGAAGCAGATGAAAGGGGCTGGTCACAAGCTGAGAAAGGCGGACTGGCGTGGGTAATGAGGAAGTGTCTCTGAATCCTTGGTGACTGGATGGCATGCTTTCCTGCTAGTTTTTAAGTTGAGTTACTGCCTTATTTCGAGTCTCTATGGCTCACCTTCCTTTGTTTTTTTTTTTTTTCCTTCTGTCTTTTGAATGCAAGCCCCAGGAAGTGAAAGTTACAATTTGCCTCAACAGACATTCCAAAGCCTTTTACTTTATGGACACAGGGGATGTATTCAGAAGCTTCCTGCCTGGTGGTGATCACATCTTTTGTTCTTTTGTGAGCATCTTAAGTGAACTTTGCTCCAGACAAATTAGCCTAGGGCAAATCTTTGAAAGGATGGGATTCCAAGAAGGACACTTAGCACAGGAAAGGGCATACTGCCTCATGCTATTTAGGTTTCTATTTGTAGCCCAACTTTATTCATTTTCACATTTAATTCCCCCAAAGAATGATAATGACTGCTTTATTTTAGTGTGTGTGTGTGTGTGTGTGTGTGTGTGTGTGTGTGTGTGTGTGTGTGTGTAAAAGTTCTTCTGACTATTTTCTAAAGGTTTTAAGCATTCTCTATTTTATGGCCAAAGATCCCTTAACACATCATAAGAAACAATATCAATGTGTCTGCTTCAGATTTTTATCTAAAATTAAGAGCAAATTTCAGATGTTATAGTTCCTCCAAATTGTCCTTGATTAAAGTATCCAAAGTGTGAAAAAAAATCTCAACTTCTTTAAGCAAATAATGGTCTATCCTGTTTCTGATTCAGTAGTCTTTTTAAGGGAAGAGCTTTTCAACTGCAGACACGTTATTGGGATCACAGGCTACATATACTATGGTTGACAGTGTATATTATAAGGAAATGTGTTGACTCAGGACTACCAAGACCCAAGTTCTTAGTACAAAGGATGTTTATTTGCCTCAAGGGTCAAAGGTTAAGGAATAAGAGACAAAGACTGGAGACAGAGGATGAGAGAGAAGGGGGCAGGAGGAACAAGAGAACAAGGGAGAGGAGGTGTATTTGTGCTGGAGGACAGGGACTGCCTCTAGATAGAGAGAAGACAGATTTGGCACATAGAAAAATGGCAGTTTATAAAGGTACAAGGGGAAACCCCATGTTAGGATGAGGTGGTGTTTAATTTTGATTGGACATGTTAGCTAGGGTAGTCATAAGAGTGTTTTTGATCACTGGACTTCAGTACTTTGATAGCTGGACCTTGCTGGTCAGCCTCAGAAGGAATTAAATAAGGGAATAGACCTTGGTGGCTAGCTTTAGGAATGCAATCCAATGGTTTTTATCAAGGCAGATGGATTGGGAGAGACGGACCAGACTTGCCAGAGCCATGCCCGCCATGCTCGAGCTGGCCAGAGTCCCTTCACATATGTTAAGTGTACATCTGGCTTTGACAGACAGGAAGAGGAAATCTACATTTACCTTTGGTTATCAATTGCCTGGAAACACACTTGACACAAAGAAAGTGCATTATCCTTTGTGAGTTGAGTTGAAGAAAAGTCAATCCTAATCTTATCTGAAAACTTAATAGGGTTAAGATAAACCGATATAATGTCTTCCTCTTTCTCTATGAATAATTTACTATCTTAAATACAGATTTTCTTCACCTGTACTGTTATGATAATGTTCCAAGGTTCTTCTACTTCAGTTCTTAGTGGATGTCATAGTCAGGCATGTTATCAGAAATGTACACATATATTTGCTATATCTTTGCTTGGGACCCTTTGCAATCTACCCATTAGGAAGGTGTACAATGGGCCAATTTATATCCCTACAGTGTCTCCCATGGTGCCTTGCACAGTCTGCTTGATGGATGCTGATTAACAGGAAGGTGTCAGCTGGAAGGTAATTCTCACAGTTGATGCTGAGCGCAGCTTTTGGCACGTCTTGTGAAATTCATGTATCAATGATGTGTATGCATGTGTAGAATATATATTTATTAGATTTGTGGATGACCTGAGGCTGGAATGGAGAACAAATTATTGGATGGCAGGATCAGAATCTGGAAGCGTTTTGACAAGTTGCCTTGAACACGATGAAATTTAATAGGGATGAATGTAAAACCTTAAAACAAAAACCAAACTTTTTCCTGCCTGGAAACTGAGTGGAGACAGTCCTCAGCAAAGGCTGCCATGTTACTGCAGCCACACAATCTCAAATTTATTTGGGGAATGTAAAGAAGAAGGCAAAAGTCTCCCCCTTGGTATTTGCCAATCCCACCCAAAGTCCACATAGAGTCTAGGTTCTATTTAAATTTATGCATAGAATAATTTTCTCTTCTAAGAGACAGCTTAGAGGAAATACATTCTTTATTTAATTATTTATTATTACTTTTTTTTTTTTTAGAGAACACATTATCAAAAGGAAAGGAGGTAGTACATCAAAGGTCTGGTACTACACTGTCTCAACCTTACATAAACTGACATTAGATCTGAGAAATTTTAAGGACAACGACTTTGACTAACTCTAAGGGAAAAAGTTTGAATGGCTGTCTCCTACTTAAGCTGTAGGCTCCTGGAGAAAACATTGAGCAGGCCAGGTTTATTCCAGAGGAAGAAAAGCTTCAATAAGGCAAAGACTGACTTCCACATCACTAGAGAAGTGCTGAGCATTAACTCCAAAGAACAGTGGGACATCATAGACAGTAGCTGCATGTCTCTGAGGGGACTTTGCAGGTTGGAGCACAAGGCTACACGAACATAAAGCTTTCATGATGGAGAATGAATGCTTCCTTAGTTGCTGTAGCTATAGGCCTGTGGTGTGGACAGCAGATTCAAAGGCATGAGGGGGTCCTGTCTGCTTTTAACTTCCCTATCTCTACTGAGGAGATAACCTTCTAAGATGACACACACACAACACACACACACACACACACAAAACACACACACACACAGACACCCATTTGTATATGTGCTAGAGTATAAATGCTTATGTATACCTACATACTTACTCACATATGTGCTATCTATCTATCTATCTATCTATCTATCTATCTATCTATCTATCTACCTACCTATGTGTTATCTATCTATAGTAAATTCACAGACATGCAAATAAATAAATAAGATTATTTTACATACAATCAGGAGCACTATTAAGAATATAAAGCATTTGGTAGAGGCAACTTAGAGGATGAGAGTGTTTGTTTACTATTCAGGCATGAGGACATGAGTACAAAGGGCAAGAACTCACTTAAAAAATGAATATGGTTGGTATGTACTTGCATCTCCAGTGCTTTGGGAGATGGAGCTAAGAAGATGGGTGGGGGCTTGTGTAGCACCAGCCTGACTCTAGGTTCAGTTAGAGACTTTGTCTTAAGGGAACAAGCTGGAGCGCTATGGAATGGCATCTGGCCTCCACACGCATGTGCAGGTCAGTGCACTCACGTGTGGGGATATAATTCATATGCTCATATATAGAAATAACTAAATAAATAAATAAATAACTGGAAAGCAGAGCAAAATAAAGGGAGGAAAACTACCCAGCATGGTCAGAGAGACAATTGTATGGGCATATGAAGGATGGAAAGAAATTGATGCAAAGAAGAGCTAAAGTAGTCAGATTATAAGAATAGGTGGCATTTTTACAGTTAACTGTTGTTATTCAGTTTACTCCTTTTGCTTGTGTGTGTGCAAGTGCACTGATTTGTCCTGGAAAGTAATGCGGACGAGAGCACAGTGATTCTTACAAAACAAAAGAGGAAATCTAGGTAATTACAGATACTCCTTGACTTAGCCCGAGACTGTGTCCATACAAGCTCTTTTCATAAGTTGATAATGTATTTACACAACCACCGAACATTCTAGTTAGCAGCACAATACTGTAGTGTGACTGTCCTCTGACTTGATCACCCTGGTATAGCTGGGCTCACTTCTGTTCCCAACTATCTTCAATAAGGACTCTACCACATATCACCAGCCTTGGAAAAGGCTCAAATTTGATGTTTGAAATACGGTTGCTATTGAATGCGTATCACACTTGTACGATCATAAGTTGCGAGAATCATCAGTTGTGCTATCGTAAGTCAGGCACTGTCTATATAAGAACCAAAATCATTCTAAGGCTTGGGTCCAAGAAATCTGCAAAGAATTCTTAGAAAAGACATGGGTTTTCGTATTGGCCAAAAAAAAAAAAAAAAAAAAAAAAAAAAAGAAACTAGATCTTTTTTCTTTCTTCTTGCAATGGATCTGGAAAGTAGTTTCCCAACTCACTTAGTAAAGTTTGAGTACTACAGAAATTTCTTGCATTCAAAAACAGAACAACAGAACACTCAGGAGGTTAATACACAAGCCACTGAGTGAAGCTTTTATTTAGAAAAGCCACAGTTCTTTTGTTAAGAGAGACAGCAGAAAGGCTTGGTGAAGTGTGCTGTGCAAACAGCCTGGCCATGTGCATGTTGGTGTGCCTGTCTTCTCAGTCCCAAGGGGGATGTGAAGGGATAAACACAGGTCCAGTCATGATGATTTTGCAAGCTTAATGGAGAGGGCTAGAACAGCTAAGAGCAAAGGAAAGTGAGAGAACAGGCTGAGGGTGAGAGAAGAGAGGGCTAGCTGAGTGTGCTATACTAGAAGAGACGGGGCACACTAGAAGGGAGGGCAGATGGAGTCTCTTGTGATACAGTTTTGGAAAGAATATTTAAGCTACAAATTTAAGAGACTGTAATAATAGGTTTGTGATGGTTTGTGTAAGAGAGTCACTGTGTCACACGATCTAGTGATGCCAACACAAAGCTACAGATGTCTTCCTTAATGTGACTTTCAGAAAACAGTGTCACGCTGTCTTCTTGTCCAAGTACATGGCTCTTCTCCCATGTCCCTTTTATGAAGACTGGCAGGAACGCAGCAGGCTTGTGATGTGCTATTGCTTATTTCGGAAGAACTTGGTCTTTTTTTTTTTTTTTTTCACCAACTGGTAGACCTCAAAATGCTTGCCCACCGTAGCTCACATCTCTGTGGAGATTGTTGCTGGGCTTCAAGGCTCAGGAATGTTGAAATGGCATTGAACACGAAGCACTGGCTTTCACACTGCGTTCCAGGATCCACGACTGCAGCTTCTGTCAAGCCATTTCTCTCCGTGTCATACACCTGTACATTTAAATTCCAGGAAACCCATTCAACACAGTGAAATTAAGTAATAATTGAAGCGGATACTAGCTACTTCAGCACAAAAGGTTTTATTTTGGTGTATTTTTAGCACTTGATACAATACAGTGATGTAAAAGTACTAAATCATCAGAAAAAAAGAATCAGTAGTGTTGTAAGGGATGTGAGAAGGGAGAAAAGAACAAAAGGCTTTTCTCCAATCAAATGCAAATGCAAATGACCCACAAGATTGTGAAAACAGTCTTTGTCCTGACAATGAACATTTTCATGCAGTGAAATCCGTTTTTTGAGACTCATTAGCAAATGCTGTGATCTTGCTTATTTTCTGTAGCGGGCGTCTGGTTATTTCAAATTGATTAGGAGACCTGTGATGTGGGAGAGTGAATCACTGAACTACCCCAGGTATTTCTGTAATTGGTTATCATGCTTAATTACAAATGTTTCAGTACAATCAATTTATTCTGGACTGGATTTCCCTTGCCTTTCTTTTGTTGCTGTTGCCAGCAACATTGGCAACATTGTCTGTTTTCAAGGGACCAAGGGAAGTGGGTGGAGGGAGAGAGAGAGAGAGAGAGAGAGAGAGAGAGAGAGAGAGAGAGAGAGAGAGAGAGAGAGAGAGAATATGAATAAATGGACATTTTATGTTTTGGCTCCAGAAAAGGCAAATTAATGAACTGATGGGTTCATTCAAAGTATTCTATCTATAGCAGTAGTGGGAAAAGAAAGAAAAGAAAACATCTATATATTAGTGTGTAGTGGGTGACCATTCATTGTAAACCGTTTCCCATCTCTTTGGGTTTTATTTAGCCCTGTTAGTTCTGGGAGCTGAAAGTCTGGTTCTCTCGTCTCTCTCACCCCATCATGGTGTTGGCTGACCTTTATGTATTCAACCCACTTGTTCCCAAGATTGTCAGAAATAAGTGGACAAGAATAGAACAGAATCCAAGTCCATATTCATGGTCTGGCAATCCTGAAGACCTGAGCAAATGGCTGAGTGTGGGTGTTACAGACTGCAGTCTGGGCATATGTTACATTCTCTCTCTTATCCATAAGCCTGGAGTATTCTAGAACATTCTAATAAGGAGAAGAGGGCCCTGGTGAGGGTGTTGGAATCATGCCTTCTTCCACTTTATGGTCAGTAAAGAACCATGAGAATTTTATAGTCTCCAATGGAGAGGATGAGAATCTATCTTTAATATCCTAGAATCAGAGGAGGATGTAAAAAAAAAAAAACCCATGAGCTTTTTCTAGGCTATCCCTGCTGGAGATTGTACATAGCAGGGAGGGTTACTATCCTGTGAGAAACGCCTCCGCACTGTTCATTCTACAAGCGATGCCTCAGGTGTAGTAGAAGTGAATCATGAATTGGTGCAAACTTCAATTTCTGATGAAGAGTTTAAAATATAATCCTTGTTATTATTACCTTCAAAGTTCTTAAATCCTCAAGTCAAGTACATTTTTCAAGTTCACACTGCTAAAGAGGAAGAAGGATTAAATTTCACCTAGTAGGATTCTGCCCTGGTGAAGTTTTCTGGATGGTTTTGGGAAAACACAAAGCAAACAAGAGTTCATACTGCTAGGAGAGTCCTTTGAGATAAGTTAAATTAGCATTCATTTTCCAGACCAGGGAGGTAAGTAGAATCCAGGAGACTTGTGTGGGACCGATCGGCTCATGGCAGGACTTTACTTCAAGAGTGGAAGATGTCTCATAGGATAATATTGTTCTGTTTTCAAAGTAATTTTCCAGTGAAAAACACCTTCCTCTATCAGGATCGTTCCGTCTTTACAGAATCATTTGATTTTGCTCTTATTATGATGATTCGAATAACAACACAGTTGTTTTTCCATGTATTCCACTGGAGTATATTACAAGGCGTGCCATTTTCCATTTCTTCAAATTGATTTTAGTGTCTCATGAAACCATTCCTGTATGAGCTTTGAACACTTGAGTACACAGAGAAAAACCAAAGATCCATTTTACAGTCCTTCGTATTTACTATCAGCAAGTCAGCAAACTTCTGTAAATCATTATTGAGGGTGAGAATTAATTTTGAGAAAAGTAGCCATTGGCAATGTTCACATAAAAGTGTGAGAAAAACATTCCAAATGGGGGTTTTATAGTCACCGAAGGAAAAGCTCTTCTGTTATATTAGAGCTGCCAAAAGAATTCAGAACTCAAAAGATCCAAATGACAGCGGAGCGGATTGAAGCTGCTCCTCTCCGCACATTCTCTCTTCTTTATGCATTCAGGGCTCCACATCAAGAAAACTTATATGCAAGGGGTGCAGAGCAGATCCAATTATACAGAACTCCAGCTAATGTCTGACGCTTTTAAGTACTTTTCAGAATATCTGTAGGATCGCTATAGAGCCACCTCTCAATTTCTCAAAGTAATGAGAGAAGACTTGGAATACATTACCCCCAAGCCCATAGAAGGAAGTAATTAGCATTCATTACCAATTTTATTTTAATAGCTAATTGCACTTCGCACTCATATATTGATACAAAAACCGGACAGTTGAGAAGCATCAATGATCATTTATAATATGAATGTAGAGAGAACACTTGAAGGAAAGTTTTGCTGTTCTAAAGAGTCTGCAACAATTTGCACACAGTTTGATAGAATGCTGTGATCCATTCAAAACTAGACTTTAGCACGGGTGAATGGAACAGGGGTAGGGATCTTGGCGCCTTAAGAACAGTGTCTATTAAATTTGAGGGTTAAATGGAGCAGAGGAACAGTGGTCATATGAAAGTGGTGCTAGAATCTCTCTCTCTCTCTCTCTCTCTCTCTGTCTGTCTCTGTGTGTGTGTGTGTGAGAGAGAGAGAGAGAGAGAGAGAGAGAGAGAGAGAGAGAGAGACAGAGACAGAGAGACAGAGAGACAGAGAGACAGAGAGACAGAGAGTGTCACACCTGGGGTATACCTAAATAGAGAGGAACAAAGATTCCAGAAACGTTAGTGTGAGAGTTCACTGGAAATGCTCAACTGTGCAAATTTGTGTATCAGGACAATCCTCCTAAAATGTCTTCTCCAAGTCTCAGAAAGAACATTCCAGATGTATTTGTTTGGAAAATGGCTACAAGTATAAAAAAAATTAACCCTTACAATGTTTATTAACCCTTACACAGTGTCTTGTGTAGCCTGAGATGGCCTGGATCATGTTATGTGGCCCAGGATGATTTGAGCTCCTGATCCTTCTGTCTCCCTTTCGTATCTCTTTTATGACTCTCTTGTATCACTACATCATCGGGATATGGAAAACAAAAGCATATTCCATATCTTCTACCTGTAAATGTGTTTTCAAGCTCTCTGATAAGCCAGGCAGCAGACAAAAGTTTCCACCTACCTGCTGAGATCCAATAAGAACCAGAAAGCACATAAAAGATAGAAAATTTGGGAACAATAGAAAAATAAGATCATTAAAGAGGCAAAGGTCATGTGCTGAAACAGCCACACAGATTATGTTTTTCTCCAGAGTTTGTGGGAGAGGTTCTTATTCCTGTCTTCTAGGTCTTCAGGGCAAATGGAACTCAGAGGGAGATGTTGGCTGTGAGAAACTTGAACTGAATGGAAACCCGTCAGTGAACAGTGCCCCTTCAAAGGAACCATGCTTTCCCACACATCTCCTTCCTGTATGACACACTCTGTGGTAGATTTCTATAGGCTGAATGGAACTAGAAGCTGGAGGAAGGCAAGCTCCTTAGCCCAGTCCAATGTACATCAACTTTTGAGTGGAAGGATCAGGGCAGAAAATAAGGAATTATGTTAAAAAAAAAGAGGTGTAAGAATGCATTCTTTATCTCATTTCTCCCCGAGGAGCCCTCTGTACACATTATACGGCAAGCTTTATAGCTGCAACCATAGAATGAACTATGTATGGCTGGTTAGGTTAAGTGAAGGCTTGTTGATGTCCTTATGGGACCACTGAGTGTTGTGTAACAATTTCCACTGAGATAAAACATTCCATCTAGGAGGGAATAGTTAAGTCTCAGGATGGTCAAGAGGGTGACTCGCTAAGATTCAGGAGGTGATCAACTTAGAAGCTTTAGGGAGTTCCTGAAACTGACAAGGTGTACTAGGCTTCTCCTTGCCCAAATTTATACAAGCAGTAAGGACTTCTGAAAAATATTCTCGAATATGCTGAGCTGCCTAGAGAGGAAAAGACCAACCAAGCTGCCTAGAAGAAGCAAATCAGCTGAAATTCTTGAAAAATAGACAAACTAAGTTTTCTGGAAGACAGAGAACAGCAGAACTTCCTGAAAGAAGCAGAGATCTGTTGAGTTGCTTTGAAAAGACGAAGCCCAACTGAGCTACCAGGAAGAGATGCTCCCTGACCTGTTGAACTCCCTGCAAGTTGTACAATGTGAGCCTCATTGTTTAAGCTTTTGTGATTGGCCATTCTTACTAGTGTGGGCTTTTGCTGATGTAGCAATTCTTTGACTCATATCTGTTCTTATGACCACTAACCCACACTATGTAAATAATACCTGATTAACCCAGGTCTCCTTACCGTAGTCTTTTTAATTTCTTATCTGAGGTGAGTAGATATTTCCTCACATATCTCCAGGAATACTGTCACACAATACTGAGGTATCACAGGCATTGAGAGAAGATATGGAGGTTCAGGGTTCTAAAGGTTTTACAATGCAAATACGATGCCCCTCAACTTCAAGCAACTTCAAGAGGGATTGCTTTCCCATTTCCTTCTGGAAGAATCCCTCTCCATGTTTTCCTGCCTGCTCACTCAAAGTCATGTGACCTGTCCTGTGCCTGTCCTTTTCCTGTGGCTGGCAGAATCTAGGACTCCCCTGGTCACTGCAAAGGGAAGAAGTATTAAGATCCTGGTCTCATGAGCTCTCCACATAGAGCAGTGCCTCTTAGAAGAATTTTAGATGAAGAACTGTCCACATTTAGGGATGTCGTCCCAGCAGTAGTTGGACAAAGGGCACGGAGATACCTACTCCATGTGGGTTTTATTAGCTCCATTTTCAGACAAGGATTTGAGGTTCAGAGCTGCTTAAAACCTTGCCAAATTTACAGCCTTAGCAGGGAATCAGCCCTCAAGTGCAGGTTTTGGTTCTTTCAATTCTGTCAAAATCTGTCTCTTTTCTTTCAGACAATTCAATCTGATTTCTACTTTACTGGCTTCTTTTTATCCTGAAACCATTGGATTTTTTAAAAAAAAAAGTTGTAAATGATTCTAAAAATCGACTTGGATGAAGAAATGTATGAGAAAACTATAAAAAAGAAAAAAAAAGAAGAGAAAAGAGTGAGAGAAATGCTCTCCGGCATTAAAGCATAATAGGACGCTGTAGTAGTTGAAATTGTAGAGGTATACACAGATTAACACTGTGGATTAGGACTTCCTGCAGTTGATCTGCATACATGTGAGCTATGTCATTTTACCAGTGGGCATATTTTAATAATAGATGGAAAATTACATCATAGACTATTTAAATTTCAATACACTAAATGTTACAAGGGAACCGAAAAGAATAGCAGAAAATATAGAATATTTTTATAAGTTTGATCAATGTATAACATTTATAAGCACGTTTCATGTTAAAGGCAGAAATATCAAGAAGCATGTAAAGATGAAGGAAGCTTTTTGTGACAATTAATAGACAATTAATCACCAGGAAAAAATATTTCAAAACACATAGAATAAATGAATTGATATTTTTAGTATGAGAACACATACCCGGAAGAGGTAAAAATAACTAATACATAAAAGACTGTCTGATCTAATTCTTATTAGTGAGCAAATAAATTTAAAGTTTGAAGACATTTCTCAACTAACAATATCAAGGAAGGCAAAGAGGATATGGGGTTAATCTTTATTTCATATTCTTCTAGTCATCGTCAAAATTTCATTTTTTTCTGTAGCATTATTTGGTATTATATACCAACCTTTAACTTTTAGGAAGTTCTTTTCAGGGTATAATAAACACATAGATCACATAAAGACAAACACTGCAGTGTTATTCATAATAGGAAATATTGACAAAGTATGGCTAACTATTCATAGCCCAAGGATCGCTAAATAATTTATGTACATTTATAAAGGGGACTATGACTTAGCCAGATGGTGGCATGTATACCTATTGTTATCATAATATGGTTTCAGTGACAAGGCATGCTTTTATTATTTATATTTTATAATTTTATATTATTATTTATATTAAAGCAGTTATTTTACTAAAGGCAACATATTTAGAACAAACTCTCAAGATGATGGACTAAAACACAAACCATGCTTGTTCTGTGACTAGCCGTATTTTGAAAGACCTTTACATTTTACCTATCTCTCTCTGTAATTTATGGTGTTTATGCTGTGCAACAATAAGGAAAAACACTGACGTCTATTTGGAGAAATGAAATAGAGTATGTAATTCATCACTGCACAGCACATGAAGACTAGGTTTTTAGGATAAGCAACTGTGTGTGTTTGCGTTTGTGTGGACATGACAGCAAAAAGCCGCAGCAAGCAGAAGAGAAAGGAGTGTAGCCACTCAGCCTAACTTGTGTTTGGTAGCTGCAGAGGGAGCAAGTGTCACCTGATTCTGTTTTGCCCTGGGAGCATGTCCACATCCTATGCCCGGATTTGTAGGTGTCTGATCCAGAAGAACCCAGCTCACCTGTAGTCGCTTGTTCTTTTTCCCTGTAGTCTACAAGGAAGACACAAGAACTGGCAGAGTAGCAGATACCAGCCATAGCTAGACAACGTTCTCCCTGGTCACAGGCTTGAACAGTTATACTCAGGAGATCAATTCAATTTTGAACAGATCAATAGACTGATATAGATAAAAAATGAGGCCCTGGGGAAAGGCCATTGAGAAGGCAGAGTCACGTGAAAGAGTTCTTGCCCTCAGGGTTCAGGAAATGCACTTGGTTTAATTTTCAAAGCGTCACTGGAACCAGTGGTGGGTTCACAGGGACCAGGAAGCCACCCAGTGTGTGCAGGCTGTGGCTAGGCTGACTGTGCCGAGGAGAGTGAAGATCCACAGGTCCCTGCCACTCCGATACCACTTGTTCTCTCATGCTTGGATCCCGGGATCCCTTTGCTACTCTTCCCCACATGGACACCATCTTCCTTTTCTGCCAAAAATACTCTCAACAGGCAGAGTATGGTGGCCCACGCCTTCCGTCTCAGCATTTGGGATGCAGGTGGATCTCTGAGTTCAAGATCAGCCTTGTCTACAGAGTGAGTTCCAGGACAGTCAGGGCTACACAGAGAAACCCTGTTTTGAAAAGGCAAAAATAAAATATAAAACAAAATAGTCCCAATATAATTCTACTACAGGCAGCATATATTTGCTCTATATAACAGCAGAAACTGGGGACACTGCAGTGGATGGTTCCTTACGTGTTCCATATGAGGTCTAGGTATTTCTTAAAAGTGGATTGGCAGTAAAAAATTTCTTCTCCCTAAGCTACCTTATGTAACTTTTCCTCCATCTATTTCAGGGGGCAGGATCACAAAATACTACCTCAAAGGTCATTTGTTCTCTTTATTTTGGTGCAGGAGGTGGTGAGGTCATCTTTGAATGAAAGAAGATCTTCAGGAGACTTTTCCAAAGAAGGAGACCTCTTCTAGAGGTTACTGAGCCCCATGTGAATGGTAGGAATTGGCTCACTGCTTCTTCCCTTATTTTCTCCATTGCCTAGCACTAAACAGTGTCGAGGCTTGAGGTGTGGCATGGTCTAGTTGGGATTTTAATTTTGTTATTTTTTTTTGAGAATTTCATACTTTAGCATACTATATTTATACCATTTCTTCTCTTTCTCCTTCAACTTCTTCCCCAACTCTCTCCTAAAATCATGACCACTCCTATAACTATTAATGTTACACACACACACAAACACACACACACAGACCCACACACAGACACACACAGACACACACAGACACACACAGACACACACAGACACACAGACAAACACAGACACACACACAGACACACACAGACACAGACACACACACACAGATACACATAGACACACACAGACACACAGACAAACACAGACACACACACAGACACACACAGACACAGACACACACACAGATACACAGACACACACAGACACACAGACAAACACACACAGACACACACACAGACACACACAGATATGCACACATGCATGCACATACATACAGACAGACAGACACACACACACACACACACACACACACACACGCAGACAGCCTACTGAATGTTTAGTATGGCTAATATGCACACAGGTTTAGGCCTGACCCCTTGAGACTTGATAACCTATCATGGGTCTCGTTCCTGGAGAAACAGGTTCTCTGCCTCCCAGCAGTCATTTATTGTCCATAGGTTTTCATCTAGGGGTGGAATTTTCCCTGCCCTCTTAGGCATGTACACTTGTGTGATCATCATGCATGTCTCACTTAGGCTACCATATTGTTGAGATTTCATGGGTGCAGCATCTCTCATAGTATGATAAGGTGCCCGGAATGAAAACGAATTAGTCCAGGTATTTCTTAATTTTCTGGGACTGATCTGTAGGCCAGGTTAATTTTTGTTCCTAAGGAGACTCCTCTGTGGGAGTCAAGAGGGCCGCCATACTGAGCACTAAGGATTTCTTCTTTAGGGCTTTTTAGAAGATGAATCAACAAGGAGCATGCCCTATGATGGATGGGTTGTGAAGAGAAATGAGCAGGACAGTAGCTTAACAGACAAGAAATAAAAAGAGCTAAAGGGAAAAAGGAAGAATGTGTATTGAAAACAGTCACCACCACCACTATGACCAAAATCATTGAGAAAAAGTACAGAGAACTAGGTGTTAGGGAGAGGAGAAACTGGCTTAACTTTCGTTCTCTACTGTTAGCCTTAGGTCACTACAGTGACCCTGCTCCTCGCTCATCTTAATACAAATGAGGAAATCAGGCGCAAGCACTCAACTGACTTCCTCAAAGCCGTTCTTCCTTCAGCTTGTATTTGAGTGTGGAGTCCAGGTCTTCCAGCCGCCAATTCAGCTACACTTCTACAAGCTCAGTTTAGTTATTCTTGGGGGTATAAAATCAGACAGGTTGTCATTAATTTACACATAAAAATAGTGCTAGCCAGATTTGGCCACCAGTACAGCATGATGAATTTGAGGTTGTGTCTTGATCTTTTGTTTCACGCACTAGTGTGTGGTGTACATGTGTGTATATACTTGTGATTCTGTGTGTGTGTGTGTGTGTGTGTGTGCTCTTACGTTCAGGGATGTGTGTAGGTATGTAGGTACGTGGGAGACAGAGGTTGACCTCAGGTATCTCCCACCATGCTCTTCCCTGTATTCACTGAGGTATGTAGGCTGAGCAGGGGCCTCATACATTTGGGTCTAGTTATCTGTTCTGCTCCGGGAAGCCCTGATTCTTGCTCTAAAGCACTGGGATCAAAGGTGGGTTATCACACTCCGATATTACATAGATTCTGAATGTCCTAACTCTTGACCTTATACTTTCACGACAAGTATTTTATCCACTGTCCGTCTTCCCAGCCTTGGGATATTCTTTCCTCCTTTCTTGTAGATTTTTGGTACTTCATGTTTTCCTCAGTCGCTCATAAAACTTACCTTTCTTTTTATTTAAAGTGGAAAATTGTCTTTAGGAAAGAGTCTTCCCACCTGGGAGGACTCTACTGTTTAATAATAGATATTAGCATCCAAATAATTGAACAGTCATCCATGAGGGACACGCACCCACACAACCAGATGCATTGTGATGACATTGACCCTTTCTCAAAAGTTTCACTTTCAATATACAATATATCTACTGTCAGAAACACGGAAAGGCCAGCTGTTGAAGAGATAGCTTCAGAAACAAGCCAGTCTTTTTCCCCACCAACTTGCATCACTTTGCGTTTAGGCAACTACACAGCAAGAATGATAGGAAAGTAAGGAACACCAAGAGGAAGGGGGGGGGACGGGGGGAATGAAGCAGGAGAGAATAATTTCCTGGCAAGAAGTGCGGTGTGATGATGCTTCAGGTGGTGATCCATTATGGCGGTTAGGAGGCCGGAGAGGACCGTAGATCTCCCAGGTCCTCAGGGGCAGGAGCAAGGGAATAAGATGAAGAGAAAGCTTGGACAAATGAAGTGCCTCAACAGCCAAAAAGTGGCTGATGGATGTTCCCATACCTCGGAAGACCGATCTCCCAGCAGGAGAATAAAAGGTGCACCGGAGCCGAGCCTGCTAGAACCACACCGTTATAGAAGTGATCTTCCCCTAACCTCCCGATCGGGGAGTTTATAATGCACCATAAAAACTCCCGTCTCTAGGCTAAAACCTGGCACTACTACACTTAACTGCATTTTATTGCCATTGTTCAAATCCCCAATTCACTGTTACTTTTTCTTAAGTAGGATTGGTTCTATTTTCAGCAGTGCAGGTGCCAAGATGTTTTGTAAAAAGAAAGGGAAAAAAAAACCCCACAGAGAATAGATTTGATTTTGAAAATGCAGACACTGGATTTCAATTCTTAAGTTGCAATGCTGGAGTAGGCATGGGAGACGTTTTGATTAAATGTGCCTACGTCCAGGCTATTAATTCCAGCTTGGATGGTGTCTGTACATACAGAAAACCATAGGAAAAGCAGAGATATTCAGAGTTCCCGACTCGTGAAGGTCATCCTGCCAATAGCTTCCCTCTCTGGCATTATAACAAAAATTTGAGAGATGTTTTCTTTACACACTGGTTGAATATCTCTTATCCTAAGTGCCTGAGACATGAAGAGTTTTGAAGTTTGGGTATTTTTGGATTTTGGAATGTTTGCATAAATATAAGATACCTTAGGGGAAATGAGAGCCAAGTCTAAATACTGAATTTATTTGTTTCGTGTATGCCTTGTATACATAACCCAGTGGTGATTTCATACAATATTTTTAGTGTCCCTGTGTTTTGACTGTGACTTGTCACAATTGGTCAGGTGTGAAAGTTTCTACTTGTGACATCGTGCTGCCACTCAGACACATAGCTACTGGAGGATTTTGAAGTCCGAAATTTCAGGTTGTGGATACTCTGACTGGATTCATTAGTGGTTTCTTCTGCTATCAGATGGGGCGGGGATAAGATGCTCGTTTGATAGAAGAACACGTAGGTCCTTATAAAATAGACAGAGCTTACGCGTGTATTTCAAAACGTTGGGACCACCAGTAATGAATCTTCTGATGTCTTTACCTGACCCAATTCTATCTCAGTGTTTGAGTTATTTCAGCTCAGTTTATGATCTGCCCATTCCATATTCAAGACCTTAACAAATCAGATTTCCCCCTCACTCAAATAACCGTGCGCAGTCAGGTTCAGAGTGGAAATGAGGCTGGTCACTGCACTGCTGCCCTTTGTCACCCCACGGTCCTCTGGAATCAGAGTCAACTGTAACGAACCGGTTCTCAGTATCCCGGTACTGACCTCTCCCTCTGCACCCCAAGCACTCCACGGAATGTACAAGTCCAGGCTCCCTCACGGATGTTAAAAATTTCAAGTAAAAACAAAAACAAAATGGGCTGGAGAGATGGCTCAGCGGTTAAGAGCACCCGACTGCTCTTCCAGAGGTCCTGAGTTCTATTCCCAGCAACCACATGGTGGCTCACAACCATCTGTAAAGAGATCTGATGCCCTCTTCTGGTGTATCTGAAGACAGCTACAGTGTACTTATATATAATAAATGAATAAAAAAAAAACAAAAACAAAAACAAACAAGAATCGCTCACCTCCAATGATCATTTAGTGAATTAAAGCTACAATTTCTGGAGGACAGGCGATTACGATAGCCCTGCTCGTTTGGTTATTTGGAAGTGAAATAGTTCTCATTCTTTGTGGTATGGCTTTTGAAGACGTTAATTTTTGAAAATTCCACGATATTGTATCTTGGTCATGTCTATCCCTATCTCTTTCCTTCCAACTCTACCGCTGATCTCCTGTGTGTCACCTCTCCCTAGGGTCACATCTCCCTAGCGTCACATCTCCCTCTCAACTCTACATTCTCTCTGTCGTGTTTTCTTAACTTGGGTCCAGTTGGTGCTGCTCAGTATGGGGACACTCACTGGGATCTTGTCAACCTATCATTGATCTCTCCCCTGCATCCGCCCCAAGGAAAAGTTCTCTCCTCTCCTGTCCTCCACTAGGGATGGGGCATCAGGAGTTCCCTCCACCAGGTTCTCTTTATAAGGGCGAACTCTGTTCCCTTGGCTCTGTGAGTTAAGGAATGCTGCTCTGAAGCCCTCTGGGCGCCATCTGTGCTCGCTGAGTTTCGGTGGTTAGGTGAAGAGCTGCCGGTCGACTGTTGTTCTATCAAGTTTTCTGACGTGCTCCCACAACAAGGGCTTTAACCCAGGACTGTCTGTACACTGTGCCCCTGAAACATATAAAAGAGATGCTTTATTTACTGTGGACATAACGTGTTGGAAGAATGACTTGGGTTGTAGCTGGAACAATTAGTATAAAAAACTTAAAATATGTTTGTTCTGTTGCCCATGTATTTATCCAGGCAGGAAAAAAAAATGCGTGGTGCACCTCTTTAATTCCAGTCCTCTGAAAGCAGAGGCAGACGGATCTCTCTGAGTTCAAGGCTAGCCTGGTCTACAGAGTTCACAGAGAAGCCCCGTCTGAGAGAAACAAAGCAAACACAACACAAAGAAGCAAACAAGCAAGCAAACATACAAAAAGAACTATGCAGGCGTTCTCAGAGACAAGAAAAGATGGCGGATTTGTAAGAGTCCATGTTGGAAATGTGGGGTATGTGTGGTGGATACACACAGGGAAGAAAGACATGAGATACAGACCGTCCATCAGGTCGGCAGGGTCCAGATGGAAAATGCCCGTGACCGTGGAAGTGAGGGCCAAGGGGCGCACAGAGATGGGAGCGTGGGGCACTGACAGCCAGGTTCTCAAGTGCACACAGACCAAACTCTTACCGAGATGCGTCGGAGCCCATTGAGATCCTGGACCTCATTACCACACCGACTGCATTGAATCTGCTTTCCAGGACTGTGAAGTGACAGTTCTTAAACTAGTTTGTTGAAGCCGTTTCAGAGTTCCCTAACAGTAGGGCTCCCCCTCCGAGGCTACGCAAATTCCTCCAGACCCCTCTTTAATATTCTCTTCTTTACTTTTTAAAATGCTGCCGTTATTCCCAGGCTTCTTGACAAACTGGTGTAATAGTAGAAAAGTCTCAGGATTAAAAACGACTCGATCCATGTCCCACATTTACATTTGAGCCTGAACCTTCAGAAACATCTTCACTGGAGGGGCTTTCAGGCCCCATGCTAGGTGTGAGGAGACAGGGGCTCTCCGCTCAGCTCAAACTAGGCCATGGAACGCCTGTCTAGGACAACTTCAAAGACGTCTGTTTGGGTGCTTAATCTGGTCCGCCTGTGAGAGGCTCGGCATTACACCTTCTCAAACAAAACTGCGTGTACGGATGTGTATTTAGATTCTGTATAATAGTGTGCATGTCTCTCTCTTTCTCTCTTTCTCTCTCTCTCTTTCTTTTCAGTTTATGCTTTCAAGAATCAACTAAGAAAGCTCTGTTATTTGATCCGGCTGATGTTCCCTTTCAGACAGCTGCCACCAGCTCTGCTTGGCCACTTCCTTTTTATTTCCTATTCCCTTTTAACTGTCTGGCTTACTTTGATATGATTTCGTCTCTCTCTGTAATGGCAATGAGAGAGGATGTTTTTTCCCAAGGCCATGGCATGATACGCCTTTTAATTCATTTTAGGTTTATTACCTAGAAAATTTAAGAATGAATTAGGGTTTTTTTTTTCCTCCCCTGGGCTACCTATATGTTAAAAGGCAAAAGAGGACACTAGACCACATACTCGTGTGACAGACCCTTTCAAGGTCTGAATTGGCCGTCATAGGCTTTGTTTCTGGGTCTGCCTTTTTTTTTTTTTTTTTTTTTTTTTTTTTTGGTCTTTGGAGAGGCCACATAATCTATCTGCTCCCTGACTCTTTCTTTATAAAATAGTAAAAAGAATATGATTTTTACCTTTCTTATCTTCCAGGGATGCCGTGAGCTCTCAGATCAGGTGTGAAACCTGCTTTGGGTTTCCTGAATTCCACATAAGCATGCCTTTAAAATATCTTAATACCAAGATGCTAAATAGAAAACATATTTTGTTTTGGAAAACAATGTGTTTTTAAAGAAACAATATTTCCATTGCACAATTACAGTTTAATCCCCTCCCCATGACTTCTGGATCTCATTTTTTAACACATGATTCAACAATATGTGTTGCATTTTGACAGTGCTATGTATACACACACACACACACACACACACACACACACACACAGACACACACACACAGAGACAGACAGACATTTCTTGAGAAATCTGTAAAACTTGGCTGTTAATTTGAACCTATGGAGTGTATCTAGTGCCCAGTAAACATTGCAACCATTGGATCCTGAGGTCCTACAAACCAGCCACAGAACAGAAGGAAATCCCAGGTCACGCTGCTGCAGCAGAGTGAGGCCACTCCAGGAGACTGGAGTGTCTACTTTACAGTGCAATTTTCCTTTTCAACTATTGCCTTCAGGGTCGGGTCCTGGCTGGCCCATTGGTAACATCCCAGGGACATTGGTTATAGCTTTTGGGAAAGAAAACACTGTGCCTCACATTTATTTTAAGTAATATGCAAAGGAGATACCCGTGTGTTCATCCTCCTAATTCCTGTTGCTAGACAAGCTCTGCCTGTGTTTGATGATGGCAATTTGCCACGGTTTCGTTCAGAGTAGAGGGAACATATGCTCCTTAGATTTGAAAATACAAACCACAAACGTACCAGCTAATGAAATTACTTTAAAATTATGGAAATTGCCTCTTTCTCTGCAAATACCAACCCTGGGATCCCCACCTTCAGTATCATCACCCTCTAGAGTATTTCCAGCCATCTCAGAAAGAGACACGAAGACCATAAGATGAAAT
Organism: Rattus rattus; assembly: GCF_011064425.1. NCBI lineage: Eukaryota > Metazoa > Chordata > Mammalia > Rodentia > Muridae > Rattus > Rattus rattus. The sequence goes on along the minus strand of NC_046156.1, from coordinate 167,865,973 downwards.
TAAATTTTATATAATTTAAATTAGAAGCAAATGCATGCCAAATTGAGGTGTTAGAGAGAGGGTTATCTTGACAATCAATAAATACCATTTTTTTTTTAAAATCTGAGAGCATTCTGTTCAGTTCATGGTGAACAGTAATTGGGAGCCAGTGAGGTAGACGTTCATGATGGCGAAGGAGAGGATCAGGCAGGAGGACTCTCTTTATTTTAAGATGGCTTCTTGGCTTTGGTTTTCTAGTTGAGGTTTGTATCACTTTAAGGTGATGTGACATTAAACTCACAACAAACCTCCCTTACTTTATTGCCTCATGACTATCCTTTCAGAAGAAACAGTAAGGGTTAGAGCAAGGCTCAGCAGTTAAGAGCCCTTGATATTTTTGCAGAGGACTGAGGTTTAGTTCCCAACACCTACTTCTGGTGGCTACAACTGTCTGTAACTCCAGTTCCTGAGACCCGAGGCTTTCTTCTGGGCCTCCATAGGCTTCTGCACGTGTATGGTGCATATGAGTCCCCCTCCAGCAGAATAGAAAATAATAAAAATATTCTAAGTATTGTAATGTTAATTAAGTTGCCCTTCCAGAGCAAGAACATCATTAACACCAGTATGACCACCACTCTTTTGCATTATCCTTTTCTTTTTGATTCTATAGCTGTAGTTCAGTACATTTTAATTTTCTTTCCAGTTCAAGGGCATGATCTCTAACGTATCAGTTTCACCAGTCTCAGTACATACAACTCCTTAAAGTCATATTCCCAGTGAATGGTGTTATTTTGATTAGTGAGGCCTGGCAAGCTAAGGTGCATGTTGACGAGCTGTCCGCTGCGACATGAGAAAATCTAGATTAGAAAGATTGGACCATGGTCACTAAAGTGTTAGCTGACAGTCTGAAGGTCTTTTTCAGTGCTACCTAATATTTTTGTATAGCTGTTTAAAAACAGGGTGATATATTTTTATCATGAACTTAAGAAATTTAAGAAGAGGGAAGAATGGAATTGGAAAGAAAGGCTCTTCTTCATAAATAGCGAAATTGTTAGGCTTTTACCCTAAATTCCTATTAGTAGTAGTGTTTGTAATAGCAGCACTGCTCTATATAGAGATTTATACAGTGATTTAGTCTAGCATTGTGGAGAAGGCACAACAGATTTTTCTGTCCTGTTACAGAAAAGGCTAATTGCGTATGGATTGTGTGCAGTGACTTGACTCTCTCTGTAACAGCTTTAGCTCTTTAAAAGCAAAAGTTACTAAATAGAGATTCAAATAATGAAGGAGGAAAGACACTTGTGGGACCCATCCAATGAAGGGACACTTTTTTGGGGTGTTAATGACTATCCAGCAAAAGACTGTCTCTGCTTCTATTGCTGCCCTTAGGTTAGGTTATATGACTTATTCCCATATATGGAAGATGAAGACAATTGACCAGTGTCAATAAGAAACCAGTGGGCCCTGGCTGTGGTTTCTTCTACCATCCACCAGATGAATGAAGAGAACTTTGAGAAAGAAGATGAAGTCTGTGTGATTAAGCAGAACCATGTAATTCAGACAGTAGTCATTGATTCAGATGTGAAAAGCAGTAGTAAAGTTGGACCCTAAGTGTTAGAATAGCTAAACTTTATTGTGATAAATACAACCTAACAAATAGAAGTGAGTAAGTAAGTAAATAAATAAATTACATTCTCTAGTTTTGCATTACTCAGCCTGGACATCATGAAGTGTCAACTCAGGAATCAAGGTGAAGGCACACTTCACCAGGTGCCACCAACAAATGCCAATACATGAAATACACTCAGAAATTGTTCCCTTATTTCTGATTTCCTTGGGTGTGTGTGTGTGTGTGTGTGTGTGTGTGGTGTGTGTGTGTGTGTGTGTGTGTGAGAGAGAGAGAGATCGCGAAGGATTTTGTTTTTAATCTACTAAAAGTTTGAGTGTTTCACAGAGCCATTTACTTGAGAACATTGCAGTGTAGCTGGTCACCCATGTGTGTGCTTCTGTAACACGGAACATGAGTGAAAGGAAGGATACTGAAAGGACTGCATGTGGCTGTGTACTGGCATGTGTTTTATAGCTAGTGTGCAGTGTATTATAATAGTCTCATCCTAAGGTGATCAGAACTGCTCACACAGAATGAGGAATAACAATGTACTGGACTTCCCTTGCTGGAGATTTTGTGTCCCACCATTTTGTAGTTTGTGATCCTTTAAGCCAGACAGTTTTTGCCCTCTCCTTCCTCTTTCTCTCACACAATTCCATGGGGGAAGTGAGGAAACCTCAAACCCTGAAATGTGCCAACTGAAATGTGACACGATAGTGAAAATAATTAAGAATCCTAATTCTCACTTTACTTACCTGCGTCCAAATGGGAAACGGCTCTGAAGTCGTCTGTGTGGAGCTTAGGATATATTTATACTTTCGATACTATATCAAGAAGACTGTGGTGTTGATCACAGGTGGGAATATCATATTTATAAGTCAATTGTAATTCAATCATTACTTGGGGGACAGAAGGTCCTCAAGGGAGAGTGACATATTTACATGATGTATTCCAGTGCTCAGATCTGTATTTGTAAGTCTCTTTCAGCCAGGAGATGTGCAAAATCACAAATGACTGGCCAATTCCCCACTGGGTGCAACTGAGAAACCTTATGAATTCCATTTTTCCACTTATTAAAATTTAATGTTCTAATATTAATAGAGGCTGTGAACTAGGTCCTTGCCAAGATTTTTCAGAAGAGGATCTGAAAATTGGACAGACTTGGCTGGTTGCTTGGCACTGTTTTGAAATTGCGCCCCTTTTCCTCTTTTCATCTCTGTACATGACTCTTATCCTACACTTGGCCGCCCTTTCACTTTGTGTCCCTCTTACACCCTTTCCTGATAGCCAGCACCTACATCTTTGCAGAGCTCTGTTTCCTGTTGTCAAAGAGGAAGATAATTTGAAGCCCAGGTCCATAGCTTCTTTTACACCACATCGCCTTTTGTCTGGAGTGTAATCCCTTCTTGGCTTCTTCTCGCTAATTTCATTCTTTCTTTATCTCGACTTATTCTCCAAATGTCACCCTGAACGATGTTCCAGAAAGGCAGGTCTGTTCCTATTTCTTCTTCCTTAGAGCAGTTTCGTTGTCTTCTCTTTGCTCTCAGAATGAATTCCTGAGTCCCAAACAAGGTCATTGAATCTGGATTTGTGGTCTGGCATCAATTTACGGCTGTGCGACTCGACTTAGCCACATTTCAGTTTCATTACACCTCTGACTCTCATCATTTGCTGCAGTTATGGTCTGTAAAGTTCTCGTGCATGCTGTCTTAGTGGGTACCAAGCCATTACTCCTCAAGGAAGCAGGTTTCTGTGAGCCTCCCACCACAGTACTTTGTCAACAGAAGAATACATATGCTGTGTGTGTGGTGCTTCTGCTGAAAAGCGCCTGACGAACGCACCCTGGATTCTTTACGGTTGAACTTGGGGTCAACAGCACTGTTCAGATGTGGCTTAGTTAATATACACATGGTCCCCAGGCACCTCATCACAGCCTTCTTGTACTTAAAGACACGAGATTGTATTTCAGCATGTCAAATAGAATGATATAAAAGGTAAAATCCCACAAAAACAGCACAACTATTTTACAAAGATGGCCCTAAACGCACTGTGAAACACTGCCTAGCGTGAGATACAGGAGAAGGGAGCTCGAGTTCCCTGGTTCACCTTCAGTTGAGAACAAAGGTGGGCATGCTGGGTGACTCAGGCTTTTCATTACCTACGTTGTCTGAGTGACTGGAAATTATGGTATTCATCCCGAGGTTTAGCATAACTTTCAGCAGTTACGTAAACTTGAAAAATCTAGACTCTATTAATAATAAGACTGACAAAATGAAAAGGAATGTCTACAGCAGACATTTTTGATTTTCTGTCACCTTGTCTACTTTGTTGGCCAAGCTCTGAGTTTGAAGGAATCGGATCCACTGTTAATGGATAACCATGAGTTCAGAGGGAAAGCAGTGGACTCCTGAGACTGTACAAACACTTAAATCACTCATGAGACCTCTTCCTTCTTTTCTAGTCAAAGGACCAGATGGGTGTGTGTTTCTGTCTAGTTAGGGGAAGGGAGGAGAAGGAGAGGAAGAGATTTCTATCTTATCACTTTTTATTCTCGTTTTGGTTTTATGATTTCTTCGCGTAGCCCTGGATGTTCTGGAACTAGCTCTGTAAACCAGAACATCCACCTGCCTCTGCCTTTCCAGTGCTGGCATTAAAGGTGTACACTGACAACAATGGCTTTTTAAAAAAAAGTCCTGGGAGGGACATTTTTAGAAATTTATTTATTTTTATTTCATGTGCATTGGTGGTTTACTTGTATGTATGTCTGTGTGAGGGTGTCAAATCCTCTGGAACTGGAGTTACAGACAGTTTTGAGTGGCCGGGTGGGTGCTGGGATTGAACCCAGGCCACCTGGAAGAGCAGTCAGTACTTTTAACCACAGAGCCATCTCTCCAGTCCTTGCTATCATATTGCTGAGAAAAGACATCCAGTAGAGACCTCCCTCCTCTGTTGTCCAGAAAGACTCTGCTCCTACATGGAACAGCAGACAAAGAAGCGGTCTCTGAAACTATGTGGCAATACAGAGGTGAGGTTCATAAGGACACGATAAGAAATCAAATTAATCACTAAAGCTTTCTTGACCTTTGAGATAAATTTTTATGCCTGTTTGAGTAAGTTTTGTTTCATAATTATTTGTAACTAGAAATACCTGGATAGCGTGCTTTATTTTTTATATGTATGTTTGTTAGGAATAAGTGAGGAAAAAACATAAATATGCACATATACACACTGTGTATGTTTATGGCAACTTCCTGGCAGGCATGACTTCCTTGTCTGTCTAAGTATATAAAGACTGTATACATTAAATGTGAAACTGCTAAATATTTGTCATCGTTGTTTTCAACTAACAAGAAAATGAGCATGATTTGACATAAAGCCATATAGGATATTTTAGTTCATACTTTTTACTTAAAATCATTATGTCTTTGATGCCTTCATCCTTTTCTAGTTAGCATTAACTGTCAAACTGACACAGCCTAGAGTCACCAGAAATATAAGAAGTCTTAGCTGAGTAATTGTTATTATCAGACTGATCTTTGGGCATGCCTTGATTATTAAAATATTATTATGTCTATAATATTAATAAAATTAATAATGTCTTGATTATCGATTGCTGTAGGAGGGCCCAGCCCACTGTGGGTGGTGCCATCCCTAGGCAGATATTCTGGGCTATTTAAGAAAGCTAGCTAAGCCTCATCTGTGGGGAGCCAGCAGGCAGCACTCCTCCATGGCTCTATTTCTCAAGTTACTGCTTGGGTTCCATCCCGACGTCCCTTTGTTGTAGTCTGTGACTTAGAAGTATAAGTCTAAAAAACTTTTTCCTTCCCAAGTTGGTTTTTAGTCAGGGTGTTTTATCAGAGCAACAGGAAGCAAACTAGAGCAATCCCTAGTAAGTCAACTGTTTTGTTTTTAATTATTATTATATAAGGAATTGGTTGGATATGTTAAATGGCAATGGCACAATTGGAAAATCACCACAATATTTCTAAAATAAATTTGTCATGATAAGAGGAACCACTTTACAAGGGGTTTTGTGAATTTCTCAAGGGAAGATGGACATGTTTCTAGAAGATGAAGTTTTCATGCATTCATAGTGACATAAGTTGAAGAGGTTGCCAACCACTGTTTTATCGATACTTATTCAAGTCGTTGTGGACCATGTTACAAAGGGCTCCTGTCTGAATGTGTTCTACAATGCCTGGGCACTATACTTACCTGTGGATTTGGCTATAAAGTTTTCGAGCCTGTGTGACGTTGTTTCTCCACCTCTAATACTATCTGTGTTGTGAAGTTCAGAAATGTTTTTTTCTACTGAGGACACGTAATGGCCCATTACTGCTGTGTAGAGCACACACATACAAATACGTGGGCACACACACATTCATATGTGTACCCTCACATACATTCATACACATGAATGTTCACACAGTCACATATGCATGCACACACTCATATACATTCAAATACGTGCAAACACTTGCACATATACATGCACACTCAAGCACATATATGTAAACATATACAGGCTCCACAGTTTCAGAGGGCTAATATTTGTCACCACTGTATTCAATTCTTTTCTCCTTCAAGTTTTCAAATAGTATTACGTGACCCTATGTCTTATTATTTCCTCGGGTTCACACATTGCTCTGTTAATTATATTGCCTGAGTTCAGAATTCTCTGTATTCTGAGATGTGTTGTTTCTCAGGCTTTGTAGAAGGATCAGTCACTTTAAGTCACTGTCACAGCTACTGCTTTATAGGTGATAGCAATTAGTGACTTTGTGATTGAGTTTCCTCGGAGGCTTGTGAAGCTATGCCATTTGGCAAAGATGTACAACCCAGTCATCTTGTGTGAACACGCTCTGAGACCTTGAGTGAATGAGTCTAACTTCCACATGATTTCTTAGGGGCAGTTCTAGGATCTTTTTGTCAGGTAGCCCCTCAGAGAGTTGATTTCCCCCTTAGAGAATGCATGTGAGCATCTAAAGTCAACCATTTACTCTCTTCAGCCGAAATAGTATTTAATCTTCTCTTAAACACAAGCATAATATTTTCATTTCCTCATTTATTACTTTTCAAACTGCATTTCAGCTGGTGACAGATGGGAATTGTCACTTCTTTTTCTTCAGGACACACATGGCCCTCTAGACACAATTCCCTTAGTAACAGAGATGTTAGCGCACCTTTAAAAGCATTTCAGGATATTCGGATGTTGTTTTTATCTTTAGATATTATTTTAACTCTGGACTGTTGAAAACATCTCCATAATTAAAAATCATTTTAATAGAAAGTAATTGAGCCTCATATTTTAAAATTGAAGAACTAGCCTTTTATTTAAATGTAGATTTTAGTGGTAATCTACTTATGCTCTTTTGAACGAAGGTAGTACAATGTTTGCTAACTTTTGCTGTCTCTTGTAGTAGCTCTCCCGTTTCCATAGGAGACGGTGTCTTAGGGTGGGCTAAACAGGGCTGCAGTTAAACAGATTCAGACTGAATCTGTGAGGATTCGGGGGAGGAATGTGAACATGGTCAGAATACAATATGAGACTTTCTCAAAGAATTAATGAACATTATAAAACAGGAACAAAGCAAAGCAAATTGGAAAATCCGTGTATCGATAGCACAGAAGCTCTTCCTTGTGATGATGTGCTTATGTTCACCGGTTCACTGTGAACCCAGAGATGAGAGCGTATAGAATAAAAATCCCGAGAAACAATGTGTTTCCCTGTCTTTCTCTTTCACTGGCCACAGTAAATGATGCTACGTGAAATGACAGGATGTGCTCCACTCTCCCGAGCCTAAGCACTAAGATCTTTGTCTCCTTTGTGCGTGATGATTGGCTTGGTTAGAATCTTCTCCTTGAAGCTGTGTTTACAACACATAGACACCACTTGCTCCTTTGTTTCTGTGATGTGATGTGATGTGATGTGATGTGTGTGTGTGTGTGTGTGTGTGTGTGTGTGTGTGTTTTAACTGTGATTGACAGAGTGAGTAAGAGTAAAGCTCCATTTATGACAAGCTGTCTTTGTCCTAACACCGCAAACTCAGTGGATAAAACTATAAATGAACCATTGTATGCAGGAGGAGATTTCACTTACTTGTGACAAATTTAAGAGAACATTTTCCCCTTACAAATATCATTATATCTGGCTTGTTTTAATAAATGGCCCACAGCTCCCCTGTAAAGTCTCTTGACTACTTTTAAGAAAGTCTGTATTAGTTAGCTGCTACACAGCTTTAATCCCAGGACTCAGGAGGCAGAGGCAGGTGGATCTCTGAGTTCCAGGACAGCCTTATGTATAGCGTTCTAGGACATCCAGGACTACACATAGAAATCCTGTCTCAAAAAAATGAAAAAAAAAAAAAGAAAGAAATGAAAAGAAAAAGTAAAAAGAAAGAAAGAAAGAGGGGAAGGAAGAGAGAAAGTTATCTCTGGGCACAGTGATGCACACCTATAATCCCAGGGGTATATCAACAAGATCAGCCTAAACTACATAGGCGAAACTGCCTCATTAAACCAAAGGTCGAGGGACAAATAGTACAGTGGTTAAGAGTGCACTCGGCTCTTCCAGAGGACCCATTTTGTTTGCTAGGCCTCATTTTGGGTGGGTTATCATTCCATGTGACTCTAGTTTCAGGGGACCCAACCCCTCTGCTCTCCAAGGGCTCCTGCACTCACATGCACATAACCATACACAAACACAATTTAAAATAAATAGAACAAGTAAAACTCCCCCTTGCTGTAGCACTGGTAGAATGCTTGTCTAACATGTCCAAGGTCTTGTATTGAATATATAGGACCACAAACAACATCATTGTCATCATCATCATCATCATCATCATCATCATCATCATCACCATCACCATCATCATCATCATCATCATCATCATCATCATCATCATCATCATCAGCAGCAGCAGCAGCAGCAGCAGCAACATCCCACAGGAAAATAAACTAATAAAATAAAACTTCCTTCACCGGAACCAAAGGTACATCGAAAAGAAACAACAGTGAAACTAAACGTGATTTTAATAATTCGCCAAAACTTTCACATTTTTTTAATTAGTCAATCTGTATTCCACTGACATGATTTTGAAGTAGAGGGAGAGAGAGACGTGGGATAGAAGAAGTAGGAGGAAAAAGAGGGAGTGGGAAAGAGGGGGGGAGGGTGGCCAAGAGGAGAAGGAAGATGGTCAAGAGGAGAAGGAGGGATGAGAAGCAGAAACCCCGATATTCAAATGGTTGCATTAAATGAGACTGGGGATCGGAATGACCCCCAATTGTGTAGCGCATAGTCTCAAACTACTAGGTAGCCTCAAAACCTAGCTCCTGGTTTAGTTTAAGGGAATGTGAGCCAAAAATAATTTTAAATAATTTTCACTTAGTGTCAATTGCCTCGTATCAGACCAACAAGCCATTGCAGCGAACATGTGCAAGCAAAGAAGAGTGGGCAGAAGTGTGTTCTGTGGGACACATTCTGAAGGACTAGAGCTTCCATAATGAGATTCTCTTCCTGTTGACGGGGAGGTTGCAAGGGTGGAGGGCAGGTACAAGGGGAAGAGGAGATGAGTGGGATTGGGGTGCATGATATGAAAGTCACAAAGAACCAATAAAAACTTTAAAAAACCCCTTAGATACCATGGGCTACAACTGGGGGAATAGCTCTGTGGTAGAGTTTATCTAGCATGTATGAGGGCCTGAGTCTGATTCCCAGCATCAAAGAAACAAAAGTAAATAGGTAGATAAATAAAATTCACAAAGCACCATTCCTTGTGAATAGAGGTTTGGCATTCAAGTGACCAACACGCCACCCAGAAAGTACTGTTCTTAATGGAAACACCATGAGCATTAACATCACACAGAGGGTGTACTCTTAATTGTTTTCTTAAGAAAAAGGCCTGTATTCACCAATTCTTTTAATTTCGACAGTAAATTTTTGTACATTGGACTGGGAGTGACATAAATGAGGTGACCCTTCTGTTCTATGAATGTCATCAAGCAGCTTCGGAAGGAGTTTTAACCGGTGTGGTTTAACTGCTGCCCTTTCTTTTCAGAAACGTTGAACCTTCCAGAGCATGAAGACGCTCCCCCATCAGCACTGTGTGAGGGCCAGTTCCGGGCAGAGCAGACATCCTCCTGACAGATCAGGGCTGGGCCTCAGTGAGCTCTGTCCCAAGACACAATGACTGAAATGACACATCTATAGAGATGTGTCTCTGCTTATAGCAAGAGGGAAAGAGGAAATGAGTCAGGGCAACCTTTGCTAACTGGAAAAATGAATTAGACACGCTCCTAAATAGGCTGGGGTGACACTGTTGTCTGAGAGAAAGGAGACAGTGAGAGAGGTTGCTTTCTTTCCATCTGGGACCTGAGATACACTTACAGGAGGGGAGCGTCTAACCCAGCTCTAGTTTTCTTGTCCCTTGTGTTAATGGGACCTGGGACTGTCCACTCAATAATAGTGCCTGTTATTTCTATTGGTTCTGCCTTTTTACATTTTTCTTAAAAATTTTTTTTTCAGTTATGAAAGTAGAGTGGACGGGAAAGTCAGAGTTAGTGACCTTGACTGAAACACACATTTCCCACTTGGAAGTCTGGCAAATAACCCACAATAGTAGGTCTGATCTCAGAGGCACTGTCCTTTACAGTGCCCAGTGCAAACCAGGGCAACTCCACGCAACGCTGGGACACGGGAACCCCTCAGTACAATTGGGGTGGAGATTTTATGTCCTTAAATCAATTTATTTTATTATAACAATAGGAAGGAAGGCAAAAATGGCCAGTTTCATTGACCAGAAAAGAAACAAAACAAAACAGAACAAAAAAGTACTTGCAAATGCCATTCTATCGGACTCCGTGTTGCCGCAACACGCGGTGCTTTATCCTTCTGAGAGGCATCCATCAGAGCTGAGAGGTTGGAAACCCAACCTAACGACTTCATATCCTCTCATTTGATAAACTCCAGAGTGCTCTTACCGATTTGGGGGAGAGGGTGTTTAGAAAAAGTCATTGGCTTCTCGAATGTTTGCTTTCATTTGTTCTGAGTCTTGGAATTGAAAGAAACCAAGCCAAGCCAGAATGCTGTGCTCACCCCCGGGAAGGTGCAGGATCTAAAGTAAAATCAAAATGTACAGCGAACAACAGCCTCACAAAGGAAAACTGGATGTGAACTGAAGGAGACAAACGAAGGATGCTCCGTACCTCAGGATAAGTCAATCATTAGCGCTCGTCAGCTGATCAGAGTCTGAGAGATCCCCGCACTGTTTATCTTTCCTTCTCTATTCTCCGGAATGATGATCGTCAGAAATTGGAGCAGAAAAGGCATCTGAGAAGTAACCCCAATATTAGCCATCTCCATAGGAGCTGCTGTTTGGGGACAGTGTAGGGATATAGCCACCAGAGGCATCGTCTCAGGGTGGATGACTACCAGCATGTGTCAGAAAACGCTCTTGGAACTTAAAATATTTGAGGTGTCACACTGATCACTGTACATGGGACAGCGAGATATAGGTCCCACTAAAATTTAGAAATTAAAGAAAGCCAATGTCTAACGAAAATTGCAATTTTTTAAAAAAAGGTTTTTGTTTGTTTATTTGTTCAGGTCTTTTTTTTTGTATCTTTTTTTCATACTCTGTTTGCACATAGCCAAGCTTTCAGAGGGGTGTCCAGCTGTGATGTTTAGAAACCTCTTTTGATAGTTATTTTTCATGATTTGTTTTAAAAAAAAATGTTTCCCAAAACTCAGTTTGTGAAATATTGCCTAATATTTACTCTGTCTGTGTTTACACTTAAATTTGAATGTGAGTCAGACTGACATCCTAGGAGTGAGACAACGGTGTGGTCATGACTCTGGTTTCCTTCGGTGAGAGTCCGGGGCGTGATCGCAGGAGTCCATACAATAGTTGACAGCACACGTTTGAACACCAGTGCTCTCGGAAGCCTTTTCTGTCTGCTGCAGCACGTCTTACAGAGTAAGAGAGATTTGTGAAACCAAGGAATCTCCACAGTAGCTATAATTCCATGAGGAATTCCATGGTTATGCACAGTAAACTATCTAATCCTTTCCAGTGATTTTAAGACACGATTTTAGAGTTAGATTAGGTGCAGATTCCCTTTGTGTTTGTAATACATATTCCAAATTGCTACAACAGATTTACTGTGCAGTACTGCATGAACTCCAGGGATCTGACACTGGCTTGGTCAAATGACTTCAAAGAATGTTCTGGTTATTAACATACTTAATGTTGTAAGCCAGATGAAATAAGGAAGCTGGCCGGAAAACCCAGTTCTCATCAGAGACACTGCTCTGTAGCCCACTTTAAGTTACTCCTCAGAGTCTTTGCATGCAGTTGGTGATGTAGGGAAGGCAGGGTTGTGCAAAGGCCTTTCTCCAACTGTACCAACGCAGTCCCTGTTTGATATCAGATTCCACACATTATTTCCTCAAATGCCTTAATAATCCTAGGTTACAAAAATGTTGTTACCTTTCAGTTTTCATGAGAGGTTTAAAATAGTTCTAAAACTTGGTGGCCAAAAGCTCTAAGAAATCAGATTTTCTTTTCCTTAGACTTTAAAAGAACGAGAATGTGTTTAGATGATACAATCCTGTCAGCAATGTCTAGGCCAAGAACTGGGAACCGGCATTTAGCAGTTTACCAGCAAATGTCTCACCACCTCCAATAAGGAGAACAGAGGCCACAAATATCCACCCAATGTTCAAGCCAGGTTCTGTCAGCACAGTTTTTGAGAAACGTTAGTCATTTTAGAGCATTTTTAAAGTTTGGAATTTTTGATAAGGTATTATTAGTCTGTACTAATTTTGCTTTTCTGTCATAACTTGGTAAATCTGTGACATTTTAAAACAGTTGTTTATTTTTCTATTTGTAGGGCTTGGTTTTGAACTTGCATACACTAGGCAACAAAATATGCATCATTAAAGGGAAGCATAGTATTGTTATTTTAAAGTGTTAAAATATTCAATCTTTTGTAAAATCTTTAAAAAAATTTAGAATCACTCTGTCATTACAGTGTTGGCATAAAGACAATAAATATTACTAATAATGAGTTTATTATATACAAGAATCTGCCTTTGTTTTACAGTTAAAAGAATAAGATGAAGTTACTTATTCCAGTTTTGAAAAATATCATTAGAAACTATGAGCAGCTGGGTACTTGAAATATACATAATTATCTCTATCTCTCAGTTCCCTTAATTACACTTCTTGGTTGTATCCTAGAAATGGCCCTTCTGAAGCTACTCTGATCTTGGGCCATCAGTTTCCTCTTCTTGACCATTTACATCAAATTATGGTGTTGGGATAAATCATCATGTTAAAAAAACAAAAGTGAAATAAGGATCTAAAGGACAGCTCAGTGGGGAGGGGCATGACTGAGGACTTGCGTTCCATGCCTGGAACACCTAGAGTGGAGGGGAGAAGGACTCCACAGATTGTCTGTCTGTCGGCATCTACAAGTTTGCTGTGGTGAGCACGCATGAGGACACACACACACACACACACACACACACACACACACACACACACACGATTGTTAAATCTGAAATAAGACTTAAATGGACAATGCTAGATGCGTTCCATTATAAAAACATGCTGCATTCCAGAGTAGGTGAGAAATCACACATAGAATTTTTAAAATAATTTTGGAATAGCTGAGACTACAACTTCTGAATGCTCTACACATTCTGTCGGTAGAAGAGGGTCAGCTTAAAAACCAGCATTTGGAGAAGATTCTTTTTGAACATTGCAGCCGCTGGAGGGGAGTGTCCTTCCTTTCGCCCCTGCCTCTCATCTCACAGATATGAGAGTTTTTCAGGATCCAACTTGAGAGATGATGACAACTAATGAATTCAGCTCTGTAACCTGTTATTGGAACGCTCAAGAGGCACAGACTGAGTGGTTGTGAAAAGCAAAATGCAGCAATATTGATCCTGTCTAAGGCCTAAGTGTATTCCCAGTAGCTTGTTGGGCAAAGAATGCATGGATGTTTCTTCTTGGTATATCAAGGAGGTGAGAAAAGGCCATTGGGGGTCGGGGTGGGCATCACTGTTGATTAAACTTAACAAGTTCATCACTAACAGATTGAAAGGATTTGGGACAGAAGCTGAGGTTGGCTTTAGGAGGCACTGAGGAACTATTAGGACACAGCATAGTCATTTATCTAGGGGTAGGAGTGGGGGCAGAGGAAAAAGCTACCAGACAACTGTTGTGGGTCTCTGAAAGACTCATGAAGAAACCACCATATCAAATGTTAGCATCCACCAAGCTGAAGAACACAGAGCCAGCTTACAAAGTACTGATACTGCCACTGCTTCCCACACTCCCGATTCTCCTCAGCTCCTGCTGATGTGGTCCTCTTCCTGCTAACTACAGATTTGGTAGAAATGAACCACTTGTCATGGGAGAGGATTGGAACTTAAAGAGAATGTACTCACTGTGATTTTGAACATTTCTGAATCACACAGAGTTTAGGAGGGCCACTTCTATGAATGTTACTGGATCTAAGTTTTGACCTCTGTATGCATTTTTAAACGAAACAATAATTTATGCATAAGACCTTTAATAAAATCGGAACATTGATTCCTAAATGGACGCTGTAGCCTTCAAGCTACTCTCATCACATTGTGTGACTTCAGCTCACTGCAGAAGTTTGCAATTGTAGTACAAAGTCTGCAAGTTTCTGGCCAGGGGAAGAGGAAAGCAATCCCAGAGAAAGGTCTAGATGCAGAAATAAGTCTGGCCATGGTTATATATCGTAGCTGGATTTTTTTTCTACTTTTGAACTCTTCTTTCTCAATCCATTCTCCACCCATTTTCTTCCACTCTTTCAATCCCCTAATGTTAAATGAGAGAGAGAGAAAGAGAGAGAGAGAGAGAGAGAGAGAGAGAGAGAGAGAGAGAGAGAGAGAAGGGTAGAGAAAAAAGGAAAGAGATCCCTGAATAAAGTCAGGGGTCAGAAAGGGGGCAATGTTATCATTAGATCACCTCTTGCTGATTAGGGGATTCAAGGTCTTTGGGGCAAGTTTGATCTTCACTGTCAGGGTATCCAACTTCTGTTTCTTCTTTGCACACAATCACCTAACAAACCATGACCAACAGTAACCAACAGTAACCAAAAGCAACCAACAGCAACCCACCAACTAACCTATGGGGCTCTAGCATTTATATACCCTCTGAAAAATCCCCAGAATTCCAAGCGTCACACAATCGCAGAAACTATCTGCAGTTGGCAAAATCATTCCCCTCCTAGAGCACAAGGCAAATTGTAGTCAGCTGCTGTGGACAATCTGAAGCAGCCCCACGTCGTATACCTGGGATTAAAACACAAACACAGTTATAATATTTCTATGTTTTTTAAAAAGAAATCAAAAGTCCAAAATTGTCACCACATTATATCCTGTGTCTTAATTTTTTATTAATTCCTTGTGAATTTTATGCATTGTTTTTGACTATATTTACCCCCCCTTCTAGTATTTTTCCAGATCCAACCTTCCTTCCATACTCACCCAACTGTGTTTCCTCATTTATTACTTTAAAATCCCAACTAATCCAATTAGTGCTGCCTATATACTGTTCAGTCTGTGACCATCCACAGAAGCATGGTTGACCTACCAGGGGTTACACTCTTAATTAAAATCCACACTTCCTCTCCCAAAGCTGTCAATTATCAACAGCTCCGTATGGGAGATGAGGTAGGAAGCTCGTAAGAGCCACTGGTGGTTCATGAGTATGAGAAAACAGTGTTTTGCAAACAGAGTGGAACAGTTACATATATGAATCCACAGTGGTTGTTCAGCATGCATAAAACCTGCTCCAGTTAGACAAAGTCTCTGCATGAAAAGGGGAGGAGGCACATTGTCCTACCCTGCATCTTTTTAAAATCATCTTAACAGTTTTGGATTTTACATCTTGCCTCTATTTTCTTCCAATGGATGCTCAATCTTTCGTTGTTGTTGTTTTAGTTGTTGTTGTTTGCTTGTACAGTGAGACTCTGTTTCCATACTGAACAGGGAGTGACCTATACTCAACTGTTTTTCATCCACACAAACATGTCCTCTATTCCCCTCAAGTCTATGATCATCCCTGTTGCTTCCTGAAAACTGGCTTTTACATATCCTCAGTGACAGTCTTGCCACCAAAACCAGCACACTTCTTTTTATGTCCTTCTTAGATATTTCTACAGTACTTTGTGTGGCTGTATCCTTTTATAAGTGCTAGATTCCCTCTAGCCCTTAATTTCTTTTTGAGTCCTTTTCTCAGACTCCTGTTGATACTTCTACATCTGAGCTTACTTTTATCTATCTATCTATCTATCTATCTATCTATCTATCTATCTATCTATCTATCTATCTATTATCTATCTATCTATCTATCTATCTATCTATCTATCTATCTATCCATCCATCCACCCACCTATCTCCCTACCTCCCTACATCTCAGATGTCTCTTTTCCTAGTTGCCCTTGGCAGAGTTCCTCCTTCCCCCAACCCTGTATTCTCCCGCACTGGTGCATTAAGTCTTTGTCTTTGTAGGATTAGGCCAAACTCTTCCAGTGAGTCTGGACAAGGCAGCCCTCTGCCACACATGAGTTGGGGGTCTCCGACCAGCCTGTGTATGCTCTTTGGTTGGTGGCTCAGACTCTGGGAGCGTCCAGGGTTTCTGACTAGTTGACATCGTTGGTCTTCCTGTGGGGTTGCCATCTTCTTGAAGGCCTTTAATTATTCCCCTAACTCTTCCACAGGGGTCCCTGACCTCCATCCTATGTTTGTCTGTGAGCATATGTATTTGTCTCAGTCAGCTGCTAGGTAGAGCTTCTCAGAGGGCTGCTATGCTAGTCTCCTGTCTGCAAGTACAACATGGTGTCATAATTAATAGTATGAGGGATTGATGCCTGCCCGTGGGATGGGTCTCAAAATGAACCAGTCAGGCCAGCCGTCCTTCAGCCTGCTTCATCTTTTTCCCTGCATTTCTTTTAGACAGGACCAATTTTAGGTTAAAGTTTTATATGGAGGTTGGTGTCCCCCTCCCTCGACTGGGGGTCTTGTCTGGCTACTGGAGATGTTCTCTACAGGTCCATATTTCTATTAAGGACATCTGCATTGACTCCCGGGAATCTCCTTCATCCCTGGTCTCTGGGACTTCCTAGATAATCCTGTCTCTCCTCATGCCTGATCCTGGTCCCCTGCCCCCATTTTTCTACTTCTCCCCTCACCCACACAGGTTCCTCCCTTTCTCTGCCTCCCACGATTATTTTGTTTACCTTCTAAATGAGATTACTTGGACCTTCCTTCTTGTTTAACTTCTTTGGGTCCATGGAGTATATCGTGGATATTCTTAACTTTTTGGCTAATTTCCACTTTTCAGTGAGTATATATCATGCATGTCCTTTTGAGACTGGGCTATCTCACTCAGGATGGTATTTTCTAGTTCATTTGCCTGAAAAATTTATCATGTACTTGGTTTTAATAACTGAATAGTATCCCATTGTATAAATGTACCACATTTTCTGTATTCATTCTTTAGTTGAGGGACATCTGGATTGCTTCCAGTTTCTGGCTAATATGAATAAAGCTGCTGTAACATAGTGAAGCACTTTGTCCTTGTGGTATGGTAGAGTCTTTTGGGTATATGCCCAGGAACAGTATAGCTGGATCTTCAGGAAGAACTATTTCCATTTTTTTTCCTGAGAAATCACCAGATTGATTTCCAGAGTGGTTGTACTAGTTTGCAATCCCACCAGCAATGGAAAACTTTTTCCACATCCTTGCCAGTATGTGCTGTTGCATGAGTTTTCGATCTTAGCCTTTCTGATTGGTGTAAGGTGGAATCTCAGGGTCATTTTGATTTGCATTTCCCTGATCACTAAGAATGATGAGCATCTCTTTACGTGCTTCTCAGTCATTCAAGAATTTTGCAAAGAATTCTCTATTTAGTACTGTTCCCCACTTTTGATTGTATTATCTGGATTTTTTTTTTTTGGAGTCTAACTTCTTGAGTTCTTTACATATTTTGGATATTAACTCTCTGTCAGATGAAGAGTTAGTGAAGTTCTTTTCCCAATTTTGTCCTATTGACAGTGTCTTTTTCCTTGCAGAAGCTCTTCTGTTTCACGAGGTCCCATTTATTAGTTCTCAATCTTAGTGCCTGAGCCATTGGATTTATGTACATGAAATTTTGTCCTGTATCAATGTGTTCAAGGCTGTTTCCCACTTTCTCTTCTTTTAGATTCAATGTGTTTCATTTTCTGTTGAGGTCTTTGATCCATTTGGGCTTGAGTTTTGTGTGGGATGATAAATATGATTCTATTTGCATCCTTCTACATGACGACTTCTAGTTAAACCATTATTATTTGTTGAAGATGCGCTCTCCGTTCCATTGTATGGTTTTGGTTTCTTTGTCAAAAATCAAGTGTTCATAGGTGTGTGGGTTTATTCTGGGCTTTGATTAGATCCCACTGATCCACCTGTCTGTTTCTATACCAATACCATGCAGGTTTTATTACCATTGCTTGGTAGTATAACTTTAGGCCAGGGGTAATGATTCTTCCAGACATTCTTTTACTGTTCAGGATTATTTTGGCTATCTTGTATTTTTCATTTATCCATATGAAGTTAAGAATTTTTCTTTTAAGATCTGTGAAGAATTGTGTTGAATTTTGATGGGGATTGCTTTGAATTTGTAGATGGCTTTTGGTAAGATGGTCATTTTCACTAGGTTAATCCTACCTAGAGAGATTAACCCTCTTCTGTTATCTTCCTCAATTTTATTCTTCATGGATTGAAATCCTTGTCATATAGGTCTTTTACTTGCTTGGTTACAATTACAGCAATGTATTTTATGTTATCTGTGGCTATTATGAAGGGAACTGTTGTTTCTTTACCTTTTTTCTTCTCCTGTTCATGACTTGTGTAGAAGATAACTACTGATTTCTTTGAGTTAATTTTTGTATCCAGCTACTTTTCTGAAGGTGTTTTTCAGTGGTAGGAGTTCTCTGGTAGAATTTTTTTGGGCCACTTATGTATAATATCATATCGGGTGTGAATAGTGATACATTGACTTCTTTTGCAATTGTATCCCCTTGATTTCCCTCCCTTTGTATTCTTATTGCTCTAGCCAGAACTTCAAGTACTATGTTGAAGAGATTTGGGGAGACTGGGCAGCCTTGCCTTGTTCCTAATTTTAGTGGAAATGCTTTAAGTTTCTTTCCATTTAATTTGATGCTGGGTATTGGCTTGATGCGTTTAGGTATTGCCTTTGTTACGTCTAGGTATGTCCTCAGTATCCCTGCTGTCTCCAAAACTTTTTATCATGAATGGGTGTTGGATTTTATCAAATGCTTTTTTGGCATCTTGTGTGGTGATCATGTGGTTTTATTTTCTTTCAGTTTGTTTATGTGGTAGATTAGGTTGTCGGATTTTCATGTATTGAAACACCCCTGCATCCCTGGAATGAATCCTACTTGGTCATGGTAGATGATGTCTTTGTTATATTCTTGGATTTGGTTTGCAAGTGTATTATGAACTATTTTTGCATCAATGTTCATAAGGGAAATTTGTCTGAAATCCTCTTTCTTTTTTATTTTAGAATATAAGTTTTTTTAATTTCTATAAATAGCTTATCTGTTATAAAGATAGTTTACCCAGCTAAATCAGAAAACCATGAAATTAGGACATCCAAATTAAGTTTTATTAATAAACCCAGTAAAAACTGATTTACCAATCTTCACATAGACCTGCAAAGAAAGCTGAAAAACAAGGCCTACTTTTAAAACACAACTCATCAAACGTGTGAGTTTTGGGGTCTGCTGACTAGTAACCATGCCTGCTGGATCTCTTTCCATACTCATGGTGCAGATACGGAGGGAAGGCTCTGACCTTTGTACATTCACCTGTAATAATCCTGTTTATGTAAAACATAGCCGCTTGTGAACATTTATAGTGGGACAATCTACATTATTTTCTACATTTTTTTGTTATATTTCAGCACTTCCCTTAACCCCATTCCAAGCACCGATAATTTCATTATTCTTTTAAAATGCACATTGTTATTTTTCTTGATTTTATTTAGTTATATACATTCCCGATCACACGAATATTTACTTTCCTTACAAAAATATATCATCAAAATAAGGAGATATTTGAGGCTGCTTCAGTGTTCAAGTCTGCTTGTTTTCTTTCTTTTTCTGGCTTTTGTTCAGTTGTCCTAAAGATGACTATGTTTTATAAATATACATGACTGTCACCACGTCATGTGGTGGACTGTACCAACTGTACACTTCTTCCCAGGAAGAAGAGGCTATGGGAACAGCTGCTGTGGCTGCTTCTCAAACTGATCTTTCCCAACAAGAACCTCCCATGGAGTTCTATGGGATCCCACACAGATGGGGTGAGATGGAGGTGGGTTTAAATACTCTTGCTGGAGAAGACAAAATGACATGTTTGATCACCCACTGTTTAAGTCAGTGTACAGTGTGACCATCTGAGAGGCCTGCAGTGTTTCCTGCAAGTTACATGCAGCACCTTCTCTGAGCACTGGCACCAAGGGGACAAAGGACAGGAGGAGGGGGAGGCAGAGGAGAGGGAAGCTATGTTGGGCACAGTTTCATTTCATTAAGGCTTTCTGTCTTACGTTATTGCTTTTCTCAGGTAAGGCTTAAAAGGAACATGATTGTTCTTACTAAAAGGGAAAAAGAACGAACATTAGTTAACAAGAGTAATAGAAACAGAAGGAACACTGCCAAGTTCATCCTATCAGAGCCACAGTTACCCTGATATGTAAACTATGCAAAGACTCAAGAAAGAAAGAGACTTTCAAAAGTCTATTTGTGGAATAGTTTGAGGAGAGTTGGTATTACCTTTTTCTTTTTTTAATCTGGTAGAATTCTGCATTAAAACCACCTATTTTTTGGTTGTGAGATTTTTCATGACTGGTTCTACTTCCTTAGGGGTTACATGGCTATTCGGATGGTTTACTTGATTTCGACTTAGCTTTGGTAATTGGTATCTGTCTAGAAAATCATCCATTTCATTTAGATTTTCCAATTTTATGGTGTACAGGCTTTTGAAGTAAACCTAATGACTCTTTGAATTTCCTCAGTGTCCATTGTTATGTCTCCCTTTTTATTTCTGATTTTGCTAATTTGGGTACTGCCTCTCTGCCTTTTAGTTTGGCTAAGAGTTTGTCTATCTTGTTTTTCTCAAAGAATCAGCTCTTGGTTGTGTTGATTCTTTGTACTGTTCTCTTTGTTTCTAATTGATTAATCTCAGCCCCGAGTTTGATTATTTCCTGCCGTCCACTCCTTCTGGGCATATTTGTTTCTTTTATTTTTCTAGAGCCATCAGGTGTACTTTTATTTCATTAGTAGGAGAACTCTCCAATTTCTTTATCAAGGCACTTAGTGCTATGAACGTTCCTCTCAGCGCTGTTTTAATAGTGTCCCATAAACTTGAGTGTTGTGCTCTAATTATCATTGAATTCTAGAAAGTCTTTAATTCCTTTATTTCTTCCCCGACCCAATGATCACTGAGTACAGAGTTGTTCAGTTTCCATGAATATGTAGGCTTTTTGTTGTTTCTGTTGTTGAAGTTCATCTTTAATCATGGGGATTTGATAAGATGTATAAGATTTATTTCAATTTTCTTGTGTCTGTAGAGGTTTACTTTGTGACTGCTTATGTTGTCAATTTGGGAAAAGGTTCTGTGAGGTTCTGAGAGGAAGGTATATGCTTTTGTGATTGGGTGAACTATTCTATAGATATATGTTAAATCCATTTGATTAAAAATCTGTTAGTTTCATTGCTTCTCTGTTTAGTTTCTGTCTTGATGATCTGCTCATTGCGGAAATGTGTGGGGTTTGATGTGTGATTTTAAGTGATGTTCCTTTTACAAATGTGGGTGCCCTTGCATTTGGGGCATAGATGATCAGAATTGAGATGTTCCTTTGGTGGATTTTTCCTCTGATGATTATGAAGTGTCCTTTCCTATTTCATTTGATAACTTTTGGTAGGAAGTCTATTTTGTTCCATATTAGAATGGCTATTTCAGCTTGTTTCTTGAGTTCATTTGCTTGGAAACCCTTTTATTCAGAACTCTATACTGAGATAATGACTATTTTTGTTGTTGAGATGGTTTTCTTGCACACAACAGAATGATAGATTTTGCTTTCTGTTAGTCTATGTCTTCTGGGGGGCGGGAGGAATTGAGTCCATTGATGTTGAAAGATGTTACTGACCAATGATTGTTGCTTCCTGTTATTTTGATGTGGGTGGTGTGGTTGAGAGAGAGTGTGTGTTTCTCATTTACTTGTTTTAATTGTTGAAAGTATATATTTCTTGTATTTTCATGAGTATAGGTATCTCGTTGGGTTGGAATTTTCCTTCTACTATCCTCTGTAGGGCTAGGTTAGTGGATAGGTATTGTTTGATTTGGCTTTGCTATGGAATATCTTGATTTCTCTGTCTATGTTGATTGAAAGTTTTGCTGGATATAGTAGTGTGGGCTGACATCTGTGGTCTCTTAGAGTCTGCAGATATCTGTCCAGGATCTTCTAACTTCTAGAGTCTCCCCTGAGAAATCAGGTGTAATTCTGATAGATCTGCCGTTTTGATAATTGTGTGATGGGAGGATTTTCTTTTTCTGGTTCAATCTGTTTGGTGTTCTGTAATCTTCTTGTACCTTTATAGGCATCTCTTTCTTTAGGTTAGGAAAATTTTCTTCTATGATTTTGTTGAAAATGTTTTCTGGGCCTTTGAACTGGGAATGTTCTTCTTCTTAGAAGACCATTATTCTTAGGTTTGGTCATTTCAAAATGTCCCAGATTTCCTGGATTTTTGTGTTATAGACTTTTTGTATTTTGCATTTTCTTTGACTAATATATTGATTTTTTTCTATTGTATCTTCTGCAAGTGAGATTCTCTCTTGTATCTCCTGTATTCTGTTGGTGGTGTTTTCATTTGTAGTTCCTGTTTTCTCCTAGGTTTTCCAGCTCCAGGATTTCCTCAGTTTGTGTTTTCTTTATTGCTTCAATTTTCTTTTTCAGTCTTAAACAGTTTTATGTATGTCCTTCACTTGTTTAATTGTATTTTCCTATATTTCTTTATATTTATTTGCTTATATTTTTGAATGTATTTTCCTGTATTTCCTTAAGGGACTTATTCATGTCCTCTTTAAAGGCCTCTATCATTTCTATAAGATTGTATTTAAGAACCTCTTCTTGTACATGTTTCATTAGGAAATCCATTGTTTGTTGTAGGATAGCTAGTCTCAGATGGTGCCACATTGCCTTCAGTCTTGTCAATTGTATTCTTATGTTGTCTTTTAAGCACATGGTGTTAGCTTAATAATCCCGATGGCAGCAAGACTTCTTGAGAAGGTGTGGTAAGCTGTGGGGCCAGACAATAGAGAACAGGCTCCTTTATTCTGCTGGCTGTGCCTCAGGCAGACCCCACTCTGTGGGCTGTGTCCTGGGAAGACTTTACTCTGCAGGTTGTATCCCAGTCAGACCTAGATGGAGTGGTGGATCGGACCAACTCTTCTGCTGGCTGTTCCAGGCTGACTAGCTGCTATGGTGGGCAAATGCAACACGGATGGGTGGTTGGGCAGGGTTCTAAGCTGGTTAGCTTTGGGTCCCCAAAACGTTTCCATGGGTAGGCAGGGGTCCAGTAAGGCTCCTCCAGCACATCTGGGCTTCTTAAACATCAAATGGGTACAAGGCTATACTCTGAACTCTGTTCTTTCCTAGGCCCATCAGGAGAGCTCATCTGGACACATCGTTTTATGTTGCCTATAGGGTAATATGTCTGGGACCTGATCATAGTGTGGGTGTTGAGTTAACACTCAGGCTAATGCATCTTTCAGGAAGTTTTCTCTCACCTTTATTTTTTGTCTTGCTCATCTTTGTAAATGGCAGTCACTGCCTTGACTTGACAATCTGGGGGTCTGCTGGTGCCCCCTTTCCTCTTATGTTCTACTTCCAAGCCAGCATCATGTCCTGTCAGATTTATCTTCAACATTTATTACAATTTCTACAACAACCAAAGGAAGATTTTTATATCATACTGCTAGGCATATAAAAATTCCATGTTTCAAGGTGAGAATGGAAGCTTGGCCCTGCATCCAACCAATGATCTGATACTTCCTTTATCCCAGATATTGCCTTGAATTGCAATACCTTCCTCTTGACTCAAGGTCTTTGTTTTTGAAGGTCCTTCTGTCTTAATGTTTTCTTATTTATGTTTTATAGCATTACTTGTTTTTTCTCCTAAACTTGGATATGATGCATACTCTCTTACTGTTTACTTGTGTTCTCAGTAGCTCTGAAAGATAAATACATGACAATCACCTATAAATATTTTGTGATAAAATGAAATAATCCCAACTATTTAACACTTAACCATTTAAATAAAATACCAGTGCCAAGCTCTGAGTCTTAGTGGCTATCTGCTGCTGAATCCTCATATGCTCCTGTAGGCAAACTTAGTTAAGAGATTTGTCGGCCATATTTTCCCCTAACTCTCAAACATGCAGCTTCATGTCCATTAAGCCCAAACAAATGACAACCCACAGAAATAAAAATGTGGAACATATATTTCCACACTGAGTTCAATTCAGCAAAAAACACTTATAATTTCAAGCAAATGCTCTCTCCCCAGTAACAGTGCCCTTTTGATAAAATTTTACACCACAGGAAATCCATTACAATAAATATCTGTTCCAGTATCTGTCCATTTAGCAATAATTCTCTTTATGCTTGATAACTCTTCCTTGATGAACTGTCCTAGGGACCCTCCTCTCCTTCCCTTTGAGATTTCTAGAACTTTAACTCTGCCTCTGAGTAGTTGCTGTTGTCATGGTAGCCTTGCTAATTTTGCTTATATTTTTTCCTTCATATTTTCCCACAACCTTTGAAAAGACTAAGCTAACTGTGTGCCAAAGGCTATTTCTGACTTAATGTTGTAGGCATGAAATATTTCTTTTCTTAGCCCCTTGAAAAATGTTAAATGGTTGTCTCAGCATCATTGATTGAAACTATTTGTTTATTCCCAGGGCTGAAAGTTAAGGCCATTCTATTCTGATAGAGCTATTTATTTAAAACAAGCTTGAAATCAAAGACATCTCATAAAGTATGCAGTGAATGCTGTTTAACCCCAGTAATCCGAAAGTAAATAATTTGCTGGATTACTCAGTAGATTGAGAAATGAAGGTAGGATTTAGGTGTATTTGTTTTGTCTTTTTCTTTTTAATTACTCACTAAATAAGTGCTTATGCTGTATGAGTTTAGAAGAAGACAAAGTTTTATTGAAAAGAAGATGCTATTCAGATACTGACCTTTTGTGATATAATGAGGACCAGACCATTTCTGTACCTATGGAAGGGGAAGGCAGCTGTGACCCATGACTACCGGGTGGCAGCATGCTTACAGTTGAGACCTACTTTGGGAAAAAACAAACCTCTGGACTTTGGGAAGGCCATGATTATGGCAATGGGACAAGAAACAAGGTGCTTTAGCGGAGTCATGGGAAATCATCAAGAGGACTTTATATCTCCAGCATTCCATGCTTCTTTCCTCCTTTTGTGTATCAATTACTTCCATTCAAACTGGTCTGGTCAGATATCATTTAGTTTTCTTGGATTTTCATTCATGGGAAACATGCAACCCAGATCTTGTACCAAAGCCATTTTGTTGTTGTAGATGAAAGTAGGCAATACAGAGTTTTCTTCCTTATCCTTGCCTTCAGTGTGACTTTGAATTCCTGCTTTCATTGTTTTCAATCAAAAATACATCTCCACGGCACACCTGCTCAGAGACCAACATTTGCTATACACCCTGATTCTGTTGTTAAGCCTTGAAAATCTCTATTTACTTATTTACCTATTTGCGAAGAACAACCTTGATCATTTGCTCCTTTCTGTAAAAAGAAGGAAACAGGCTTTAAAGAAACTAGATGTTTATAGCCTTCCTAATTTCATTTGCTGTGCCTCTAACCCCAAATTTGATGGTACTTATGAAAAGACCATAAGGAAGTCAATTTTGTTTACATCATGGGTACGGAGTCTCTACCATGGGGAATTAATATCTTTATCAAAAAAGGAATAGAGACCAGAGTGGCATTCTTATGTGTTATCTATCTCTCCAATCTCTCTTTCTGTCTTTTCCTTCCTTCCTTGTCCCCTCCTCCCTCCCTCCCTCTCTCCCTTCCCCCCTCCTCTCCCTCCTTCCTCTTTTCTTCCCTTTGTTTCTTCTCTCTTCCCTTCCTTTT
Organism: Rattus rattus; assembly: GCF_011064425.1. Taxonomy (NCBI): domain Eukaryota; kingdom Metazoa; phylum Chordata; class Mammalia; order Rodentia; family Muridae; genus Rattus; species Rattus rattus. The sequence continues at coordinate 167,840,109 of NC_046156.1, read as the reverse complement.
CCCTTCCCTGTGAGAATACAATGAAAAGACATCTATATCCTAACCAGGATTTGAACCTGCCACACTGGCAGCCAAATGAATTGTCTCTTTGATCTTGGTCTCTCTAGCTTCTAGAACTGTGTAAACAAAATGTATAATGTTTAAATTACTTAGCCTATTGTATTTTATTACAACATCCTAAGCAAACTGACAGTAATGAATGGAAAGAATTTGAGTAGACGGTGAGGCTGAACTTATTGATCCATGGCATAATGATAAAAAGCCAGGAGTTGTAGGTGGACAATATGTAATCACCTCTTTGAGAATTTAAACATTTAATCCTAATACCCAGGACTTAATTGGAAAAGGCATATATAACCACTGTTAATAGTTTGTTGGTTCCTAGACTACTTCAGGAAACCCTGACTGTGAAACAGGAAATATAGATAAAATTAGAGGTAGTAGATTTTTAAAACTTGATATAAAACCAGCACATGATTTAATATTATATAGGCTTAAATGAATTTTTGGGTAAAGAAGTGTTATACCTTAATGAAAGAAGTCATGGAAATTTAAAATAGATACTTGATGTAGGAAACATTCTAGTTTATAGCCTCAAACATTTTGATGTTGATGATATGCACAGAGTGTACCTTGATGCCACTCTCAGAAAAGGCGTAGTAGGCTAAACGGCTCATTAATTTGACCCATTATGGCATTTCCTATGTTCCTACATTCCTGTGACCTTCTTGAAGGCTCATTTGGCCTTGACGCCCTACAAGGTGAATGAAAAATCTTAAAATTAATCAAGTTAGTAGAATGCACTCACACAGGCTTGGCAAATTGTCAGTTTCTCCCTCAGAGAACAGCCACCATCAGAATCTTGCTTCCCACAATGATGGTGAAAGGTCAGAGGATGCCTTTAAGATTATTGCCAGTGTTTCCTTCTTAATTTTTGTTCCTTTTTAACCAAGGCATTGAAAAATCTTGAGTTTAAATATGTAGACAGTATCAGCTAAAGGAATACAGATGGACACTTTCCTGAGAGTTTCATTGTAAGGCATGATTAATGGAACACAATGCACAAGTAAAGTGTCTTTCATTATGAGTTAGGAAATCAAAGCTGATTCAGCCTAGGGTAAACAAATCCACACGAAGCAATTAAGGGAGCACAACACGCATTTCTATTTCAACGTATTATAATAATCATGGAGGTGTGCTGTCTTGAATGCATCTGATTTAATGAGAAAGCAATTCTTTACCTAAGTAAGTTTACTTTAGCTGTGTTTAAAACACATATTATTTGTATGTCTCCCAAAGAAACAGAGTTCGTATCTATGCTCTGACTGGAAACACCAACTTATAATTGTTTTCCTGGAAGATGGACACTTGATCCTGACATGATGAATTCTTTCATCTATTTGTTATGTCTGAGAAATTAATGCTTGTCCCGAAACTATAAACCAGGCTGCAAATAAAAGCTGTTCTGCCAACACTGCCTGAGTCATTGGAAGGGTAGACCAGTTGTTCTCCTGTCCTTTCTGCGTGACTGAATCTCCTTAATGGCCAATTCATTCTGTGTCTTGGAGCATGACACCTGAAAAGCTGTGATCTCTCTAATGAAGGATCCATTAGTCTTTCAAGAACGAGAACATGTGAAGTTGAAAAAGCTATTCAATAAGATATCTCCTTGAGAGAACTCTCAAATTGGGGAGTGCACTTATACAAAATATAACTTATTCATGTATGTTGAACTGAACAGAATGGGTTTGGAACAGAATAGGTTTGGAATCACATTAGCTGACCCCGAGAAGGGCAGAGCCTTAGTTTACTATGTATTTGACATGCTCATAGACTCAGTAAAACACTTCTCTTTCCACACAGATTCATTGTTAGAATATAGGCCATTGTATAATTCTTTCTGTATTCTTTGTACTTTGAGGCATACTATCTCCAAGATTTCATGATCATAGGCAGCCACCCTGCTGTTGTGTGCAGCGTGCTGCTTCATACACACCCTCTCTGGTGCCATTGGAAGTGACTCTCAGGAGACAAAGCCCAAGGACGACCTGGAGTATTACTCCTTTATATATTCGTTCCTGCATTTCATCTGTGCAGTTCTAAACCTATTCAAAAATCTTTCTATTTGAGCTTCTAAAATTTAGCATATCCTCTGCTGAATCTAGAGAGAAAAAGATGTAATTATAATACATGAACTGCCCTTGCTCTGCACATTAACCCAGTTATAGGAAATAGGACTTTCTCAATATGAAAACTAGAGTTTTCCCACATATTTTTATTCCATATATTTAAAAATAATGCAATATATCAGGAATTAATTTTAAGGTAGTCAAGTGTGATTCATCACCATAAAGTCACTTTTACCAAGGAAAATAACTCTATATACTTTCTATATCATAGAGGAAGAAATAAAGTATATTTCATCTCAACATAGAAATACAATTTTGTGTCACAGCATAATTGGATTAGTGGTATAAGGAAAGCAAGTCATAATAAGGCTTTATTGTATTTCCCCTAAAGTTGCATAATAAATATCAGCTCCCATGAAAACAGTTACCTGGAGAAACATGCAAGTTCTTGACTTTCTATAGTGTACTCTATAGTGTCCATTGAACTGTTCACTTGGGTGATTTCTATGCTAGGGTAAATTTAAATCAAACTTAAAGATTTGGATCTTCAAACCAAAATTAGAATTAAAATGTAACTTCAAAAAAGTAAAATCAATTTTTGCTCTAGTAACTAATTTTATCAAGTCAGGCGACATGAAAGTTATTGGTTGTGATGACATGAAGAGTAAATATACAAGGATATTGTTACAGGGTGAGTCATGCTTCAGTCACATATCGTACCTTGAGTACAGACAGGTCTGGCTTTGTCTAAAGTCACTGCACACAAGGTATTGCACACTGACTGTGGAAAAAGGACAGAGGCAGGAGATTTTCTAGCAAAGAATACCTTCCTAGGAGAGGCAGAGGAAAGCAAGCAAGCTTGACTCTTTCAGAAGGACTTAACCCTCAGAAATAAACAGATTTATTTTTTTGACCACTATAGGGTCTTGTTACTTGCAAGTGATTGTCTCCCAGCCTAGCTACTGTCTCACAATCTTCTGTCTGTGAACTACTTCCAGTGAATTCTGAGTTTTGAAAGGTGTGTGTGTGTGTGTGTGTGTGTGTGTGTGTGTGTGTGTGTGTGTGTGTGTAGGGGGTAAGCATGAAGGAAATAAATAATAAAAACTAAAGGAGAGGACTGACTAGGGATTCTCTCTCACACTGCGTGGGTGGTGATGCTAACAGACATAACATGGAAAGTGCTAAAAGGAACATCTATCTGTCCACTCTTCAAGAAGTAAGTAACTTCCTGCTCCCCTGAAAACCACATACAAATCCAGCACCACTCCTAAATCAATAAAATAGTCTTGCTTTGATTGACAGGTGAAGGGTTTGGGCACCTGGAGCATGTGAAAAATGCATCACTGACTGGGAGGAGAAGCAGGCACTGAACAGGAGGAGGATCTGAAAACCACAGAATGAATAACCGAGGTCCACCTGTGACATGAGGATTTTTCCTAGGACTAAGTGTGGTTGCTTTTGTCCAGCTTACCGTTAAAATAGGTGATGGCTTAATAAGTTTAAAATGGACTCACTTTAATATGTAATGGGTGATAGATTGATTTTCTTTGGGTTTTGTTTATTTTGTGATTTTTTTCCATTTTATTTTGTGTTTTGAGGCATAGTCTCAGTATAAGTCCTGGCTGACCTGCAACGTGAATGTAGAATTGGCTAGCCCTCAACTTGTGGTGATCTCCAGGACTGTCTTCCGAGTGCTAGCATTGCAGGCACGTACCATCCACATTTGTTTTTTGGAGTTTTGAAACAGGGACTTACTTCTTAGCTTAGGCTCTCCGTAAGCTCCAAAATCTCCTGCTTCCATATCTTGAATGTCAGGGTGGGGCATATAACCTCAAGCCCAACTAATGGATAAAAAATACTCTTGAAAAGACACTTTATCTGTCCAACATTTTAAAGCAGATATTATTCTTAGAGATTTGATTGCTTATGACCAATCCTTCCTGCATGTATTGGAATAATAGGAACGTATTCTTCCCACAAAGAGCGAAAATATTTATTAGGAATTTAAAAGTGTGTAGAGTATAAGATTGGTTGGATTCCTTATTTTCCTGAGTCACCTCCAAAATATGTTTAGAAATATCCTCTAATGTTGACGCTTTCAATACTTTGAATCAGAAATTCTTTGCTTTCAGAGGACTGTCTTGTGCACTCCCTGATGTTTGGAGGCATCTGTGGGATTTACACACCATGGGAGGGACAACCTCTCAGGTACTGTATGGAAGCATCATATGTCAATAAAAAGCTGGTGGCCTATACCCAAAAGGCAGGAAATGGGAGTGGGAATCCTAGCAGAGAGATAGGAGCTCTGGGAGATAGTCAGAGGTGGGACGATTAGCCCTGGAGTCTGAGGAACCTGGAAGTATAAAACTGAGGAGAGTAGCTATCCTTGTGGTAGACATAGAATTGTTTACATGGGTTAAATAAGTTATTAGCTAATCTTGGAACAAGCTTAGCATAAGGCCACATGCATTAGAAATAAAAATTACCCTCTGATTTGTTATTCAGGATCTGGGAAAAGCATGCAGTTACACAGGTGCCTGAAGCACATCCTCCCTACCACCCAACCTCAATTTAAATACTTCCAGATGTTGAGCAGGTCCCCTGGGTGACAGGACAGGAAGAGATTGGTATACTTTGAGAATCACTGCTATAATGTGGTCATTTGAAATGAAATGCTTGGAGGGAAAAATGTCAGCAGACTTGACCTTACTAAAAACAATACTAACATTTTGGTGCATTTTCTACTTAGTGCCTGAGCATTTCTTTAAATGTGCGGCTATGATAGAAATTCAGTTGTATGGTTGCTATTCATGCCACTAATTGAGAGAATTCTGAGGCTGGACTTCGTGTTTAGCCCTTTTGCAAGAAGCATCCTGACTTGTCTCCTTAGCATCTCTTTGCAGATGGTGAGTTCTTTCTCTTTAAGAGAAGGGTTAAAGAAGCAAAGCATCTCATTCAAGGTCATGTCCTGGTCACTGACATGGAGCTGGAGTCCTGGGCACAGGCTTTGGATGTTTTATCATTTCAGTCAGGGCTTCTGGAAGAAAAGGGCATATTTCCATTGGAAGATGGAGACAAGGAATGCTAAATTTTCTCCACAAGAACTACCTGACTTTATCCTGGGTCTGAGGGAGTCATGGAAGTGGGGCAGTTACTGTAACCCAGCCATCCTTGTTATTCCTGGAAGGATCACTGCACAGGAACCTGGAAAGGAGCAGCCAATTCAAAGCTGCAAGCAAGAAGTCACGTGGGGAGGAAACACCTTATTCTATACTCCACACCCTATTCTATAGTCTGCATTCACCTTTATGACTCTCACATCCCACAACCCTCTGTGTAGGCTTAGAAGGAATATTTCTACATTAAACATTTTGGTTATTTCAGTGTATTATTACAACCATAGGCTGAATGAAGAGAGTGTCTTACCATTCAACATAGTTTTAAAGCACAGTAGAACGCTTTTCTAGTGAGTGAGAAAAACTAAATGAGGGGAATTACAGTTTATGAGATCAACGAATCTTTGGACAAAACAAGTAATATATAGGGTAATGTATATAGAAAATGGCTTAGAAGACATAGTTATAATACTAGTCTAAATAATCCTCATCAAAGTGAGGTCAATTTTGAAAGCCTAGATGATTAAACCAGTCATATGGTTGTGCCAGGAGGTTGATATTTTTTTAAACAGGGGACAGCTTTATCCTTTGGACAAAAGCCCTAATTTTGTGAGACTTCTCTTTTTCTCTTTCCCTCTCCCTTCCTTCTTCATTTCCGTCTTATCTATGGGCTAAAGTGACTTTGCCCTGGTGAACTTCACACTGTGTATCTCCATCCCTGTTTCTCAGGCTTCTATCCGTAGCATTGACTGTATGTAGCCTTGACTTCACTGTTGGGTCCCTATGCCCAGTGTGCTCTCCTAGTGTGTGCCTCAGTGCCCCAAATAGGTCTTTCATCTTCTCATTTCCCTGTGTAAAAGTCCAATTGTATATTGGACTTTATTGACAGTTTGAAGTGTTGCGATCATTAGGCAGATTACTATAATTTCTAAATTCATTGAGAAACTGAGGTTTGCAATTCTCTAACACAATTTGCTTCTCTCTCACTCTCCTGAACCCATCACCTCTTCCAACTGACCTCTTCTATTAAGTGGAGCATTTTGGACTTCCCGAAACCTGGATCTGTATATTTAGACTCTTGGAGGCCACGTATATGGTTCTTACCAACTTCTCTCTGCACATCATCTCTCCTCTGATAGGATTTGTTAACTTCCCCTAGAGGGGAGAGAGTCTATTTAAGCTTTTCTTTTTCTAAAGACATATTATTTTCCCTTTTATGAGCTATAACTTTGGAATCAGTTGCTCATCGAAAGTCGATGTTTTAATTTTTAGATTTTATTTGTTTTTACATTACTTGGCTAAAAAAGGAGAAAATCTCTTCATTTGTGTTTTGACTACTATAGTCAAGTGTAAAAATAATAGCCTACTATCCATGAACTAGATGACATTGGTCATTGAGTAGATAGCCATGGCACTACATCCCTAAATTTTTAAAAATTATTTTTAAAAAAAGTGTGAGGGGGACATGCTTTTATAAAAGCATCTTTTAAGGAAATTATGTACATGTGGCATAAGGATCCCTAACTAAATTCCTTTTGGAATAAAAGAAACCTATTACTACCACACTGATGTTACAGAAACTCACACAGGCAAAATTCTGATTAATTCACGTTATCATGAAGGTAAAAGGCAGTGAGCCAAAATAGGGGCAACTAAGAATATATGTCAGGGAAGAGTGCTTTTAGAAGACCAAGCTGAGTCTGAAAGGAGAGGGAGTGGGGATGATTTATTTAACTTTGTAGGGAAGCTAAAAGCTAATCTAAGTAATGGTCACTATAGTAACCTATGGTGTAGAGCTCTCCAATCACTGTAGAAATTTAACTCAATGAATTTTAATTTAGAACAAGAAAGTGTAACCTCATATACTGACCAACAAAAGAAAACCATAGACAATATTTCTAGAGCATACATCCTTAGAGGTGGATGGCAGGCAATGCTCACAGGTACTTTTGAAAATGGATTATTTTAATTCTTTACATTTTTGTGGTTACTATGAACTTGATATTACCACTAAAACTTATCTTAATGAGACAAACACAAACACTTTTTACTGTAAAGTTTATTTTAATTTAAATCACTTCAATTCTTCTACTTTTTTCTTTTACTTTTTTCGAAGTCCGGATTGTTTTGAGGGGCTTTAAAAATACCATCCTACTTTGTAGATGCCATACATTAATGCTGCTGTTCCCTGTTTGGAGAAAAGAGAGAGAGAGAGAGAGAGAGAGAGAGAGAGAGAGAGAGAGAGAGAGAGAGAGAGAGAGAGAGAAAGAGAGAGCGCATGAGTGTGTGTTGTGTGCATATGTATGTATACATTTGTATGGGTGAGGGGATTTATTTGTTTGTTTATTTATTTATTGTTTATTTATTCATTTATAGACTTGAGTATCTTTCATGAAGGAGGCTCATCCCTTTTATCCTTTCTGGGTCATGTCATGCATGAAATCCCATTTGAACAGGGATTCAGAGAACAATGGTGGTGTCTGAACTTTTCATTATAAAGACAGGATTGCTTTTCAATGTTTCCAACCTGAAATTGTATGTAGGAATGAGAGGTGACATCTTCCCTATTGCCTGTGTTTGTGGTCTGCCTGTTTCCAGAGGCATTTACACAAGGATACACTGCACATATCACGTTTTATGTGACATCATTTTACCTTCAGTCTGTCTGCAACATCTATTATCACCAGGCAATAAAGCTATCACCAGTACCACCCTCTTCTGAGCCAACATCAACTTTCTGATGACTAACAAAACAGTATTCTGATGGGTCCCCTGCTACTGCCTTCTCCCTGCAAGTCACAACTCAAGCAGTGATTAAAATAGTCTTTTTAAAAAGCATTTAGATAGATTTGTCTGAAATATTACAAGGGCCTTCTATAGTATTTAAAATTCATACATGTTTATCCACCCCGGACCTCTCACCTCATAATGTTCCTTTAACCCTTATCACACCCCAAGACGAGCTAGCAGCTTTCTGTGTGTTCCTGTATCATGTCTTGATGGAAAATAAGTACTCTTCTCTCTACCCATCCTATGACAACTCACTGATGTCATACAGCTGGATGGATACCTCCAGTATTTCCCAAAAGCCTCTTGTTGTATTAAATACTTCAGTATCACTGTGATCAAATGCCTGAGATATAACTTAACAGACGACGTTTTGTTTTAACTTCCATGTCAGAGGATTCAGCCCCTTGTGGCTGAGAAAGCATGGCAAAGCACAGCTGTTTATGTCTCTTCCAAAAAAAAACAGAGAAGGGGATACCAGTCTTTACTGGACCCCTCTTTAACTCTTTCATTTCATCCTCACCTCTAACCCATGAAATGGTGTCACCTATATTCAGAATGGGTCTTACAAACTCCCCATTAAGTCTTTCTGAAAATATCCTCACAGATACAACCAGAGATGTAAGTCCCAAATCTTCTGGGTGATTTTTAAATCCAATGTTATTGACAATGATGCAGTGGTCATCTATTCATTCTCTTTGTGCTGCCTTGTTGGCCAAAGGGGCCCCATGGGAATCCACAAAAGAAATAAAACCTAGGTTATTACCAAAACTATAGGTTGCTCTTTACAGACTGACAGCAAAAGTCCCATTGCTGAAGACGCCTACGTAAGCCTTTGAAAATGGAGATGTTGAGCCAGGGCCTACTTAGAGCCTTCATCCCTATGTTCTTTGGTAGAGTAACATACTCTGCACTCTCTCAACACCAAGCCATCTACAATCTCTTTGATTTACAGAGTCATCATGCCTGCAAAATATGCTAGGGTAATGGTGGCACAGAACTTGTGGGAGTAACCACCCAATATCTGATTTGATGCAAGGCTTACCCTATGAACTGGAACCTGTACCCCATGATGGTTTAGTGACCACGAAGCCCAGGCACCTAGGCTAAGTAAATCTAAGTAATACTAGTATTAAAAAACAATAAAATGACTCCTAATGATACTTTGCAGAGTTCATAGTTCAGTGCCTTATTCAGCTATCATCAGAGAAGGCTCTTCCCGCAGCGATGGGAACAATCAGAGAGATCCATCCATAGCCAGGCAGTACACAGAGTGAGATACCTTGAAACACTCAGCTCTGAATGGGACACCTTCACAAATCCCTCTCCTCAGAACTCAGGGCACCCCGAAGAAGAGGAGGCAGAAAGAGTGTAAGAGACAGAGGTTATGGAGGACACCAAGAACACAAAGCCTTCTAAATCAACATGAATAAAGCTCATATGAACTCAAAGAGATTGAAGCAGCAGGCACAGGGCCTGAATGAGCCGGTACCAGGTCTTCTGTGTCTATACTATGGCTTCCAATTTAGTGTTTTTTTTAATGGGTTTTCTCAGTGTGAGAATGAGTAGGTCTCTGATTTTTGTACCTTTTGGGCTCTTTTCCTTCTGTTTCTTTGTCTTGTTTAACTTTGATGAGATAGTTTTTGTTTTATCCTATTATATTTTATTCTTTTGTATATAAAAAAATGGATGAAAACGTAGCCTCTAGGATAAGGCTAACAATTGAACTCTCCTTTATACTTGCTGAGAGATGGAAAATCAGTTTGCTCCAATAGAGTGACCCTGGGTGTATCAACCGCTCCAGGACAAGCCAAACGTCCAGGTCAATAAGGAGGAATCAACCCACATACAATAGATGCTACAGATTTTTGCGTGTGCTGAAAGATCTTTGATAGTTGATTCTTCAGAGTTCCTCCGAGGATGGTTATGAGGCCATGCTTGGAGATTTTGTGAACGTGGTGGAAAAGGGAATCATTGATCCACAAAAGGTTGTAAGAACTGCTTCACTGGATGCTACTGGGGTGGCCTCCTTGCTAACCACATCAGGAGCTGTTGTGACAGAAATTCCTAAAGAAGAGTAGGACCCTGGAATGGGTGCAATGAGTGGAATGGGAGGGGAGGGGCTGTGGGAGGTGGCATGTTCTAACTCCTAGAATAGTGCTTTGCCCTTATCAATGAACTGTGGCGGGAAGCTCAAGGCAGGTTCCTCACTGATAACTTCAGAGATGACACCTGAAGAAAATGGCTGAAGAGACGGCTACCTGACCACTGTAACCGTCAGTTACTGTTTTCCTTTGATATAATATATAATGGTTTACTGCTGTCATTGTCCATGCCTAAGATAATTTATTTTGTACTTTTGAATAAAGACATTTGTACATTCCTGACGCTGGGTGCAAGAGCCATATACTAGTGTCCTGCTTTCAACTTAAATCACTGAGGCATCTCTACTTTTCGGTTAGCATCAGGACTGCAGCACTGTGTCACCACATGAGAAGTTCAGAAGCAGCCTTTCTGTGGCGGATAGGAATGATTATATACAAAGTACGAAGTGTCCAATGGTGTGGCAACCTTTGTGGAATAAAACTCTGTTTAAAGTTAAAAAAAATAGTGAGAGAAAATATATTATTGCTGTAATTATATAGAATACCTCTAATGTACTTCCATTATTTAAACCATGAGTTTCGCCATTCTTGAATTCAAAGTAATTTGATATTTTTCATTGTGCATGTATGTATTTAATTGAAATATCCTATTTATTTATTAGCATCAAAATAGATCCCTCCATGCTTCCGTTCTACCTCGAAGTTTTTAGTTTTAATCAGATACAGCTGCAACTTTAGATTCACAAGGCCAGGCATCTTAAAGCTCTCTTTCCTCTAATAAGCGCACTGAAGAACCTGCTTGTGAGTTTGCGATGTCTGGTAAGGAAGCCAGTACATTGTTCATGCCCACGGGCAGTTTCTTTCCCCTGACCTTAAGAAACAACAGGAAGATGATTTTGTTTAATAAAGCTTCCGTTTTAATACTAGACATTGAAAGTAGTTCTCAGAAGCTGGGAAGTTCACAAAACAAACTTCTGATTGACAACTTGGAAGTACATGGGAAATGCAGACCGCATCAAGGCCTTATCCGTGACCCGTACCCTTGTGTGCTGGAGAAGGTCACTCGTGTTTTATAGCTTGTATTACTGTATGTGTTGAGGGCTTTGATCTTAGCTGGTGGTACTGTCTTAGGAAGTTCTGGAAACTACCAGGTGAAGTCTTGCTGGAGGCTGACGGATGTATTCTTGGCAGCTGTGCCTTGTTCCCTGCCCACTGCTTCTGTCTCTGCTTCTAACTCATCATGATATATGTGTGCTACTCTGCTACTCCATAACCTTTCTACCATGGTGGATTGAAATCTCTGAAACTGGGAGCTCAAATAAGTTTCTCTCTTGTGTCTGACAGGTGTCTTGTCATTGTAATGAAATGCCTGATGAACACAGAACACTGGTGTAGGAGCTGTCTTTGCCACAGTTTTGAAGCCTTTGGAACTGGCTTGTGGGTAGAATTTGGAAAGGTTTGGAGAAGCACTAGAATTCCACAAGCAGAGATGAATTGGTCACTGTGGTGGAATGTCAGATCTGGCTGTGCATAGGAATGTGAACAATAGGATTACATCCATGAAGGCTCAGCGGGAATGCATAATCTCTTGGAAACTGGACTAGAGGTCAGGATGATGCGTTCTGAAAAAGAACTTGTCTGCATTTTATCAATGACCTGAGATTCTGTGTGAGATTAAATTTAAAAGTGATGAATTAATGTTGGAAGAAATACCAAGGCAGTTCACCATTCAAGTTGTTGGATAATATTGGTTATTACATTTAGATAGATTCATAATGAGAGTCAGTCATAAGGAAAGGGAGAACCAAAGGGTTTTTGTTTTGTTTTGTTTTTGTTTTGCTTTGTTTTGTTTTTAAAGACTTTCAGAACAGGGTGGGAGTGGTGTGCTCCTTTAATATCAGTACTAGGAATTAAAGACAGAGGCAAGTGGATTTCTGAGTTCGAGTCCAGCCTGGTCTACAGAGTGAGTTCCAGGATGCTAAGACTACACAGAGCAACCCTGACTCAGAAAACAACAAAACAAAGCAAAACAAAAAACAACAAAAAGCTTTCAGTTTGGCTAGAAAGGAAACTTACCAGAAAAGAACTGTGTTTAAAGTTGGCATCAAGGACAACATGGCTGCTGGGGTATTGCCATAGTTAAGAAGAAACTCAGTGTGTTGTAATGAGACAATAAGAACAATGCCTTGTAGGCACCCCAGGAAGTGGTATATTCGTCCATGCAGATGCACGGGTGTGAAAATAAGCTCCTTTGAAAGACTTTCCCTTGAGACAAATACTTCCCTGGTACCTCACTTGCATAGGTGCCCAGGAAAGCATTCCCTTGAGTCCAAATGTCTCATGGTCCAAGAGAGTCTAGCTGTGACTTGAGCTGGCAGCAGACCTTAGAGATAGCCACACAAAGCCAACCTCATAGGCACGTGGATCACAATGACTATAGCGACAGGGGAACTTCGGTACAGATTTCAAATGAATACTGGGGAGGCCAGGCAATCTGTAGAAAGGTTGGGATCATGACAGGCAACAAGTGAAGCTTGACAGGGAGTTCTAAACTGCAGTGGAGACGTAAGGAAGTTAGGCTGCCAGCAACGTGGAATAGCTCTCAAGGAATGTTGTGGGCAGCAAGAGAAAGGACATGGGATTTGCCCCTGGCAAGACCATAGGGGTGGGACTGCCTAAACCCTTTGGAACTCACAGGAGGACTCATCACTTGCCACGGATATCAGACATGGAACTGAAGAATTTCACATTTGCCCCTTCCACGTTGGTCTTGCTTTGGTCCCATCTTTCCTTTCTTTGCCCCCATTCCTTCATTTTGCATTAGGAATATGTATGTTGTACTTTGCCCATAGGATCCTGGAAGTATGTATCTTGTGTTTTGAATTTTACTGGGGTTCACAGCTAAGTGCTTCCTGTCTGGAGTCTTTGAGGATATTCTGGACTTGAGTGTTTGGGCAACTCAGGAGCCATTAGTCTTTGACTGTTCTTGGTGGGAGATGAAATACATCTGCATTATGAACTTTGGGAGCCAGGAACAGAAAGTTAGGACGTGAGTTTCAATGTTTTCCCTTCAGGCTCATGTGTCAGGAGTGTTACCCTCAAGTAGGTATGCTATTTTTGGAGGTGCTGGGTACTTGGGAGGTGAGGTCTATGTGAAGGAAGTGGGCATTCGAAGCATGTTCTTAGGGGCTAGATCTTAGTCTTATTTCCTACCTCGTGCCCTTTCTGCTTTCTCATTACCATAATATGAGCTTCTCACTCCCTCACATCTTCCCTGGTAGAAACTGTTATCTGAAAGAAAGCTTTTACATTGCAAGGTGTTTTTTGTCAAGCATTTTCTCACAGCAATAAAAGGTGACTAATCCAAAGTCCCCTCTGGAAAACCAGTTGTAATTTATTTCAGGGGTGTGCAGTCCTTAAAGCCATGACTCATTTTACACAGTTTATTAGAGTATAGTTCTAGATTCCAAGGTAATATTTTTCAAACTATAACAGAATGACCCATTAGTGAGTCACAAAATCAATTCAGTGGGCCGTGATCTGTTTTTTTTTAATATAATAGAATTGAATCAAGTAGAGAGTATCAGAGGATACTACACACATTGGAAAACTTAAACAATTTCATTGCAATTTCCCCTCAGTCGTATGATGGTAGTATGTTTGGTGTTATGATGTTAAATACATTTCTTACTGTAAGTGGGGTCAAGATTCTGTGAAAGCCACAATATTGGACAGTCTTGGGTTTGTTTATCTGACATGAAGAAAAAAAATTCACAGAAGACTTTTTTTCTCCAAGAGTCGAAAGATCAGTCCCCAAATAGGAGCAGTTTGGATTGTTCCTGAACTCTTACAAATTAGAAATTACTAGGAGATGGACAGATGAGGTAGGAGAGGCATGGACAAAAGGGCACGATGCATTAATTAGCTCAAAAATCATTCTTAGTAAACTGTTACATGGAATGGTGATTCTAACAAATCATAATTCCTTGTGTATTTTGAGACCACAGAGTAGACTTTAAGTGTTTGCAGTACGCATATGCACACACACATGCAAATTCATGCACATGTATACACATTCACATGAATACACACAGTTATAAAGATACAAATCTAAAATCTAAAGACTTTAATATGTTAGTTGGAGTCAGTCATTCATTTTATGCTGTAAATGTCTATCCAAAGTATCATATTGCAAGCCTGTAAGTATGTATACTTATTATCTCTCAATTAATAATAAAGTAGCATAGCAAACTAATGAAATAATAATAAAAGTGTTAGATTCCAAGTTCAAAATTTCCTGAAATCCCACACTCTTCTCCTCTATTAAAAATACATTCTTTTCTCACATAATATATCCTGATTATGGTTTCTCCTCCCTCTACTCCTCCCAGTACCTCCCCCACCCCTTCCCATCTGGATTCATTTCCTTTCTGTATCTCATAATAAAAAAAACCCCAGATTTCTAAGGGATGATACATATATATTACATTATTTATATTACATATAATATAAAATAAAAACTATCACATTTAAGTTGGGCAAGGCAAACAAACAGAAGGAAAAGAGCCCAACAGAAATCACAAACGTCAGAGAGACTTACTTATTCTCACATTGAGGAATCCCATCAAAACACTAAACTGGAAAGCCATAGTATCTAGAGAGACCTGCTCAGGCCCTGTGAATATCCTCAGTCTCTGGGTTCATATGAGCGTTGATCATGCTGATTTGTAGAACCTTGTTCGCTTGGTGCCTTCTATCCTCTGCGGCTTATAGACTCTTTTCTATGGCTCTTCCTTGGTGTTCCCCGGGCCCCAGGGGGAGGGATTTGCCTGAGCAAGGCAGCCCTGATCTATGAACGTGGCAGAATACCACTAGGAGTCATTTTATCACCAGGTTGTTGTTCTTCTTTTCAGACTGGTAGTGTTTAGTTTCCCTGAGCTGTCTAGTCTTTGGTTCTTGGTCATCCAAGCAGCATTTGATATAAGCTCCATCCCGTGGCATGGGCCTTACATCAAATCAGATATTGGATGGTTAGTCCCACAAGGTTAATCCCATTTGCTCTAGCATATCTTTCAGGTGGGAAGCCCTTGTAGATCCAAGGGTTTGTGGATAGCTTGGTGATTACATTTCTCTTTTGGTAGTGTGTAGAATGTAGGGGTGAAGGTGGTACGCATGAAGGTTAAATGCAAGCCCCAGCTCTATTTCTCTATGTTCAATGAGTTGCCTGTGTGTAGGTGTCGTCTTCCACAGTGAAGCATCATGTTCTTTGCCCATTGATAATTTGTGAATTTTTTTTGTGGGTGGGGGTGTCCTCTTGATCTTTCAGAGGTTAAGTCTCTTGAGGTAGAGTGGTATATAATTCTTTGCAGTATTTCATAATTCTGAGCACACAGCACTCTTCTAAAACATTTTCTTTGTTAATATGCTGATTCAAAAAAATTAAAGAATATCAAGCAAGACTGTACTCTTTTATCTGTTGGCATCTTGTGTCCCAGACTTTCCCCACCCCTTCATTCCTGCCTGTGTTTTTAATAGAATTCTGTTTTAAACTTATGAAAAAAAAAAAAGGGGCCTGAGACAGTTAACCGAATATCAATCTACTTTTTCATCCCTCAAGTCTGTGATTCTATCAGAGAAAGAGATCACACTCTAACCCAGCTTGATTTGTTTGTCTTCATTATGGGAAGGTCCATACCAAAGAGGGCAGCAGACTTGGTTTTAGGTTTCTGTTTAGATTCCTTTTATCTCCCTCAGATTTAAGATCAGCTCCTCCTTCACATTCCCAAGTCACTGAGTTAAAATTAAACAAGAGATTCCTGAGAAGAGGAACCCAAGCATGACTAAAGTCTTGTCTCAGATGCGTGTCAAGCTTGGTTAAAAATTAGACTCTCTATTGCCAGGAAGGGGGAGAATCTGTTAGTACCTAGGACCCAGCAGGAGCAAGCGAGTCTCCTGTGAGTTGTGAGGCGATTTACTTTTGTATTCTCCTTTGTGTTTCACAGCAGGTCCTCCCAAGGAAGAAAGAAAGGGCTTGCTCTGCAATCTACCTTTATTGCTCCTCTGGAGACGGCAAGCAAAACATATTTCAATCAGAATTATGTCTGAACACAATGAATGTTTCCAGACCCCACAGAGAAAGCCCTGGTACATTTAAGGTCAGGGCTGGTGTTTTAAGAGAGAGAGAGGAAAAAAAAAAAAAAGATGGTCAACCCATGGGGAAATGAAATCCTACACCTCTTAAAGCATTTCACTCACTAGGTATCTCTCTGGGCAGCATTGGAGAGATAAAGTTAGAAATTCCAGAGATTAGCTACACCAGATAAGATTCCCAGACTTGGTGAAGAAAAGGCATTGCTAGGATACACTGGGACACCAGTGGAACTTGAGTGTCACTGTTTTATTGTGCAGGAGCCTCTCAATTGATTAGTGTTAATGAGATGAGAGGGGCCCACCCTGATGGATTATCAAAGTCCACCTAATCTTGTTTTCAGTGTTTCATCTTTCTTGTTGCTATAGTTAGAAGTATGTGCAAACTCAATCCTTGTTTCTTCTTTCACTTGACCTTATTCCGATTCATCAAATTGATACGCTTACTCTCTGAACTATGCCAATTATTGTGTCTGTCAAGCCATACATTCATTAGAGCAGTGGGGCTAATGGACATTCTCTAAGAGCACATTCATCTTTAGAAATACGGTAAAAGCTAATTCTTTTGGCTCAGCAAAGCTCAGGTTGACATCTTGCCACTCTTCTGGCTGCCAGGAATATCTGGTGACTTAATGAAGCAAAGATCTTAAACACACAACTTAGTGGATTATTCAATATCAGAGTTTGCACTGGGAGTCTCTGAAAAGGGATTAACGCTTTCGGTTCTACAAGGGCCCAGCCAACAGATTGGAACAGAGGGGCTACCAGAATGGACAGTTCATCAGAAGGATTACAAAGTAACTTGTACTTCACGAGCTCATTGATCTTCCTTTTCATATGGTATTTAAAAAATAATCTTTTATATAGCCGGGGTAATGCAGCTGGATTAGTGGAGCCAACAGGCTCTGACTATTTAAATATTAATTGGGACAGCAATGTCTAAATCAGTGATTTTCAGCCTTGACTGTGTATTAGAATCACCAGGGAGACTTAAAAAAAATTTCCAACGCCTAGTTTCTACCCCCAGAGAGACCACTCTAATTGGTTGAAGGTGGTACCCCGACATCAGAACATTTAAAAGCTCTTTGGCTGCTTTGTGTGTATAGCCAGCACTGAGAAGGACTGGTAAATAAATGATAGAGCAGAGTGGCACCTAACAGCTTCTATTCTTTTAAGGTCTCTCGGTGTGGACGGATCTTCTGTTAAAGGCAGTGTCTCGTTCAGTGCCAGTCTGCTCTTCCTTGTGCAATAACATATGGGCTTCGCAGACTGAATGCAATTACAGCATTCTGACCATTTTAAAGGAGGCGTTTACAATCTTCGAAATACATTTGATACAAAATTTATAGTCTCGAAAAATTCCTTTGATTTTTTCCCCCCTGTTTCACACAATTTACCAGAGCAAGAATATAAAGCCTATAAAGACTCATTGCCAATTTAATAAACAGGGGAGCCAGGCAGGCAAACAACAACCTGTAATTCTGTTTTGTTTAATTAGCCAAATTAACTTAAGAAGGAGACAATAAGTTATGTACCAATTTGTGCTAGAAATAGAGCCATGTTGTTTTTATAGGTAGGGCTATGTAAATGGGAAGTCTAACAAGAGAGCCGCCGTGAACTCCTGTGGCATTTGATCAAGTCCCTCAACTTTCTTGGGCCTGAGATGCACAAGGGAATTGATGGGAAGAGATAAATGGCTGCCCTTTGCCATTTAGGGAAAAGCAATAAGGATCCAGTGGGTAGAAGAGGAACCCATTTCCTTGGAAGATGAGGAAGTGAACAGATTTTCTCTCCAGGCTGCTCCTCCCAGTCTGTGAGAGTCTGTGTCTGTTTGGATGCTGTGGGGTGGGATCTTGTGGGAAGGCTGATGTTGACACCTTCTCTCCTCTGGATTTTCACTTCTTGCCAGTGGCTGGTTTACATTTACATTGCTGTGTCATGAGACACCGGGAGCTTGAATCACAGTCGTCCAGGTTGAGTTCTTCACAGGAATGGGACTGGAGGCACAGCGGGCCAAGCTGCATCCCCAGCCTGGACATCGTTCTCATTTGTCCTCTGCTTGACCCGCTGTTTCATCACATGTGGTTGCCAAGGGCTTGTCCAACTGCCCTGCCAGGTGCAGCCATGGTGAGCAAGGGCTTCCACCTCTGAAAGAATTATGACTGTTCTTTTCTGCCTTTTTGTAAAACAGCATGGAAAAACAGAAGCCCAGCCAAGGCCAACAGGAGGGATGCAGGCAGGCTGCAAAACGCCTTTAAGGAGAGCTGGAACCTGAGGTTTCTCACCTTCCTAAACTCTGTTGGTTGGTCTGTCTTTCTGTCTGTCTGTCTGTCTGTCTGTCTGTATCTCTCCACCTCCTCCCCCTTCCTTCCTTCCTTCCTCCCTCCCTCCCTCCCTCCCTCCCTTCCTTCCTTCCTTCCTTCCCTCCTTCCTTCTTTTTTGGTGCAGAAAGTCAAGGCTTCCATAGTTCACTAGGCTCATATTAATAATAATTCTCTCATGTTTTCCTGTCTAGTCTAAATTTCCTCTCTGATTAGTCTGCCCTAGAACAGCTAACTTATGTATCTCCCCAGCCTTATTGCTCTACTAAAAGGACTCTATTTATGACATATTTTTGGTTAGTCACTGTCTCCTTATGTCATAATGTTCTTTAAAATATCATACTAAAAACATTGTGGCCATTTATTATGACACTTTAATTTTTCCAATCTTTTTCTCTGTGAAAGATCCTTTCTACTAGATATAATTGCTAAACCCAGTCTCTGAGCATCACAAATCTTCTTCTTCATTTTTTTTAAGTGTTGCTGTCTTCCGTGTCCTCTTGCCAATCCCCTAACGTGCAGTTTTCTTATGCTTTTATACCATATCTCAAATACGCAGAGCACTATCAGAAGTCACCATGAGTACTCGCTTACCGAGTTCAATCAAACCATTACACCTTCCCAAACTCACTTCAGTTATTTCAAAGGAAAGAAACACTGAAAACACAAGCTTTGTCACCTGACCATCCATCCATTTCTCTATTCGCTGACACCTCGCTGGCCCTCCAAAGATAGGCAACATCTCATAAATACTCTTGAATTAAAATATTGCCATTTTCCTCAAGTGACATTTTATGAAGCTCAATTCTATAACTGTATTTTCCCTCTTCTCAATATTATGAGTTTGAGACACATGGCTCAACTTTATTTATTTCGACTCCCATATCATGTTCTATTGAATATTCATGCAGCGTACTCAGCGGGTTGATGGACATTTAGTTTGTTTCCAGCTTTGAGTTATAATAGACAATGCTTTAATGGATATTTCTGTATCTATCTCCTTGTGCACATGGGCCTGGTCTCTTCTCTGTTTCTTGTGTACTGCTAGTTGTAAATGTTCCTCTAAAAATGAAATGTTCTTGCTTCTTATTGTGTAGGTAACCAATGGCAATGTCCTTGTCTCCATTTCATTCTACTGTAGCTCAGTTCAGAACTAGGCAAGAAAGAGTCCACTGGTACAACTGGAATAGAAACCTCCTTTATTTGTACATTTGTTCTGATCCCGTAGTAGCTGATTTCTGGAAGGTTCTTTCCATAGTCTTCCTTCTAATTTACCTTCCACTCAAAGTGTGGAGAAAATTGTTCCTACATCTTTCTACAAAGAGTGGCTTTTTGGTGGGGTCTTTCGCATACAGGCATTGCAAGCTCCTGCAACAATCAGAGGTTTGACATTTCTGAGCATCTTTGCCACTTTCTATAAAACAGGCTGCTCCTTCTTCCGATGCCATTGCAATCTCCACCACACATTTCTCCTCCTGACACTTGGGATGGCGCTACATGTTATCCCCATGTTTGCCCTAGGCTGATTTCTCTATGGAATAATAGGAATCATTTTCACAACTCAATCAACTATTTTGTAATAACTGAGTAAACATAAAATTCTAATAATGCAATTTTGTATTTTTTCAATGGAATTGGGAGTGTTTGGGATAAGCACGACAGCTCTTGTCTTTTAAAAGATTTGGGTTTTTTTGAGAATTTTCATACATGCATATAATATATTTGGATCATATTTACCACTAGCATCTCTCAGATCCACCTCCACTTTCCCAGCCTTTCCAATGTCATGTGCTAATTCTGTGTCTTATCTGTCTGTGTGTGTGTTTTTATAACTTCTGAGTCCAATTTGTGCTGCTTATAAACTCATGGGTGTGGGCTCATTTATCCATTGGAATGTGATTAATCTACCAAGGCCTACATCCTTAAGGAAAACCCAATCTCTTCTTTTAGAAGTTATCAACTGTTAACTGCTTCTCAGCTAGAGACAGAAGCCCATGAGGCCCTCCCATCTCCATCCTGCGAAGCTGACTGCTTTCATCTTATGCAGGTCTTGTGCAGTCAAGTTGGGTTACTGTCAGCTAACTGTCATGAGTACTGCTGTCCTGTCACGTTTAGACTAATGCTGGGACCTCTCTTACCTTTGGCTCTTCAGTTCCACCTCTTTTTCTGTGATGCTGTGTCAGCCACTAAGGCTGCTTAGAACATACACACACACACACACACACACACACACACACACACACACACACACACACACACACACACTTAACAGTTTTATTGAAATTACCCTATACAGGCTAATGTTCTTCCGAGAAGCCATACATTGGCCAGGTGTCCCAGAAATTCCCTCAAACAACGCAGGCTATTACTATACTACTCTTGGGTTGTCCACCCAAATTTGATGGGAAGACCCTATTACAAAAGACATCATATACTTTGCTCATAGGACATGGTGAAATCAAATTAATACAGACCAGGGTGTTCCTTTCACACCCCACTGGCTAGATTTCATAGACCAGAAGGCACTATGTAAGTTTCTAGGGGAGAAATGTGACAACTTTTAACTAGGTGTGAGGCCTGTGAGATCCAACAATTACCAGTCTGGCAAGACATACCCATGGGCAAATAATGGTGTGAATGTGATAGGAGTAACCAATTGAATTCTGATTAGATTTAAGGTCCACCCCAAAGGAGGAAAGTCATGCCTGGCATTGTAAATCTGGCCAAGAACCCATGACTGGGAACTCCTGGGCCTCAGACATGAACCTACTTTTATTATTTTGCTAACTGGACTTAAATGGACATGGTATCAAACTGTTTTTCAAACTTGTCTTGCTAGACCCATCGATTATTTTCAGCTCTCAGACCATATGAAATAATTTTTGCGTGTGTGCAGTGGATGATAGGTAACTCAAAAAACTCACAACTGCTCAAAGCAGGGACTAAGGACCAGTGGAGTGCTCAACTTTCACTTCATAAGACTGTTCCCATCCTTCCGAATTGGCCTTTCGTGTCTAGACAGTAACAGGTCCAGTTTTTCCTTTTCTTGTAATCTGAGTTCCTTTGAACTGGGGAAAGATTTGTATAATATTGCCCTCACTGGGCTCTGAGGAAGTTGGGGGGAGGAATAGCCTAAGGCAGGGTGCATGGGCTCAGTTTGTTCTACTGGAGATGAACTTGTGTCTGACCCTTATGAGGTCATGTGGTGTAGCCAACAGTCTTCCTACATGGAATCCCATACTTTCATCCAAGTAATCATTTTCTCACCATCTATCCAATAGCTCACAGTTATTTTAACATGTGCCACATTAGTTTCATTAGAGAAAATAGGGCAAAGTTCAACATTAGCAAACAATGAAGATCAATTCCTTGGATCAATATTTTGATTGAACAAGACTCATAGCAGCTTTAACTTTCAATAAACTATGTAACATTGGAAACAAGAAAGCTGAAAGGTGGTGCTGCCTACTTCAAGTCAATTACACTCTTTTTTTTTTTTTTTTTTTTCCGGAGCTGGGGATCGAACCCAGGGCCTTGCGCTTCCTAGGCAAGCGCTCTACCACTGAGCTAAATCCCCAACCCCAATTACACTCTTTCTATGAACTTTTATCAGCTAATGGCAGCTCTGCATATTTCTTTCCTTGGGAGTTGGGGTTACATGTAGATTATGCTATCTGAGATTTGAATTTGTCATAGAAAGACAAACTTGCTTCCTGTTGATGAACAGTCTTTGTTGAAAGTATTAATCCCCAAATTGCCAATCTTTCTTTCTTTTTTTGTTCCTTCAGGACATGTGTTCAAGTCTTCCTGCATAAGAACTTCTATGCAGAGAGATATTTGAAGAAACAGACACACAGGGATGAGGGCCTGTGTGGAGTGATGCTCCCACAAGCCAAGTAACGTGATACTATCACTCGCAGTAAGTCTCACAATTTTCTCCATTGTAATAGGAAAACTTTCAGGGACTATAAAGCTCATCTGTGGAAAGATGGACCAGAGACCCCAAACCCCCAAGAATAAATAAAAAAAGGCAAAAAACAAACAAACAAACAAACAAAGAAAAGAAAATCACCAGATAATGTCAAGACAGTTTTAGCCAAAGGCTTTGAATTGTAATTAGACTGGTAGCTTGTGTTACTGTCTAAACCATATTGAAGGGTCTAATACAATATATAAGGACAAAAAGGTCATCTGCATTGGTCAAGGCAAAGAGATATGACAGAGATATGACATTATTTCTTGCCTTAAGCTGTGTATCTTGCTGTGCTAGCTGGCATAGCCATGGGTGAATATGTGTTGCATCCACTCTCCATGAAGCAATTTATTTAAATCCTGTACAATCTGCCACTGATTCCTCCTAAGGCTCTTAGTTCACAATACTAGAGGGTGACATAGTGACATCTGAACTCTTAATCTTTGCCCTTCCATTTCTTCAACCTATTTCTGTTGTAGAAACTGATCAGGCTATAGCCCAGTTAGTTTTCCTAGTTCCCTCTTCTCTCCATCTCTCCATGTGCCTGTCTCTCTCTCAGCTCACTTTAGTTTGCCATGGTGTGGAGGGTGTAGAAAAGGAGAGCAACCCACACCACAGCAGCATGGGAACAGTGGTGGGGGGCAAGTGGGAACTTGGACTAGCAAGCTTCCATGTTTTCCTCCTCTTATGCACTTTGGACCTCTAGCCTATGGGATACTGTATCCTATTCACAGGCTAGGTCTTCCCTCTGTGGTCAAGTCTCTCCAGAGATACCCTCACAGATACACATAGCAGTATTCTTTACTAGTTTCCTAGGCACTTTTCAATGACACCAAGCCTAGCCTTTGTCATCTTGGTATTAGACATATCATTGTAAGCCATAGCATTCCACACCTGGCTTTAATGAAATCATGCCTTTTACATAATGTCAAATGCAAACAATCCATCTCTCTGAGACCTCCTCTCTTTTTTTTTTTTTTTTTTTGGTTCTTTTTTTCGGAGCTGGGGACCGAACCCAGGGCCTTGCGCTTCCTAGGTAAGCGCTCTACCACTGAGCTAAATCCCCAGCCCCGAGACCTCACTCTCTTAATAGTTTCAAAATTGCTCAAAAGCCCTAGTTCAAAGCCTTCTTGAGCATCCAAAACCAAACCAACCAACCAACCAAACAAACAAACAAACACCTTAGCTTTGGGCCTCCCAACTAGACTTTGATTAGGATGATATTAAAAGCAAGTTAAAAAGATCAAAAACTCAGGTGACAGCAGATGCTGGCGAGGATGCGAAGAAAGAGGAACACTCCTCCATTGTTGGTGGGATTGCAGACTGGTACAACCATTCTGGAAATCAGTCTGGAGGTTCCTCAGAAAATTGGACATTAAACTGCCTGAGGATCCAGCTATCCCTCTCTTGGGCATATACCCAAAAGGTGCCCCAACATATAAAAAGACACGATGCTCCACTATGTTCATCGCAGCCTTATTTATAATAGCCAGAAGCTGGAAAGAACCCAGATGCCCTTCAACAGAGGAATGGATACAGAAAATGTGGTACATCTACACAATGGAATATTACTCAGCTATCAAAAACAATGACTTTATGAAATTAGTAGGCAAATGGTTGGAACTGGAAAATATCATCCTGAGTGAGCTAACCCAATCACAGAAAACACTCATTGATAAGTGGCTATTAGCCCAAATGCTTGAATTACCCCAGATGCACAGATCACATGAAACTCAAGACGGATGACCAAAATGTGAATGCTTCACTCCTTCTTTAAAAGGGGAACAAAAATACACTTGGCAGGGAATACGGAGGCAAAGACTAAAACAGAGGCAGAAGGAACACCCATTCAGAGCCTGCCCCACATGTGGCCTTTAAATATACAGCCACCCAATTAGACAAGATGGATGAAGCAAAGAAGTGCAGACCGACAGGAACCAGATGTAGATCGCTCCTGAGAGACATAGCCAGAATACAGCAAATACAGAGGCAAATGCCAGCAGCAAACCACTGAACTGAGAATAGGACCCCCGTTGAAGGAATCAGAGAAAGAACTGGAAGAGCTTGAAGGGGCTCGAGACCCCATATATACAACAATGCCAAGCAACCAGAGCTTCCAGGGACTAAGCCACTACCTGAAGACTATACATGGACTGACCCTGGACTCTGACCTCATAGGTAGCAATGAATATCCTAGTAAGAGCACCAGTGGAAGGGAAGCCCTGGGTCCTGCTAAGACTGAACCCCCAGTGAACTAGACTGTTGGGGGAGGGGCGGCAATGGGGGAGGGTGGGGAGGAACACCCATAAGGAAGGGGAGGGGAGGGGATGTTTGCCGGAAACCGGAAAGGAATAACCACTCGAAATGTATATAAGAAATATTCAAGTTAATAAAAAAAAATTGTGAAATTAAAAAAAAAAAGAAATTGGAGAGTTCTCCTACTAATGAAATAAAAGTACACCTGATGGCTCTAGAAAAATAAAAGAAGCAAATATGCCCAGAAGGAGTGGACGGCAGGAAATAATCAAACTCGGGGCTGAGATTAATCAATTAGAAACAAAGAGAACAGTACAAAGAATCAACACAACCAAGAGCTCGAAATGTATATAAGAAATACTCAAGTTAATAAAAAAAAAAGCAAGTTACAGGGTTTTAAACATATAAGGGTAAAGAGTAACCATTCTTCTTCTAAAAGTTAGAAAACTATGCTTACAGAGAAAATGTATGACCAAAGAAAGTCCAAAAGTAGACAGAACACATGATGCATATGGTATCTCCACGGCTGGCGTCTGGAGCACTTGGTGTTGTGAAGTGAGTTAGGAAGGGTTGTGGTAGCCTCAGCTCCGTAGCTTGCCCTGCTATGCACGGTCTCTCTCTTGGGCGGGTTCTCCTGCTTCTTGCATCTTTCCATGGCAGGTCCAATGCACTTGGCATCTGTAGCATTAGGGACGTTAGTTCCCTAGGTCTTCACTGTGTCTTATGATTCACTGCCAATTACTTCATGCATGACCTTCTCAGGGCCTTCCTGTGGAGACTTGAGCACACATAGCACAGCCTCATGGATTTTCTTTTGAACTCTGGATGGATGTCTTTATTATCACATAGTTCTTTCATTTTGTATGTCTGAAAAACCACCTTAAGGTGGACAACGCCAATGTCTGAAACTGTTCAAACCCAGTCAGCAACCTTCCTGGATGAGGAATGTATCAGTCTCTCTCTCTCTCTCTCTCTCTCTCTCTCTCTCTCTCTCTCTCTTTCCCCCTCTCTCTCTCTCTGTATTAATGTATCAGCTTCTCTCTCTCTCTTTGTGTGTGTGTGTGTGTGTGTCTGTCTGTCTGTCTGTCTGACTAGTAAATACTTCTTTAGGTCTGAAAATAGGAGGCACTCCTTCCCTCATAAGTCTGTGTATATTTTATAGTAAACCCATGCATATTTGAAAAATGGTACATGACTGTCATACCAGTAAATATCTCCAAATGGAACAATCCAGAAAGACCTGGGCTAGACAGTGCTGTGGCACTTGAAGTATAAATAAATATTCATGATCAATGTACTGAAGTCCCATGATTGTTCTTAGAGACAGCAACACTCAAACTTGTCTCACAATTAACCAAGAATATCTCAAGCCCGTTGGCTCTGTTGGTAGTTGGGGTTTGACCTGATTGGTGTTTCTGATGGTTATGTCTCTTTGAACTTCCCACCAGCTCAGCATCTCAGCTGTCTAGCAACTGTTTACACTGAGCCCATTGTCTCCAGGATATTCCCATCATCCTATGTGAGGTGATGTAGATATGTCAAGAAACCATGTCTAGACAGGAATTTTGACATCTTGATAAACTTTATTTAGGATTACCTGGGGAGTTTTAAATGAGCAAAAACCATTTCTAGGTCCACAGATCAAAAATGATAATTTCTGGCTAAAGCTCAAATTCTGACACTTAAAAAAAAAAAAAAAAAACCCTCTCCAGTTGATCTAGATGCAGACCTGGACCTGGATATCAGTGCTCTGCTGAGGATTTGCAGTAGAACAAAAGAATGCTGGACCGGGAGCAAGCAAGTGAACTACCTGTAAGGAAGATGGCATGAAACTCTAGGGATTTGACTGGGGCTAGGAGATGAGCCAAGCAGGCACTGAACAGTGTCAGAGACAGCTCCTTCCGAAGGGCTCACTTCGTCCTATTTTAATATTAGTAATTATGCACAGTTCAGCTTTATCGTCCTGTGTGACATTTATATTTCCTATGTTGCAGTTCTTTGTAACTTTGGAGGGGCAGGGCTTCCATGGAGAAATGTTTGCTCTGTGCTATCTTCAAAGAAAAACTCATATTGAAAGACCTTGGTCTGGAAATTTCCATTGGAGGTTGATGCTGAGACTAGCTATGATCTGGACTAGTGATTGTGTGTATGTGTGTGTGTGTGTGTGTGTGTGTGTGTGTGTGTGTTTAGGATGTGCTCATATGCTATCTGAATATTAGCAAATGAATCTTCAAATTTTAGAAAAGTGTAAATCACACAGAAGAGAATCAGGGTGATATCAGCATAAGCCGCACAATTTCCTTGGGAATTCTACAGTAAAAACCAACTACAGTCAACTAAACTTAGAAATCCTCAGTATGTCAGAAGCCATTTCTTTCAATGAAATATTACCATATGCTTGAGAACTGGCTATTTTAAATGGTAAATATTTGACAAATAGACTCACTAATAAACACAGCAGCTAGCTAACAGCATGTTGTGTGTGTGTGTGTGTGTGTGTGTGTGTGTGTGTATGTGGATGTGGATGTGAAATAACTAGAATGGTTGTATATGTATATGTGTATGTGTATTTGTGTAACATACATATATATATATGTATTAGGTACGCTCGATTTTTCAAATGATGGACTAAGTTTGATCACAAAACAGCAAAATTCATATGTGTCTTAAGTATATATGCATTATGGGTATACGTTCCTTGGAAATTTGGAGACTATAGCAGATTGGAATGTATGAGATCCATTTGTGATATACAATGGAATCAGCTCACAAACATCTTAATAGAAAATATCATATAAAGAAGAAAATGTAGCTAATGGAGAAAATTTCCAAAGCATCGCTTACCAAGCTTTTCATATAAACACACATAATGGCATTTGAGTGCTTGTGGAGAAGAATAAATCCATAGCTACCGAGCTCCAAGTGCCAGTGTATATGAGAAATTGTCACTTCCAGATCTAGCATGGTATTTGGCACATGGGATGACATATGTCATCTTCCCTGCAAGCAGTTTCTTATGCATATGGTCCCTCTAGCTAGAGGATTCTATCTACAGTCTATTTTATCAATAGTGAAGACACCCAGACTGAAAATAATCTTGCATTAAATAAAACCCACTGCTATTTGACCGAGAAGGCGATGTTTGTTTTATTGCTGAATTGTTTTTCTTAATTCCCATTACAGAAAATGCTGTATACCGATGTTCTAGAGTTGTTCCAAAACTATGTTAAATGTTAATTGTAATTAGAGTTTAAATTAAATAGAAAGATTTTTTTTTCTGTAGATATAGAGTGTCATTATGTCTGGCTAGGCTTAAAGAGATCTTTCTTTTTAAAAAATTGGAGCTGGTCTCTAACTTTGATAGGTCATGCTGATGACTAGTCATGCCTTAAAGATGTAACTTTCCAGCAGGAGCCTCAGCATAAATGTCTTGATTGTGTTTGACCATTCCAATAAGGTGAAATTATGTTAAGTAACTAATATGTAAATGGAATATGTTAAGTAAAGCCAAGTTCATTCTATTTTAATAGGTTTTTAAATGAAAAGAGTATGGCACATCATTTGTGAGTTCTATTTTGATTGTTTGCTTTTTTAAAAAAAATGCAAGAAAGTAATTTTAGAAACTAAAATAGACCATGATTTCAATGCATTTAAAAATGATTTTTAGAAAAGTACATTTTGCTCCATGTGGCAAATAAATTTCTATAGACATTAATTAAAAAAACAACCCCTGGTCAACCTTCAGCTACTATGTTTCAGAATTGCAAGGGACCAAGCAGTTACTTTGAATATTAAATAAATGGAATTTGGAGATGTTCAAGAGTCCGGGAAGTGAGAAGTAGCATACTAGTTGAAGGAGTTCTTCTCCATACTTTTGAAGAACTCTTCATTCCAAGCCTTGCTGTCTGGGTTGAGCAGTTTTGCCAGTGTTCAATGGATGTGGAGTCAGAGAGTCTGGATGTTAGTGAATTGCAGTGGAATTATGGTGTTGTACTTTGCGTAGGGCACCATATTTGGTGCATAGCCTTTGCAAGTAGAAGCATTTAGCTATATCTCATTGTTCTTGGCAGGGTGACAGGAACTGTCATACAAGCCTGTCTTAGATGTTCTGGCTCTCCTCCCTTTGGGCATGTGGTAGAATCACCTCGCTCACTGTAAACTTGGACGGAACTGTGTGACTTGCTCCGAGTAATGAGATGCTTGGATGTATTTTTCTGACTGGAAGCTTGGAAAATCAGCGTGTCTTGCTAGGTTGTTTTTCTCTTCATGTGATGGTTGATTCTCCATTGGAATAGTCTTGACTAACTTGGTTCCCAAAGAGGAGGCAAAGAGAAGGCTGAGGAGGATGACCCACTAGATATGACTAAAATGTTCTGTTGTTGTAACTCATTAAAAGTTGAGAAACTGACCCAAGTGTGCATCTATGGTTCTTATATACTTAGATTCCTCTACTTGTAGGAGGACTACTACATGGTAAACAATGGCCTGGGCTGCTTTTCCAGACTGTGCCTGATTTCCCCTAGTCACTCACACACACACACACACACACACACACACACACACACACACACACGAGTTTGTTTATTATTACAGCACATTGTCTAACCTGATTTACCTTACTATTAGAAGCAATAACAGATTACCTATGGCTACAGAAGATACTATCAACTAGAAGAGTTGTATAAAGAACTATTTGCTGGCGAGCTGTCTCTTTATCTACAACACACAACAATATTCACCTGTGAAAGCACTGATCAGTTAAACCATGCTGTGAATTTTTATTTGATTTAGAACTTATCCCTTGTTCTATATAATTTCATTTTATTACATGGGGACAGGAAACATTTTCTGTGCTCGGAGAGGCAGTAAATATTCTCAGGTTTGTAGACCATATGGCCTCTTTCACAACTATTTAAGTCTGCCTGTGTAACCCCAAATGAGTCCCAGACAATACGTAAACAAACGGGCATGGCCGCATTCCAGTAACACTTTATTTATAAAGTGGTTGGTAGGCTGATATGGATTGCTGACTGTAGTTTGCCAATTTCTGTTATTAGATCATGCATCTACAAGACCTAGTAGTATTAACTTCACACTACTGGCATCTTTTGCATTTTCCTAGGCAGACCAAGCACATATAATCAGCAATGGAGAAATTTTATCTACTATAAAAAGAGAGAGATGCATAGTTTCTGACTTAATAATATGACTTTTAATTCATTTAAACACGTTTCCTTAACAGTGAGACCACCGAAGCACACCGAAGCAAGAGGTTTGGCTAAAGGCAGCTTGCCAAAGAGGTAGGCTGCACCTTTTGTCACCCACACACCTAAGTCTCCTGTCTATTATCATGCACTGACTTCCAAATGAATAGAACAAGCCCAGATAGATTAGGCCAAGAGCTAAATGGGTTGAAAATGTAAAGACTTTATTCAGACCTTATCCCAGACTTCATACAACAGCTTTGCAGAATGGGTGTAGAATGATTATGTTAAAGTGAATGTATGTGGCCTTACACACACAGCTTTTATGTTCAGTTTAAAGTATTTATTTATTTAATTTTTTTCTTGGTAGGAGGGAAAGGAAGATGCAGAGCCCTGCTATTAACCTAATTTATGATGTTTACTTATTCCTACCTATCTGACTAATGCTCCCTTTCTTCTCTTTATAATTTTCAGTTTCTATCTACTACCTCTGTCCGCCCCCCCCCCAAGAGCCTCAGACACAAGCTGATGAATACCCTCTCTCCTTAGCTGCTGTGATCAGTGGAAGCGATCTCTGAGAGTGCATTGTTACTTCAATCAACATAATATATCTAAATCACCTTGGTTAATCTGCTGTATTTTTCTTATTTTTTTTCCTGAGCTTATACGTCCACTGTAACTGTGTATTCAGGAAAAGAATTACCCAGGATGTAAAGGTAGGAAAATTCTGTTCTGTAAAAATGAGGAAGCTTCACAATTAGCTTTAGACAATCCATCAAAGTTCATTTTTTTTCTAGTTTTCCTTCCTTTAAAAATGTGGATTAGGTTATACTAAAGTTTCTACATACAAAATCAATTGGATAGCCATTTTCCTTCCCCCCCCCACTATTACTGATTCTTTGTCTACAACATTGGGGCAGAAAGGAGACCATATTTGGCAACATTTTTCTGTGTTATCTTGCAGTTTTAAACATCATGTGATTTATTTTCTTATAGACGTCATGTTAGGGAAAGAATGTCTCTGTTACCCCCCTTCGCATTGGCATGCAAACCCCTAATCTCTAGTGTGGCGGTTATAGGCTGAGCTTTTTGGAAGTGATGGAGTCCTGAAACTGGAGCCCTCAGAAAAATGGCCCCATAGAAATGATTCCTGTGACCTTCTTCCAATCAGGTGAAGACATAATGAAAGTTTGGCAATTGGCAATTTGGAGACGGCAACATGCTTACACCTTGACTTCAGATGTCCAGCCTCAGTGCTGGGAAGTAAGGTCCTACCTGGCGTACTTTGTGACAGCATCTTGACACATCCATGAACTGTAGAGTTGATAGCAGCCAACCCTGGATTACTTATCTAGGACTTGAATTCTCTACACAGATCCTTAAGGCTGAATCTGGTGGTCTGAATAATTACCTTCAAACGATGTCTGGGTTTGAATCTCATTAATATGCTATCTTACATCTCAGAAGGGACTTTGAGGGGCGTGGCTATGGACTTGGGGAAAGGGGAGGGACCATTCACCTGCACTGTGCATGTGGGCATGTCATCCTAAGGGTCATTGTAAGTACAAGGCCAAAGAGTTAGAATCAAGGAGACAAAGGAGACATGGCTATGAAGCCAGAGGTTAGAATAATATGCATCGAGGACAGCAGTAGAAACCATGAGGCAAGGAAAGCAGGTAGCAGCTAGAAGCTGGAAAAATCAAGGAACGGATTCTTCCCTGAAACACAGGAAGGGGCACAATGCAACTCTGTAAATGCCTTCAGTTTAATTTTTTGACCTCCAGAACAGTAAAGGTATATATTTTTTTTGTGTTTTAAAGTGCTAAGCCCGTGGTAGTTTGCTATAGCAGCAATAAGAAACTGAGGTTGCCTCCCAGGGTTCTCAAGGAGGCCTGGTAAGTATAAATTTATAATGAAAACCCACAGAAAGATAACCCAGCTTTTGATTCAAAACAGCAGCCGTCTGCCTTAATGAAACATCAATGTGCTTCGGGTCATTTACTGTTTCCTCCGTTAGGATAATGGTGAGTGCTTAGAGACGATGCTCGTCCTAGCCACATCTTTATTACATTTGCTCGGTGGTTTATTTTTGTCCTCTTGTATTTTCTTCTTGCTTTCTCTGAAGTTCAACACTGCAGGGAGAGCGGAAGCTGCCCTATTGCCGGGCTCCTGCAGCTTCGAGAGAAGGGGAGGAGTGGGCATGTGGACTTTTCGCTTCCAATTAAGCAGAGAAAGTGTCCCTACTTTTTCCAGGGCCACTGCTTGCATTGCCTGAGGTGGGGCCAGGGGCTGAAGCACAGCCAGGGAAACAAAACCCTCCTGTTATAGGTTAATTGGAAGTGAGGATAAGGGGAGAAGGAACCCTACCCTTCCTCTTTCCTCCAGTGGACTGAGAACTCCAGTTGTTAGAAACAGAACAAAACACTGTGTACTACAGTCTAGTGTATTTTCAAACATATGGCCAGGGTCAAGATACAAAGAATTTTGATACTATACGCCTGAACGTTCTGCTACTTTTAATAATGAAACTCAATGGTCTCGGAGAGGGAATACAACACCCCCCACACTGCCGTTGTATAGTTAGCCCACAGGTCTTGTGGTTGTGGTGATATGTACGTAGCTGGTCTCTTTTGTCATAAAACGCAGAAGGAATTTCATTTTTTTTCTAAAACACCGACTGCCACTGAGTTTATAACGCAGACACCAAGGAGTGTTCGGTTTCGTGCATGGTCCTCCCACCGCCCACTGGGGACTTGCCTTGTTTCCCTTCCTTGCCTAATTTGAGAAAACATCCACTTTGGAATGTCATTATACGACTTAACGTTCCTCAGAAAGTGGTTTATCCTCACACTGCTGCTGAGTCTGTGAGTATCATCTCAGGAAGAAGATTAGGAACGTTAGTTCCTGGCGCTTGGACAACTGTTGGTTTTCTACAAAGCAAGACGGGATCCCACACTCTTCCTCAAGCAGCTTCAAACTTTGCTGGGCGGGGGGAGGGGAGGACTGCTGAGAAAGCTGAGTGGAGAAAGCAGAACATGGCTTCAGATGTAGTGAAAAATGAGATCGAGAGGAGCAGAGGAAGGCAGAGAGAAGGGAGAGAAGTTACAGCTAATGTCCCCGGGCAAAGTGGTGTCCGAGGTCAGGGAAGAATTGAGTACAGTGAATAGAGGAAGGGGCTTGGGAAGGCATGAGACCGAGGGATCTCAGCTACAGCAGTTATAAACATGTTGAGTTTCAGACAATGACAGGAATCCCATGTTAGGCTCCTGAAAGCGTGCAGCTAGAGCACAATGTAAGGGCAGCTCCCTGCAGTGTTTCTCTTTACTTCAGGATTCTAAGGAGAAACACCTTCTGCTTCCAGGTGGGGCTCGGCTTTTCCTCCTCAGTGCTAGTCACCAGCTGGTGACGTGTGCTTTGGTGGTAACAGAACACTCTTCTCTAACAGGCACAGACTTCTCCTGCAGGCACAGAATCCTGTCACTTCGAGCTTAGCATTTGCTCCAAATAGACAAAAAAAAAAAAAAAAAAAAAAAAAAAAAAAAAAAAAAAAAAAAAAGTTGCAGCAATTGGACATTTTGCAGTATCAACAAAACCCACGTTAGTGCTGTTCTCTAACTATGCAGTTGTCCTGTCCAAACTTAGTCCCTCAAGATCCTCATCCCTCAGCATAATCTGCCAATAAGGTTTAATTTTGAAACGATCAAGATTTGGTCTTCTCTTTAATTTATTTCTCAACCGTTTTGAGCTAGGTCCCATGAGAAATAAAATATTCTACTGATCTCCCCCCCGTCCCTTGAAATGTAAAACCAATGATCTTAGTCCATTTCATAGCTTCAGTCTCTGTCTCTTTGTGAGGGAAGACAGAGTGGGTGACATCAGACTCTGTTTGGAGGTTTGGCTTCCTAATTATCTTCTAGGACTCAGAAACCTTTTAGAAGAACAATCTAATTTTGGAAATTAACTTCTTTCCAAGAATGAAAACGTGCCGTGAGGCTGAGTGCTGTTATTATGAGGGAGGAGAGTGAATGCGCAGGCTGCACATGGGCCAGCAGCCAGGACACCTTCTGTACTTGTTTTTAATAGGCATGCTCCCAGAATACGCCCGGACCCACCTTCTCCTTAGTTCTCAGTGCTGGATTGAGGTCAAGTCTTCCCAACCAAATACAGAGCTGTGAATAAAGAATAAAAACTAAGTAATAGATAAAAAATTAATACAAAAGAGGACGTGCTGCTCCCAGGTATGGTGGAGGAGAAGGCTTATTGTAGATTAAGGGAGAACATATCTCAAGGCAGGGATATCTGGGAGAGTCCAGAATGAACATGATCCTAAGCTAGGCTGTGTGAGGAGAGGGAGAGAGGGGAGGGGAGAAGGGAGGCCATGAGGCCATGAGGCCATGAGGCCAGGATGCCAGGAGGATAAAAAGGATCAGGTGATCCAAATGGCTAGATTATACTGACAAGGGCATCTAGGGAAAGGGCAGCCCGGCCCCTGGGCTGGAGAGTTCAGGGTAGGGAGCAGGATATGCAAGCCATACCCTGTAACAGGTAGGGGACTGACTGCAGGACGCTGGGAGAAACTGGCAACCAGGTCCACTTTGATGTGTTAAATAACACCTCAGACATTTGTTCAGGGTTTGGGGGTTAACAGTCTGAGGTTCACTATTATAAAAATCCTTTGCCTAAAGAACTCCTTGGCATTCATTACATTTTTAGCTACATTACCACCCCCGAAGCCCCCTCCTTTGTATATGATCTTTAGTGTCAAATACTAGTTTTTGCAATCTGTATATAATATCCAAGTAATTTCCCAGAATTCATATGCATTTCTTTGGTCCTATGGGCTCTGGGTTCCACATCACCCAAACCTACCTGGATAAAAGCATGGACTCGGTGCTTACTTCTATGCCTTAACTTGCCCACACCCCTGTACATAATCACCTCGTCATTACTTTGATAACCGTGGACTTCAGGGTCCTTATCTTTACTCTTGTCCTCATGTCCCTTCGCTTTGTACTCTCAAAAGGCCCGTGGCTCATCTCAGACTCATCTAATATTTTACTGTATTAATATTGCATTTATTGTATTAGTAGCCACAGACAGCTCATTGTACTGTATCATCCACATAGGCATTTTATTTCCTTAAGTAAGGCATTTTCCTCAAACGTAAAATCACTTATTATAGTTTTATTTTTAAAATCCTTTATAAAAAATGTCAACTTTTCTTGGCATGGTATATTCTCCTTCATAATCTGTCACAAACTTTATTTTGTTAATTTTCCACCCGGCACCATCATAGGAAGGACGCTGTAGACTGACAGATATTAACAGCCTTTCCGAAGTACATTAACATTTTTGATTTCCTCTACTTTTTACTTGATATTCTTTTCTGTCTCTACTTACATGTTAAAATATATTTTCTTTTCTTTAAGATAATTCAAGTGGTGGTATATCAGTAAGCCATTGTTTTTCCTCCAACAACTGATTCTAGATTTTGTCCTTTCTACTGTTATTATTCAGGTGAAAGTCTAGACTTTCTCTATATGTTCTATAACCTTTCCTGGAGGGAAGTGAAGGAACATCTGTCAGCACATCTGGGGCATCAATGACAGACTGAAGAAATGATTCCACACAAGTCTAACTTAGTGATCCAGTAGGTTTTTTTGGTGTGTGTGTGTGTGGGGGGGTTACTCACAGCAACGTGGGTGACTCAGTGGCAGCAGCATTAGCATAGGGCTTACCCTATCAAGGACAATGCCTCACAAACATTGTAGACTTCCAGATGACTGGAGAGATCAGTGTATCTCTCCCTCAGAAACCTGCAGGGTTTCTCCTAGCATTATAAAAGCAAATGAACAGGGGAGGAATTTCTGGTTCATTCTCAGTCCGTTTTCTCCATATTCCACAGCCAGCACGTGTGGCATGTTCACTAACAGAGACTTGCTCTCTAGCTCTGGCACACGACCAACAGCAGGGGCAATAGCCTTTATGAGTTGTGGGCTTTAGGGCCACTAGCTCCATATCCAACAACCTGTAAGAAAGTAAGTCACCTTTGCCCTGAGAATTCTCACTCAAGACTCAATCAATGGCTTTCCTTTTTGTCACTCACACAGGGTGCTTTCGTTTTAACTTGCTGAACTACCGTACTGTCTACTTTTTCATGTACTTTTACAAATCTCTGAGAGCCTCATCCAGGGGGTACTGCTGCTATTGCTACTGAGCTACTGCATATTTTCTTGCCCCTGCTTGGTGTGACTCAGGCCCACAGGGGAACAAAGCCATGCTCTTAATTGCTGTGTTTGTCATTGTGGCTGTCTCCGGGGTCCTGATGTGCTCTGGGCCAGCACTGTGGTCCCTTGTCTTTTCATTGGCATAACTACTACAGAAAGAGCCCTGGCCTATGTGAATGTTCTCAATTCTCCATGTACTTACCGTATGCCTAATTGTTTGCCCTTAGGGCAGGCTCAGTAATTTCTTCTCTGAGCTACTGTTCAGGCTTAAAGTCTTCCAGAAGGCTCCACAGCGCACTACTCGACTCTTCGTTAACATTTTCCTCCTAGATACTCCAGTTCAATATAAATCTTGCCACACTTGTCTTTTAGGGACTTGGACAGACCTCTTTGTCTGCTTTTCTCTTCTCTCATCTCTTGATTACGTTTGCGTTTTATGAACCCTATTCACAGGCTGATCAAAGCCATTCAGAAATGTCAAGGCTTCTGCCTAATAAAGATTACTTGGAGCTCAGCAAAGCTACTAAAGCTCCACACTATCCCTCAGGTCCTTGCTGAATCAACAGAAACTCAGATTCAGATGAATATAGTCCCATCTAGCCTGGGGGATGAGCACCAACCACCACCCGTCTTACCCCCAGTTCTCCAAGTGATGCCTACCCTTCCTGCATTGTCTTCCAGTCCTTGATATGCATGGGGCCCTCACCTGGCAATAACAGTGCTGCTGATGGCTCATATAAGCTGATCCATTAGGTACTCATTTTCCTCCTCGTGCCTTAGGTTAAGCAGACTTTGCCTCTAATGGGAAAGGTGTAGTTGTGTTACTCAGCTTCTCTGTATCTACAGCCACAGACTGGCTCCATTTGACCATGTTCAACAGCCTGGGAAGGCAGGACGTGATAAACCTTTCACTTCTTGGTTAAATCTTTTTCAACTCAAGTGGTTCAGAAGCCGACAGCTTTCTGACTCTAAGGGTTTCCTACTCTGGGCCATTATCAAGGTCTGTATCTGCACGTGGAATCGTGGATCTTTCCTTTCCTCTGTGTTAAAGGTCAGGTCTGAGGACATCTTCTATCACCTCCATCTCACTTCCTTCTTCACTATCTGACTCTTCTCATGTGGCCTTAACAAGATCTAATTTGTTCTCTCTTTCCTTTTCTATCTCCTGCTCCCCACCCCCTCCTTGGATGCCATGTCAGCCATAAGAAACAACAAGCTCAGATCTCCATCTTGCTCTCTTGTTTATTCAACTTACTTGCCAAAGAGAGGCTAACAGGGAGGGCCCTAGCGGTCTGGTTTTCTCATTATAATTCCTCCATCACAGGGCAGGTCCTTCTGGGGACTGACCCTCAGGTGTATGACCTAGCACTGAGACCAAAGACTAGACACCTGATACCATAGTCTGCCAACAATCAATCCCATGATACATTCCACTCAAGGGGAATGCAGTACATTCTTTTTATCTATTAGCTGTGTCAGGAGCATACCCATATTCATGGAGACATATAACCCCATATTAAATGGAAATGGCAACAAGGGACTCTCCCCAAAGATGCTCTACTTTTAGAGACATGGCCTGGTTGATATGTTCTATAACCCTTTTCAGGAAGCATGTAACTATGATTATAGAAAGGAGACAGACACAACATCCTGTACCAAATGGGGAACAGTAACCATATCAGCATTGCTTCCGTAGATGTTCCACCATTATAGAGACCAGATTTGGTTGGGTTTTTTTCCCCCTCTCCTCTAGGAGTCTATTTCCCACTTCTATAAAACCAATTCACCGGGGTTGGGGATTTAGCTCAGCGGTAGAGCGCTTGCTTAGCAAGCCCAAGGCCCTGGGTTTGGTACCCAGCTCCCGAAAAAAAAAAAAAAAAGAAAAAAAAAAAAAAAACCAATTCACCAGTGAAGATTTACAAGGCTCTGGAGTGCAAAGTGTGAGACTTGGGTGGGAAGTGAGGTGGCTGGAGAGGACAGAATTGGCGGCAAACAAGCTCAGGTTTACTGGTGTAACTTTAGTGTGAGTTTCATTGGTCCCAGGGTACAGGGACTGAGTAGACATGCTTGGGACTCAAAATAACCAGTTCTTATAGTCCCAGGCAAGGGAAAGGGTGACATATCAGGCAAGAGATGGCTCTTTTCCATGTAAGATACTGGTTCTGGTGCCTGGTGGTGGTAGTGTTGGGGCATTGGGGTTTGGGGATGGTTAGTGCCATCGGAAACTCAGTTTCAGCACCATCTAAATAAAGGGCTTCACAACGCAGGCAGGGATATAGCAATCAGGAGAATGGGTCTTCCCAGGCCTAAACATGCTGGTCTTTGTCCCTGTTAACATTTTGTCTAAGCTCTACTCCACAATTACCTGGCAACAGCCAGGTATGCCTGACTCACTCTCTCTTGTTCTCTTGCCTTCTTGCTCCTGCTCTGTCCTCTAGTCCTTCTCTCCTCTTTTCCCTTTCTCCTCCCCCCTCTCTTTCCACGGCCAGCCTCTACTTCTCTACTGTGTTTCTCTTTGTCTCTACTACCCTCTCAGCTCCCCTCCCTGGAAGGGATGCCTCAGCATGGACCGGCCAAGGCACCTCTACCAAACATACTCCTATCTTTAAGTGACACAACAGCCCTGGTTTCAGCCTAACAGAAAGCCTCATTGTTGTGAAGTCTCACTGTTTTAGTGGGCAAAACTAGGACATTTAAAAGACAGGAGGGGTATTGATTTGTGTGTGAAATGAAGCAGACTCAGTACACTTAGAACTCTATGGAAGTATTTTCAGATGTTATTCCAGCCGTTCCAGGCTGTGATTGTATGTGTCATTGACGTTAGGTTGGTGATTAGTGTTGATACAGTATGTGTTCTCACCAAACCTGCAATCTATGGGACTGTCAATCTGCAGAGAGCATGGAAGACTCATGCGGCTGCACGTTGACTAAATGATTTTCTTCTTTTCTATGTTTAGCTCTTTATTCTTGGTTTCACCACCGAGGATGGCCATATTTTCATGACCACCCCAAATCCTGTAGCTTGTTCTATCTTGGCTGAAGTTTTACTCAGGAATGTATATTTTTGGGAGATTTTTATGACTTAGTGGCAATTGTTGTAATCTGGAATTATTACTAGAGATGTGTCAGAGTTTGAGAACTCATCTTTCTGGGCATCTTTTACTGTTTATATAATAATAAAACTATTTTGAGTTCTGTTTCCAATAAAGTGTCTCTGATAAAAATGTGACACACTAGGCCACTACGGTTTATTCTTCATACAGAACAATGATTATGATTGTCTGGGTTGAGAACCATGTTATGTTTCAGGAAAAGGGTTCTGTAGTCAATTAATGGAAATGCTATGTGCAGTGACAGCAGGCAAGCAATGTGTTTTCCATCCTTGACGTATGTAGAGGACACGTGGCTCTTTATTTTGTGCCAATGTTCCTGAAATGGTACAGGGCAACATTCTGTTAAATACACAGACCATAAAAGCTTAAGGTCTCTGTGTGTGTGTGTGTGTGTGTGTGTGTGTGTGTGTGTGTGTGTATTGTATATATAAAGTTGTGTTTCTGTTGCTACTTAGACCAATGATTCTGTTGCAAAACAAAGAAATCGAAGAACAAACCAGACAAAACCATGATAATAGTCAGCCAATAGTTGTCACTACCTACAACAGGATGAACAGGACGATGTCTGTTCTTCAGCACACACACCATCTCACTTCCTCCATTCGACAGTTTTCCATCTGCAAAACCAAATGGACAAATGCGTTTAAAACTCAATTGTAGCATAATGAGGAAAATGACCAATGACTAAACACCATGTTAGTGTTACTTTTTTTTCTTTTCTTTTCTTTTTTTTATGCATTATTGCATGCCTTAGAAAATGATTTTCGGGGTTGGGGATTTAGCTCAGTGGTAGAGCACTTGCCTAGGAAGCGCAAGGCCCTGGGTTCGATCCCCAGCTCCGAAAAAAAGAACCAAAAAAAAAAAATGATTTTCATGATTTGGGGTCATTTTCCTTTGACCCTTAGAGCTACTGACAGTGAATTTCAGTCTTTGAACTCTATCTGGATAAAAACGTCCATCTTCCCGCACCCTTCTTCGAGCAGCCGATCCACAGGCAAACACTAATGAATTAATAGGGGCTCTTTTCTGACATTCTGCTCCACAGGAGTCCTGTAAGAATTCATCAGCTCTCTCTGGTCAAGAGCAGATTTCTTGTGTCTCAGTAACTCAGGCAAAAACCCTCTTTTGCCAGAGGGAGAGAAAGACAGAACACACTTATTTTTGAAGCAGCTACTTTAATCTTCTCCCATGTTTGCCGCTCACTAGATGGTTGTCCGAGAGTGACAATGTGTGGATACTTTAGTTACCGCCAGGTGAGACTCAATCTTATCCCATCAGGACCACAGGGACTACTTGGCAACATTGCTCAAATCCCTTCTTGGTTCACTCGTATCTGTTAAACTGAGGCCGGGAGATTACAGTTAAGCCCAGCAATGCATGCTGCTCTAATGGAGGTCATTAACTGCCTTTTCCAGATGGTCCTGACTCTCCCTGACAGATATTAAGCCTAAATTGTTCATCTCCACCACTTCTTGTAGACTGCCCAATATGTTTGCTGTGGTCCATTTTCAGCAGAATGACATTAAGCAGATCTGATGCTAACATTCTGGCAGTGGCCCCGATGAGAAAACTGGCAGATCTGGGGAGGGCTGTGGAGGAAGCAGCAAATGAATAAGCTACACCCGAAAGCACCACGCTCTGAGGGCAGCCAGCTATTCTAGTAACTTGTCAAATACAGGTAGGAATTCCAGTTTAGTGCTCAGTTCCCGCTGGCCTCGAGAAGATTAGCAGGGCAGCAACTGACACCTCAAACTACTTCCCTTTAAGTCATGGAAACAGCAAGCAGCAACAACAAAAAAAACCCCACCAACCTCACACCTGCCTTAAGGTCATTCTCGTGAATGTCAATCACGCTGAGATCAGTGGGCTTCCAGAGGCAGGCATCACAAGAGACTTACAGCTCACTCACATGCTGCTTTAAAGTTGCATTCTCCCTTTAAAGTTTTGTGCTAATGGCCACTTGATCTCACAGCTCCCTTTGCTTCACTTTTCTCCTAGCTGAGCCATCCACCCAGTTAATGCCAGTCTTGTTTTTTCTGGGTTTGGCAACTAGAAATGCCAAAGCCAGAAACATGGTTTTCTTTTTAAACCTTTTCCGTTGAAAGAAGAGAGACCGAAGGATGCCACATAATGGCTCATTGAGATGCACGGACAGGTTTTAAATGGGATTGCTTCTCTCTTTATATGATTTAGTGTCAGGTATGTGCAAGATAGGCTTTTTGATATTGTGGACCCAAGAAACTGCACTCAGATTCGCGACATCAATCAATTTACACCAAGGGCCAGGAGATAGCTCAGCGGGTAAAGTGCTTCTTGGGCAAGCATGAAGATCTGGGCTGAGTCCCCAGAATTCTTGTAAAAGCCACCTGAGGCCATCAGTCCCATGCTTGGGATCCCAGAACTGGAATGGCTGTGGCGGGAGGATCTTGGTGTTTGCTGCCATGCCATGGCAGTCTAGCAGAATCAGTGACCTCCAGATTTAGTGAGAGGAAAAAAATGTGATGAAAGAATTGAGGAATGCTTCCACATATATGGAACACACACTTGCACCCATATACACACACAAACAAGTACACACACACACACACACACACACACACACACACACACACAGAGAGAGAGAGAGAGAGAGAGAGAGAGAGAGAGAGAGAGAGGAGTGTGTTTACATTGACATTACTAGATTCAGTAGTCAAATACATCTTATTGTCTTCACACTACCATGGTTGCATCATTTCTAGAGAGGCTGCAACTTCTCGAGAGTTGGTTTATAGCCATTAGTGATAAAGGTGCTCAGTTCAAATCAAGGTTCCTGTGAAAAGACAGACCGCAGAATGCAAAACGGAAAATGGGAGACTCATTTAACGACCCCATGCCTTGAGTGGGTTAGGAGCACAGACAAGGCACTGTAGCCTGGGTAAAGGAGCAGCTGCTGAATGATGCGGCTATGGTGGTCCTTTGTAACAAAACATGTAGCTTGTATATCTCTAGGGCTTAAAATAGACATATTTACTTTCTTCTGGAAACAGAGCTACTGCAAAAAAAAAAAATTCAGCCACTCCAGATATATGAAATAACAATGTTTTGCTTTGCTTTAAAAATAATTTAGGTATGTTTTCATACAGTGGAGATGGACCTTCCACATTGAGAAAGAATTATAATTTGAGAGGAAGCAAATTAATTTTTACCTAAGGTTTTTATTGCTCTATTCACTCTCACCCTTTGATTGTAGTGGTGCTCAGAAAGAGAAGGCCCTGTGAGCATGCTTCAAGCCCCTGAAATGATCCTCCTTTCCCTGCACTTCAAAGTAGAGAAATTGTTCCATTCTACTTTCCCACTTCAAACCATCCTGTCTGGTAGTCCGGCTTTGAACTCCGGGTGAGACTAGAATTAGGCTTCAGGTACTTTGGGGAGGTTTATAAAATAAGCAATGAACATTTCTCTGTAAAGACTTTGTGTTGCCATTCCAGATGATATGCCTGGTGGGCTATAATAAGCATGCTTTAAAAATGGTCCCTCTTGGATCTCTACTGTCCCACTTTCTGGTTTTGAACAGCTGCCCAGGAAACTATTATCTGTAAGGCTGGATCTGGTCTATGTGAAGACGGACATGGACAAGGTTCCCTCCAAAGGTAGGATTAGAATTGAAGAAGAGAAAAGTAAAGAAACACTCTAGGGCATTGTCTTTTAAATCTTCGTAAATTCACCTCAGCACACAGAGAAAGCCATTTT
The DNA here is from genome assembly GCF_011064425.1 of Rattus rattus. Lineage (NCBI taxonomy): Eukaryota > Metazoa > Chordata > Mammalia > Rodentia > Muridae > Rattus > Rattus rattus. The sequence continues at coordinate 167,797,002 of NC_046156.1, read as the reverse complement.
CTTTCGTGGTGGAAATACACACTCATTTCTGTCCACCTCTCCCCCTCTTTCCAGCGACCTGTGATGCTCTCTTGTGATCCTTGACAATGAACTTAGGGGTTGATGTCAAATAGTCATGAAAAACTCGCCGAAGTCATTGTGTGAAGGAGACACAGGGTAGGAAGAACTTTTTATAAGAGCTTTTTATAAGAGCTTTAGACTTCCTGAGCTTGGCTTCTGAGCATCTATGAAAACAAGTTCAAAAATAAGCCTTTATATACCCTTACCTACATCCTTCGCAAGCATTCTCACTGATACTGTGCCTCCCTCTCTAATTAGAAGCAGGCCCCTTCTCTTACCCTGCACACGGAATGCATCATGACGCTTTACTTTCTGGATGTTTCTATCCTGACTTTTTTTTTTTTAACCCAAGTTCTCTCAGATCTCATGGTTTAACTGCACAGTGTACTGAGAAACTGGCTGTAGGTTCCCAGCTCGAACCGGCTTCTGGATTTGCATCTTTGTCATGCGTGCGTGTGTGTGTGTGTGTGTGTGTGTGTGTGTGTGTGTGTGTGTGTGTGTGTGTGTGTATGTGTGTGTGTGTAAGTTGCAGCATTTCTTCCCTGCTTCATGTCCAGTGACATCATTTTGAAACTTCAAATGGCTGCAAGTAACTGTGCTTTCTGAAGAGCCTGCTGTTGAATGCTCACCACCATGCACCACATCTCTCAATGCCTCTTCTCTGAGAAGAGCCTCTTGCTTGAGATTTACCTTTTCTAGAGCACATCATAGACAAAAATGATGACTATGATCCTCTAAAACAAAGACTTTATTTTTCTTCTGCTTTCTTTCCATTGTTTATACCTGAGGGGACTGAAGAGGTGGCTGAGCAGTCTGCAGAAGGAGGCTTACAGCTGCCTTTAAGTCCAGCTGTAGAATATCTGACCTCTTTTGGCCTCCCTGGGTACAGACATACCCAGCATACGTGTGTGTGTGCATGTGTGCACAGGTGCATATGCACACATTTGCGTATATACATATCCTAAAAATAAAAATAAACATTAAATTCACAATTCCATGCTATGTTGTGTGAGGCCCTTCTTTTTTTAAATTTTTTTTTATTTTTTCCATCTTTATTAAGTTGGGTATTTCTTATTTACATTTTGATTGTTAATCCTTTTCCAAGTTTGCTGGCCAACTTCCACCTAACCTCTTCCCCTCCCCTTCTCTATGGGTGTTTGCTCCCCATGCTCCCCCCATTACCATCCCCCCCAACAATCACGTTCACTGGGGGTTCAGTCTTGGCAGGACCAAGGGCTCCCCCTTCCACTGGTGCTCTTACTAGGCTATTCAATACTACCTATGAGATTGGAGCCCAGGGTCAGTCCATGTATAGTCTTTGGGTAGTGGCTTAGTCCTGGAAGCTCTGGTTGGTTGGCATTGTTGTTCATAAGGGGTCTCAAGCCCCTTCAAGCTCTTCCAGTTCTTTCTCAGATTCCTTCAATGGGGGTCCTGTTCTCAGTTCAGTGGATTGCTGCTGGCATTTGCCTATGTATTTGCTGTATTCTGGCTGTGTCTCTCAGGAGAGATCTACATCTGGTTCCTGTCGGGTGTGAGGCCCTTCTTAAGTGCAAGTCATCTCCATATTAGTTTCCTATCATTGTTGTATTTCACACATGACAAAATCAACCGTGTTACACACTATAGACCTGCTTATGTCTCTTCTCTACGGTTTTATATATTTTATGTCTGGTGCTTAAGAATGTTTCTCTTTTCTGTGAAAACTTGTCCTTGAAAATTTTCCAATTAGCTCATGGCTTGGTATGAAGCAAGTATTCACCATATTTCATCACAGGAATGGAAACTTAGAATTGATTTGTTTTGTGAATTTCTCTCATTTCTTTATTACATGGAGAATTAAAGACCCTTCCATTGTACATCTTTTCTAATCCCCTGTACACACTCATGGGTCTGTACAATAATTTGTTAGTTACCATTTATTTATAGGTTTCTCTTTCTTTACAATAGAGATGACTGCTATTCTTTTTTTGTGTGTGTGTCTGAACTTGGGTGTACTTCAGGATGACACAGTGAATAGCAACATTTTGCAGAACCTGCTCTTATGTATCTCCATTGTTGAGGCAGCTTACGTTACCGCAATGAACTCATTACTGGATTTGGTAGCCATAGATTATTCAAGTATATTTCTCAAACACAGAAAGACAGTATCTGCTGAGAGTAGTTCTCAGAGTATAATGGATTTTGGGGTGTAGTTTGTATATGTAGTTTAAGGAAATGCCCCCTGGAGTTCTGATTCAGGGGAAAGGAGAAAAAGAAGATGGGTGACATTTTCTCTAAAGTCCACTGCCCAGCGATGCTCTTGGGATCCCCATCTACCTTTGTGGAGCGTTTGGAAATAACATGTCTGAATATCATTGTTGAGTGAACCGTAACTATCTCTACCACAGAGCAAAGATAATAGAATGTAAAGAAGATGTTATTATGGGATGGCAGAGTGTGTAGGGAGGAAACATTATGGTAAAAAGAGATTCATAATAAATTTGACATACATACAGAATTTAGATATTAAAAAAGAAGAATCCAGTTATTTTTTTGCTTAAAATATGATTAGACTATAGCATAATTCCAGAATATTTTGTAACTTCTTTATAACTTTCACATTCACATTCTATTTACTCTATTTGATATTTTTGAAAAAATGGAGTATAATGAAAACTCAGTTATTTAGTTTAGTTTAGAATTCTCATTAAAATCTCTGCAGGGGCTCATGGTTACTAATCAAAGACTATTAGAAAGGTTTAAAAGATATTAGGGCTGGAAGTTCAGAAAAAATAGTCATTTTGTAAAAGACTAGATTAGTCAGGGAAAGTTCTAGATCTTTTGCATAAATAGGCCAAATGTGCCTTTCACAAGACACAGAGAGAGCCTGCCTGTGTCTTTCTGGGGCTTTGACTTCATTTTCACAGATCAAGCTGTTTAAGATTTATCTGCCTGAACTGGAATATTTTTGCAATGGTAGCTGATGATGTCACGCCATGCTTACACTGTGTTTCTAAACTCTGGGAATAATTCCATATGTACTATTTACCTTGAGAATTTCACCTACCTCATTAAATCCTATCTTGCATATAAAATAATCGAGGTGATTTGACTTCTGACTAATAAGACGGATTATTAGCATTAGAGCAGACCGAAATCTGTCAGTGTTCTTTTTCTCTATCATGCATCTACTGCTCCCACTAGCTTTTTGATGTTGATAAAATCAAACTGTGCACAGGTTTAAATTATTATTGAAGATTCACAGGAAAAACTGACTTCCTTAGGATCAAAAGTTGGACTCAGATAAATATATCTTTGAGTTGTTGGCCTTATAAAAGTCATATAGCAGAACGGCGTCCCGATGGAGGGAAAATGGTAGATTCCTATTCCTTCTTAAATGAAGGCTTTCTTTATCCTATATTTCTAGAAAACAGATTATAAAATTGGTATTGTGCCTGAGTTGTGAACCTCATGACAAAATCTGTCTGATCAGAGAAAGTGCTTTTCAATCATTATCTGTAGATCAAGTGTAATAATACATTTAGCAGAATATTGGCCTCCAACATCCTTTGGAGAGGAAAGCAGAGTTTACATTCTCTCAGAGAAGTTACCAAAAAGTTTAGCAATTCCTACTGTGAAGTTTGAGGAGACCTTTGTGCCATCAAAGGTAGGCGTGGGTTATCTGTGTCATGAGATTCCATGAAGAACAATTGTGTTAGTCCCATCTGAGGCCAGAAAAACAATATTTCAAGTGTTATATAACTCAGTTACGATAAATGTTCAAAGTGTTTTTATCACCCGGCTATGGGGTTATTTAGGAAAATGAACAGAACATCATTTACTAAAGAAGGTATCTTAGAGAAATCCTCAAATTCTAGTGTCCATCAGAGTCACCAGAAAGTCTTGTTAAAGCAGATGGCTGGACATTGCCCTAGTTTTTCTGATTTGGCAGATCTGCCCCGGGTCCTCAGAATTTGCATTTCTAACAGGTTTCCAGATGATGCAGACACCTGGGTCCAGGACTGCATTCCAAGAAGCATAGTCTTGGAGCACAGGACTGAAATTTACATGGAAAGGACCTTTACCCATGCCTTTGACGTTTGCCCTCAGAGAACATCCTAGAGGTAATTAGTATTTATTACAAAGGTATTCTATATGCTGCTGAGTGAATAAGTAAATGAATCTAATTAATTTCCAGCATTGGTTATAGTAATTGTATGAGCTTGTTATTACTTTTTATTCACAATGAATATATAATCTACAGATTCATTATTGTAAAAAAAAAAAGTCAGAAGAATTTACTAGGTTTGCTGGCTTTGTATCCTGACTTTATTTTTAGGGCAACTGATTGAAAATAATTCTACTTAAAAATAGAGAAGAGCTGTCTTGGGTATTTATAGCCTGACAGGTTAAAACTAGCACAACATTTGAATGGGAAATTGTAAGTCTTAAATCTATACAAGCACTTTCTCAAAACCCAATTCACAAGAAATTTCATTTAAGAAAACTGCCATTCTGGACAGAAACCTTTAACAACACAGAGTTCTTCCTAGAAGGGTTAAAATGCTAAATGATCTGAAAAAAACAAAAACACAAATTTAACTCAATAAGAGGAAAGCCATGTCTTCCTGATTTTAACCTGTAAAATCTTCAACATCTCCTGGCATCAACTGGAAGCAGATGGAGGAGAGATAAGAAACCATCTTGGCTAGACTTTGTCTGCTACATTTAACGCCTTCTCAGATGCTCTTGTTTGCAGGGCCCAAGTCCAGGCATCCAAAGGAAAGTCGGTCCACCCATCCCCATTCTAGGCTGGGGATTCAGTTTTATAAAGGAGTAGGCATTTGTGCCTCTGGGTTCTGATCTAGTAATCACATAAAGGTTTGTGGAACTTACTGAGTGCTTTTGGTGCATTGTTTTAAAGATGGGAAGGCGAGTCCTGGAGGGCTTTAGAGGGAGATATTAGAAAGGTCTGGTGACTATAACAATGGGGTCTTCATTATTATTCAGTTGCTGTGAAGAGACACTATGACCAAGGCAATTTATAAAGGAAAGCATTTGGTTGGGGCTTATTCACAGTATCAGAAGGTTTGTCTATGATCATCCAGGTAGAAACCATGATGGCAGGAAGATAGGCATGGTGCTGAAGGGGCTGCTGAGAGCTCACGTTCAATCCAGATGTGGCAGGCAAAGTGGGGCAGCAGGGGGGGGGTAGGTGAGACTGGGCCTTGAAGTTTCAGAACACTGATGACACACCTCCGTCCACAATGCCATACCTTTTAATACTCACTAAACAGTCCACTGTGTGGGAAACTACATTCAAATGTATGAGTCCATGAGGTTCTTCTCATTCATACCACCATGGACGGAAGACCTCAGAAAAGATAATCTACAGAGGAAAGAAGGAAAAGTTCTTATATCCTCTGCTATTGATGGGGAACTTATAAGTGTCATCAGATTCTACTGATAACCCTGTGAGGTGGATGCAACATACCCCTTGATACAGGATGGCAGTGAGGCTCTCTGTAAGGACAGGGGAGGTAACATGCCTGATCTGAGAGAGAAAGGTTCCAGGCCACTGGACTGTTGAGCCATTGCCAACTCAATGTGTCAGGAAAAGGTAAACGTGACCGTGACATGGCTCAAAGAAGAGTGAGTCAGGAATAAGAATGTGCATGGATGAGATCCTGAAATATGAGGGATTTTTAAGATAGATTCTTTCACTTAATCCTGGCAAAGGACTCACTCCACTATTTCTACTGTTTTGTGGATTTCTTGGAAACACTCCTTCTGCCATCTCCCTGCCTCCGCCTTATGTTTTGTATCAACACACCGGGATCCTTAATTATTCCCAAGGCTAAAACCGAAATGATGTCTCCATCTGCTTCTGCTTGGAGCTAAGTCTCCTAGAAGCCAGCAAGAGCTGTGACTCTCTTTTCCCCTGTCACAGTTTTCTTTGGACATGGCTGTTTTCAGGCAGGCTTTTTCAGATGTTCTCCGCCTTCCCACCAAATCTCTTTCTTAGTTCCTGGCTGCTGCAGAGTGCTAAGCCTAGGTAGCATGGCTCGTTTTTAGGACAAACCGGACAGGGTTATAAAACAGGTAAGTGAGCACTTCCTAATTAGCTGTTTCCTTCTTTTGTCCTTTTCTGCCTTTGACCTGCTTAAACATAAGTGCTTTTTTGCTTCTTGGTCCTTATTATCTCACTCATTACGTGTAACTGTGCCCTATGGAACAAAATTCACTGACATGTTTTGTGGAGAACATCTCCCTTAAAATATTAGCCTCCCTACTCAAGACGGCTTTTATGGGGAGCAGTTTCATAATACTGATCTTAAAATTGGATGCTACCATTATATGTAGTCATTTCTGTAAATAGGTGGATACTCAGCTATATATGGAAGAATATTCAGCAGTTTGTCCTGGGGGAGGGGAGTAAAGAATGAGATTTCATCACTTAATGGCAAGGTACACATATTCCTCAATTACCTGTGCTAATGGGAACCATAATAACAAGGGTCATGGACTGACTGAAGGAGTCCATGGGGAAGTTCAAATCTGTCCTTTTTGATTCCTGGCATTGAGGGCAAACATTTTTTGTTAGAGTGAAATTTTAGATTGTTTGTAGATTTCAATCATAAAGATATTCCCATTCCTATTTCCCCTCAATGACGGAAAGTTGACTGTTTAAAATAAACAGATAAAGAGCTGTTATTCTTAGAAGATAAAGGCGCTTTAATCACACTGCCTATGAATATATAATGCTCAAACAATGGCCCAATTTTTTCTTCCATTGGGTTGGATAAATGTTGATGCTTTGTGTATAAAGCAAATCAAACACTTTCACTAAAATTACTAGGGTAGTTATTCAGGAAAAAAATCTGTGATGTTGTCCAAACTGAAATGGACTGAATTTGTCATTGTCTCTCAGACACTTGGGAAAAACCAGAATCTAGTCAGCAATAGCTCAAAGTAGTAGGTATTTATTAATAGATACCAGTTTCCCAGTTGTGTTAAGAGTTTCCAGTAATATTTCAAAATCCAGATAAAGCCCCTCTATGCTGTATTTTCATACTTTTTATATAGAAACATGACTTTAAAATCAGTTGACTTTTTCATCATAATGAAATTCTTAAGGTAGGGTACTCAACAAAGGAAACAGCTCTACATAGCTCATTGCATACTTACTTGTAGAGGATAGTCAAGAGGAGTCTAAGTAACATGGAGCAGACTCTGATGAGGAAGAAATTGGATAATATCACTTTACAGTAGAGGTGTGTGTGTGTGTGTGTGTGTGTGTGTTGTTGTTGTTGTTGTTGTTGTTGTAAAAATATAAAAATAAAAAGTAAAGGTTGTCTTTTACCCTGCCAGGTCCGCACCGCGGTGCCCCAAGATATCTGCTAGATATCTTGGCGGAAACACATCCCAGCCGGATTTCCTACACTCAAACCCTCACATAAAAGAAAACACAACACAATAATCTTTGACCCAATTGGTAAGATATAATTGCCCACTTAAACATATAAAGCCCGTTACCACCCATCCCTTAGGAACATTGATAACAACCTGTAAATACACAGAGCAGAATCTTAACATCACCTGCCATGGCTTCTCCCCTCTCTCCATCTCCTGTCTCTTCTTTCTGATTCAGTCTCCTCTTCTTCCTTCAAACTTCTCTCCCGCCCATCCTTCCTTCTCCTCCAATGACAGGCCTCCTTCTATCCTGTACCTGCCCCTCACCTGTACTTTACAAATTCAATGGGGAGAAGGTTCTGGTGAAGTCACCTGATTCCTGAGTATGTGACTAGGCAGCTGTCCTTGGGGCAGTGGAATTAGCATCAAAATGCAGATAACTTCAGGGCAAATCACAACATTTGTGTGTGTGTGTGTGTGCATGCGTATATGTGTCTGTGCTTGTGACCACTCACATTTCTATGTACTGCTGTCATGAAGTCACTGAGATAATTATGGGAGGTTGACTTTAATAATATTATCTAATGTTAATCACTTTCTAATGGACTCATTTTGAACATACAAGCAGATTGAAATTTCAAACTCTTACTGCTAATAACACGTTCCTGGACCTGAACTCTGGTGTGAGTTTGGGTTGGGGCAGACTCTGTTTAAGCCAGTGCAATTGGTTAGAACAAGCACTTTTGGGTATGAGCTATGAAATTAGCAATTTAAAATGAGTCCATAGCATTAAAACCAAAAGACAGAGGAGGTGATGTCACATGTCCTGGCTCTGCCATTCATCTTCAACTAAACTCTAGCAAAATGTAGCTCCTTTAGAGACAGAATTGCTTTTACTCTCAAGGGTAGAGGTTCAAAGACTTTCCTTCATGCAATGTGGCCAGAAGGTAGCCCCACAGAACTTTAAAATTTAGAAGCCTTGATGCCTCTCTCGCAAAATCCCAAGTCTGAAAACTTCTAGCTCATTTCTGTCTCCTCCTTCAGGCAGTGGATCTGTAATTAGGTAACTCCCCTAGACCCCTGAAGCTAATGTCATTCCCCAAATGTCTCTTCCTATAGTTCGAGCAAGATGTCTCATTTGCTGCATCCTTTTTTTCTTTTGCCAACCACATCAACAACTGTTTTCTTTTCCAGTCTAGGATGGAAATCTGAAGAAAGGAAAAGCAATATAGCCCCAATTCCCTTGGGTACACCACCACTCTCTAGTGCTTTGAATAAGTTTTAGTTACAATTTCTTGAGTGACAGAGATACCACAATTGCTTTCTTTTGGGTTTGTTTAAGCCAACGAGTAGCTTGATTTACGCTATATTATTATTTGGACTTGAAATATCTCCCAAAAGCCCTATGCCAAAGGCTTGCTCACCAGCGTGTCGGACCATCGAGTAATGGTGCAACATTTAGGAGCTAAAGGAGTGAGGCATGGGTGCATGCTCTTGAGGGTAGGACACCGTTTCACCTCTTCATCTCTTCCTTCTGGCTACCTTTTATCAAATAAGTGCTTTGCTTTATTATAACATCTGGCATGTGATGAATATCCTTCCACAGACCCAAGTAATCATGAATGGAAGTATCTGAAAGAGTGAGGCAACACACTCAAATATCACGTCACATAGACAGGAAGCAGACACACTGGAGGCTGGTCTTTTTCCTTCTAGAAACACTTAAATATAACAAGAGTTATTTGCAATTGCAACTCTGGGAAAAAGGAACTTTCTGGACAGTTGTTTTATAAACACAGCTTTAGTATTTCATCTTACATAAACATTACCTGAGGCCATCTGTCTATCACAGACAGATGACTGCTTGGTACCTGGCCTGTGAGTGTAAAGACTCAGTGGGTTTCAAAGATTTAGAATCTGATTCCTCATTAAGAATTTCTTAAAACAGCGACTACATGGTTAAATAATATTTTTAATGTATAGGATTATGTAAAATATGATGTTGATTTTTTCCATTTCTTTTTAATTTAAGAAAATGTGGCCTCTAAAAAATGCAAAATTATATAATATATATATATATATATATATATATATATATATATATATAAAATTTCTGGGGCTTAGCGTAGATATCAATGGGAACCCATCAATAAGACAACATAACTCATGAATCTTTGGAAAGAGTTGTTGAATGGCAGGTGAATCTGGATGAAGCAGGAAGGTGTCAGGGAGAGGTCCACCTCAAGGATATATCAGAGAACAAAGAACTACTCAAGAGGAATAGAACTTGTGTGTTCTGGGTGGGGAAATGATCCATACAAAACCAAAGTTTGAGGTAGGCATGCTGTGTGGATTGGAAGATGATAGTTTATGTGATTGATATGAGGCTAATTTTTGAAGAACTTAATCTGAAAATGTCTTCAGTAGTATAGTGGTATGCTAACATTGCAGAGTTTCTTCTGTAGTGTAGAAAGAATTAGTGATATCAAAGTGGATGAGAAGTGTGTTCAAGCCACCTTTGAGAAGTGCACAGTCAAGGGAGGAAAGGAAACCAATGTAAGGAGATGAGGTTTACAGACCATGCTTACAGGCATTGTTTTGTGTGACCGTTTACTTGATACCTGTGACATAACTCGGTCCTTCTCCAGTAGGAACTAGTAAAGAAGCGTCTTTCTTGCCTCCCACAATGCCTTGGTTAGAACTTGGAAAGCAGTAACAAAGAGAGAAACAAGGACAAAACCCTAAAAGCCTAAACATGTATTCCGAAAGGATTGCTTTGGATGCTATAAACTGGCATGTTTAAAGTGTGGTTCAGACTCCACTGTGGTGGGCGAGAGCTTAATTGTGTCATGAGGAAGAAAGAGGCTGCGTTTTCTATGAACATTTGAGTATAATTCAAGGTTGCCGCATAGCTTCCTTGACATTATTTTACCTCTACTAGGCAAAAATGAAAGGCACTGCATATAGATAGATGTAGATTGCATGTTGTTATATACTTAAAAGTGAATGTTCTATTTGAGGACATCAATTAACTGAAATTCATGGCAGAGGGAATATTTGTTAGGACTGAAAACCTGAAAGGAAAGGTAAGCGTGTGGAGTGTAAATAGAGAATTCAATTATCGTCTTTAGTCCATTTTCATCTTTTCAGATTTTGTGTTTTTCCATATTCAGTTTCTGCCAAGATGCTCCATTATACCTCCTGTGCTGTGGTAGGGAAAGGAGACGGGAACTATGTATGGTTATTTCTCTGCTCCTAAACTGACTCACAGTTTTAGTTTCTGTCTGCTCCAAAGTTTGAGGTAATAAAGGAGAATGTTGTCAGCAAACAGTACTGCTAAGATGCCAAGGGGTGGGTGGGGCAGTGGCAGCATCTTTCCACTTAGCCAGTTTGATGACCTCCACTAGGTCACAGGGAGAGGGATGGGGTGTCATTGGCTCCCACGAACTGAGGGCTGCCTTTCTATTGGCCTTTTCCTTTGAAGTAAAGATCAACCCCCATATCCAGCCATTAATTTATTTTAACTTTAGTTAATCTAAATTGGCTTTCCAATAGAAACAGCCCTGACTGACTTTCCTGATGTTCAGGACAGTGAAAACAAAAACAAAAGGAACACATTTGCAAGCATCTTGAAAACATGCATTTGTCCACAAAGATTCATTGGAGGCCAGTGTTCTTAGGAGGTTGCGATTTTTTTTAAAGTATTGACAACTGTTGAAAGTGCTGAGAATATGTGACAGTTGAATCATCATCCCTGAATGAGGTGTGGCTATCACTTTCTCCAAAGCCTGCGGAGCATCACAGAAGAGGGGCAGAGAGATCTAAGAGCAGGAGGATGGAGAGGAGCACTATGAAATGCTGCCTTCTGAGTATGGTAGGACCATCGTTATCACACACACACACGCACACACAAACACACACACACACACACACACGCACGCACACACGCACACGCACATGCAGTTGGGGTAGAAGGGGTACTAGCTAGGCACAGTGAGTCTGAAGAATAGGAAAAGGTTGAGAGAGGTAAGGGGAATGTGGTTTCAATATATTCTATACATTATGGAATTGAAACAATCATTGCCATCTCTTAAACAGTATTATTTGTGCATCATCTCCAATTTTCAACATGTTACTGACTGTTCTGGTTTGAACATGGAAGGCTGTTCACGTGTTTGATTGTTAACTGGCAGTGCTGCTTTGGGAGGTTGTAGAACATTTTAAAAATAGCACTTAGCTGGTAGAAGTGTGGAAGTGTTGCTCTTGGTGGAGGTAAGAGTCCTGCTTAACCTTTGTGCCTATGTCCTGGATCTAGCCTGAGCTCTCTGCTTCCTTATCAGCTGTGAGGAGTTCCAGCCATGAGGTCCCACTCCTGTGAACCCCACCATGCCTTCGCTGCTTTATACTGTACCCTTTCATACCGAGAGCCAAAACAAATTCCTCCCCCTTTAAGTTTCCTATCAGGTTTTTGATCACAGAGACAAGAAGAGCAACTATATGATAGTTTAGATTTAAGTTACTAAGATAATGTGAACACAACATAATCTTAGCTTCCTTATTCAACTTTACATCCTAAGGCTGCCAATGAACTGTATTGATAAGTAGCAATCAGCCTTATTGTGCATCTTCCTCTTCTCAATGGCTTCATTCTGTACAGAAATATCTTGGACTCTGTGTTTTATGCCACCCCATCTCTTCTCCTTGGTCCCCTGAAAGTGGGGATAGGTATTGAATGACATGAATTGAACTTAGAGTTTGCTAAACAGCAGAGGATTTGCCTAATAAGCATAATGAGGTGGGTCCAGTTCCAGAATTGGGAACAGAGATCTTCATGGATGATCTAACTGTGAGGATTGTGAAGAGACAGTTCAGATGTGGTCCATCAACAACACATCTCAGAAAACATGCCACTGGTTGGAGGTATAAAAATATCCAGGCTTAAAACAATATTTTTAAGCTACAGAGGCCAAATACTTGAAAACATTGATTTTAAGAATACAATATTCTGGGGGAAAAAATCACAATGTTTTTTAAATTGGTGTTATCTTTTACTTAATCATCTAAAAGAATAAACTATCAATATTTGCATGACTACCAAGATGCAGGTTGGGGAAGATGTAAGTAAACAGAGGAGAGTGGGAAACACGATCTCTCAATTGTTTGTGTGCGGTCCTGCTCACATTGTGTGCATATTCTAAGAATCCAGGCCTCACTTCCTAACCACTCCCTCTAATGGGGATCATCCACCTCTCGGTACTGGATTTCGACAATCATCACTTTTTAACACTAATGTCTAAACACCTAGAAAACTCACATTAATATACTATTCGTGACAGGTACTTGCTCTCATTTAGAAAGAACCCTGCTGTCCCATAACTATTTGGTCAAAGTATTTGGGCTCCCAAATTATACACATTGTCCCCAGCAAAATTCCACATTCTATGATTTTGCTTCTAATTCTTTATTCCTGTGGTGGTTTGAGTAAGGATGACCACCATAGAGTAGTATATCTGAACACTTGGTCTCCAGTTAGTGACTATTTCGGAAGGATTAGGAATTGTGGCTTTTACTGGAGTTGAGTATGTCACTGGGGGTGGACTTTGAGGTTTCAAAAGCCACACACCATTTTGAGTTAATCCTCTCCTCCTCCTTGTGAGTCAGATGTGAGCTATCAGCTGTTCTTGCCCCCATTCCTTTGCTCATCCTTCATGAACTCTAACCCCTGGGAACCATGCCCCAATTAAATGCTTTCTTTTATAAGTTTCCTTGGTCATGGTGTTTTACAAGGAGTAGAAAAGTAACTAAGACACTTCATTGTTTTTTTAACAATATACAAAATAACCAGGCTTATTCTGGCATTTCATACAGGTGCATTTTTACACCTTGTTTGTATTCACCAAGCCCACTGATCTTTTCCCTCACAGTGTTGGTCTCCTTCTTCCCAAATACTCTCTGCATTCTCTTCTGTCTGCAATCCACACATCAGAATAGATCTTACCCCTTCCCCATTTATCCTTTGTTCTGCTTTTTGAAGTGTCCGTGCATCCCTGATATTTGAGATGGTGCTGGAAAATTATTAACTATAGTGATTCTTATGATCACAATGTTCTAACATCTCCAGGGATTTATTAAATAAAATAAACACACAACTTATAGTTATTTAATTAATGCACCCAGAAGAGCTGAGTATTTGGGGCACAGTTGGTCTGGAATTTTGTGTACTGGTTTGTTTTTTGTCAACTTGACACAAATTAGAGTTATCTGGAAAGAAGACTCTCCGGGGAGGAAATGCCTCCGTCAGATGGTCTATAGGGAAGTCTGTCAGGTATCTTGCTGATTGATGACTACTGTGAGATAGCCCAGTTCACTAGTGGCAGTACCTCTCATGAGCTGGTGGTCCTGGGTGCTATAAAAAAGCAGGCTGAACAAGCCATTGGAAGCAAGCCAGCAAACCAGTAAGCCATGTTCCTCCCTGGATCCTGCCTCCAGGATCTTGCTCTGAGCTCTTGCCTTGGCTTCCCTCAATGGACTGTGATATGTAAGTCAAATAATCCCTTTCCTCCTCAAGTTGCTTTTGGTATGGTTCTTATCACGGGAACCGAAAGCAAACTAAGATATCATGTCAGTAAAATATGAAATGCTTATAAATAGGTTTTCATTAATTTTTTTTTACTAAAGTATCTGGAAAAAAAGAAAATTAAATTTACTTTAAAAAATGGATTTACAGGAATATTAGCTATTTTACCCATTTCATATTTACATTTGAAAAGATAAATACCTGTCTTAATACTAATAGTTATATGACTGGTACGTTATTAATACGAACATATAACTAAATTGCCATGAATTGTTGAAGTTTTGCCATGAATCAATCAAAGGTAGATGGGGTTGTGAAGAAATGGAACAGGTAGTTCAGATAGTTATGGGCCTCAGCTAAAAAGCTTTGATCAAAACCTTGGGTGATGAGAAAGGAGGGTGAAGAAAAGAGTTCTAACCACTTGTCAATATATTTTCACCATAGTACGTACCCTCGAGGAGAGTGGTATAGTGTGAGAGGAGTGAGGACTATACTCGCTCATCTACCATGAAGAACACAGAGGGTTTACATTTGTATCAACGTGAATCTAAGCTATGTTCTATGAACCTGGAAGGTTCACAAAGAAGAAGATTCACAAAGAGGAAGATTCACAAAGAGTAACCATTCAACGACCGCACCCTTAAGGAGAGAGCAATTCATTGAAAATCTACTTTCATGGAATTATTTCTGTATGGATATAGATATTGAATGTCAGACTGGTTCTTAAAGTGTCTACCCTTCAGCATTGAGAGCAGCGTGAGGACACAGTCACATATTTAGATTTTTAAACTAATGAAAGCAAGTGATTTTAATTCTCATAATAGAACACTTCGTTATAATAAAAACCTGAAAGTGGCCAAAAGGCTGTTCAGCTTAGGAGGTGTCCTTCACTTATTTCCAAGGATTCTAAAGAAGGTGCATCAGAAAGATTTTTAACAAAACTTGAAACTATTCTTGTATTTGAGGTTCAGAGAGGGTGGAGAAATTTTCGGGAGATTAAGAGGCAATAGACCAGTGCACTGATATGCTAAGCTTCCAGTGGTAAAAGGGTTGTTTTGAATGACATGACTGGGTGACTGATTTTATTCAGTGTGCAGGGTCAGAGAACTGAATATACCTCTGTGGGTGGGGTGAGTTTCCATTCCTCCTATCCATTGGAAAAATTTCTTACAGGAGAGACCCCTTCATGCATCCTTGAGCACGGCTACATAAAATAAATTGGATTAAATGGAATCTATTTTACCATTCAACCTCATATTTGTTGGTGTTAAAAAAATGAATTTGACAAGACCCTTTCATCTAAGCACTGATGATTCACAGATCTTCAAGCAGTAACCTCAGGACCTCTGGGAAATTTCTCACCATTCTTTAGCGCCTGTCAAAATCCAGGCTAATGTCAAAAGCTTTCTAGGGTTTGAGAAGGTAGCAGCCACCTGCAGTGCTGTGTGATGAATACTTCACAGCTGCCATGTATCTGACAAACTAATCGTATAGACATATTCAAGACCCACAACTCTTTCCAGGTAAGGTAGCAAATGCTTGCCCCTTTGACTTAGCAGATGAAACACATACCACTAATATCTCATGTTGATCATGTTTTCGATAACTAGAAGTGATTTGAGGGCTGGAGAGATGGCTCAGTGGTTAAGAGCACTGACTGCTCTTCCAGAGGCCCTGAGTTCAAATCCCAGCAACCACATGGTGGCTCACAACCATCTATACTCATATTAATAAAGTAAAATTTAAAAAAAAAGTGATTTGAAATGACTTTTCCATACTCATTCTATGAGTGTTTCTTTTTGCACCATGGTAGCACAACATACTTGGAGTGCTGTGGTTAAAAGTCTACTTCACTGTACTCTACCTGCCCATCCCAGATCCCCAAATGTAAGTTAGTTGGGCTTTGTCTTGAACCATCTCATTTTATTTGTACTGATTATGGTAGTTTTGTAAAATGTATTACATTTTAGTAACAAAATTCATACATGTGAAGAGAGCCTATCTTTCAGAAAATAATGCTGGATGCTTTTGACAAATCCAGTTGACATGGGCTGGAGAGATGGCTCATTGGTTAACAGCACTGACTACTCTTCCAGAGGACCTGGGTTCAATTCCCAGCACTCACATGATAGCTCACAACTGTTTGTAACTCCAAGATCTGACACCCTTACACAGACATACATGTAAGAATAACACTGATGTGCATAAAAATAAATTTTTAGACACGAATTGTTACAAACTGTTGTCCAAATAAGTGCAAAAATTAAATAAAAATTTCAAATATTGAATATTAATATATGTACCTTGAAAATGTTTATGTTCTTTCTTCTTCTTAATGTAATCTCACCTAGTGATTTTAGACAATTTCCAACAGATAAATTAAATATGAAAATACATTAGCAAATTAAGTCAGTTGGTGTATGTACCATCAAAATTGCTTTGAATGTACACCAAAATAGTACACAATTATATGGTTCTATGCTAAAGAATGTATTTATGGAAAATATACAGCACTTAAAAAATTAACCCAATATCAGTGGGTTGGATGAGAAGTCATTGCGCTGTTTTTCTTGAGCAATATGCATTAACATCATTTGCGTTGCTTCAGTATTGCTGTGGACATTCCTATCTCTTGACAACCTCTTTTATCCCATCATTAGGTTATAGCCTTTGCCATCCTGGAGAGAGACATTTCCTTTCTCTTAGGGACACTCCATTGCATACTGTAGCCCCTGTGCCATAACACACCATTGTGATCGGATAAAGGAAATGGTGGGGAGGCATTTTTGGAGACATAGAACATCATCACATGACAGTGACCGGGGAACATAGTAACCAACTATGCTCACCACTGTTCAGCCTTGTTATGTACTGATGAACAACTATAACCTATTCAATAACAGAGGATCTCACATTCTGGCTTATTTTTAAAGTCATGATACAGTGTTTCATGTGAAATATGTTGACCTTGAACTTTCAATGTACTGAGTCTGGGCCTGAATAACTTCTGGTCCCTCTCAGTGTTGCTGAAATTTTCACTGTGTATGCTATTCCCAGGCTATCTTTTGGTTTTGAGATGTAGTCAGAATAAGAAATATATCTGTGGAACTGATTGGGCATTTATGCAGATGGTTGCTTCTGAGGGAAGAAAAAACCTCTCCTAGGTTCTATAAGGATTATGAACTTGTGTGGATTTTCCTCCATAGGTTTGATAGGATATTCCAGGGAATATCCACGAATATGTACTGTTCAGAACCTCTTTTGTGAATATAAGGGCTTGTAACTGGCTTCTGATCAACAGAGTACAGCAAGAGCTATAGATCACTGTTTCCACATTTAGATCTGTCTTTCTGTCATATATCTATCATCTATCACATATCTATCATCTATTTTTCTGTCATCCATCTACCTATTATCTATGCATCCACCTACCTATTATCTATCCATCTATCCACTTATCTCTCTCATCTAATATCTTTCCCCATACATAGAAAACCTTGCTTTGTTTGAATCACAGGGAGATTTTTCTGATAACCTTGAAAGGAGGTTGTATGATACAAATTGCTGATGGACAGCATCACGTGACAGGAAAATATGGATGGCCTTTGAAATCTGAGGGCCTCAGCAAAATAGCTGCAAGGAACTGAATTCTGTCAACAAACATACAAAGTTGGAAGAGAAACTCAGGCTAACTGACACCTTGATTGCAGCCTTGTGAGACCCTGAGCAGGGGAACTAGGGAAGCTGCGCCCAGACACTTGAACCAAAGAAATGATGAGATAATAAATATGTGTTATTTAAAGCCACTAGGTCTGTGGTAATTTGCTGCACAGCAATAGAAAACAAATGGATCCTGGCTCCCCTCTTTCAGTGTTATTTCTGACTTTCTCTTTCTACAAAGTAACGACAGCTGAGTGGCAGAAAGATATATGTGTGGTTTTACAAGTTTCATCAAAAATACCCTTGTTGTTCCATCCCAACAGCCTCTGCACTACCCATAAATATGTTTGTTTGTATCTTCTTCTTCTCAGTTTCCTGGTAGGTATCCCTCGACATTCATTACTATTAGTTTAGACTTCTTTTTCTGTATTACTTTTAAGGAATTAAAAAATCCAGAAGCTGGATGTGGCAGAGCATATGGGTCTCTGAGTTCAAGGCCAACCTGGTCTACATAGTGAATTGTAGGATAGACAGAGCTACACAGAAAGAACACGTCTCCAAAAGAATCCAGGAAATTTATAGGAAAAATGAAAATACATGTTCTTACTGAACTTCTTAGATTATGAGAGAAAACATTGCAGATATTTTAGAAATGAGAAGTTATCACTGTCATAAACAACAGTTTCCTTGGTTTTCTATATTCTATTTTATTACACAGAGTTGGTTAGCAGAGGTATCCAGTGCATGGTAATAATATATGGGTCATTTTCCTGTGGGAATACAATCTACAAAATAACAATTCTGCTTGAGTGTCTGATTTGCATATGTGCTGTGTAGCTCTTCAGGATGTCTTAGAACTTTTGGAAATGGAGAAAGCAAAAAGACTAGTTTCTAGATTCTGTTGATGTACTGAGTGATCAATGTGGGGTCTTTCCATAGAGTGAGCCTTCTTCAGGTAGAATGCCAATGGGGACCACAGTGCTTACCAAACAAAACACCTGAGCTCTGGATGTCATACTTTGAATGTTGTTCTGGAAAAAGCCAACCTAATTGGTTTTAATTGGATTCTGTAAGAAACATGTTTGCCTGTGAAAAGATGTTGTCAACATGGCTACCTTCGTTGCCAACGTGAGTGTGAGAAAGTCACTCTGTGTCTTGTACTAAAAAATTCTTCACTTTCCAGATGCTTCTGAAAGCCAAGCAATACTCTTATGTCATTGTCATGCCAACCAGAAGTTAAACGATTTTTACTTAATGATGAGAAATAATTCCCAGCTCTACCCATCTGGAGGGGAGTGAAAATAGCTCACTTACGTTCAGTCATCAAATTCTGCATTTGTCAATCATGAAGGCAACTCTCCACACAGCAACAATTAGGATAACACATTGATTTCTGCACTGAGAACCCAGAAAAATTATCTCCTGGGCTAAACAAAGCCTGCAAATACAGATTTTTAACACAAAAATTTGGAGGGGGGGACTCTTGTCTGTGTGAGAAAATACCAAGTGTGTATAGCAGGGAGATACACACGAATCAAGTAATTAACCTGGAAATGGTGTGATAGTATGATTTTATTTTGGAAGGCAATTTTATCACCTCACGAATCATAGACAGACATTTATTTTACAAGATTAAAAATAATACATGTTAACTCTTTAATGGTTTGAAGAGTGCATGCCATCTAAGTGTCTGACAGATTGCTACGTAACTAGAGCTGAGGAACTGGCATGCAAAAATAGACTGTCACTCAAGCAGATGTCATCTCTGCAAAAGCCTGGAAATGTCTTTTTTTATTATTGAAGAGCATTGTCATGTTGGCAGATTCACGGACAGAGTCTGAAATGAGAAAACAAAATCATGCAAGTAGGAGTAGTCATTCATCCCCCAGCTCTGCCTGATGTACTTCCTCCCCAGACTGAAGGCTTGCAGGTCATTTCTGGTCATTAGACTCAATTAAAGATTAGGGACAGAAAATTGATCTCCGCCCACCTCCAACTCCGTGCATGTTAGATGGCTCATGGGCGTTAAGCTTATTAATCATTTAAAACTTGGTGAGGGTATATTTCTTTAAAACTACTGTTTTGAAGGAAAAGAACATAGCGAGGTTCCCCTAGAGGAGAAAACAAATTACCTTTTCCTTTCCTGACATCTTATTCGCCTTCAGTGGACCTGGCCAGTCTTCACCTGGCAATGCTCTCAATCACCCAGATGGAAAGGGAGTTCAGGTGGCCCCTCCAAAAAGTGATAGAGGAGACCCTCACCACTGGCCTAATAGAGGGTGCTTTATAGTGGAACAGTCTACATTGTAAGCAACTGTCTTTCAGGGCCCAGTGGTCTGCATATATTCTTTTTATTTTTGCATCATAAAGCAGAGAAATATTTTCCCAACTGCCACCACATGTACTTACCCATAATGTCATCCACGGATTGCTTTTTATCATTGTGACTGACTGGTTTCGTGAACACTACTCTGGTACTGTAGTGTGGCTTCATACAGTACTCTTACAGGCTTTCTATCTGGTGACACATGTGGAACAAAATAATGTGCCTTAATGACACACGCGCTTCTCTTACTTCCAAGATGTTTAGTGATTGAAAACCAAGACATTACAAGAGAGCGACATGATGGGTGATGTTACACGTGTTCAGAAGAATGAATCAAATCTGCCAGTTTATTTCTCTTCATAAAAGTCTTGCTGATTGATTATTGAAAATTATCTAGAGTTGTTGATTCATATCCATCAAGATAAGTAGACTATCCTGTGCTTTAACATATCTCTTTCTATTATTTTTCTCTTGACCAGAGAGCTGAATAATGCAGAAACTGAGGAGATCCAGCTACTAACCAGGCCTCTGGAGGCTAACATGAGATTTCTCATTTATAGCACAGTCCTTTGCAAGTTAAGCAGGGAGGCTCACAAACTTAGGAGACTATTTTTATTTGAATAATTTCACTCCGTCGCCACCGCTAATTTCTGCAATGTCCCCAAGACTGTAAGCAGAAACTTCATACTCTCTTGTCTCTTGTGATCAAAAACTTGCACATCAGACTTGCAAATCACCTTCTCATCGCATCAGTGGAGCTGCCAGATAAGAAAGTCTTGTAAGAAAGGGAACAACCAGGGTGCATTCATTAGTGTCATTGCGCTCTAATTGAAGAAGTGACTTCTTTTGTATCTGGAGATGGAAAGTCACTGAGCTGGTGGCTGGGCTCTTTGACGGCACTTCTGGCTGAGTGGTGAACTAGTACACACATGTTTAAGAGTGGCTATGAAGATGGAAGATGCTATAAAACGTAGAATCTTCTCTTTGCAGTTTGCTTTGAAATAATAGTATGCTGGTAATGCAACTGAATGCCTTTTGCTTTGTGAATTATCTGGACGTGCTCTTCAAAGGAACATTTTCTGATTACTCAGCTCACTGCTTTGCATATAGTGTCCTTAGTTCTGAAGACATGGTAACCTATTAATATTCTTTTTATGGATCCTAAATGCACATGCCAAACCCATACCAATCTCTGCAGGAACAGCTGTACTGGCACCGGGCTTCTTCCATTGGAGGCAATTATACCCCTGACCTCTCCAGGCGGAAGGAGGTGCTAATTCTAGAGTCTCATCAGCCTCTAAATGAGCAACCTTTGCCTCAAGCCAGGAACGAATTTTGGAACGAGCGAAGGGATCCCGAAGGTATATATTTACAGATCTGTAATCTGTTGTGTTCTGTCACTTCAAATTTGAAAGTTAGGGCATTTTACTATAACTTTGTGTTTTTACACTTCTGAGCTTCAATTTTCCTAACTGGAGATTGGAATAAATAATTTTTTTCTTGTGGGATAGGTCATAATATACATACATACATACATACATACATACATACATACATACATACATACATGCATATATATGTTATGGTGAACATCATAGCATGCAATAGAAATAGAGCTTATTTTTTATAAGAAATTATCATTTTCTATCTGCTGCTATTTAGTGATGAAGGCTATCGCACTAGCTTCTAGACTCCCCATATGTGGAGAAATTGAAGCAGAATGTGTCAGGGATACTCTGCGATGAAAAATATAGTGGAAGGGAGGATTGGCAAGATGATTACATGGTGTCTGCCAACTATGAACCTCTATGACCCTTTGATTTCATTTACAATTACATTTAATTGTAAAGTATTTTTTTGGAGGGAGTGCTGATGGCCTTGCCAAATATGCACATCAAGGAGCATATATCAACACGATGTTTGAAAAACTGTGTACACGTGCTAAAGATGCCTTATTCATGTACTAAAGAGATGAACTATGACAAGTAAGTCATTCAAGGTCATGTTTGGCTAACGTACTCGAGTCTCTTTAAAAGTCGTTACCTATTCAAGAAGACCTTAGGACCTTACAAAAATCAGCCCGTCAATTACAAAGGCAAAAATGAAAAGTCTAATGTCTCATTTGGTTATGTTATCTCTCATAAAATATAGATCCATTAAATGTCTTTAAAAGGCACAAATGAATATTCAATTTTTAAACTATAAAAGAAGTAAAAAACGCGGAAGGCAGTAACTATTGGTTTAATATAATGTGTTCTGTGCTTGGATGTATTTCAGTATACTGAAGGTAAACCACTACCATCCTCCCTCTGCACCTTGATATTTTTCCCCCATCGTGGGCATGATAGAGCGCCTGCTGACCTGCCAATGTAATCGTACTCACTAGGCAAAGCAGGTGAGCATCCCCCTCTAGGAGAATCGCATTTTCTGCTACTCAGTTCAGGGTGTGTGCGTCATAGGGGCTCCCTGAAAAACTGCCCAAGGGCTCGAGGATCCAAGTCAAAGAGATTCATAAAATGGATGCAATATAAATCTAGCTGTGCAAGATTGATGTTAAGGCTCCTTAAACGTTTGCTAAGTCCATTCACGAGCAGGGATGGTACAGTTATCTCCTTTTTAGTAGCCTGCCGTTTTATTACTCTTTAAAGAAATCATTAAAGATATTTGAAGTTGTCAGAACCAGAGGCCTGGTGTTTGGAGGAATTCCAGGAAGGAAGTGCCCAGCTCTGAAATGCTCCCAAGATGATTTAGGCATAACAAAAGCCTAACCAGTAAAATAGGCTAATGGAGAGGGGGTGGGCGGCTCTTAAAGCCATGAACAGGTACTTTAACTGACTGGCTCATTCATTTCTTCATTGGTGAATATATTTATAGTGTCTCATATGAGTCAGATGCAGTTCTTTGGTGTTTAGATTTCAAAGTGGAACACGGACATACCGGCTTGCATTTGCAGAGCTTACAATCAACCTCCATCCTGTGGATAAAGACAGCTTTGCAGATAGCACTCCAGTATCTTCACATGCTGCACTTTGGTCAGAGTGGTAGTGTTAAATATATCTTCCAAAATGCATATGTTTGGGAGAGAGATGCATCTGCTTGAAAGAACATCACCAACATCGAAAGTAAACACTGACATTGAGAGCAGCTGTTCAACAAGTCATGCAGACCTATCCAAAGAGAGTTACGACGTTCATCAAACCCCGACGATGGCCTTGGCCAACTCATTATGGAAGGGGGGGGTCTCAAGATCATTGTATATGTGATTATTGACTGATTAAGAGAAAAAATGATTTTTTTGCAGCTCTGTAGAGTGGCATTGCATATTGTCAGGATAATATAGGATCTACTTTTTGTTTAGGGTATAGATGGTGGTGCTTCTAGGTTCCAGAATTGCAATTGGGCAGACCAAATAGATAAATGGTAGCCTTTAAGTTTTTAGAGAAGGTGTATAGCCTCGCTTTAAATTCTTATATCAAAAGGTAAATTCCATCATTGGGTAACCTCTGCAAACTAGCAAATGCCAGCACACCTCAAACCCATGCAGCCAACTGTGATAGTCCTAACGAGAAATGGTGGGAGAGGCCTTCAGACAAGGAAAACAATGACGCAGGAGGTTCTCGTAAGGTTCTTTCTGTCCTGTTTTCTGGACGAGAGTAAATATCAGGTTAAATGCCGTTAAAAGATTGCACTAGTGTTTTGTGATTATAGATTCTTTTTGTATAGCACAGTTTCTGATGAATCGCCAAATGAATTGCAGAGGGAGGCTCCTGGCCCATTTTATTGGCCACAGAGGATGAATTCTATCACCCTTGTTTTTCAAGAGTGCTTCTCTTCATGAGTTAAGATAGGCAAGCTTCCCCTTAAGAACTTAGTCTCAGCTCACACAGCCCAGGGAAGGAGCACGTTCTAATTATTTTCTCCATTTCTCCTTTACTCTGAACCTCTTCACAAGGCAAACTTGCCTCTTTGGTGAAAGCTCTTTTCCACAGTTTGACAATTCGTCACCCATCTCTGATCATCTCGCTCCCTTTTGCTTTTAAGCTTATTGTTCAGACATTTATCTTCACAGTGGTGAACGGAGAGCACATCTTTAAGTATGGCATCGATATGTCCCGACCTAGATGCAAGCCTCTTAAGCCAGTTTCCCTCAATCCTGTTACTACACATTAACTCTGGACAGGATTATCTACCAGCCTGCCTGTCAAGATGTTCAAGGGAAAGGGGGGAAAAAAAAGAAAGAGCAAAGAGCCTTTCTACTTGTCAGTCTGCTGTGAGGCCAGTGGGATGAAAATTTGTTCTGACCTTACTTTATTCATGTGCTATGAGCTACGGTTACTGCTGTATTCTGTACAGCTGCAGAAAATTAAAAGGGACCCGAAACACAGGCAGCTCCTTCCTTCCTCATGTCCTTGGAGCTTCAGAAAAGTAGACAGAAATGTAATCTTTATTTATCTGCATATGTAATTTATAGCATATTTTAATCAATAGTTCAAGTTAAGACGAAACAGCATTGAGCTTTAATAAGTTGTGATTTAGATTGGATTGGTTTGGAGCTAATGAAATAATTAGCACCATTTCAATGTGATTAATTTATGGCTGTATATTAAGTGTTCAATTAGATTAAGGAATCTGAGTGCTCCAAATGCTGGCTGAGGAAGGCAGTGACTCAGCAGGGGCAAAGTTTAATTGAAACTTTGAGTCTTCCAAGCCATTGGAAGAAGCTTGCTGAAATGGCCCCACCTCCTCAGCTGAGCCTGGGGTGGCTTCCGAAGGACACCCTAGGAGCAGACTTGGGTAGATAGGATGGAGGTGAGAAGCAGCTTCGAAGGATGCAGTTCATCAGCACCCCACAGGCAGATATAAAAGGAAAGATGTTCAGGAGCTTTTGAGTTACAGGTAGTGGGACTTAAATACCATTGCCATCTCTGAAGCCCTTCTAGTTTGTCTTATGTAATTAAAGGCAAATTCATCTTTGGCAGTCTGAGGTGGCTCCTTGCTCCCTCAACACGGCCAGAGATTGTTGTGTTTTACTCTATGACTCACTATGATAATTCTGATTCTTTTTTTAATAATTTGTTTTTAAAGTACTCAGTGCAGTTTTAAGCTTCTTCAGGTCTATCTATCTCAAAAGTATACTATATGTCATGTTTTAGATTATAAGTTCCCCGAGAAAAAGAACATATTTTTCCATTGAACAGTGTAAAGTACCTGAAAAAAAACCCTACAAGAATTCTGAAAGGTTTCTTCCCTTACAAGCTAATTAGCTAGGCTGACAGATTCATGGGTGCTGGCAGAAGGCAAGAAACTCCTGGGTCAGAGACACAGAACTTTGTTCCTCATAGCAATGGTTGTACCCAGCTCTATAGATCACCCAACACCTGTTCCTCAGCTCCCAGTTGCCACAGGGCAATGGCAAGTGGCCCAGTTCACAGCTGCATGTCTGGTGGGGTGCTTTACGTGAGAGGAAACCTGAGACAGGGAATCTGAAGTATCCATAATGGGTATCAAGGCTGTCACCAACCCTTTGTTCCACTGGGAGAAATTATTTTTTTCTCCGAAGACTTATTTTTATACAACCATGTTATAAGAAGTTATCTGGTACAAAGGCAATTAGTACTCCTGTCTACAAAACTTACACAAACCTAAGAGATCCATGGAGAACTGACAACCCCCTCCACCTAATAGTGTCTTGGGCAGAAAATGGACAGTCTCCTACAAAGAAGTTAAGAGTGAGAGTAACTTGATACCGTCAAAGATGAATTTTATCTATGTTTCATGAGGGTTCTTATTAGTAAAATAAGGACGAATGAGTAGAAAGTAAATAAAATCAGGTTTGAATTACTTCTACATTTTTAGTTATGAAGTACTTTATCATCATGATGAAATATTTAATGGTAGGGATATGACAGTCATTTTCAAATCCCTCAGGCCATACCACCTACCTAGGACTGACTGCTATAAGCACTTAGTTACATGAAAGAATTTCTGCTGTGGAGATAAACAGTTAGTTCAGTTGGTAGACTGCTTGTTTATTTGCATCCGGGGTCCTCAGTTTGATCACTAGCAGTGTGTCAACCAGCCTTGGTGGCACATGTCTGAATCATAATAATCGAGAGGCAGAGTTAGAAGTCTCAGAAATTCAAGGTCAATATGGTGAGTTCCAGGCCAGTCAGACCTACATGAAAGTTCATATAAAGTAAAGGGCCAGATCAGTGAGACAGCTTAGTGGGCAAAGACGTCAGCCACCAAGCCTGATAACCTGAGTTTGATCCCTGAGATCCATATAGTGGAAGGAGAGAACTGAGTACTAAGTAGTCCTCTGGCTTCTACTTAGATGTAGACATATGTATATGTGTGCATACACTAAATTAAAATAAAATAAGAAGAAAAAAAAGGGAAAAATAAACACCAATACTTAACGATGCTACGGTTTCAGGAAAGTGCTTCTGATACTGATAGACCAAAAGGAGACAAAGAGTTCGTTACAGCCCCTTTCAATATTCAAATTCGGATACTCTGGAAATAATTAAGCTGTAGACCCTTAATTCAGCCAATAATTCAATGCTATTGCTCGCTTGAACTATAACCATAAGCAGGCAACTGTTGTAGTCATGGAACCCAAACATCTGGGCCCCAGAGGTCCACACTGAAGGGCTCAGCATCTTTTATTCATCGGCATTCTTATATGGGATAGAATCCACTTAGCTAATGCAGAGAGAAAGGAGAGCGCTCCCCCAGTTTGCCCAGTCCTGCAGATGGAATATGACATTTCCACTTTTGTTAACGCTCCAGGTTTGACAAAGATTGGTGGCTAGTGTCATGAATCAGAGAGCATTATCATATTCTTTGCCCTGAAAGGAGATTGTATATTGATTCTTTTTTATGTGGCACTTTTCCCAGGAAGGAGAGTGGAAGATTTTGAGTATAAGCTGAGGCTGCTCTTGAGGGATAGGGACGCCAGATAAGCAAAATAGAAAGGGTTTTGTTAAATACCACTCTTCTAAAATTAGTTCAAGCTATGGAGTTTTCTGGCAAAATTAACATGCAAGCTAACTGAACATTATCATATGTGAAAAGAAGGCCCGCTTTCTCTTCACAAATGGGATATTTCCCCACAATGTGGAACCGTGGAGCAGTGAGGATATGGGGATGGGCTTGGCTGAGACTGTAGCTGGGTGAAGGGAAAGTGCTGATTGTGTTTGACACAGAGTCTGACACTTGGCAAACACCCAATACACATTTGTTGAATATGTGTTGCTGAGGGGCTGGGGCAGAGACCAGTCCTACCATTCTTGGGCTCCCTTTCTTCCCCCTAGTAAATGAAAAGCATGGAGTTGGAAATACACTGCTGGTTCCTTAACAGACCATTAGATCTTAGGACCAAATCATGCCTCAATGTGGCCTTTAGAATCCTAGAGGCTTATGCACAAGGCTTTTCTCATGAGACTATTTTTAATTTGATCTTGAAAACACTGCTTTGGTGCACTGGCTATTTTGCTTAAAACTTACAAGATTATGCTTATAAGCGAGTATGCACTTGAGCTGAGTAGCAGCTGCTCCTGGAATCTCTGTGGGAGAAAGCTGAGTGCAACTATTTCTGGTACCCTGTCGTGAGCACCACGGAGTGAGCCATTTGAATCATATAATTGGTTTAGTCATTAATCAGCAATGCTCTTTCCTTTGTTTACACACATATACACAGATACAAACACAGGCACACACAGATACACACACACACAAACACACAGATACATATACAGAAATATATACACACAGAGATGCATACCCTCAGATAAACACACACAAAGGCACACAGATACTTACACAGAGAAACACACACACAGAGATACAAGCACACAGACACATATACAGATACATACATGTGAATACACACACACACTACTACACACAGATACACAGACACACAGATGCATATAGAAATACATATACACAGACACACAAACACACACAGGCACACACAGAGAGTCACAGA
Organism: Rattus rattus; assembly: GCF_011064425.1. Lineage (NCBI taxonomy): Eukaryota > Metazoa > Chordata > Mammalia > Rodentia > Muridae > Rattus > Rattus rattus. Next base: position 167,768,994 of record NC_046156.1, on the reverse strand, counting down.
TATATACAGAAACACATAAATACTTACATGTAGAGATACCTACCCACAGATACACACACATAAACACACAGACACCCAGACACACTCACTGGTACACATAAATACATACACGCAGAGATACATATAGAATTGCATACACATAGACAAACACACATGCAAGCATACACATGCTCATACACAGATACACAGATACATGTACAGATACACAATATACATATGCACAGAGACACACATATGCAGAGACACATACGCAGACACACAGACACAGACACACATAGACACAGACACCGACACATAGACACACATACACATTTTAGGTTTAAACCTTCATTCCCTGAGGTCCCCTGTCTTTCCATGTGTGGATATTGTACACGAATCTATACTCATTCACTGTGATGTCTCAGTGATGGAATTTGACATGGGTAACAGTAATATTGATGATGACATTGGTGTTAACAGTGACATTGCTGTAATATCAACATGTGGGACCCAGCATAGTGGTGGTGAGCTCTATTTCTGTCAATTTTTCTTCAGAATAGAACCAAATATATATAAAAAGGTAAGATTGGCAATTTAAATAATTACCTCAAAGTAGATGGCTGTGACAGCACATTATTTAAACAATACACAAAAAGTATAGTTCTTTTAAAAAATCCAATGTCTGCCCATACTTCACTTTTAGAAAGTTTCTTGTCTCATCAATATTCTCAGATTCATGTGAAGCCATGACCAAGTTGACTGTGGAGCTGAAATGTGTTGGGTTTTGGCTTTTACAAAGGTTATGAGTGACTCCTGTTAGCCTTTTAAATTCTTGGGACAGAATATCCCTATTCAGAATGTGTGTGTGCGTGTGTGCGCGCATGCGTGTGCGCACGCGCATATGCATATGAGTGTGTTTCTATAGCCCAGCTTATAGAAAATATTTACCATTCTAGATTGCTTACCTCTCAGCAGTTCGACTCAGACCTGTGGTGAGTCAAACATGACTGCTGTATAATGATGCTCTGATATTTCCTTAGCTGTTTTCAGTCACAGGAGGCAGAAGAATCGATATGCCCACACAAACAGAGCTAAATGAAGTGTCCTCCTGCCTCTGCTTCTGGCCTGCTCTAACGTGGGCTGCTCTTGCAGAGGTACGGCTACCCTCTCCTGTCTTCTGGGCTGACACTCAGCTTCATCCGTCCTGCTGTGATTCACACTCATGTAGACGTGGCCCACTATATCAGTGTCAGAGCCCGGAGCGCCTTGTCACATGTGTGGCCTGGATCACATAATTCCTTGATATCCACTGAGCACCCATAACACTAGGTGTTGTCATATGATCTGTGTGATGGGATCCAGCTGGGAGCGTGGCAGGTTGACAGATTGGAATATAGTTTTATTTTTTTGGCTTTAATTCCAGAGCTAGGATGAGGATATTGGCCCATTTTTCTTTTTCTCTGTGAGGAACATTTGACTCTAGCCTATATTGTGTCGCCTGCAAGCCAACCGACACCCCAAAGATAATATTTTGTGCTAGGAAGTAGAGATATTAATTGGCTTTGAAGTCACATGAATTATGCTAACACTTTGGGACTGGTACGGATTTCTTGGTGCATCGCGTTTCTTGTAAGAACATTCAGCAAATGTGTCTCAGCTTCTTTAAACGCAGAACTTAAAAACTCAAACGCCTGCATTTGGCTCAATAGCCACAGACAGTAATGACACCTCTAAGTAGCTAATGCACACAAGTAATATCCTCATAGCTTTGATTTAACTTTATTTACAGATTAAAATTGAATTGCAGCTGATTTATTGATATAATAGGCAGAAAGTGATTATCAAGCATCCATCACTGATGGAGGAAAAACCAATCAAATTATACTCTAAGGTTTGCTTTAACCCAACCTAACTCATCACCCTATAAAACTCAAAGTGCCGGAGTCATACTCTCTCAGTAAAGTCAATGAGGCACAACTCCCACTAAGCTCGTATCTGCTGTGTTCAAGGCATACAGTAGTTAGAGCAATTTGTTCAACTGCCAGGTTGTTGTAAAAGGGAATGGCAACGGCTCGGGATTTAACATCAGTGCTTCTTCTACGTATATATCCATGGTAATATTACTCTTTAATGTTCACTGCAAATCCTAAGAGACGTTTGCTATACTATTTCTGAAATGGTTTCAACTTGTGCACCTAGCCTATCCGGACAGATGCAGTGAACACCAAACGGTGGTGGTGACAAAGATATTGGAAAAAGGCGTCTGTCCCTTTGGAGGGTGTACTGGTCAGTTTCATGCTAATAGACTGCGATGCCTGGGGTTTGATGTATCAAGAGGAAACATTTGCTTAGTTCATAGTTTTGGAGGCTCCAGACTCACACCCCGTGGGCACCTGGTGAGGCTAACACATAGGGTTAGAAGCACAAGGCTGAGCATGAGTCCTTACATTGTGAGTCAGGAGGCAGATACAGAAACACCAGGGTCCTGTAATCCCATCCAAGAAGGAGTTAAGCATTGCCCATATTCCTCAGAGTTATTTTTTTAGATGAAGCCTCTAATATGTACACCTTTGGAAGACATACTCATAGTAAAACCACAGAAGGGGACAAAGCGTGAAGAGTGCATGAGAAAGGACTGATTAGAATGGACTTAGAGAGTCCAAGCTCTTCAGAGTCAGAAACATTTAGGATGGAGCAGACTAGAGTGGAATAGAATCAGACTTTTCACTCTGGGTCGGGGGCTCATCATGGAACCTAGGGAGACGTAGCCTAACTACTAGTGCTTGATAAGAGTGTCCTTCCATTGTTTCCCCTGTAAACTACCAGGTGTGGTGAAGGGCACCTTTAGTGCTAGCACTTTGGAGGCAGAGGCAGGAGAATCCCTATGAGTTTGATGCTAGCCTGGTCTACATAAGCAAGTACCCAAACTACATAAAGAGACCCTGTCTGTATAACAACACCAATGACCTAATGTCATAGGCTAGCTGCACCCACCCTCATCCGGAGGCACTCTTAAGTAGAAAGTTCTGTGTTCATGTAGTTGCTTGTTGTGCATACACTGAGATGTAGTTTGTCAAAGCTCCCCTCTCTTAAAGCATGATGCAAGCCTTTAAAATACAATCTCCACATCTATTTCCATTTATGCTGCTGGCTATTTCATTTGTCTACAATGGAAAATATTGCTGTTGTCAGTAATTACCATTTTAATTATTTAATTATACCTATGCCTGAGGAGCTCCTCAGAAATGCCATAGCATTTAAAATCCAAGTCCTTGTAAATGTGTACTGAAGCTCATTTTTTTTAACCACACTGTTACTTTTACCTATGGTCTTGTTCTTGGTTAATGGTTAAGACATTCACCTACATTTTAGAGCATAAAACTCTTTTTGAATTGCCCATAACATTATGTCCTCTGAAGCCAGTAGACAGTGCTCACTGAGTTCAAAGAATCTTTCGTGTGCACTTAACTACTGCAGGGATGAAGAAAGATGAAAGAAATACTTCCTCTAATTACATACATAGGTATGCATACTTTTGACTGTCCTATCCGATATTTCCTGATCTTACATGATAAAGATTTTTCTTTAAAAATGTACTTTATGCTCATATAATCGTGCTCACCCTCCGCCTTGATAAACATGTTCACTTTTCATATTATTGAAGTATCTATTCATTCAAGAAAATATTTGTAACAGTATGATTTAGGTACCATCATTGCGAATCTCTGAAGTGGAACTGGAAGCAGTCCAGGAAGAATAAATTGGCTTCTCTCCTTTGTAGCAGCAAACTGTCCATCCTGTAGGCTACAGAGGGTTCATTAGAAAAAGTGCTGATGAACACACCATAGTGGTTTTGCTTCTTTTTTTAAAAGTTTTATTTATTTTTATTCCTTAATCCTTTTGTACAGTCCAGACTTCGTCCCCCTACCAGTCTGACCCCTGATAGCTCCCCACCCCCTACCCCCATTCACCAGGCCTCCCCAGTTCCTGGGGCCTCAAATCTCTTGAGGGTTAGGTGCATCTTCTCTCACTGAGGACAGACCAGGCAGTCCTCTGCTGTATATGTGTCAGGGGCCTCATCTCAGCTGACGTATGCTGCCTGGTTGGTGGTTCAGTGTCTGAGAGATCTTAGGGGTTCAGGTTAACTGAGACTGCTGGTCCCATGGGGCACCCTCCTCCTCAGCTTCTTCCAGCTTTTCCCTAATTCAACCATAGAAGTCCCGAGCTTTTGTCCATTGGTTGGGTGCTAGTGAGACTTTACTTCTTAAAAGGAGGATTCTGTGTTAGATCAACATTCCTTTGATATCCGGTGTAGGCCTATGTGTGCAGTCCCCACTCATAAGCAGCCGTTGTTGGACTCTGTTGGTTGTATCTTTTCATGTTTTCATTTAATTAAAATATAATAGCATCATTTCTTCCCTCCTTTCCCTTCCTGCTATTTCTCCCACAGCCACCAACCTCTCAGATGATCTTTTGCTCACACAGACTTTTTTGCTTAAACACATTCACCACTGTCTCCCTGCCTGTGCTCCCTGTGTTTTCTTGTTCTCTCATTCTTCTCATCATAAGTCTTTATTTTTGTTCTTTCTCTTGGAAAATATGTCCTCGTTTTGCCTTTAGAATTTCAGCATTTGCTGTTTAATCCTGCCTCTCCAGCCTGCACCCATCCATAAGGAATTCCCCAAGGACCTACAGTTCCCTATGAATTATCATAATTCTCACTGCAATATCACGATTGATACTTAGACCATTCAAAGCAAATGCACAAAGAATTTGACTGTAATAGTTTAAACAGCACCAGAATGTTGCTGAACATACATTTCCCCATATTAATTTATGCTGAAATGGTACCTGGTCTTGAGATATATGCAACCGTTTATTGAGGTAACTACCTTTCACAGCTTGCAGAATGCACCGCTCAGTAATCATAGGAAGACTGACATCATTTTGTTTAACTAGAATAGCATGGTAGTTGGCTATTCTGAGAGGGTGATTGGGGTCTAGCCTTATCATTAGCTGTGCATGCTTGCTAGGATTTGTAGCTTTGGTGCAATGCTTTCAAAGATTACCAAGCCTTAGGGTACCTAGGGAGCATTAAGCACAGGCCATTGATGGGATAAGTCATGCATGCTTTGTAAGCATGCACACCAAATATTTTTATGAAAAAGCACTTGCTTTATGTCTATTCAGAGACTGAGTTTTAAGCACCAGTACCTCAACCATCTCATGAGAAGCTGATTTCATATTCTGTGCCATTTCAACTAATATTTTACTTAGCCACTAGAATAATTCATGCAATGCTCTGAGTTCTAGTAATATGAAGATGAATATGTCACAGTTCTTGTCTTTGTGGCTTAGCCATATGCATCCATAGAGCAGATATAGTGCAGCGTGTTAAGTGTCAGTCAATTAAAACTGAATGAATGTTCGCACGGTGTTCCGAGGAACAGATTACAGTCTATTTGTAGCAAACGTGTGAGGATGGAGCTCTCCATGACAAGGCATGCATGGTCTGAAGGCAGGGGGTTGGGGGAGCGCTGAGCATGAGAGTTTAGACTCATTAATCCAGGACTTATAGAAGCAGCCAGAGTTGGAAATAGAGATTTGCGGAAGCTGCTTTTGGGTGTTTTAAGCCACAGGGACATTTTATTGAAAGAAAAATACATAGTAAAAATGAGGGGAATCCCAGTGATACCAAACAGTTTAAGAAGTAGTGGTCACCTAATCCAATCTTTCCTTGTAGGGCAGAAAATGATCAGATAGTTAGGGCGTCTCAGTATTTTAATGTCAGTATTGGATCACACTACCAGAGACTGGCAAGCCAAACAGATTTTCAAGTATTTCTAACTCTGGGAAAGAAATTCTATAGTCTAAAGTGAGAAGTTGAAAGAGAGGTAACAGACACTGTAGTCAAAGGAAGAACTTGAAAGAAATGGGAATTCATCTAAGTACAGGTTCTGAAAACATTGGACTTCCAGATTACTGAAGTTTTGTTGTGACTATTATTAGTTACGATTATTTGTGTGTGTGTGTGTGTGTGTGTGTGTGTGTGTGTGTGTATGTGTGTGTGTGTGGTGTGTTTGAGTGTGGGTCTCCTGTGAATGCTAGAGGATAACTTTATGGAGTCATTCCCTCCATCCCTGTTGGTTGCAGGAAGAGAATTCACTGAATTCATAAGACTTGTTTCTTTACTCACCAAGCTGTCTTACTGGCCCAATTGTTTTTTTTTTTTTTTTTAAAGATGCCCTAAATCATTTCTAAAAATGTAAATGGTTTGTGAAAGCTTTTTGTCCCATGTAGATGTATTATGAATCAAATCAGTTGTGTTGTTTCTTTCCTTTGTTAGAGACATGCCATAATTAGGTAGAGCTTTATAAATACACTGCGACTTGACCTTTATCCATTTCAGTAAGCACGGGGTGAAAATTTGGCACCCTACTTTAGTTTTCAGACAAATGCTGGAAAAGACGCTCCGCTGAGACTTAGAAGAGAAAGTGCTGATAATTCAGAGTCAAAATAGTGTTTCCCAGAATGGTCTTGCCAAATCCCTCTTTGAAGTCTGATGGGTTCCAGCAATGCAGCAATACAGATACTGTCCTTAGAGTTGGGGCAGCCACTTCCCAGAGAGCAATGTAATTAGGTGATCCCTCCGCGACTCAGCAACAAGTCCCGCCCAGGTGATCATTGCAGAGGGAAGCTTCTGACCCTGTCCAGTTCGATGCTTTCACCAGCAATTTGGAGGAAGTCCTAGGGAATAAGCCAAAGGAACGAAGCTCTAAAGAAGCAGATACTGATTGACTAGAAGGTAGCTCTCTCTCATCATCGCGTCTATCCCAAACTTTGGGTCGTCAGTGCCAGGGAATGCTTCACCACCTGAGGCTTGGAGTGCTGGGAAGTTCTGCCCGCTTTTGAACCACTTTCTGTCTGTGGGGAGAGATTAGATTAGGCGATTCCAGCTAATTCAATTCTCAAACTTTCCATTCTAAAGACACTCTGCATGTCTTTGTTGCCTAGCATCGTTCCTGCAAGAAGAGTGGAATAGAAAATGTACATACGAGCGATGCTGCCTTTGGCCCTCTCTCTGTACCTGACAGTACCCCCTCCACCTGTGGTGTAGTCCTTCATCTTCTAAGCCTACCTCTGAAGTCATTATAAATCACAGAGCACTCTTGAAGAATTGTGGGGGAGCCTATGGCATATTTAGCACTTCTTTTTATATATTATCTGTGGCAGATTACATCTCAATAGTTCAACTTTTCTCTGTCTTTGAAGAAAAAAGTCCCATTTTTTTTTTAAGCTCGAGAGAGCAGGCAAATGTTAAGTAAACCATACATGCAGAGGGCTGAAACAGTGAGTGTCCTAGAAATGGTTCTTTTTAAGGTCAGGCACACATGCTTATTTTTTTTCTAACTTCTTTTCAGAGTCTGTGTTTAAGGCATGGCAGCTATGACATAGATCATAGAACCTACATGCTCCTGTATTGTCAGACTTTCAACTGTCTGCATTAGGGCTACCAATTTTCTTTACCCTACACCGATTACTTAAACCAAGTGGAGAATTAAACATATGTTTGTTGCTTTTGAAAAAAATCAAACCTCTCTTTCCTGATATTTGCTGGCAATCGCCGTGTTCCTCTGTCATGCCCTTCATAAACATATGACATCCAGTTTTCTCCACAAAAACTTTATTTCTTGATTCAGCAAATCATAATTTATTTCTCTCATTTGGCTTATACATTCAGAGGGCCTTATTAGGCTAAGTAACCATTTACTTATTGGGACAATTTAGCGTGGCTAAACAGAGTTTCATTTTTGGCTTATTGTCTCTTTCAGGCCACGATTTTCCTGTAGAGGAGAATCAATGGAGGACTAAATCAATGTTACAGGAAATCCCATGGCTGGGTTTGATTTTGCTCTTACTTATTTCATTTCCGCGTGTGGTAGTCAGTGCAAATAAAATGGACCTGCTGTTCTATTATTCATCTAATCTTCACATTCTTCCTGAAAACCAGTATGAAGGAATCTCTGTGTATGTTGTAGCTGTGAGAAAACCTGAGCCCAAACATCTGTTTTGAAAGGCGGGACATAAATGTTGGGACATACAGAAGTCTGATGTCTTCCAGTGGCTTGTCAAAGTTTTCAAGTTTATTTTCTCTAGAACCACTTGGAGTTTGCAATATCAAATATGGGGCCCTGGCTGGTTACTTTTTGCCAACTTGACATAAGTTGGAGGCAGCTGGGAAAAGAGACCCTCAATTCAGAAAATGTCTTCATCAGATTGGCCTGAGGATAAGTCTGGGGGTGACTTTTGATTAATGATTGATATGGAGGCTCTAGCCCTACTTGGGCAGTGCTACCATTGGGCAGATGGTTCTGGGTGATATAAGAAGCAAGCTAAACAAGCTATCAGGAGCAATCCAATAAACCTCTTTCCTCCATAATGCCTGCATCAATTCCTGCCTCCAGGTGCCTGCCTTGAGTTTCTGCCCTTCTCTTCAGCAGTAAGTTGAAGTAAATCCTTTTCTCTACAAGCTGCTTCACTCAGGTTTAGTCACAGTAACAATGAAACTTATTAGAGTAGGGCCCTGGCAAGAATTCACATTTATTGATACTTCATAAAGATCCTTATCAAGTGATATTTTTACCTAAGCCAGGGGTCTAATCTCTACTTGTGAACCCAAATGCTCTCATAAAAAGATTTTTAAAGAATGTGCAAAGTATCTTCCTTTTTCCTGTTCATATTCTAAAACGAAACTGGAATTTCTTCACACTTTATCTCATCAGTGTTTTCTAAAACTCAAATGATTCTTTCTATCTTAATATTGCAAAACTGTTATTTTGTTTTGCTTCTTTGAAATATGGTAAAAGAATGAATGTATTTTCTGTGTGGAAAATTGATTAAGTCTATGTCTAGGACAGTGTTCTGGAATGAGGAACTATCAATGTAGATTAAAATTATACCAGGGCATGGTGATCAGTGACGTATGTCTTTGATCCCAGCGCTCAGGAGATAGAGGAAGACCATTCTCTGAGTTCAAGGCCAGCCTGGCCTACAGAGTGAGTTTTAGGTATTACATGGCTACATGGTCAGAACCTCTCTCATTTTTTTCTTTCTTAAAATTATGCTATTAAAGGCTACTTCACTATTGAGAGGGAGATTTGGTTTGAGTTATATTTGATAATTTACATTAGCAGACCAACTACAGCTGCATTTCAAAATTCTAAAATTTCTGAGGTCTTTCAGAGTCTTTGTGTCAAGCTATAGTTTTCTTGTTCCACACCACGGTTTACTCTGAAATTTTCTCATACTTTATCTTGTGATATTATTCTGGGCAGGTAGAGTTCTTTTTGTAATTACTGATACTATGGCCAACCAATAGATAATTTGAGCAGAGTGAGATAGTGCAATAAAAGCAGCTTGCTTTTTTGTTAATCTTTCTTATTTGGTATTGTGAGGCATGTGTATTTTTAAATAACTTTATTTTTTGACCTTTTTATATAAAGTTCCAGTCCTAATCCATACATCTACAACACAGATCCTGTACCTAAGGCTCATGGATCATTGAGGTAGAGGGAGCAGAAATATTGTAAGAGTCAGAGGAATAGAGAGTTCGCTGTACATCGGGTCTCCTAGAAATGTCAGAAACTACACTCATGAAGTCATACCAACATGGGTGCCTAATCATGGTCTGACCATGGACCATACCAGTAGACATGTTAAAGGGGGAAAGTTCATGTGGTCTCAACCATAGGCAAAGGCCTACAGGTAACTAAGGAATGCTGACATTTATATTTTTGAAGGTCAAAGGTAGATACACACATTGAAATTGAGACACGAAATGCACATTTCCAGTTGTCCATAGAATGAAAACTTCTAAAATTCAGAGCATTAGATGATGTAGTTAACATTCACTCCATTTCAGTAAAGGTTGTTCAGTGTAAAACTTTCTGCAGGCATCCGGCTGTATGATGGAGTGCTAACAATCCAAAACTAGGATTATGACGTGACTTTGTAAGCTAGCCAACGTTGAAGGGCCTTGTGGGCACCAGCATGGCATAACAGCTCCTGAAAGGTAAGGGAAGTTCTCATAGGGATGACTTGCATCTCTATATGCTAGTATTTATTTCTCAGTTTTATAGTAGATCATCTCCCAATTTATGCCCATCTCAAATGGTTTCTGAAGTTGCTCTTCCCTGATTCTGTGTTTTGTTGTTTTGCTTTTCTTTCTTTTTCCATTAGGCAGTCACAAAGCAGAGGGAAAACCAAGTAGGTCATTGAGTTCCAATAGTGTTGCCACTGGTAGTTAATAGAACCTGACAGAACAGAATGGAGAATGTAGACATTTGAAGGCAGATGCATCAGCCATAGAAAGGTGAGAAATGTGGAAACCCCCCGCCCCCGCCCCACACACAGCAGTGATGTCTTAAATTCTGTGATAATTATGGTCTCAGCAAACTGGGTTACTCAGAAGGAGCAGAAAGAGCTCATCACGGTTAAAAAGAGCAGTTTCAGAAGCATGGCTGACTGTAGTTCTTATTTCTGAATTCTTAATTGCTGAGTTCTTAATTCCATCCTTAACTCATGTTTTGTAAACTTTTTCTATTAGACCATGTGCTAAGAGCTGGAGTAGGCTGGAAAATTGGGAACCCCTTTATTAACATTGAAGGCGCTATACACATAAACAGTCTGCATATCAGGATGCATTTTATTTTTTTGGTTTTGATAGCAAGCTGGCAATTCAAAGAATAATATATTTAATATCTTGAAGGGTCTCAGCATACTCAAAAAAAATTAAAAAGCCGGCGATCAGTGTATGTGGAGCACATTAATATTAAAAAAGCATTTCAGAACTTTAGAGTGGTTCTGGATCATCATTTTGTAATCAATTAGCAGGGTGCAATATGTTATAGAAAGCATTTGATTTTCTTGGCTTTTACTGGCTTCTCTTTTGGTTTAATAAAATCCTTAAATTTTGAAAGTGATGATTTTAATATAACTTTTGCAAAAATACCATCGAGGAGGTTGAAACAAAAGTATATATTGTTCTTGTAGAGGACCTGTGCTTGATTCTTAGTACCAAATCAGGAAGCTACTAAGGCCAGCTTCAGAGAATCCACCACCTTCTTCTGCACCCTGTGGGCAAAACGCACGTGTACCCTACCCCACGACACTTGAAAAGAGAAGTAAGTCTTTTTTACTTAAATGAAGTAATTTCACAGCTTAAATTTATCACACAATAAAACACAAATGCTAAAAATCCTTTATATTTATTATAGTGGTGCACTTGGCGTTCAATTCAGTTCACCATCTTAGTTTAGTACATTCCAGTAGGTACCAGCATGGCTGACGCTGTTTCGCTATGATACAAGTTTTACTGCAGTGGTTGGTTGGAGATGGTGCTTGTCTCTATCCTCTGTTTCTTATTACACCCTCTGAGGATAGTGCTTCAGTGTATGCTGGGAAGAAAGAAGCACAAAGTCAGAGAAAAGGAAATATCAGGAAGTGGATATAGAGCCAAACTTAATCCGTACTGGAGACAGAAAGAGGAACTAAATAGTCAGGGCTGTAGACCCAGGGCAATGTAGCTATTATGATCTCAGGGGCTCTGAGGGGAGGGACTCGATGGAAAAATCCACCCCATTTAGGGATGAGTGTTCCCGGGTCTCTCACTCTCTACATAATGTCTAGCTGTGTGTGTCTCTGTCTTTGTTCCCGCTGCTGCAGGAGGAAGCTGCTATGATGATGTCTGAACTTGACATTGATCTATGAGTATAGCTGAATCATGGCTTGCTTTTTTTCTCCTTTGGACCGCATTTTTTTTTGTTATATTTTTTTTAAAAAAATGAGTGAATGAATGAATGTAAATAAAAACTTAACCACTAGGGTAAAAGCTAACAACTGAAGTGTTACCTGTACTTGCTGAAAAAAGGGAAAATCAGTTTCGTCAGATACAGTGAAAATGGATATATAAACCACTCCAGGACAGGTCTGATGTTCAGGAGTAGTTGACGAACAACATATAATGGACTCTGATTTCCACAGGTTTTCTCTTTCTTTCCCTTTCTTTCTCCCTTTCTTTCTTTTTTTTTTTTTTTTTTTTTTTTTTTTTTATTTATTTTTTTTTTTTTTTTATTAACTTGAATATTTCTTATATACATTTTAGTGTTATTCCCTTTCCTGTTTCTGGCAAACATCCCCTTCCTCCCCCTTCCTTATGGGTGTTCCCCCCCACCCTCCCCCATTGCTGCCCTCCCCCGACAGTCTAGTTCACTGGGGTTCATTCTTAGCAGGACCCAGGGCTTCCCCTTCCACTGGTGCTCTTACTAGGATATTCATTGCTACCTATGAGGTCAGAGTCCAGGGTCAGTCCATGTATAGTCTTTAGGTAGTGGCTTAGTCCCTGGAAGCTCTGGTGGCTTGGCATTGTTGTACATATGGGGTCTCCAGCCCCTTCAAGCTCTTCCAGTTCATTCTCTGATTCCTTCAACGGGGGTCCCGTTCTCAGTTCAGTGGTTTGCTGCTGGCATTCGCCTCTGTATTTGCAGTATTCTGGCTGTGTCTCTCAGAGCGATCTACACTTCTGCACTTCTTTGCTTCATCCATCTTGTCTAATTGGGTGGCTGTATATATGGGCACATGTGGGCAGGCTCTGAATGGATGTTCCTTCAGTCTCTGTTTTAATCTTTGCCTCTCTCTTCCCTGCCAAGGGTATTCTTGTTCCCCTTTTAAAGAAGGAGTGAAGCATTCACATTTTGATCATCCGTCTTGAGTTTCATTTGTTCTAGGCATCTAGGGTAATTCAAGCATTTGGACTAGTAGCCACTTATCAATGAGTGCATACCATGTATGTCTTTCTGTGATTGGGTTAGCTCACTCAGGATGATATTTTCCAGTTCCAACCATTTGCCTACAAATTTCATAAACTCGTTGGTTTTGATAGCTGAGTAATATTCCATTGTGTAGATATACCACATTTTCTGTATCCATTCCTCTGTTGAAGGGCATCTGGGTTCTTTCCAGCTTCTGGCTATTATAAATAAGGCTGATGAACATAGTGGAGCACGTGTCTTTTTTATATGTTGGGGCATCTTTTGGGTATATGCCCAAGAGAGGATAGCTGGATCCTCAGGCAGTTCAATGTCCAATTTTCTGAGGAACCTCCAGACTGATTTCCAGAATGGTTGTACCAGTCTGCAATCCCACCAACAATGGAGGAGTGTTCCTCTTTCTCCACATCCTCCCCAGCATTTTGCTGTCACCTGAGTTTTTGATCTTAGCCATTCTCACTGGTGTGAGGTGAAATCTCAGGGTTGTTTTGATTTGCATTTCCTGATGACTAAAGATGTTGAACATTTTTTAGGTGTTTCTCAGCCATTCGGCATTCCTCAGCTATGAATTCTTTTGTTTAGCTCTGAACCCCATTTTTTAATAGGGTTATTTGTCTCTAAGTGGGTCTAACTTTTTGAGTTCTTTGTATATTTTGGATATAAGGCCTCTATCTGTTGTAGGATTGGTAAAAGATCTTTTCCCAATCTGTTGGTTGCGTTTTGTCCTAACCACAGTGTCCTTTGCCTTACAGAAGCTTTGCAGTTTTATGAGATCCCATTTGTCGATTCTTGATCTTAGAGCATAAGCCATTGGTGTTTTGTTCAGGAAATTTTTTCCAGTGCCCATGTGTTCCAGATGCTTCCTAGTTTTCTTCTATTAGTTTGAGTGTGTCTGGTTTGATGTGGAGGTCCTTGATCCACTTGGACTTAAGCTTTGTACAGGGTGATAAGCATGGATCGATCTGCATTCTTCTACATGTTGACCTCCAGTTGAACCAGCACCATTTGCTGAAAATGCTATCTTTTTTCCATTGATGGATTTGGCTCTTTGTCAAAAAAATCAATGACCATAGGTGTGTGGATTCATTTCTGGGTCTTCAATTCTGTTCCATTGGTCTATCTGTCTGTCTCTGTACCAATACCATGCAGTTTTTATCACTATTGCTCTGTAATACTGCTTGAGTTCAGGGATAGTGATTCCCCCTGAAGTCCTTTTATTGTTGAGGATAGTTTTAGCTATCCTGGGTTTTTTGTTATTCCAGATGAATTTGCAAATTGTTCTGTCTAATTCTTTTGAAGAATTGGATTGGTATTTTGATGGGGATTGCATTGAATCTGTAGATCGCTTTTTGGTAAAATGGCCATTTTACTATATTAATCCTGCCAATCCATGAGCATGGGAGATCTTTCCACCTTCTGAGGTCTTCTTCAATTTCTTTCTTCAGTGTCTTGAAGTTCTTATTGTACAGATCTTTTACTTGCTTGGTTAAAGTCACACCAAGGTATTTTATATTATTTGGGTCTATTATGAAGGGTGTCGTTTCCCTAATTTCTTTCTCGGCTTGTTTCTCTTTTGTGTAGAGGAAGGCTACTGATTTATTTGAGTTAATTTTATACCCAGCCACTTTGCTGAAGTTGTTTATCAGCTTTAGTAGTTCTCTGGTGGAACTTTTGGCATCACTTAAATATACTATCATATCATCTGCAAATAGTGATATTTTGACTTCTTCTTTTCCGATCTGTATCCCCTTGATCTCCTTTTGTTGTCTGATTGCTCTGGCTAGAACTTCAAGAACTATATTGAATAAGTAGGGAGAGAGTGGGCAGCCTTGTCTAGTCCCTGATTTTAGTGGGATTGCTTCAAGTTTCTCTCCATTTAGTTTAATGTTAGCAACTGGTTTGCTGTATATGGCTTTTACTATGTTTAGGTATGGGCCTTGTATTCCTATTCTTTCCAGGACTTTTATCATGAAGGGGTGTTGAATTTTGTCAAATGCTTTCTCAGCATCTAATGAAATGATCATGTGGTTTTGTTCTTTCAGTTTGTTTATATAATGGATCACGTTGATGGTTTTTCGTATATTAAACCATCCCTGCATGCCTGGGATGAAGCCTACTTGATCATGGTGGATGATTGTTTTGATGTGCTCTTGGATTCGGTTTGCCAGAATTTTGTTGAGTATTTTTGCGTCAATGTTCATAAGGGAAATTGGTCTGAAGTTCTCTTTCTTTGTTGGGTCTTTGTGTGGTTTAGGTATAAGAGTAATTGTGGCTTCATAGAAGGAATTCGGTAGTGCTCCATCTGTTTCAATTTTGTGGAATAGTTTGGATAATATTGGTATGAGGTCTCCTATGAAGGTCTGATAGAATTCTGCACTAAACCCGTCTGGACCTGGGCTCTTTTTGGTTGGGAGACCTTTAATGACTGCTTCTATTTCCTTAGGAGTTATGGGGTTGTTTAACTGGTTTATCTGTTCCTGATTTAACTTCGGTACCTGGTATCTGTCTAGGAAATTGTCCATTTCCTGTAGATTTTCAAGTTTTGTTGAATATAGGCTTTTATAGTAAGATCTGATGATTTTTTGAATTTCTTCTGAATCTGTGGTTATGTCTCCCTTTTCATTTCTGATTTTGTTAATTTGGACACACTCTCTGTGTCCTCTCGTTAGTCTGGCTAGGGTTTATCTATCTTGTTGATTTTCTCAAAGAACCAACTTTTGGTTCTGTTGATTCTTTCTATGGTCCTTTTTGTTTCTACTTGGTTGATTTCAGCTCTGAGTTTGATTATTTCCTGCCTTCTACTCCTCCTGGGTGTATTTGCTTCTTTTTGTTCTAGAGCTTTTAGGTGTGCTGTCAAGCTGCTGACATATGCTCTTTCCTGTTTCTTTCTGCAGGCACTCAGCGCTATGAGTTCTCCTCTTAGCACAGCTTTCATTGTGTCCCATAAGTTTGGGTATGTTGTACCTTCATTTTCATTAAATTCTAAAAAGTTTTTAATTTCTTTCTTTATTTCTTCCTTGACCAGGTTATCATTGAGTAGAGCATTGTTCAATTTCCACGTATATGTGGGGCATTCTTCCTTTATTGTTATTGAAGACCAGCTTTGGGCCGTGGTGGTCCGATAGCATTTTACGGGATTATTTCTATCTTTCTGTACCTGTTGAGGCCCGGTTTTTGACCAATTATATGGTCAATTTTGGAGAAAGTACCATGAGGAGCTGAGAAGAAGGTATATCCTTTTGCTTTAGGGTAGAACGTTCTATAAATATCCGTTAAGTCCATTTGGCTCATGACTTCTCTTAGTCTGTCTACGTCTCTGTTTAATTTCTGTTTCCATGATCTGTCCATTGATGAGAGTGGGGTGTTGAAATCTCCCACTATTATTGTGTGAGGTGCAATGTGTGTTTTGAGCTTTAGTAAGGTTTCTTTTACGTATGTAGGTGCCCTTGTATTTGGGGCATAGATATTTAGGATTGAGAGTTCATCTTGGTGGATTTTTCCTTTGATGAATATAAAGTGTCCTTCCTTATCTTTTTTGATGACTTTTAGTTGGAAATTGATTTTATTTGATATTAGAATGGCTACTCCAGCTTGCTTCTTCTGACCATTTGCTTGGAAAGTTGTTTCCCAGCCTTTCACTCTGAGGTAGTGTCTGTCTTTGTCTCTGAGGTGTGTTTCCTGTAGGCAGCAGAATGCAGGGTCCTCGTTGCGTATCCAGTTTGTTAATCTATGTCTTTTTATTGGGGAGTTGAGGCCATTGATGTTGAGAGATATTAAGGAATAGTGATTATTGCTTCCTGTTATATTCATATTTGGATGTGAGGTTGTGTTTGTGTGCTTTTCTTCTCTTTGTTTTGTTGCCAAGACGATTAGTTTCTTGCCTCTTCTTGGGTATAGCTTGCCTCCTTATGTTGGGCTTTACCATTTATTATCCTTTGTAGTCTGGATTTGTAGAAAGATATTTGTAAATTTGGTTTTGTCATGGAATATCTTGGTTTCTCCATCTATGTTAATTGAGAGTTTTGCAGGATACAGTAGCCTGGGCTGGCATTTTTTGTTCTCTTAGGGTCTGTATGACATCAGTCCAGGATCTTCTGGCCTTCATAGTTTCTGGCGAAAAGTCTGGTGTGATTCTGATAGGTCTGCCTTTATATGTTACTTGACCTTTTTCCCTTACTGCTTTTAATATTCTTTCTTTATTTTGAGCGTTTAGTGTTTTGACTATTATGTGGACGGAGGGTGTTTCTTTTTCTGGTCCAATCTATTTGGAGTTCTGTAGGCTTCTTGTATGCCTATGGGTATCTCTTTTTAGGTTGGGAAGTTTTCTTCTATGATTTTGTTGAAGATATTTACTGGTCCTTTGAGCTGGGAGTCTTCACTCTCTTCTATACCTATTATCCTTAGGTTTGATCTTCTCATTGAGTCCTGGATTTCCTGTATGTTTTGGACCAGTAGCTTTTTCCGCTTTACATTATCTTTGACAGTTGAGTCAATGTTTTCTATGGAATCTTCTGCTCCTGAGATTCTCTCTTCCATCTCTTGTATTCTGTTGGTGAAGCTTGTATCTACAGCTCCTTGTCTCTTCTTTTGGTTTTCTATATCCAGGGTTATTTCCATGTGTTCTTTCTTGATTGCTTCTATTTCCATTTTTAATTCCTTCAACTGTTTGATTGTGTTTTCCTGGAATTCTTTCAGGGCTTTTTGCGATTCCTCTCTGTAGGCTTCTACTTGTTTATTAATGTTTTCCTGTGTTTCTCTAAGGGAGTTCTTCACGTCTTTCTTGAAGTCCTCCAGCATCATGATCAAATATGATTTTGAAACTAGATCTTGCTTTTCTGGTGTGTTTGGATATTCCATGTTTGTTTTGGTGGGAGAATTGGGTTCCGATGATGTCATGTAGTCTTGGTTTCTGTTGCTTGGGTTCCTGCGCTTGCCTCTCGCCATCAGATTATCTCTAGTGTTACTTTGTTCTGCTATTTCTGACAGTGGCTAGACTGTCCTATAAGCCTGTGTGTCAGGAGTGCTGTAGACCTGTTTTACTGTTTTCTTTTCTGCCAGTATTGGGGGACAGAGTGTTCTGCTTTCGTAAGTGTAGTTTTTCCCTCTACAGGTCTTCAGCTGTTCCTGTGGGCCTGTGTCTTGAGTTCACCAGGCAGGTCACTTGCAGCAGAAAAGTTGGTCTTACCTGTGGTCCCAGGCTCAAGTTCGCTCTGCTGGGTGCTGCCCCAGGCTCTCCAGTGGCAGCACCCAGGAAGATCTCGCCGCCCCTTCCGGGAGCCTCTGTGCACCAGGGTTCCAGATGGCCTCCGGTGTTTTCCTCTGGAATCAGCAATGTGTGTAGAGAGCAGTCTCTTCTGGTTTCGCAGGCGTGTCTGCCTCTCTGAAGGTTTAGCTCTCCCTCCCACGGGATTTGGGTGCAGAGAACTGTTTATCCGGTCTGTTTCCTTCAGGTTCCGGCGGTGTCTCAGGCAGGGCTCCTGCCTCACCTGGGCCCTCTCCCACGGGAGCCCAGAGGCCTTATACAGTTTCCTCTTGGGCCAGGGATGTGGGCAGGGGTGGGCAGTGTTGGTGGTCTCTTCTGCTCTGCAGCCTCAGGAGTGCCCACCTGACCAGGCGGTAAGGTATCTCTCCCACAGGTTCTGGGAGCAGAGAGCTGCTGCGGGCCCTCTTTCTTTTTTTCTTTCTCTTCCTTCCTTCCTTCCTTCCTTCCTCCCTCTCCCTTCTCCCCTCCCCCTTCATTCGTGTGTGTGTGTGTGTGTGTGTGTGTGTGTGTGTGTATGTGTGTGGTGTACTCATTTGTATTTTAAGTCTTTGGCTGTGTCTTAGTGTTTCATTGCTGTGAAGAGACACCATGACCACCGCAACTCTTATAAGGACAACATTTAATTGGGGCTGGCTTACAGGTTTAGAGGTTCAGTCCATCATCATCAAAGTAGGAACATGGCAGTATGCAGGCAGGCATGGTGCAGGAGTTACTGAGAATTCTATATCTTCATCTGAATGCCGCTAGAAGAGGACTTTTTTCTGGAAGCTAGGAGGCTCTTAAAGCCCACCCCACAGTGACACACTTTCTCTAACAAGGTCACACCTAATCCAACAAAGCTACACTTCCAAAAAGTGCCCACTCCTTGGGCCAAGCATATTCAAACCACCACAGGATGTTTCACATACATGGACTTCTGTGAGCCCCCTCCCTGGATGTACTGGGAAGTCAGAATAGGATCTTTGATGGGGTCTTGCTATTCTGGAGTTATCTGGGAGGTCACTATTTGATAGCCCCATACTGGCTTCTACATGGAAATTTCTACATAGCAGCCTAGTCCACACCTATTTAAAAATTCTTTTGTTATAACTAATTTGATCTTCTTTCCTCCAATATAATTCACTAATATATACGGTTGTCAGATTAAATACATGGTTCCATTCACATTTGAATGTCAGATAAACAATGAATTCTAATTTAGTATGACTGAAATATTATACAGAATGTATTTAAATTGAAATTAGGACTTCTTCAGAAATAACAAGGTGATATGTGTTCCGAATTTTCGGATTTCAAAATATCTCCCAATTGCCTTTTTTAAAAAAAAAAAAAATTCCAGTTACTCTTTTGACATGAAGGGCAGTTTACAAGCATAAAAGTAATTAGGGAAATACTGGTTTTGAAATGGAAGGTATTATATGCGTAATTACTCTCTGACATTTGTATTCGCAAAAGAGAAGGCTTAGGCTAATGTCTTCATTATTTTCCTTCTAGGGTGCTTCTTGGATTATTGCTTTAGTTTTGAAATTTAAGGTTTTTTTGTAGAATAATTATTTTTGATTCTATGGCTAAAGCTAAATGCTAAATCGTCCTATACAAAACTTCAGGTTTCTAATTTTGGGGGTGGCAGTGGTCAGGACTGTTTCTATTTATAGCTTTGTCTGTCAGTTCCGAACTATTTAGTATTTAAATTATCCCAAGGAATACCCCATTTCAGCTTGTTTCCTTGACTTAACCTATTCATCTCCTCTCCATGCTCCTTATCTCTCCTTCTACTCTCTTCTATTTTTTTTCCTAAAATATTGGTGGTTTTTAATCATATTGGCTTATCTTTTCACAATTCTTTTGAACTCACTATGTAGACCAGGGAGTTGTCCTTGACCCCACGGAGATCCTCCTTCCCCATCATCAAAGTCCTGGAATAGAAGACACATTTTTTGTTTAATATAAGTTATTTGTTATTTGTTATTGGTTGCCTTTTTAAGTATTGGGCAGTAAGTGTTTTGGGGGAAGACAAAAACTTTTACATCCCTTTATTTTCATCCTTAAAAGGTTTTCCCATTGTGTAGAGGCTTTTCTATCTGGTCACTCTGACTATATTACTATATTGCATGAGCTTACCTTACAGGTTCTTTTTTTGCTAAACACCTTGTATGTGAGTCATGCTTGAGATACTGTAGCCCTTAAAAGCAGTTTTGATTTAAATTCTTCTGACCTATATGTTAAAGGCACATGGGAATCCCAAACTGAGCTATCTGCTCTGGTGCCTGAAGAATAAATATATTTTTTGAATTCCTTGTCAACGCTTATTTCTATCATAAATCAACAGCTAAGCAGAACTCCAAAGACTGGGTAGAAGGCTAAAAATTATACTTCCTTCTTCAGATCCTGGGTACACAAGAGAAAATTCTTATTTTAAAACGGTATCCTCTATAATATTCCATCTTGGCCATATTCTTTTTCCTAGAGCCTTACTGAGTTAAATCCACCATTATATGTCTATTGTATCCTTACCTGTGGATTTTTCAATAAGGGCAAACTAGATAAAATACTTTTATTGCCATTATTCTCTTTTTCTTCATGGCTTAAATTCTACCGGGTTTCATAAAATCTCCCCTTGGCTTTAGAAGTTAAACTAATAGACTTTCTGAGCTGGAAAGGGTCTCTGACCCTCTTAGAGTTTCCTCCAATGAATCTGTGGCTTCCTATTCAACACACTGATCTTTGTTTCTGTAGAAGTCACTGCATTATTTATTTGCCTATTTGAGCCCTGTTCTCCAAAACCCTCATGGCAGCGAGTAAATAACCGAAACAAGAATGCTCGTATGTGAAATTGAAAATGGGTTAGAGAGAGGTGAGCAGGTGGACCATGAGGCTCTCTCTGTATGTTCACCCTCACCCTCCCTTGCTTCATGCCCTTCAGTCTCCACTGCTTATCTAGGGAACCTCCCTCACCCAATATGTTCGCTGTCTCTGGCTGTAAATGAATGACTTACCTGAACCCTGGTGTTAACTTTCTCTCTGAATTTTACCTTAATCTTAAAGATATCTGGTCACTTGCCAACTAACTGTTCTGCTAGCATTGACGAGATGCTAACATTCCCAAGGGAAGGCTTGTTTTTAACCAAGTGGTCTTAGGTTGAGTTTCTAAAGGACTGCATTCTATTTAGAGCCTTTGGGGGTTTTACTTTCTGAAAAGTGCGTAATGATTTATTACGATATGTTCATTGATCTATTTATGGAAGTGTGTTGGATTGGAAAGTAGGTTACACAGCAAAAAAAAAAAAAAATAGAAGTGGCCATTCAGTGAAAAGAAACAAAGAGATTTGTTTTTTTTTTTAAACTTAATAATTCTCTATTGCATACCTAGTAAATCTGACCATAATCCTTTATAGGTAGACACACAATTTTCCGGCCTAGATTCTATTATATAACATTATAAGAAATGTAATGGGGGGGGAACAACCCTTAATCTAAAACTGGTGCTTCCTTGGAATTTCTCATGATGGGATTTGTGTTGCAGCCTGTTTTACTAGTTTTCTTTCATCTTTGTGAATTGAGAACATAGCAGCAGTGTGATACAGTAAAGGCCCGTGTTCAGTGGCACCATCATTCTGGTTTTCTGTTCTTCGCATGTAAAGCAAAGAAATTGCAGTTTAGAGAATTATCCAGACTCGTTCTTAATAAAGATTACTAATTAATACACCACTTCAATTCCTGAGATAGGATGTCCCCCTTTTTCTTAGTACACAAACACACACCTAAAAGTCTAGCAATTCTTAGAGGCAAAGAAAGTTGGGTTACGAAACAATAACTCTTTAAAATATTTGACCCGTGTCTTCGAACATACGGTTTCTAATTTATTAGAATAGAAGAATAAGCAGCTTTCAGAAAACGTGTACCGATTTTGATCACACACATACTATGAACCAAGCTGAAGAAAGGCAAAGGAAATTTTAATTATGCTATCACAGTGACATTCAGACCAGAAGAACTTTTACCTGGCTTGTTGCTAATAATATTACAGCAATCTATTAAGAAGTAGCAATTTTTTAAAATTTGGTTATTTCCGGGATGTCAGCCCTGTTAGAAACAGATGCCTATGGATGAGGCCAAGGTCATACTTCCAGGATAAGTTTGGACTAGTATTCTGATGACAACAACGGGAGCATACACCTGTAGCTCCTTACCAGAAAGGTGGAAGCAAGAGGATCATGAGTTTTAGGCCAGCCTGGGCTACATAGAAAGTTTAAGCCCAGCATGGAATAGAACAAGACACTGTCTCACAAAATTAAAAAAAAAAAACAAAACAGTAAAGTAAAACAGAATTATATTCTGAATGCCTTGAGTCTTTTAGAGACATCCCTGTTTTGGATGTGGGGGTGAAACATCATGTTTTAGTGTGAAAGTAATATTTTCCTCGCCAAAAACACCACAGATAGAAGAGGAATAGCTTCTTTCTAGATTATTATTATTCTTTCTTTAATGAGAGCTCATATATTTCAAAGGGTAGACCTAGGTTTTTTTCTTTTTTCATTGGCCAGAATCCTATTTTGTCTGGGTCATTTGCTATTTATCCCGTGTTCGTAGAACACATGGTGATCTAGAGAGCAGATTATTTATTTGTTTTAAATACTTTAGAAGTTTCTGGGAACATGACTAAAGGGAGATGAAAGTACAGCTTTAGCGATTCAAAGAAAATAAGATCAGGCTCTTGGGCAGAAAGAACTGTCTCGTTCCTTCTTCGCCAGCTGTGGTATTTCCTGTGGGAAGTCACAAGCTGATGAGGTTCCACTCTCATCGTTAAGGAATACTTGTTATCAGAATATTCTTTCTAAACCAGGATGCTGCACTAGGAAAGGTCCCGACTTCAAACAGAACATCACCACGAAATGAATCTTCTTCGTCCACAAAATGATTTTGACGGACACAAGTTCTATGACGCTATAACAAAAGCCTTTAATTTTCTTAATAGTCTGATAGTTGTCCTTTGATTGATATACAATGCCTAAGGGAGCAGTTACACATTTGCAGATAAGCTTCTGATGCGTTTTGTAGATTTTAAACCTTTATGTTATGATTTATGTTATTTCATGTATTAAATTTGATTAGTATGTTCATTAGAAAAGATTGTGCTGATTTGAATTATGTGACCTATGTTTAAAATTAATAGAATCTCCTGTCTCAAGCATGTGTTTTTTCTCTTCAGGAAATATACAGAGGTGATGAGATACTGCAAAGCCTCAAGTTAGCAAATACAGAGATGAAAGTCCAAGTGTTTGTTTCTAGTGCTGATTCGCAGTAAGGTGTGAGAAGTTTGTTTGCTTTTCTTGTTGTAAATAACTATAGGAAGAAGGAGCCTTGAAAATGTGAGTTGTTAATTAGGAAGCCTCTGACTAATGGTAGCTGTGTTAGGCCAGAGTCTGGCACTTTGCTCAGGAATGAAATATTAATGTCTCTCATACATGCCGGGTTTTAACCAGAATCTCTCCTTAACCCACTACAGTCTACCCACTCTGTTCAGCTTTCTCTGTATATATGTCAACTCAATCATATTTTTTAAAATAATTTTTTCATTTTAATGCTTTTTAAACCCTTAGGGAAGACAATGCTTTTTTTCTCCAAGTTAGTTGAATTGTCACTGTCTTTTATTGGCTATATTTAATGTTTGTTTATTTGCAAAGTGTAGAAAGGGAGGGAGAAAGATAAAGATCATTTTTATATTTATTTAATTTTTTAATATGATAGTTTAAGTTAAATATTTTGATCACAATTTTAGAAGGGTAGCACTCTCTGACTTATTGAAGAGTTTCATAAGGACATTATAAAAATTTCCATATACACAAGTTAAATGATGACCATTTTAAGCCCAGGTGTTAGGCTGACCTTCTTTAATGAAGAACTTGGAAGTTTAATGTCTCAGCTTGGCACAGTGAGCTACCCTCACACCTGCCAAAGATCTCATCACAGTGACAGGAATTGCACATTGAAAGTAGTGAAACCCTATCTACCTTAGAAGACAAAAATTCATTTTGAAGAATTACATAAAACAAACAAAAAGAAAGCAAATGAAGCGGGACTGTTGTGGGGAGTTCAGAAAGGAGAAAATCAGAGTGAGAATGGCTAAAGCCAAGTAGCCTTCCTGCAGACCAACCATCCAGAGCCCTCGAGAGAAGAGGCCTGGCCAAGGTGGCAAGATAAATCAATTAGCAAGCGTTTCTAAGCAACTTCTCGCACCTGTGAGTTCAGCGCCTTCTACTCAAGACCTCACTAAACCCTAGGGGCTGCTTTCTGTAAAGAGCGGCTCTTCCTAGTCTGCCTACAATGAAGTTTAGGGCTAGGAGCTTCAAAGGCACTGGCAGATAGTAGGTAACTAGGAAATACTTGGAGCATCATCAAAATAAAACATACACAAAACACACACACACACACACACACACACACACACACACTAGTCTAACACAGTGAAATTGAACTGTTGCTGAGTTTCAAATTTTTGCTCACAAAGGTATTGAACTTTAGCACCTGCTAGCTCCGTTTCCCTCATTTCTCTGTTTGCAGACACACATTATTATTATTATTCTTTCTACAGAACAGGCAGGCTATCTTTATTTGAAAGAAGCACTGTTGATTTAGGGAGGCATCGGGAGGTATTTACATAAATGCAGAGAAAATCCAGCTCAGTTGCTTAAGTTAATCAACTAGAACTTTAGTCATAGGTGCACTGACATCAGGACCATCGGGCTTTTAAAGGGAGAACAAAGAGCCTAAAAACCTGAACAAAGATAATAATCTGTAACAGATGAGCACACAGGAAACAGAGATAGCTCTGAGCATTCAAAGACTTTCAAAGACACAGCTTCCAAGGTGGGGGGAAAGGGAGAAGGTTGAGCAAACACAAGATGGGAAACATGGAGGAAATATATGATTCACTATAAAGCAAAGCATTACATAAATAATGTAAGTGCCAAAGTACAAAATTTAGTGGACAGGATGAATAATAGAATTCACATGGCAGAAAATAAAAAACGCTTATATGGAAAATGAAGCTGGCAAAATCTCCTGGAATGAATAAAAAAACCTGAAAGATGAAAAATACAGAAGCAGGTTTAACGAAGGCTAATGGCATTCTAGTAGAAGAAAGGACTAGTTGGGCATGGCGGCACATGAATCTAACCTACACTTGGGAATCTGAGGCATTGGAAGCAAAGTGAGGTCAAGATCTGTCTGAAATACACAGTGAGATGTTGTCTTAAAAGGATAAGCTTCCTGCCATGGTATGCTTGTCCCAGGGAGTGGTACTATTAGGAGGTGTGGCCTTGTTGGAGGAAATGTGCAATTGTGGGCACAGGCTTTAAGATCCTCATCCTAGCTCCCTGAAAGCTAGTCTTCTCCTGTTTGCCTTTAGAATGATATTTAGAAGTTTCAGCTCCTCCCCCATCTTGCCTGCCTGGGCATTACTATGTTTCTGCCTTGATGATAATGGACTGAACCTCTGAACCAGAGGTTACTGGTTCAGAGGTTCAGCCAGTCAGCCCTAATTAAATGTTATTCTTTATAAGAGTTGCTTTGGTCATGGTGTCTGTTCACAGCAGTAAAACCCTAACTAAGACACCTGCCCTCCAATCACCTCCCCCCCAAAAAAAAGAAAGGTGGAAAAGGGGAGGAGGAAGAAAAGAACATAGCAACAGACTCAGGTCATTGGACATGGTGAAGGTGAAACGAACACTGAGAAGTCATGGAAAGAAAACATTCCAAAAGAAAAGAAAAATCTCTTAGAGGCTTCTCGAGACATGGAGCTAATTGTGTATAATAAGAAAGAGAACACTATTAACAACCCTAGATGAGGATAGTAATTAAATAATGACTAAAAGATGGAGGCACAAATAGCTAATTTGTAATTTCTGACAGCACTTCAAGCTATCTCTCACGTATTATTCTCAAATTTACGTTTTGGATGAGTATTGGCCCAGAACATTAGTACCTGAATGAAAAAGTTACCTGCTGGTGCTCAGAATGAAAGGGAAAGGAAAGATGGAGCAGCACCTCGGACAGAGAGATGGTTAACCGATGGGGAAGCATGCCAAGCAAGATGTAGGAAGTTGGTAAAAGACTGTGGAATGGCTACTTTCCATTGTTATTGTTGATAAAGCAAACTTAAGGATATATGTATTTTATATGACTCCATATAATAATTACCAGTAGACCTAAAAGACAAGCAAACAAACTAAAACCAAATCTTACTTGTGATAACTCTTGAATGGTTCCACAGATAAGTAAACTTTTCTTCTTTTTATTCATCTATTATGACTTGCTTGAAATTCATCTGACTTTATAAGTGTGCCATTTTCCAATGATAACAGTGACAAAACACTTAGGTAAGAGAAATCTCCTCTTGTATCTTTACCATCAGGCCAAACAGAGCCTAGGAACCAATTCTAACAGTTTTTTCTCTTTTCATAGTTTTCAGTCTTTTTCTGATCCAATTGAAAGGGATCAAGGTGAACAGTAAGAAGACTTTACTAGTGTTTGGGAGTGGATGGTGGCAAAGGGGACTGGAGATAGAGACAATTACTTTAGGATAGAACGATTTAAGGACAAAATAGATTGCACTGGGCATCCAGCTCTTACACCATTGAAGATGATGCAGGGCCAGCTTTCTAATTAACACTCAGACCCATATGCTCAAAGATGCTCATGTTTGTGATTGAGTGCTATGTGGTTGTAGTCATCTAGTTCTTCATGATTTTACCCTTGAACTCGTGTTTCATGAGTGAAGTCCAATGGGAAAATAGAGCATTCATACGAAACTTTGTGTCTTGGAGACTCAATAATTCAATTGCTGCTGCACTCTGTGTTAGTGGGAGATGGTTGCATCCTTCTTAATCTATACCTTCTGTCTCCAAAAGGAACTCAGGTATTGACATGGAGGAGGTAAGGTTTAGAAATGTGCCTTGTGGGGTTTCAGAGTAGAATAGCATTGATCATCTTCTCCCTGGGCTTGCAATGCTGTGGTGTGTTCCATAGTATTAAACTTGTCTTAACATTGATGCTATAGCCCATTGGGCTACACCTATGGGTTGGAGCCACAGGCCAAAGGAAGAAAAGACTGACTTCCTGGCTCTTACAAAGGACTACAAGTTTTTACTTTTCACCAGGCTCTGTGAATTATGTAGCTAGCCCCAGAAGGCCACCTCATGGAACACAATGGCCATAAGACTCATGTGCTCTCCCACTGTTTTTATTGGGGCCGCATTTCTGACTTCCTACTGCCAAGAGATGGTGGAATTTCAGGAATTCTTATTTATGTTGGGATTAGTACTCCTAGCTTCTTCCTAATTCTGAGTTTATTGCAGCCTCATTCTCAAAACATTGTCTTCTCTCACAATAGTGACTGAGCTACTAGGAGATTTGTGTCACTTCTTTATTTTGTTTTGTTTTGTTTTTTGCTGGTCTCAATTTCAAGGAATCCCCAATTTTCCTCTCTAACTCCACTCTTCTTTAAAAGTTTTTTCTCCATTAATTAATGTATTTATTCACTTACATCTTGATGGCAGCCTGCCCTCCCAGGCATCTCTCACACATCCCTTCCCCTATCTCTCTTCCCTTCCCTGGGGGATCAACTACCCTGGTACATCAAACTACTGCACATCCTGCTCCCCTGAGGCCAGAAAAGCAGCCCAGTTAGGGGATCAGGATCCACAGGCAGGCATAGGGTCAGGGACCCCAGCCCCAGTTGTTGGGAAACTGGCTTGAAGACTGAGCTGCACATCTGCTACAAATTTTGTGGGAGGCCTAGGCCCAGCCCATGTATTCTCTTTGGATGGTGGTTCAGTCTCTGGGAGCCCGCCAGGATCCAGGTTAGTTGCCTCTGTGGGTCTTCCTGTGAATAACCACTCTTTTGACATCTGTATTTCTACAGATCTTCTGTGCAGGCTGCTTGCATTTGTACCCTCTTATCTCTCAGTTCCATTATTTCTCTCTATGTGTTTGCAATTCTTCTTTGTTCCTAATCCCAGGATAAAATTTAATCTTATTTCTTCAAGCAGTTAACATTACATGAAATTGTACTTTTTTTTTAACTAGTATTTCTCCTTTTCCAAACTACTTTTCATTTTGGAAATGGCATTTTAAACATGTCACAGTTTATTTCTTGAGATTACATTAAGCACTTTACCTAAATAAAAATATAGATTTCGTAAAATGTGGGAGCTCTACTGTGATTTTAATGACCCTCATTCCAATTGAAATTTTTAAAATTTCATTTGAAATAAACTCTTAGTACTTACCCCCATACTGGGGATAGCAATTTACACAAGAGACTCTCGTCTGAAGAATTTTCAGGAGAGGCGCTTCTGTTTATTTGAAATATAAAGAGGAAATGTATATATTTGCTTATAAACTATATTGTAGATTAAGTTACATGGTCCTTATACAAGAAGAGAGATGGGCAAGGTGAGCCCACAATGTCCACATGGCCATTTGTAAGCTGGGAAGATCTTGGTCTCCACAAAACCAAATCTCGGCATCCTGGCCTTAGACATTCCATGCTCCAGAGATATGGGCCATGTATTGCGTCCTTTATGCTCCCTTTTCTGAGGCATTTTGTTCTGAGAGTACACACTAAAACAATCTGCAAACAATTTTCAACCGGTTTGTTATGTTGATATTTATATGATTGATAACATAGCTCACCTAGCCGTCAGCTTGACTGAGTGCTTCCCCTCCAGAGTTAAAATAGGAAACAGAAAGAAGAATAGCTGTGAAAGTGAAGTGGGAAGAAGCCAGTTAGACATTTTCGCCAGGTCACTGTGACTTCCAGTACTCTTTAAGGAACACTTCAGCAAACACAGAAGGGAGTCTGGCTTCCCTGTGCTTTGATACACTTTTGTTGAGAACTTGGATAATACTCAGGATGAAGGCATAAAGGAAGAAATGGGAAGACACAGTTGAACATGTCTTCCCAGGTCAGGCATGTTATCAAATGCTTTACATATTCTATTTCCTCTCCACAATCTCTCTGAGGTGGGGACTATCACCACACTGATAGGAAGGCAAACAAGGCTTAAAAACACTCTGATTCGGTGACTGACAGGCTAGGACGGACGGGGCCCAGCTTCACACCTGGGCTTCTCTTGAAAGTTGGATGCTCTACTGTGCCACTCACAATTCTTTATTTATATTTGCTTTGTTTTTCTCAAAACTCAGTGGACTAACACTGGACTTCAATTTTAATGAGACAGTAGGCTGCCTGACCTGTAAGAAGCGTTCCTTGCCTCTTAGGAGTTGTCTTAATTTTAAGACCTGCCAGTCTACGAAGGGTCAGTAATCTCTTTCCTGTTGAATTATCAGGCCTCATACACTTGGTTTTATGGCTCCAGATTAGAGCTGAAGTTCCCCCTTGTTATTCATTGCCGTGATTCGGTAAGGAAAGAGTTGGTTAATTTTTTTTTTTTTTTCTGGGAGGATCCCCAGTGGTTACGTTCTGGCATGCAAGAAAAAAATTGGATTTATTTATCAATGTATAACCAGCTGTGTGGGAGACATCCCCTTCTGCTTTTTCCAAGTTAGTTAATTTGGGATTGATGGAAATAATGAGAAAGGAGACACACATTTTGGGTCTATGGTTCTTCAAAGAGGAGAGTCAGTCTAAGAGGTACTCTCTTAAATCTGACCTTTCTAACCTCAAATCCCAAACTCATAATTTGGAAGATTATAGATAAAAGTTAAGCCAAAATCAAGGCGAATGAGAAAATTGCAAACCAAGGCAACTGCTGGGATCCTTTTTCTTCTTTGGAGTGTTCTGTGGCTCCCTTAAATGAATAAACTCTATAGTCCCTGGGGTTGATTCAGAAACAGCAAAGGGGAAAACTAAGAGCTGACCCTGCCAGCTGCGTCTGAACAGAGAGTATGTTTCTCTACTTTTTCTCTGAAAAAAGACCTTTTCTTTGAAAGGACATTTCGTTTCTATTCAGCTTCTTTTCTGATCTTTAAAATTTTTCCTCGAAATATTTACCTAACTTTCCTTTGAAAATTTTAATTTCATGCATCAGATACATCGAAAGTAAGGAAATAATGATTATAATACAACTGGTTGCTATTTTTACACAGTGTGAGGCAGTAATAATGTGACCATCTCATTCAACTTAGAAAAGTTTTTTTCCTTCTTTTATTGGATATTTTTTTAAATTTACATTTCAAATGTTATTCCCTTTCCTGGTTTCCCTTCTAGAAACCTGATATCCCATCCCCTCTCCCCCTGCTTCTATGAGGGTGCTCCCCACCCAGCCTCCCACTCCCTCCCACCTCCCCACCCTGACATTCCCCCACACTGGGGCATGGAGCCTTCACAGGACCAAAGGCCTCTCCTCCCATTGAGCCCAACAAGGCCATCCTCTGCTACATATGTAGATATGCAGATGGAGCCATAGGCTCATCCCTGTATACTCTTGGGATAGTGGTTTCATCCCTAGGGGTTCTGGGGGTATGGTTGATTGATATTGTTGTTCTTCTTATGTCATTTCTCTAACTCCTGCATTGGAGACCATGTTCTCAGTTCAGTGGTGGGCCGCGAGCATCTGCCTCTGTATTTGTCAGGCTCTGGCAAAGCCTAGGGAAAGGGATGGGAAGATTTCAGCCTCCTGCTTTCTTGTTGAGAATGTTTACAATGGCTTCTCTAGCTGTTTGCTATGGCTGCTATAATGAAATCCCTCAGTCTGCTCAGATTAAACGAATGAAATGTAGTCTATCATAATTCTGAGGAGTAATTCGTGTCTAAGTGTCAGGATCTGGTTTTTCGAGTCTCATTCTTTGTCTTGTAGGGAATCATACTTTCTGGGTTCTTTCCACTATGTCTGCTTTAATGTGTTCTCATAAGAATGGTATTTATATAACTATAGAGCCCACTCTAGCAGCCTAACTCTACCTTATTGATCTCTTAAAGGCCTTTGGCTCCTAATTCAGCAACATTTGGAGATAATCTGGGTTAGGAATTCAGCATATACATGAAGAAGAACATCCACAGTTCTTTGTCCACATCTTTCTGAGGCCAGTGATTGGTCCATTGCTCAGCTCCTGATTCTTTCTTAAGTATTTCCTTTCGCTGCCTTCAGCAGGACTCTATATAAAGAAAACATGCAATTTCTGCTCATGGAAACAAATGGGCTTTGGCTGAAATGCTATTTTTTCTCATTTTTCTCTCTACCTTTGTGTGGTATGCCCCTGTATGTGTATGCATGCTTGTGTGTGTGTGTGTGTGTGTGTGTGTGTGTGTGTGTGTGTGTGTGTGTGTGTGTGTGTGTGTGTGTGTGTGTGTGTGTGGGCGGACACTGATTTCAGTAGCTTTTTGATTATTCTCCAGTTTATTCATTGAGGCAAGGTCTCTCAGTTGAATCCAGGGCTTACTGATACAGCCAGCCTGGGTACCCAGCTTGTTCTGGGAAACCACTGTTCCTGGTCATCAGCTGCTGGAATTACAGGCCAGCTGTTAGGCTCCCTCAGCATTTTCATGCATCCTGCCCTGGGGATCCAAATTCTGGTCTTCATGCTTGTACAGTAAATGCTTTAACCACTGAGCAATATCCCTAGCCCTGGATCCACTTACTTTATATCATGTAGGGAGTGATTATGGTTGTCTTTTCAAATTCCTGGATTACATTGTCAATGCAGGTTCATCTTACAATTTTTTAACACAACCTAGAGTGAATTTGAGGGGCAACAAAACAATGTCTACAATCAAAGAATAAACTGCCATGTCCATTATATCTGTGCAAGCAAGTTGTCCGACACACTGTGGGCAGCATTTCTCTGAAAACCACATGTAATCGATGCAAAATTAAATTCTAAACACCCATCAAAAGTGGAGTGAGCTTTCTAGTTGATGTAATTCTCTCGATATCGGAGGAAATGGGCATCAAATTTGGTATTCAGAAAGTATAACTTAGTGCTTTTAACAGCAGGCAAAGTAATTAGCAGAGCAATTAAGAGGCCATAAATTATAACTTTAACTCAGATAGCCATCCTCTCTAACACCTTGGGAAAGTCCATTATCCATCACTTCCTCTAGTCCCTCTGACCTCCTTTATTTTTGCATCTATAAAATAAATCGAAAACCAGAATTCTCCACCATGTTACTGATGAACTACATAAGGACGGTCTTAGGAACAGTGGGGACCCCTAAGATTATTTGGTTAAATCTCTGCTTTTAGGCACACTGATTTCACATGATAAAATGTCACTTTGGTTTTCAAATATTTTTTTAAAGATTTATTTATGTTACGTGTATGAGTGCTCTATCTGTATGTACACCTGCATGCCAGAAGAGGGGATAAGAATTCTCTTTCCGTGGTTGTGAGCCACCATGTGGGATTTGAACTGACAACCTCTGGAAGAGCAGCTGGTGAGCTTAACCACTGAGCCATCTCTCCAACCCCCCAGTTTTCAAAATTTATTTATACTATTTGTGTTGATATTGTTTTAAAATAATTTTACATTACAGTCGGTACAAAAGGCTTTCTGTGTATTACCTACATGTTACACCCAGGAATGCCACACTTGGTAATGCCTGCTGCAGAGAAAAACAAATTTAGTAGAAGAAACTTGGTTGCACCTTACGTTCCAAGGTCAACTGTGAAGATGTTAAAGTAAGGTACTGTGCTCTCATTAATTCCATTAGTACCTGCAGGTCTTGATTGAGGAATCTGTCACCAGGCCTCCTCTCTGTAGACCCATTTCAGATTCGAGCTGAGTTTTAACATTATTTCCCTTTCTAAACCAAGTCTCTTAAAAGTGCTGGCTTGTGTTTTTTACAAATTCTATCGTGTCGCCTCTTCCTTCCCCCACACCTAGTTACTACCCAAACCATCAATCTACCCTTTATCCATTTTTATAGTTTTGTATTTGTTATCCCAAAGGGATATTATTCCTTCAGTATTTACTGCTGAGACACATTTATTCATTTTATCTTTTGGGGAGAAATCACATATCTGTTCCTTATATATATCACTTTCGACTCTGCTCTTCCCTTAGGACCTTGATGGTGCCCAAGTTCATAATACTTGAGTGATAGCACATTTTAAAGTGGTGACACCCAGGTGGCAAATAAAAGTGGTTCCTGATGGGGAACCAAGAGGCAGAGGACTGCGAGGATCGTTGTCTCAGAATGTCATGTGGTAAAGCAAGAACTAGTCTGGCTCTTGCTATATTGCTAAGAAATACTTTATTCAGAATGTTCATAGCAGGAAACAAGACCATTGAAGCAGGGGGAGACAGACTGAACCTACCTGGAAAGATAATATCAAGTGGAATTTATAGTCATGGAGGTTGGGTGGGAGTGCATGGGGTTGGAAAAAAAATCACTGGGAAGGGTATATTGAATGGAAAGAAAGTCTTCTATTTCGATCAAATAGGATTCCTGTTGAAGGCAAACAGAATGACCTAATGTCTGGCTTGATAAGATGTCCTTAAGAATTTTGTGAATGATAGAAATCAGATAAGAAAGGATGGGGATTCCCTTCAGTTGATTTAGTAGGTTTTTTGGTTAAATTGTGTTCTGTAGACTCGGCAAGTGTGGAGACCAAAAACTTCACATGGAAAAGACTCAAAGGAGCTTGACTAAAGTTACATCAGGAGAGATGGCCATCATCAGAATATTACGAGGAACACTAGCTTGTGTGAGAGTGAAGAAAATGTACTTGTCGTTTATGCTTCCAAGTAGCTGTCCATGTGATTTTGCAGCTGATCTGTGTCTAGGGTCTGTGAAAAACTTGCCTTAAGATGCTTTTCCAAGTCTCTGAAAACTTCATGCACTTTCAGCTATGTCATTGTACTTTAAGTCATTGTTTTGCATATTGTTTGCCCAGATCACACATTATGAGCATCTGGAGAACTCGTAAAGCCATATATGAGAGCTGGGAGCACTTGAATGGCTGATGTGGGAGGGCCTGGCCTACATAGAACATCCCCAGTTCAGGTCTACACAGCAAGACCCCACACAAACATTAAATATAAACCGAAAACCATGATTCGTTGATATCTCTGACCAGAACCAACTCATTGTGGGAATATTTAGTATACACTTCAAGTGCTAGAAATGATCTATTTCTTGATATTACGTCTCATGTAATCCACGCTAACCTCAAGCCTACTATGTGCCTGAGATATACCCTGCTATGTACCCTGAACTCCTATTCTACCTCCTAAGGGCTGGGATGACAGACCTGTCACCACATCTGGTTTAGTATTGGCAGCTTTTGAACTTTCCTGGCTAAGCTGAGAAATGGCCACGGTAGATCCCTAGCATTAACTGCAAATTGTGAAGCTGTAGACAAGTTATGATGCCCTTTCCCTCTTCTTGAAACAAAAACAACTTCTATCTTCACATTTGGTAACTTCTTAATATTTTCTGCTCTTAACTACCCAACCAAAATTCTCTTCATTTTTTTTTCCTGCAGAAAATGCTGTCCCTGTTTTGGCCCTTCTTGCAGAGAGCTTCTTCATGTCCCATATTTATCTACACAGCTTATATCAACAAAAGTCTGACTTATTACTGATAAGGGGAAAAAGAAGTATTTCCTGGTCCTTGCATGCCTTCTTTAAATAAACAAGTTGCTGGAATTCAAATACCTATTTCCACATCATCCATGTATCCGACTGCCTTTTATTTGAAAGGATGTTTATGAGTAAGGGCGACCAAGAGGCCTGAGTAAAGCCCGGGGTAACGGCGTGTGTAATCTGCCATTGTTTCGGGGTATGACAGAAACTTTGTCTAGACAACTTGTACTGTGGAAAATTCCTTGGTCTGCTCTGAGGAAGTGTTAAGCCTGGCTGTGAGAATTCAGTTCTAGACTTATAAAAGCAGTCCAAATAGTTATCCTTTTATTCCTGTCTGTGCTTAACACCATGAGTGAGTCACCTTCATGGGGAATTCTAAACCTTTTCACAGATCCTTCCCTTGCGCCTTTTCACTGTAAAAGTTTTGAAACAAATTGTTAATAAATTATATCTGAATATCAACTTTCTTCTCCTAGAACTCCTAGCCGCCACAGAAATAAAATTACTCCTCTACCTATTTACTCTGCCTAGAGTCTGAGGCAATTATTGTTGATCCTCTGAATTTCAGAAGTATTTGAGACAAATAGTATAAAGACCTCTAATCTTGCAGTTCCTCGGGATGACATATGTGCACATTGTTGTGCAGGATTCAGAATCAATGTAAAACAAAACATACCAGATGTAGTATAGAATAGCTGCATGAGTGACATTATCTTGGATTCGTAGAATTACATCAAAGACAAATGACTAATATGAGAGGGTTATAAGCTTCTCATACAATGCAGCTGTGCTGAGTTCAGAAGCAGGAGCCCTGGCCTTTCTTTTCCCTTTAGAACTTCATACGCACTCTGTTTGCCTTTTTGCTTGTACTTCGACGGCAGAGGCTGTCATGTCAGCATTACTTAGATTATAAACAAGAAGCATAGTCTGAGGTCAGGCACTTTGCACAGGCCTTTTAGAAGTGACTTGTCACTCAGAGATTAGCCAGAGCTGAGACATTTCCCTGATTCAGGTCACCCTGGGAATTAGGCTGTAGCTCACGGTAACTGAGGCCTCAGAGGTCACTTGTTAGACCCGATACCTTTTTAAAAATCAATACTTAAGACCGCAGCTTGGGAAGGACCATTGCTTGCCTGAAACTAATAGATGATATGTGAGTGTTTGTTTGCAGAACATCCTTCACACTGACACGGCTCTGGAAGTGAGCAGGGCAATGACGAAGTGGTTAATCATTTGCTCCTCGCCTCATGCGTATCTGAATGTATCATTACTCATCAGCGTCAGTAGGAGCGGTTGCAGGTTTTTTTTCTTTTTTCTTTTTACCTTTTGGACTTGTGGGTTACAAGAAAAGAAAATATAAATGGTGAATAATGATTAACGGAAGGTATGTGGAGAAATATCGGTGCTGTCGGCTCCTTGTTTTGTGTTTAACTTTTACTGGGATTCATTGCCATAGAAGAGCATTTGAATGACTTCATGTCGATGGCGTGACAGGCACCTCAATCCTTCAGAAATATTCCTAAAGAACTCTGAAGCCATTCGAATGTTCACTATGCATGTAATGTTAAGTAGAAGCTCTCGATCAGTCTCGAAGTGTATGCCTGTGCTCAGATGTGGGAAACCACATCTAATCAGCTGAGGAATATTTTATGTGTGAGCATTCTAAAGATACAGATAAGTTTCTCCCTGTTTATTTCCACACAGCTAAAATTGTGTTTAAATTTATCTGTTACATTTTAGGAAAGAGGACTTATTCATTCTGAAAGGGAGAATCCTCCGTCTACTTTGTGGCATCAGACCAGAGTTCTTCTGCTCCCAGTGCCAAGTCTTACCCTCCCAAGGTCCCGGTGGGAAGAACTATTCTATCACTTTTTTTTCTAGCAAATCCAGAAACTTTGAGTTTATCTCTTTCCAATATGTCACTGTTCTTGCCTCCTTTCCCCCATGGATAGTTCTTCGCCTACTATTCTGTCTTGGTTACTTATCTAAGTATATTTCTAGCAGTCTGCATTATCGCAATCAGTGGGGATAATTGAACTTTCTACATTAATCAGGGCCCACCTTTGTTAGCAAACTGACACCCATGTGTGTGCATGTAATCCCTGAGTGTCTTAGCCAAGAGCCCTTTGTCCACTATGAGTCATAGATTTGCTTTTTGATTCTCCATTGTCGTTCTTATTCCTTTATTTTTCAAGTCATCATATTTCTTTCTGCGTTGTAACTTGATAGTGTCATACTATTTTATAAAATAATCCTCAAGGGAGGTCTGCAACATGTTTTTGTGAGTAGAGATATCAGATATAAAACACTGGCTCGTTTTTCATGACTTGTAATGGTATTTCAGATGTTTGGCCCATGATGAGCCTTTCAAAACCCTGTCTGGTATAGAGGAGACACCACATCGTGACTGGCCGGACCTTGAGTTAATCTTTAATTGTCCATCCAACCTCACATCTTATCAGACGGAGGCTGTCTGCTGTTCAAACAGAAGATTGTTGTGTTTACTA
This sequence comes from Rattus rattus, assembly GCF_011064425.1. Classification (NCBI taxonomy): domain Eukaryota; kingdom Metazoa; phylum Chordata; class Mammalia; order Rodentia; family Muridae; genus Rattus; species Rattus rattus. The sequence continues at coordinate 167,731,867 of NC_046156.1, read as the reverse complement.
GTACTAGTTCCTTCTCAGCTACTATTAAAAATAATTTGTGTGGTATATAATTTTACTCTTTGCAAACAAGGAAAGGAAAAAATTAGTGTGCTAATATTAAGTCCTTGCTGTCTGGTAGTAACATAGTGGAGCTTCTTTATAATTTTTTCTCGTGCTAGATTTAGAGGGGCTGGAGAGAGGGCTCAGAGCTCCAGATACTGTACTGCTCTTACAGAGATCACACTTACTATCCGCATTCATCTCAGCTGGGCATAACACCCACAAGTCTAGTTCTTGAATGTCTTAAACTTTGGGATTCAGGGACACCTGAACTCATGTGCACATACCCACATATAGGCATACATATAATTAAGCAAGAAAGATAAATCTTTAAAACAATCAGTTTTAGATATCTGAATACTGTATTTTATGTATTTGAACATTAACTTTTCTTAGTTCAACATTTAATGTTGGGAGCCAACTGGGTGTGATGGTGTGATTTTCCTTCTATTTTTATTTTTAATTATTTCTTTTATCTTTGAGATTATAGTACATTTACAATACAAAACATAAAATCATTATAAAGATGTACTAACCTGTAAACAGATTCCTTTTTTTTTAACCCACTACATTTTTTGGTCAAAACTTCAGGCTGAAATGCGTTTAGAAATCTGTTTTGTATTTTTTCCCCCTTTATTTTATTCTATAATATTTATTTGTCAAAAATAAAGTAAAAATTCAAAATGAACACGTGAATATATTGTTCTGTGTTTCTTCAGGAATGAATTGTAACATTACACATTGGTTTAATACATTTTATTTAAATTTAGATTCTTTTTAAGGAAGACAAATAGGAGTTTGGAATATGTTAAATATTGTCTGCTCGATTTTGTAAATTACTGCTATAAGAAATTGTGAAATTATCAGTCAAGAGTCAGATTGAAAGTGGGTTTAGCTCTTTCCTTCAGTCGAGCAAGATATTCAAAGAATAGAAGGCCAAGGGGAAGAAGGTGGCCCCGGTCCCTGCCATCGTCAAGAAACTGGAGGTCAAAAGGGTAGTCAATCCTTTGTTTGAGAAAAGACCCAAGAACTTCGGCACTGGGCAGGACATCCAGCCCAAAAGAGATCCAACACGCTTTGTCAAATGGCCCCGCTACAACAGGCTGCAGCGGCAGAGAGCCGTCCTCTATAAGCGGCTCAAAGTACCCCCTGCCATCAACCAGTTCCCCCAGGCCCTGGACAGGCAAACAGCGACTCAGCTGCTTAAGCTTGCCCACAAGTGCAGGCCAGAGACAAAGCAAGAGAAGAAGCAAAGGCTGCTGGCCCGGGCTGAGAAGAAAGCTGCTGGCAAAGGGGACGTCCCAACTAAGAGACCGCCTGTCCTCCAAGCAGGGGTCAATACCGTCACCACCTTGGTGGAGAACAGAAGACTCAGCTGGTGGTGGTTGCCCATGATGTAGACCCCATTGAGCTGGTGGTTTTCCTGCCTGCCCTTTGTCGAAAGATGGGGGTGCCCTACTGCATCACCAAGGGAAAGGACAGGCTGGGGTGCCTGGTCCACAGGAGGACATGCACCACTGTTGCCTTCACACAAGTTAACTCGGAAGTCAAGGGTGCTCTGGCTAAGCTGGTGGAAGCTATTAGGACCAATTATAATGACAGATATGACGAGATCCGCCGCCACTGGGGAGGCAACGTCCTGGCTCAGATTGCCAAGCTGGAAAAGGCAAAGGCTAAAGAACTCGCCACTAAACTGTGTTAAATGTTTGCTAAGTTTTCTGTGCAAAAATGTAATTAAAAAATTATGTTCCAAAAAAAAAAAAAAAAAAGAAAAGAAAGAAAGAAAGAAAAAATAAAGAATGAAAACAGGTTTAATTTGATACCAGTGAGAGTTTCTGTTTTGATTTCCCCAGCCTCATATGTTCAGACAGACTAAAACTTTGTCTTCTTCAATTCATCCAGCCACCACTTAGCATTATCTTTGGAACCCCAACCAGTAGAATAATCAGAGACAAAGACCTTCCGTGCTGTGGAGCCAACAGGGCTTCAGAAAGACTCCCCTTCTGGCTAACTAGTGTGACTCTTCCCAATTGCCTAAGTGTTATGGCTTATTTTACATTCCATTGGTAGATTTATTTTATAATTCTATAACATCTGTAAGCCTACACATTTGCAGAGCTTTTATATTTGCATATGCTTGAATAAACTAATAATAAAAACTATTTAACACTGAGAAAAGGTTTTTTCTTTAGAAAGAAGACAGAAAAGCAACTAAATCAGCCCTGGACATCATCTCTGAGTCAATTTCTCATCTAATATCATAAAAAAAGCAAAGCAAAATAAACCAACCAACCAAAAAGCAAGCAAACACCCTCCTCATGGAAGTGGGGGTGGGTTAGGGGGTTTGTGGAGGGGAAACCGGGAAGGGGAACAACATCTGAAATGTAAATAAATAAAATAACCAATAATGTTTTTTAAAGCAAGCAAACAAACAAAACTCTTTTCCTCCGATTGGAAATCCTCAGAAAACTGGTCCCAAGTAGTAATATTCCACCAGTTTCTGTTTCTTTGTCTCTCCCTCCCTCCAATCTGGCTTTGTCTTTATCTTCAGAAGAACTGTGTTTAAGAGCATCTTCACTGGTTTCAATATATTCATTTCTGTGTGGTTTTCTCCTCAGTCCACTGACATCACTGGGCACTCTCTTTCAAATCTCCTGCCGCTGACTTCTCAAACTACTGCATGGCTTTCCCGCTCTCCTTCTGGGCTACAGTGGCCTTTGCAGACTCATGTCCCTGTATGTGACCAGGACGGATAATGTCTGTGAAACTCCATCCTTTGTTCCCTGAATTTCTGTACGTGCTTCCTAGGGTTATTCCATCCACATCCGTAGTTTAAGTAACCAGCTGTATAATAGGAACGCTGAAGCTGGTATTTTTATCTTAGGTTTTGCTTAGCTCCAATTTTGTACATCCATATTGTGCTTAGTTAAAAAGTTTCATTTTAGATGTTTTAAATATGCCTGAAACTCAACATGTCTAAAACTGTACCCATGGCCTGCTGTCCCAAACTTTTTGCATCTAAGTTTCCCATTGCAATTAGTGTACCTGTGCCTACCTGTCACTGACACTCAGCCCAATCCTGGGTTCTGCTCTAGTTACACTTTCCTGCTTGCCAGTCATTGAATAAACCAGGACAGCCTGATTATATGACTTCTGCAATTGTTCTTCCTGATGCCTTAGAATGTCTTCTTTCTGCTGTGGAACATAACAGCCACGTGGCCATCTTAATTAAAGCAGAGTGGCTATTCTGATGTTTCCTCATAGAAGGTAGTGGCGTAGGTCTTCAGACTCTCTCATGAGATCTGACAGCCATGCCCTCCTTCCCGTCCCTGCTAGCCATGTGATTCTTCCCTTTTATACTGAGTCTTATGGTCTCAGTTGGGTCTAGGGTGTGGAAGGTTAACTGAAGAGGGCAGTCTCCATCTGCAGGGCTCTGTGGAGTCATCATCCATGGTGGAATAAGACATTTTTGATGCAGCTCTTTTAGGGTCCCAGGAGCTCCTGAAAAGTGACCGTGCTCCTTTAAGAAGGTCTGATGAATTTGTTGGTTCACCAGGTTGAACATGGGTGGACTGATGATTTCGGTCTATCACTGGTTCCCTATCTGTAGTGAGTAGGTAATTATTTGTGTTTCCTGAGGAAGAGCGTCCCTCCCAATTTTCAATAGAGTATAATCAATTTATACAACTGAACCACATAGAACATATTGACTTAATGCAGGAAACCTGGATAGAGTATATCAACATACACAGCTGAAGGATTTAGAACATTATTGACTCAGTGCAGGATTGAATTCTACTCTGAAAACTTGGCAGCAGAGGAAGACAGAGTAAAAGGTATGGTGGCAACAAGGATTTTCAGTAAGTTTGTAGTTTTGTTGGAATAATAAAATTTATACTGGTTGTTGTTTGGGGCTTCCTGCCGTCCTCCACTACAGTGATTTATTCTTGATGCAACAATGCATATAGAGATAGTCGTTCTTTATCTCTTATTTCAAGTATCGTTTGCTCACAGAAACTTGCCCACATCTCTGGATGAGAGTAGCTCAGCCATCTGTAATTCTCAGCCACATTGTTTCTTTTCTGCTCTTGTAAATATCTGTTATGCTACTGTTTATGTATGTAGCCTCTGAAAACTACGGCCTAAACTCCTCAGAAGAAGTTATCTTATTTGTGTTGATTTAATTGCTGAAAATGGTGCCTCCATCCTGGCAATATGGCTTTGCTTATTAGTGTCCGAATTCAGTCACTTCTCTCTATTCCCATAGCATTACCTTCGTCTCAGCTGCCCTCATCTCCAGCTCGCAATAGCTCTCTAACTGCATCCATTTAGTTACCCTCCAGTGCACATATTTTCCACTCTGCAACTAGAGTGGTGCTTTTATGGAAGCAAATCTGATAATGGTTCTTTATTCCTTAAAAAACATTCAAGCATTTCCCATTGTTCTAAAAAGATAATGACCAGAATCTTTGAGGTGAGCTATAAAACCACGCATGATCTTCCCCATCTCTTAGAGCCTTGTCCCTTGCTTCTCCTAGCTAACTACTTTGATATTCTAAAAGTTTTTCAAACACACCATTTCCTTCTCACCTTGAATTCTCCACATGTTCCTGTGGCTGGTGTGGTACTCCAGTGGTACTCGCTCCCTGCTCTAGAATTTATAAGGTTCGTTTCCTCACACTTTCCAAGTTTTAGTCTAAAACTCACTTGTCTGATACCTAGCTGTGTGTTAGTGTGAATGATAATGTACTTGGTAGTCTAGGACTGTACGTTGCTATGCACCCTCTTGCTTTGCATTTATCTATTTATTGAGTTTTTTTTCCTAAACCCCTTTTACTAAACAGTGAGCTTCATGTTGTCTGGATTTGTGGATCAGATAAATGTATGACATCAAACTCCGAGCACTTTACATGATGACTATTACATGCATTAAAATTTATTTTGACTTGAATTTACATCATATTTGTATATCAGTCAGACATTCCCAATGATAACATTTTCCTGCCTAAAGTCTGAAGTATCCACTTTTGTACACCTAACTTGAGCTCGGTATTCTCAAACTTTTTCTGCAGTGATCTGAGTTTCGCTTTTTTGTGCATTTCTCTAGTTACATCTAATAGGAATCTTGCTTATACTTTTGTTTACAAAATCCTCTGATGAAATTGCAATGTTGGTCAAATACAACCCTGATTGAATGGACTCAGTGGCTTCTGCCATAAGCATTTAAGTTAATCTGTTGGCACGAAGAGAACACATTTCTTTCTATTTGGCAAGAAATTAACTCATTTCGGCCATGGAAGCTGGCAGTTTTCAGAATAGTATCCTAGTGACTGGTGAAAGCCAATGCAGGTTTCTAAGGTCTTTCTCAGGCCAGTGGCACACTTTGCACCCTGAGAATCTGGCTAGATGCGTGTCAAGAGAAACCAACACATGCTATAAACTATGATTGATTCAACTCAGTAGTGGTTTGAATTCTGCTCTGTGAAACGCTGACATTAGTGGAGATCAGGATGAAAGGTAGGACAACAACCAGGGTTTTCAATCAGTTTGCAACCTTGTCGCAGCAGTAAAATTTACACACATTTTGATTGAGTCTTCCTGCCACCATCCAGCCGAGTGATTTATTCTTGACTTGTACCATGAAGTGATTCCCTGTCCCAAATCCCCCATCTGGAAGAGCTCCATCTTTCTTGGGTCACGCAATTTTCAAACCTTGGATTTCAATCTCACTGTTTTGTTGTTGCTGGGTATAGGCTAGCTGGTCCTCAAGGAGCCTCTCCATCCTTACTATTCATTTTCTTTGTGGACCTGTCATTCCTGTTTCAGAACCGTCTTCATCTTCTTACTCAATGATGGTATCGGAATTACTTTGTGAAGCTAAATCGGGGGGGGGGGATATCATTTTAGGAAGATAAGAAAAAATGTGTATTCGGGGCTGCGTAAGAAAATAGATGTTCCTGGGTTGTGAGAACATTAAGTTCATTTTCAAGTGTTTGTATCTTTCTAATGAAAATTAATTCACTAATTCGTGTTTAAGTCAGACATTCCTAATGGTGGCAAGTTTTTTTCTACGTATGCTGAAATCTATCCTTCAATGTTATTGCCAACATTTCTCCCATGTAGTTCATTTTCGGGGAAACCCTAGAGCCTCCCAAGAACTGAAAATCAATGGGTATGTCCATTTTTTCTGCATCTAGTCCTTACGCAACTGGTGTTCGTTATCCCTAAAAGGAATGTGTGGACATAGGGAGAATGCAGTACTACAGAGTTGAGTTTTTTTTTCTAAAAGAAATTTTGTCGTCTCATATGTGGATTTGGCTTTACCCAAGAGATTACTAAATTCTGATTAATATGATACTGTAGGGACAGTAGATTTCAACATACCTTCCTTTAAAGGCAACAAAGCATTCTTTCTGGATGGAAAGATCACCCTATGTAGGAACCCAAACCCAATAGACTGTATAAATTATAGGCATCTCAGGAAATAATTAGTTGCTGTTTCCATTTTCGTTACCACAAAGCTAATTAAGCCAATGTTTCACAGTTAGGAGATCTTTAATAGACTCAGGATTAGACGAACTGTCTGGGCTCTTGCATTGAGGTAAAATCGGAAAAATCAAGGTTACTGTTCTCTCCAACACAGAACTTTCTTAAGATTTTTCTGGCTCAGAATATACTTGCAGTGATAAATTTAGACTTTGAATAACTGTTTAGCATAGGAGAGACCCTGCTGAAAATTAGGTCACTTTATGCATCATGACTTTAAGAAAATCAATATAGTATTTCTGTATATCTCCTCTATGTGAAAATGTAGCTCATCTCCTAAAAGAGACATCAAAGAACTAAAAAATGATTCCCTTTGTCCCCTGCACGCTCCCAGGAATTAAGGATTATATCTCCTTTCCTTTAGCATTTGATAAAATCTCCCAAGTAACTGCTAAGAATATATATGATAAGAACTAGTTAAAACAGAATATTAAATCGATAAAACCTACCTAACTGTTATGATCACCACCTGCCTTGAAATTATAGCTGTTAATACGATTATTCTAATCCAGAGGCAAGAAGAAGAGAATATAGTCACAAAGCACGCAGTTCTCTGCCATTGCAATAGAGATTAATGCTACTTATGGAACAGGAGACCGGAAGCCTTCATTTTGTCCTATCAGACCCTTGATGTAGGGGCCATCTACATAGACTTACATGGATAACACAGGAAGCATCTCTGTAGGTTTTCCGTGCCTATATCATGGATTTATTTTCACAAAGCTTCTCGAGGTACAGTATTTCCTTAGCTCTTTATACAATTTTGAATCATACATGCCTATGCCATCTATTTTAGTACCACACTTTTGGACACATTAAAGTGCTTTCATTCTTGCTTTAATGTGCAGTTCCACCTTTATTCAAGCTTTAGGAGTGATGTGCTGACTGTCAACTGCAGTGGGCGTGTTCTTGTTAATCTATTATTGGAAGTGAGGCTGTGACACTGTCTTCTATTTGTCTCCACACTTCCATAATGCATCTTCCCATGGTCTTATCTTGTCATTCATTCTGAAAAGGCTGTGTGTTTCATGCTGGCACACCCTGTGGTGATTTTACTAACTTAACATCTATTCTTCCCTTTCCTTCTCTCCCTCTCTTAGCAGTAAACTTATTTGCAAAACATAGTCTAGGTAAATGTGGCCACTTCTTTACCCACTTGAAACTAGTTCTGGATGATGAAATATCATCAGGTCTGGAAGCTGTAGCTCATGTGGTATTTGCTGTCTGTGTGAGGCAGTTGACTCATTCCAAGTACTACATAAACAAGTCCAGACCAGGATATTATTGGGAGGGAATGCCCTCATTACATATGCCCACTGAATGTCTGAAGATGGGTGCACAATGATCATGAAGGAAGGCTCTAATATGTGTAAAGGGAAAGCAGGATGCTGGGCAGAGCTCTGTTCCTTACTTTTCTCTTGATATTTTCTTCTGGATTCTTGTTATGTCATAAAAAGGAAGTCCTGTTTGCCTCAGCCACAATATTTTTCCCATCATGATCATGATCATCATGATGATCATCATCATCGTGTCCATTTCCAAACTTTATTGTGATTGTTTTTAATTTGTTTACTAATAATACTTTATCAGTTAATGTCCCTCAATACAGACTTTATAGTTACGGTATTGTAACTATAAATCATCATTAAACATAACATAAAAACATAAGAAAAAGTTAGTGAAAATTATTTAAATGCAAAATTGGCTCATTATTATAGGCTCAAACCACTTGGTCCAAGTCAGGACCTCTTTATTTGATGCCCTTTACACCAAAAAAGAAGTCACAGAAATGATGGGAGGCGAGTTTCTGGGATACTGAACTTGGAAGGTAGCCCTCTACAGGCAATGTGACCAATGCTCAGTAGACTTACTTCTCTGGTGTTACTGATATGCAGGTGAAGAGATGAGGGAATCTGGATGGGTGCTGTGGAGAGACTGGTCACAGATGGGCTGTTGGTGTGAACTATTAAGCAAGCAACCAGAAAGAGAACCAAGTATTGTATGAACTCAACTTACTTTCTATTTCCCCCTCCCCCATTTTCTTCTCTTCTCCTTTTCTTTCCCTCATACCATTAATGCCACTATGATAGACAAAGGTAGGTTTAGTTTTAATTTAAAATTAGAATCTGGCCATATACCTTTGCTACCTAGCAGTCCTTCAGAGGTAAAAATCGAACTGTGACTTACTGGATCCTCCAGTGTTTTGCATTGCTAGACCCTTGTTCTGTGTCCTTCCCCCAGCACCTTACACAGTGGAAACATCTGCATTGCTTTGAGGCTGATGCTCCTTTCATCCTTCACACTTATTCTTGCGTGTGTAGTCTTTGCCTATCTTCCCTGGCTTGTGCTTAGTGCTCTGGGTAACCCTGTTTGGTGCACTGCTTTAGCCACTTACTAAATTAGCTATATAAACAAGCATAGGTTCACAACTCCTTACCTTCTGTAGTTGAAAACCAGGGGCCATGAATGGTAGAACATAATATCATTCCAGCACTTAGGAGGCAGAGCCAGGAGGATCAGAACTTCAAGATCCTCCTCAGCCACAAAGTGACTTGAAGGCCAGATTGGGCTACATGAGACCCACATGAAAACAGAATTAAAATGATAAAGAAAAAAGAAAGATATCAAAGCAATTACTAAGGCATGCTCATGAAGTTCTGTGAGGTTGAATCGGGTCAGTACATGGATGTAGCACAATTCAGATACAGTTCTACACTGCATGTACTCACAATGGATATTAGCGCTATTCTTATTAAAAGCATCTCTCTATTCTTCTTCAGTAAATCTGGCTTAGATATGTCTTTACAGGGTTCTTACACCATGAAAACATTACTATCTTTCAACTTGCTGTTTTCAGGAGAGCCAGAACATTTAGGGTTGACTTTGGGTCTTGTTACTAGCCGGTTGGATTTGTGCAAGTTGACAAAGTCCTCATGTTTTGTTTTCTACTTCAGTGAAATAGGGTTAATATACAATTTATTTCCCAGTATTATTATAGAAGAAAAAGGAGTTAATATATAAAGCTCCCAAGCTTGTGCCTGAATTACTATAAAGTCCTATAGAAGTTTGTGCTTTGCTAATTACATTTTTACATAGTGTCACTAAGGCAACAGAGGCTTCCCGGAGGCAGGGGTTGCGACATTGATGTTTTTTAAAATTTCCAGCACTTAATGCTAGGTAGCTAGTTAGATGTTAGCAGGATTAGAGGACACCAGGGCTGACCCCTCTCTCAATTATCAGTTACAGAACTAAGACCTGGAAGTACAAGACTCTAATTACTGGACAGAGGTACTAGAGCTGAGCCAAGTCTTTGGCCTGAGAGGAAGCATGGCCTCCTGAGTTGTCCAGAAGGCCACCGACTGATAACTATCTATGCCCAGTTCTTAGAGCCCTCCTCTGTGTGGGAATATTATACAGCAGGGGCTTCCTTATAACAAAGTTGTTGTCCCCTCAAAGAAGCTAGTATTAGCAGGCCAATCAATCATCAGAATAAAAAGACATGTCTCAAAAGAGCTGTCTGTCCCAGACACTTAGAAATACTTTGTATGTCTAAAAAGTATATGGACACAATCTGGTCTCTCTCACACTCTGGATGTATTCTGCAATGGTCTCCTGGCCACTGTCTCTCTCATTCTTTGAGGATATCTACTTTGCTCTGTAATATACTCTGTCTATCTTCTACTCTACGCACTGTTGTATCTCATCTAAATTCTTTTGATGGCGATCACAGGAACTGGTCAGGCAGGCAATGGTGTGTGTGTGTGTGTGTGTATGTGTGTGTGTGTGTGTGTGTGTGTGTGTCAGAGAGAGATTCCAGTGATACTTGCTGTAGATGTCACCACTGCAGCTGATGTGCCACAAATCTTTCCTGAATGACAGATGAATTTTTTTCATCTTGTCCCATTAAAGGATGAATTTAAAAGTCAAAGCTGCTGACGTATTTTTTTCCTTAACCACTCTAAAATATACTGCCCAGAAAGAATGAGAACATTGGCCTTCAGTGGTTTTACCACTCTTCTGATAGGATTTCTTTATTCCTGTCAGACTTGATAAGGACCACAATAAACAGGGAAAATGCTAAACTGCTGACACATGAAATGCCCCATTAGAAATTCCGATGTTTCTGCTATTTTCATTCCCGTGGTTCCTGGCTGTAGTATGTAGGTTTATTTAAGGGCAACTTAGGCCATGAACACTTTTATTCTGAATGATAAATTGCAGTGAACCTCTCTGCTTAGTACATTTCCACACATTGCCCAGTAATGGGTGAAGCATTTGTCGCGCTTTCTTCAATTTGTCCGTTGTGTGTGTGTAAGTGTGGCATTATTTGTGATATAAGCACATGCCCATGCAGGCTTGTGAGCGGAGTGCAGAGTCAACCATTGGTGTTCTCTATTATTCTCCTCATGATTCATCCAAAGTAGGACCCAGAGCAAGGCTGGCAACCATCAAGTCCCAGTGGTGCTTTCTTCTCCACCCTTCAGATTACTGGGGTGGTAGGTATGCTCACAAGTCACCTTGGTCCCAGATGTGGTTATTGTGATTTGAACACAGGTCTGCTCTTATCCACTAAGCCATATGTCCTGCCCCAATTTCTTTTCAATTTGTGGGTGATTAAGTAACAGGCTCCATGGGTCCATTTTTGGGCCACATACCTAAAACTCAGCGTTGGTCTTGTGTAAACAATCTCATCAGTTTACTTGATTTTATCAAGTAGTGTATCACAATCACTTTTATAATTTTGAAAGATCAATCTGGAGTTGATGGGATAGGAATTTGGAACTGCTGAGAGCCATATAGAGGATCAGTAGCTCAGGGGACAAAAAGTTCAGGCCAAGAACCCAAACAGAAACAGTCGTGCGGATGGAGAGAAAAGGAGGTGCTGAGGGGATGCTATAATTATCATACTTAACCTTTTTATCGACTAGTGGTGATAGAGGATATTCACAGAGTCCCCATGTATTTAGATTAGATTATTGGATACAGAGCAAAGCTTTTGATTAGTGCAGAAAGAAGAGAAGAAATCTATTTTGTTTAGAAACATAATTACCTGTTTCTGGGGGTGAAATATCTGTGTGTGTCGTGATGGATGTAGCTTGCAGGCTTCTATTACAAAGCTCTGGAACCCAGGAGAGAGGTCATGGCTGTAAATGTAGATTTAGGAGTCATCATTGCACAAGCACTCATGTACACCATTCCTCTGGGTGACATGAGAGGCAACGCATTTACAGACAGAATAAGCAGAGAACGAGCTGTAATTTACTACAATGGCACACTGGTCTGCTTCTTGGAAGATGAGGCAGAGAGGATAGGAGATTCTTAGGAGACTTTGAGAAACTTTAAATGGGAAGCTCACGCTTAAGATCATTGAAAAAAGATGGCCTTTCTTGGGGACCTTGAAAACCAGATTTGATGATTTATATTTATGTAGCTGATTCAGCAGAGCAAGTAAGCATCAAGTAAACATGCGGGACATATTCTTAGTGGCTAGTAACCTCCTGTCACTTTTTAATCCTTAGAAGCTATAGATAGGAGCATCCTGTGTGGTATTCATGTTTAATGTAAAATACATTTAAGATAAATAGCTAGTGTGTATGACACTGCATGTTTTTGCATGTGCATGAGCTTGTGGTACGTGTGTGTGTGTGTGTGTGTGTGTGTGTGTGTTCATGTGTTCAGGAGGGGGAGGATTTCTGAGAAAGGTCAGCTATAGAGAAATATAGCCAAAATATACATCAAATTCTAAAACAAGGCACTGGTTTACAAACTGAAGAATTTATAAATATTTAAGACCACTCTGAAGTAATATTATGGTTGTTAAATCTAATGAGGGCATTTTGTATTTTATGCACATTAAACTTTATTTTTGAGATATTAGATTTTCCCGTATTTCATAAAAGATATGTGTTGATTAAAGGAAAAGACATTCTTTATTATGAATGTAGCTGATGTACTTCTGTTTTCTGCTTGACATACTTAGAGTCCATAAAAGAAAACAAAATTAAGGACAAAAATGAAATAATATTTGGAATAATGACTAGAAATCATTGTGTTATTTTTATGCAAAATTAAACTGTACCAAAAAAGAGATAATAACGATGTGAGATATAAGACAGGATAGTTAAGAAAATTTCATAGGAAGTCATAAAAAATTAGGATATGGGGACTTTTTAAGCATGTAGGTATGGCAAAGGCAAGATTTTTGTCTTTAATTTCTTAGGGAATTTCAGGTGGACCTGAGAGTTAAACTGACATTAAACACATTAGCAGAATAAAAGTAGACAAATTTATCTAGTGTAGGTTTTATGTGACATGGGATATTGGAACCATCATAAGGACAGGAGGCTCAACAACGTGACAAAATCTAAATACTTGAGCCTGGGCTGAACAAAGAGTGTGGAAAAGTAAACTCTGTGGGGAGGACAGCGTCAGCTAAGGGTAATTTCAACAAGATCTGTTTGCTCAGAATTCTCCAGGTCCCCATCTCCATTTCCCCTTCATGAATGATACTCTCCTCTGGGTAGACTTAACCTCTTGTTCTCAAGTAAAAAAGAAAGGAAGGAAGGAAGGAAGGAAGGAAGGAAGGAAGGAAGGAAGGAAGGAAGGAAGGAAGGAAAATAGAAGCCAGAGTCAGCGTGCTCCTTTTGTGCCTGTGTTGTGATCTTGCTTGTCTCCCCATGCCTAAAATTTTCCCCTCCCTTCCTTCCTCCCTCCTCCTTCCTGTCTCATTCTCTGTGCGTGCGTTTGTGCGTGCGTGCGTGCGTGCGTGCATGTGTGTTCTTAAATGAATTCTGATAAGGGGTAGACTATTCTGTCATCTTTTAGTATCATAAGGTAACATGAAACATTTAGCCACTACAAAGCAATAGGCTACACTTGTGCTCCCAGTGATAGGCTTGATCCCTGGCTGACAGCCCATGAATACAGAGGGCTCCTCTGGGTGCCTAGGAATCCTACATTTCACTATGAGGGAAGAGATGCTGCTGTTTCAACCAGTCGGCTTCTTTTTGTGTCTTCAGTGTGAATTCAGCAAAGTCCATTATAGTCTTAACCCCCTTTCTACTGTTCTGAAGGGACACCATGACCAAAGCAATGCATATAAGAAAGCATTTAGTTAGGGTCTTGCTTATAGTTTCAGAGAGTGTGTCCAAGGCCATCATGGCCGGGAGCAAAGCGGCAGGCACACAGGCAGGCAGGCAGGCAAGCAGGCAGGCAGGCAGGCAGGGAGGCGGGCAGGCAGGCAGGCAGGCGGGCAGGCAGGCAGGCAGGCAGGCAGGCGGGCAGGGTGCTCTAGCATAGCTGAGCATTTATAAATGTTGTGACAACAATCATAAGGCAGAGAGAGAGCTAACATGTGCTTTTGAAAATAGTAAACCTAGCCGCCAATATACATTCTCCAACAAGGCCATACCTTCTAATGTTCTCCAACAGTTTTACCAACTGGCGACCAAGTAGTCCAATACATGAGTCTACGGGGATCATTCTTAGTCGGATTTCCACGGCCGCAAGAACAGAATCCCTGTGTGAAGTTGATCCCATGGTGACATGTGATCATGTTCTCACGGAAGCCAGCAGCATGGGTCAGATATGGAAGGGTTACCTACTCAACTTGGAAAACTCAGAGCACCGTGATCATTTTGATATTTATGAACTGTGAATAGGTTTGCTTCTAAATGCTTGGTCTCATTTTTCAGCAGTCAATAAGAGGAAGAAATGTATGTTTTGCCTTAAAAATGAACTTTTAAGTCATTTTAAAAGTATTTTAAGGCGTTTGGGAGGATATTTATTAGATCCACAGAAGAAACAGCTATGAAAAGGATATCATATTTATACTGAGACTCCCCCCTTTTCATTATTGTATTTTTTTAACCTTACCTCATGCTTTTTAGTAAGAAAGTGGTGTTATCATTTTTTTTTTTACATAAGCCCTCTTTGAGAATTGAGGTTTCCTCTTACATCAAATCATGAAGTTGGACCATGCTAGAGGACTCTGTTAATGCAATAGATATATCAGTTAGCTGTTTTGTAAAGTTGCTTGTCAGTAAAAAAAAATGCTTAAAAGTATGCTTATTTTAAATTGAATTAGATTAGCAGCTTCTCCAAACAGAACTCTACGTCTGTAAGACATTTATTCTTGCAGGATATAGCTTTTTTTTTTTTTTTTTTTTTTTTTTTTTTTTACAATTTATGATGTCAGGTTTTTTTTTCTTGAGAAAATCAGAACATTGTACTTTGTGTGCCTCTGAGATTGTTCCTACAGTCACAAAACAGCAGGAGTGCATGACTACTTCATGGAAGAATTCCTCCGTCATCATGTCATAGCTGCTTAATTTAGACAAAGTAATCCTGTGTCACCGTGGTGCTTTGGCGAAGATAAATCACACTTTGTTATGTTGTTTTGCCTCCCCATACTTGGAATTATACATTCTTACAGGTTGGGGAAGGTTTACAAATGAGGTAGTTTTAAAGCTGAATTTGTAGAAAAAACTTAACTGAGATTAATGGGGGAAAACTGTTTATCTATATTTTTATTGTTATTTCTCGTGTAAAATATTTAACTTGCAGAAAATTTGGATAATTTTAGAGAAATTGTCCTCTACCCAAAGTGAGGCTTGGAGACTGCAAACAACTTAATTATTCACTAAGACTGTATGTGTTGATTGGAAAGAAAACACATATTTTCTTGAAAGAAGTCTTGCTCTTTGTTAGATGAATTTTAAAAAGTTTTCTCTGCTTTTATTATTCAAGAATATAGAAATAGAATTTCTCTTGGACTTGAGAGAGGTAACAGAGTTTACTTGGATCATGCTTTGGTAAATGGTCTCTGCTCACACGATTTGGGAAGTATGATGCTTTCAAAAAACCTTGCACTGGATTGACCATTGTATTAGATTTCCTAATAGCATACAGAGCAATGAATAAGTTAATTACACTTAGGAATATGTGGGAAGTTGATTAATGGTCCTCAAATCCCTTCAATTATTTAAATATTTGTTAGGATTTCTGCCTCTCCCTGAACTTATTTGTATAGTGTTTTCAATAAGTGTTATAATAATTTATTACATCATAAGGTAACATGAAAATATGTTTTTTTTCATACAATATAATCTGATTATGGTTTCCTGTCCCTCTTCTTCTCCGAGTTCCTTCCCAGGTGCACTAACGTCTGGACCAACCCTCTTTACGTCTTTCATCAGAAAATGAACAGGCATCTAAAGGACAATAATAAAATAAAATATGAGATAAAAAAATAAAACAAAAACAAATCAGATTGGGACAAAACAAACGGAAGGAAAAGAACCCAAGAAAAGGCACGAGGAACAGATACAGACACGGAGACACGCTGTTCACACACTCAGGAGTTCCATTAAAACACAAAACCTGTAGGGTAAAAATAAAATAAAATGAAAGTAGATTATAATTTAAAAAATGAGAAAAGGAACCCACACAGTTTGTTTTCTGTTGGCCATCTACCTCTGGGCATGTGGCCTGTTTTAAGAGAAGTTTGTCTCCCTAGTGAGACTTCCTAGGACAGACATAATTTTCATCTGCAGGTGGTTATCAATCGGAGGTAACTTATGGGTTAAGGCTGACGGCTTGTGTTCACTTTTCCTTTCAGCTCTTGGACTCCCTTTGGTACAGACCCATGCATGTTCTGCCCACGTTGGCCCTGTCTCTGTGAGATGGTAAGTTCCCCAGTGTTGCTGCGTTTAGAAGGCCTTTTTTCCTTGGTGCCATCCATGGCCTCAGTACTCTTTTTTTGTCCTCTCTTTTGGGGGTTTCCCTGAGCTCTGTAAGGAAGGATTTGTTGGAAACATCCTGTTTTGGGCTGAGTGTTCTGAGACCTCTGCATATGGTCTGGCTGTGGGCCATTTAATGTGGGAGGAAGCTTCTCTGGTGATGGCTGAGCACAGCAAAGAACTCTTGAGTATAGTAGGAAGTCAGCAGGAGTCATTGTATTGCTGTGTTCCTCTTGTAGAACAGTAGTATTAGGTCTTCCCCTAGGTCCCTAAGTTATTTATATCTGGTCTTAGGTTCTTAGTCACCCAAGCACTGTTGGGTATGGAGTGGAGTGGGCCTCACTAAAATCTGATATTGGTTTGTTGACCCTGTAAGATTGGTATCATCTCTTACAGACTGGACACCATTGCAAATGGAAGGGTTTGTAGTTGGGTTGGTGTTTGTGTTTTTCCTTTGGGAGTGTGCAGAGTACCTTCCGGTACCAAGAACACTAGTCAGTAGGGATGAAGGCTCTAGGCTAGCTCTGTCTTGACTTCTCAGTGTTAAATGAACTATGTAGGTGGTGTCTTCAGCAGGAAGACCCTGCCATTAGTTTGTGGACTGCACAAACCTGGGTTGTTTGGGGGCTTTCTGTGAAATTCATCTGACTAACATCTCCAATGTGTGTAACCCATTCCTTGTACTGAAGCTTCACTTGTTGATGTGAGATGTCCATTCGGGGCTATGTCTTTCCCCTTGATTGATGATTTCATTTAGCTTGCCTTCATATAGGTTTATAGTTTAGGGATCTTCTACAGCACTAGGTTTCCACAAAACTTCTCAAATTTTAGCTGTCCCTTCTCACATTCCCTGCCTTATCCTCTTCTCCTTTCCCATCCCCTCCCTATTTGATCAATCTGTTGTCTAGTTACTGCCCTATTCCCATCCAGCCATAATTACTTATTCTATTTCTTCTTCCTTGGGAGATCTTTTCCTTGTTATCCCACTTTCTTACTCTAAGAAGTTCTACTTATCTTTAATTTAACAGCTAACATCCACATAGAAGTGAATATATCACACCATATCTCTTTGGGTCGAGGTTATCTCTCTCAGGCGAAAAAAATAGTTACATCCATTTACCTGCAAAATTCGTGATTTAATTTTTCTTTCTTTCTTTCTTTCTTCCTTCCTTCCTTCCTTCCTTCCTTTCTTTCTTTCTCTTTCTAACTTTCTTTCTCTCTTGCTTTCTTTCCTTCCATCCTTCCTTCCTTCTTTCTTTTTTACAAAAGTATATTTATTTGAAAAGCATAATAAAACATCTACATTTAAACAAGGGGGTAAACAGGTGTCTTGCAGAAGAAAACATAAGATTTATGGCATGAAGATTTTCTTTCAAATTTCATTTCTTTTTGAAAGGTGGAGTAATATTCCATTGTGTAAATGTGCTACATTTTCTTTATTCATTCATGCACTGACTGACATAAAGGTTGTTTTCAGTTTCTGGCTATTGTATTCACAGCAGCAATGAACATGGTTGACAAGGTCTCTCTTTAGTGGGAAGAAGCATCCTTTGTGTATATGTCCAAGGATGGTATAGGTGATCTTGAAATCAACCACCACTTTCATTTCTATAGTGGCTGTGAAAGTATGAGCTCTCACCAGCAATGCATGAGTGTTTCCCTTATCCCACAGCCTTGCAGCATGAGCTGTTGTCTGTTTTATTGATCTTGGCTATTCTGACGAGTGTAAATTTCAAAGTTGTTTTGATTTGCATTTCCCTGATAACTAAGGATGTTGACCATTTCTTTAACTGTTCTCAGCCATCTGAGTTTCTTCATTTGAGAATTCTTTTTTTATTAATCATTTTATTTGTTTATATACCCCTTCTTGGTTACCCCTCTACCAATCTCTATCCCATCTCCCTCACCCGCCTCCCCCTTTCCTCTATGAGGGTGCTCCTTCACCCATTCACCCACTTCTGCCTCATTCCTCTAACATCCCCCTATATTGGGGGCATTGAGCCTTCACAGGGCAAAGGGCCTTCCCTCTCACTGATGCCAGATAAGGCCATCCTCTGCTACATATGTATCTGGAGTCCTGGCTCCCTCCATGTGTACTCTTTGGTTGGTGGTTAGGTCCTGGGAACTCTCGGTGGTCCAGTTAGTTGATATTCTTCTTATGGGGTTGCAATCCTCTTCAGCTCCTTCAGTCCTTCTCTTTTTTTTTTTCAGAGAGGAAGGAATTCCTTTTTATTAAACCATACCTTTCCTTTTTCTAGATTTTCCAGGGCTTGAACATAAGAAATCAGGGCACAGGAAACATAACAAATCCTACTTCATATGACAAAGCTGAAGTTGTTTAGCTCTGACAAACTATTTTTTAGTAGTTTTTTGGATGTGGCATCTCAAAAAGTAAATATCTTAATGATGAAATGAATGTACTCCAAATGCACATTTCAAAAGTGGGCAAAGCATATACAGAAAAGGCACATGCATTGGCCTTTCCAACTTCATTTTTTTTAAAAAAAGATTTAATATTGGCATTCGATTACTAGGTAAATATGGCAAAATAGCTTGACTTTTCTGAAGTTCTTTGAAAAATTGGGAAAACAAAATGAGCCTCCTTATATACAAAATGTGTTTGTTTATTCAAAAAGAAGTCCTGTTAATTTTTTTATTAACTTGAGTATTTCTTATATACATTTTTTTTTTTTTTATTAACTTGAGTATTTCTTATGTACATTTTGAGTGTTATTCCTTTTCCGGTTTCGGGCAAACATCCCTTCCTCCCCCTTCCTTATGGGTGTTCCCCTCCCAACCCCTCCCCCATTGCCGCCCTCCCCGACAGTCCTAGTTCACTGGGGTTCAGTCTTAGCAGGACCCAGGGCTTCCCCCTTCCACTGGTGCTCTTACTAGGATATTCATTGCTACCTATGAGGTCAGAGTCCAGGGTCAGTCCATGTATAGACTTTAGGTAGTGGCTTAGTCCCTGGAAGCTCTGGTTGCTTGGCATTGTTGTACATATGGGGTCTCGAGCCCCTTCAAGCTCTTCCAGTTCTTTCTCTGATTCCTTCAACGGGGGTCCCGTTCTCAGTTCAGTGGTTTGCTGCTGGCATTCGCCTCTGTATTTGCTGTATTCTGGCTATGTCTCTCAGGATCGATCTACATCCGGCTCCTGTCAGTCTGCACTTCTTTGCTTCATCCATCTTGTCCAATTGGGTGGCTGTATATGTATGGGCCACATGTGGGGCAGGCTCTGAATGGGTGTTCCTTCAGTCTCTGTTTTAATCTTTGCCTTTCTCTTCCCTGCCAAGGGTATTCTTGTTCCCCTTTTAAAGAAGGAGTGACGCCTTCACATTTTGATCATCTGTCTTGAGTTTCATTTGTTCTAGGCATCTAGGGTAATTCAAGTATTTGGGCTAATAGCCACTTATCAGTGAGTGCATACCATGTATGTCTTTCTGTGATTGGGTTAGCTCACTCAGGATGATATTTTCCAGTTCCAACCATTTGCCTACGAATTTCATAAAGTCGTTGTTTTTGATCGCTGAGTAATATTCCATTGTGTAGATGTACCACATTTTCTGTATCCATTCCTCTGTTGAAGGGCATCTGGGTTCTTTCCAGCTTCTGGCTATTATAAATAAGGCTGCGATGAACATAGTGGAGCACGTGTCTTTTTATATGTTGGGGCATCTTTTGGGTATATGCCCAAGAGAGGTATAGCTGGATCCTCAGGCAGTTCAATGTCCAATTTTCTGAGGAACCTCCAGACTGATTTCCAGAATGGTTGTACCAGTCTGCAACCCCACCAACAATGGAGGAGTGTTTCTTTCTCCCATCCTGGCCAGCATTTGCTGTCACCTGAGTTTTTGATCTTAGCCATTCTCACTGGTGTGAGGTGAAATCTCAGGGTTGTTTTGATTTGCATTTCCCTGATGACTAAAGATGTTGAACATTTCTTTAGGTGTTTCTCAGCCATTCGGCATTCCTCAGCTGTGAATTCTTTGTTTAGCTCTGAACCCCATTTTTTAATAGGGTTATTTGTCTCCTTGGTATAACTTTTTTGAGTTCTTTGCATATTTTGGATATAAGGCCTCTATCTGTTGTTGTAGGATTGGTAAAGATCTTTTTCCCAATCTGTTGGTTGCCGTTTTGTCCTAACCACAGTGTCCTTTTTTACAGAAGCTTTGCAGTTTTGGAGATCCCATTTGTCGATTCTTGATCTTAGAGCATAAGCCATTGGTGTTTTGTTCAGGAAATTTTCTCCAGTGCCCATGTGTTCCAGATGCTTCCTAGTTTTTTCTTCTATTAGTTTGAGTGTGTCTGGTTTGATGTGAGGTCCTTGATCCACTTGGACTTAAGCTTTGTACAGGGGTGATAAGCATGGATCGATCTGCATTCTTCTACATGTTGACCTCCAGTTGAACCAGCACCATTTGCTGAAAATGCTATCTTTTTTCCATTGGATGGTTTGGGCTCCTTTGTCAAAAATCAAGTGACCATAGGTGTGTGGGTTCATTTCTGGGTCTTCAATTCTATTCCATTGGTCTATCTGTCTGTCTCTGTACCAATACCATGCAGTTTTTATCACTATTGCTCTGTAATACTGCTTGAGTTCAGGGATAGTGATTCCCCCTGAAGTCCTTTTTATTGTTGAGGATAGTTTTAGCTATCCTGGGTTTTTTGTTATTCAGATGAATTTTGCAAATTGTTCTGTCTAACTCTTTGAAGAATTGGATTGGTATTTTGATGGGGGATTGCATTGAATCTGTAGATCGCTTTTTGGTAAAATGGCCATTTTTACTATATTAATCCTGCCAATCCATGAGCATGGGATATCTTTCCACCTTCTGAGGTCTTCTTCAATTTCTTTCTTCAGTGTCTTGAAGTTCTTATTGTACAGATCTTTTACTTGCTTGGTTAAAGTCACACTGAGGTACTTTATATTATTTGGGTCTATTATGAAGGTGTCGTTTCCTAATTTCTTTCTCAAACTTGTTTTTCTTTTTGTGTAGAGGAAGGCTACTGATTTATTTGAGTTAATTTTATACCCAGCCACTTTTGCTGAAGTTGTTTATCAGCTTTAGTAGTTCTCTGGTGGAACTTTTGGGATCACTTAAATATCCTATCATATCATCTGCAAATAGTGATATTTTGACTTCTTCTTTTCCGATCTGTATCCCCTTGACCTCCTTTTTTGTTGTCTGATTGCTCTGGCTAGAACTTCAAGAACTATATTGAATAAGTAGGGAGAGAGTGGGCAGCCTTGTCTAGTCCCTGATTTTAGTGGGATTGCTTCAAGTTTCTCTCCATTTAGTTTAATGTTAGCCACTGGTTTTGCTTATATGGCTTTTACTATGTTTAGGTATGGGCCTTGATTCCTGATTCTTTCCAGGACTTTTATCATGAAGGGGTGTTGAATTTTGTCAAATGCTTTCTCAGCATCTAATGAAATGATCATGTGGTTTTGTTCTTTCAGTTTGTTTATATAATGGATCCGTTGATGGTTTTCCATTATATTAAACCATCCCTGCATGCCTGGGATGAAGCCTACTTGATCATGGTGGATGATTGTTTTGATGTGCTCTTGGATTGGTTTGCCAGAATTTTGTTGAGTATTTTTGCGTCAATGTTCATAAGGAAATTGGTCTGAAGTTCTCTTTCTTTGTTGGGTCTTTGTGTGGTTTAGGTATAAAGAGTAATTGTGGCTTCATAGAAGGATTGGTAGTGCTCCATCTGTTTCAATTTTGTGGAATAGTTTGGATAATATTGGTAGGGTCTTCTTGAAGGTCTGATAGAATTCTGCACTAAACCCGCGTGGACTTGGGCTCATTTTGGTTGGGAGACCTTTAATGACTGCTTCTATTTCCTTAGGAGTTATGGGGTTGTTTAAATGGTTTATCTGTTCCTGATTTAACTTCGGTACCTGGTATCTGTCTAAGAAATTGTCCATTTCCTGCAGATTTTCAAGTTTTGTTGAATATAGGCTTTATAGTAAGATCTGATGATTTTTGAATTTCCTCTGAATCTGTAGTTATGTCTCCTTTTCATTTCTGATTTTGTTAATATGGACACACTCTCTGTGTCCTCTCGTTAGTCTGGCTAAGGGTTTATCTATCTTGTTGATTTTCTCAAAGAACCAACTTTTGGTTCTGTTGATTCTTTCTATGGTCCTTTTTGTTTCTACTTGGTTGATTTCAGCTCTGAGTTTGATTATTTCCTGCCTTCTACTCTCCTCCTGGGTGTATTTGCTTTTTTTGTTCTAGAGCTTTTTTAGGTGTGCTGTCAAGCTGCTGACATATGCTCTTTCCTGTTTTCTTTCTGCAGGCACTCAGCGCTATGAGTTTTCCTCTTAGCACTTTCATGTCCCATAAGTTTTGGGTATGTTGTACCTTCATTTTCATTAAATTCTAAAAGTTTTTAATTTCTTTCTTTATTTCTTCCTTGACCAGGTTATCATTGAGTAGAGCATTGTTCAATTTCCACGATATGTGGGCATTCTTCCCTTATTGTTATTGAAGACCAGCTTTTGGGCCGTG
This sequence comes from Rattus rattus, assembly GCF_011064425.1. NCBI lineage: Eukaryota > Metazoa > Chordata > Mammalia > Rodentia > Muridae > Rattus > Rattus rattus. Next base: position 167,709,021 of record NC_046156.1, on the reverse strand, counting down.
GTGGTCCGATAGCACACATGGGATTATTTGTATCTTTCTGTACCTGTTGAGGCCCGTTTTTTGACCAATTATATGGTCAATTTTGGAGAAAGTACCATGAGGAGCTGAGAAGAAGGTATATCCTTTTGCATTAGGGTAGAACGCTCTATAAATATCCGTTAAGTCCATTTGGCTCATGACTTCTCTTAGTCTGTTACGTCTCTGTTTAATTTCTGTTTCCATGATCTGTCCATTGATGAGAGTGGGGTGTTGAAATCTCTACTATTATTGTGTGAGGTGCAATGTGTTTTGAGCTTTAGTAAGGTTTCTTTTACGTATGTAGGTGCCCTTGTATTTGGGGCATAGATATTTAGGATTGAGAGTTCATCTTGGTGGATTTTTCCTTTGATAAATATAAAGTGTCCTTCCTTATCTTTTTTGATGTTTTTTAGTTGAAAATTGATTTTATTTGATATTAGAATGGCTACTCCAGCTTGCTTTTTTCCGACCATTTGCTTGGAAAGTTGTTTTCCAGCCTTTCACTCTGAGGTAGTGTCTGTCTTTGTCTCTGAGGTGTGTTTCCTGTAGGCAGCAGAATGCAGGGTCCTCGTTCTTCGTATCCAGTTTGTTAATCTATGTCTTTTTTATTGGGGGAGTTGGAGGCCATTGATGTTTGAGAGATATTAAGAATAGTGATTATTGCTTCCTGTTATATTCATATTTGGATGTGTTATGTTTTGTGCTTTTCTTCTCTTTGTTTTGTTGCCAAGGCGATTAGTTTCTTGCCTCTTCTTGGGTATATAGCTTGCCTCCTTATGTTGGGCTTTACCATTTATTATCCTTTGTAGTGCTGGATTTGTAGAAAGATATTGTGTAAATTTGGTTTTGTCATGGAATATCTTGGTTTCTCCATCTATGTTAATTGAGAGTTTTGCAGGATACAGTAGCCTGGGCTAGCATTTGTGTTCTCTTAGGGTCTGTGACATCAGTCCAGGATCTTCTGGCCTTCATAGTTTCTGGCTGAAAAGTCTGGTGTGATTCTGATAGGTCTGCCTTTATATGTTACTTGACCTTTTTTTCTTACTGCTTTTAATATTCTTTTTTTATTTTGTGTGTTTGGTGTTTTGACTATTATGTGACGGGAGGTGTTTCTTTTCTGGTCCAATCTATTTGGAGTTCTGTAGGCTTCTTGTATGCCTATAGGTATCTCTCTTTTTAGGTTAGGGAAGTTTTCTTCTATGATTTTGTTGAAGATATGTACTGGTCCTTTGAGCTGGGAGTCTTCACTCTCTTCTATACCTATTATCCTTAGGTTTGATCTTCTCATTGAGTCCTGGATTTCCTGTATGTTTTGGACCAGTAGCTTTTTCTGCTTTACATTATCTTTGACAGTTGAGTCAATGATTTCTATTGAATCTTCTGCTCCTGAGATTCTCTCTTCCATCTCTTGTATTCTGTTGGTAAAGCTTGTATCTACAGCTCCTTGTCTCTTCTTTTGGTTTTCTATATCCAGGGTTATTTCCATGTGTTCTTTCTTGATTGCTTCTATTTCCATTTTTAATTCCTTCCACTGTTTGATTGTGTTTTCCTGGAATTCTTTCAGGCATTTTTGCGATTCCTCTCTGTAGGCTTCTACTTGTTCTCTAAGGTAGTTCATCATGTCTTTCTTGAAGTTCTCCAGCATCATAGTCAAATATGATTTTGAATCTAGATCTTGCTTTTCTGGTGTGTTTGGATATTCCATGTTTGTTTTGATGGGAGAATTGGACTCAGATGGTGCCATGTAGTCTTGGTTTCTGTTGCTTGGGTTCCTGCGCTTGCCTCTCGCCATCAAATTATCTCTAGTGTTACTTTGTTCTGCTATTTCTGACAGTGGCTAGACTGTCCTATAGGCCTGTGTGTCAGGAGTGCTGTAGACCTGTTTTCCTCTCTTTCAGTCAGTTATGGGGACAGAGTGTTCTGCTTTCGGGCGTGTAGTTTTTCCTTTCTACAGGTCTTCAGCTGTTCCTGTGGACTTGTGCCTTGAGTTCACCAGGCAGGTCACTTGCAGCAGAAAAGTTGGTCTTACCTGTGGTCCCGAGGCTCAAGTTCGCTCGAGGGGTGCTGCCCACGGGCTCTCCGTGGCGTGCAGCTACCAGGAAGATCTGCCCGCCTCTTCCGGGAGCCTCCAGTGCACCAGGGTTCCAGATGGATTCTGGTGCTTTCCTCTGAATCAGTAATGTGTGCAGAGAGCAGTCTCTTCTGGTTTCGCAGGCGTGTCTGCCTCTCTGAAGGTTTAGCTCTCCTCCCACGAGATTTGGGTGCAGAGAACTGTTTATCCGGTCTGTTTCCTTCAGGTTCCGGCGGTGTCTCAGGCAGGGCTCCTGCCGCTCCTGGGCCCTCCCCCACAGGAACCCAGAGGCCTTGTACAGTTTCCTCTTGGGCCAGGGATGTGGGCAGGGGTGGGCAGTGTTGGTGGTCTCTTCCGCTCTGCAGCCTCAGGAGTGCCCACCCGACCAGGCGGAAAGGTCTGTCTCCCACGGGGTCTGGGAGCAGAGAGCTCTCTTATATACATTTCGAGTATTATTCCCTTTCCCGGTTTCCGGGCAAACATCCCCCTCCCCCCTCCCCTTCCTTATGGGTGTTCCCCTCCCAACCCTCCCCCCATTGCCGCCCTCCCCCCAACAGTCTAGTTCACTGGGGGTTCAGTCTTAGCAGGACCCAGGGCTTCCCCTTCCACTGGTGCTCTTACTAGGATATTCATTGCTACCTATGAGGTCAGAGTCCAGGGTCAGTCCATGTATAGTCTTTAGGTAGTGGCTTAGTCCCTGGAAGCTCTGGTTGCTTGGCAATGTTGTACATATGGGGTCTCGAGCCCCCTTCAAGCTCTTCCAGTTCTTTCTCTGATTCCTTCCAACGGAGGTCCTATTCTCAGTTCAGTGGTTTGCTGTATTCTGGCTGTGTCTCTCAGGAGCGATCTACATCCGGCTCCTGTCGGTCTGCACTTCTTTGCTTCATCCATCTTGTCTAATTGGGTGGCTGTATATGTATGGGCCACATGTGGGGCAGGCTCTGAATGGGTGTTCCTTCAGTCTCTGTTTTAATCTTTGCCTCTCTATTCCCTGCCAAGGGTATTCTTTTTCCCCATTTAAAGAAGGAGTGAAGCATTCACATTTTGATCATCTGTCTTGAGTTTCATTTGTTCTAGGGATCTAGGGTAATTCAGTCCTTCTCTTAGCTCTTCCAATGGGGCTCCAGGCTCAGTCCAAAGGAAGGTTGGCTGTGAGTATCTGCATCTGTATTGGTCAGGTACTCATAGAACCTCTCAAGGAACAGCCATATCAGGCTTCTATCAGCAAGTGCTTCTTGGCATCAGCAATAGCGTGGGGGTTTGGTGTCTGCAATGGGATGGATCTCCAGGTGGGGCAGTCTCTGGATGTCCTTTCCTTCAGTCTATGTTCTATCTTTTTGTCCCTATCTTTCCTTTGGACAGGAACATTTCTGGGTTAAAAATTTTGAGATGGATGAGTGTATTTAGATTTGTACCCTGTTTTTAAATGTGTTATTTTCTTGATATCTAGGGTTCTTCTTTTGAGTACTTTATATATTTTGGATATTGGCCTTCTATTGGATGTGTAGTTGGTAATGTTTTCTTTTCCCATTCTGTAGACTGCTGCTTTGTCTGAATGACGGTGTCCTTTGCCATGCTTTTCAGTTTTATGGTGTTGCATTTATCAATTCTTGATCTGTACTATTGGTGTTCTATTCAGAAAGTTTTTCTTTTCCTATACCGATGGTTTCAAGGCTATTCCCACTTTTTCCTTTATTAGGCTCAATATTTGGTTTTATATTAAGGTCTTGGGTCCATTGAGAGTTGAATTTTGTGTAGGGTGATCAGTATGGGTATATTTAGATTTTTTCTATATATAGATATCCAGTTTGAATATATTAAATGGAAATTTATTATCTATTTACTGAAGATACTCTTTATTTCCTGTGTGTATTTCTGACTTCTTTATAAAAAAAATCAGATATCTATAGGTGGGGGGTTTATGTCTGGGTCTTCAATTTTATTCCATTGATCAACCTGCTGTTTTTTTCCACTATAGGTATTGTTTTATTTATCCTGTTGTTGTTGTTGTTATGTTGGAATTTTGATGAGGATTGCAATGTATATATAGAATACATTATGGAGGATGGTCATTTTACTCTATTAATCTTATCAGTTCATGAGCATAGGAGATCTATCATCAGATATCTTCTTCAATTTCCTAAAGGATTTTTTTCCATGCAAGTCTTTCACTTGCTTAGTTAGAGTTACCTCAAAATATTTTATTTTTTTTGAGGGTATTGTAGAAGGTATTACTTCCTTAATATCTTTCTCATCCCATTTGTCATTTGCATAAAGGGGGCTATTGATTTTTGTGAATTAATTTTGCATTCAGGGATTTTGCTGAAAGTTTTTCATTAGCTGTTGGAGTTTCCTGTTGATTGTTAGGGTCACTTACGTTGACTATCTCATCTGCGATTATGTGTACATACCATCTGCAATTACAGATACTCGATTTTAGTGCAATTGCTTTGAGTGTTACTGTAAGATGATGTTGGCAATGGGCTTGCTGAAGATAGTCTTTATTATGTTGAGATATTTCCCCTGTGTTTAGTCTCTCCAGGACTTTTGAAGGCTGCTGGATCTGTCAAAGGCCTTTCTTCATCTAATGAGATGATCGGATGGTCTTTTCATTTAATTTATTTATAAGTTGGATTACATTTATGAACTTTTATACATTAAACCATCTCTGCATTTCTGAGATGAAGCATACTTGTTCATGGTGGATGACCTTCTTGACGTGTTCTGAGATTCAGTTTACAAATATTTTATTTAGAATTTTTCAAATCTATGTTCATAAGAAAAATTGGTCTATAATTCTCTTTCTTTGTAGGTTTTTATGTGCTTTGAGTAACTGTGGCGTCATAAAACAAATTGGGCAATATTCTTTCTACTTTTATTTTGTGCAATAATTTAAGAAATATTAGCATTAAGTTTTCTTTGAAAGTCTGGTAGAATTTTGTGCCTAAATTTGACCCTCAACTGTTTTGGTTAGTAGATTTTCGATCATTGCTTCTGTTACACTAGGGATTATATGTTATTTAACTGAGCTTGATTTAACTTTGGTAGGTAGTGTATATTGAGAAAATTACCCATTTCTTTTAGATTTTCTAATTTGTTGCAATATTAGTTTTAAAAGCATATCCTTAGGATTCTCTGGAATTTTTGGTTGTCTGTTGTTGTATCCTCCTTTTCTACTCAATTTTTATAAGTTTAACTCTTCTCTCTCTGCCTTTTAGTTAATTTGAGGAGGAGGTTTTCTCAAATATTATAACTTTTCCCAAAGAACTAACTCTTCATTTCATTGATTCTTTGTACTTTCTTAAGTTTCTATTTTATTGATTTTAGCCCCGAGTTTCATTATATCTTGCCATCTATTTTTTTCTCTCTAGATCTTTTAGGTCTGCTGGTAAACTACTAATGTGAGATCATTTCTGTTTTTAATGTAGGCTCTTAGAGTTATGACCTTGCCTCTTAGAGTGACCTTCATTAATCTTCATACGTTTGGGTATTCTGTGTTTTCATTTTCATTGGATTTTAGGAATTTATTATTGTTTTTCCTTAATCTCTGTCTTGATCTATTTTTCATTCAGCAGTGATTTCTCACTTTTTATGAGTATGTAAGCTTTCTGCTGTTTCTGCTGCTGACATGCAGCCTTAATCTGTGATGGTAAGACAGGATTCAGGGTGTTATTTTAATTTTCTTGTATCTGTTGATACTGATTTGCATCTGAGTATGTAGTCAATATTGGAGAAAGTTACATGAGGCATATTATTTTGTGTTTGGGTGAAGTGTTTTCTAAATATCTTTTAGAATCCTTTTGGCTTATGATATCAATTAATTCCTGTATTTCTCTGTTTAGTTTGTGTCTTTATGACCTGAGTATTGGCAAGAATGGGGTTATCAGAGTCACCCAGGATCTGTGTATGAGGGTAAATGTGTGATTTAAGCTGGAGCAATGTTTCTTTTATGAGCCTGGGTGCTCTATCGTTTAGTACATAGATGTTAAGAACTGCAATGCGCTTTTGTTGGGCTTTTCCTTTAGTGAGTATGTAGTGTCCTACATCTTCTGGTTAGCTTTGGTTTGAAGAGTGTTACAATAAATTTGATTTTAGGTTCTTAATGAGTTTTGCTTCTAACTCTAGGATACGAATTCACTTTATTTCATGCCGTAAAGACAGAGTTTTAGTGGGTTGAGGTGAAGAGGCTGAGTTTATAGATAGTCAGAAATTTGCTGAGGAAAGCATAAACAATGGATGAAAAATAGATCGGCTCGTTCAAAGTTACATTTCATGGAAGATAGAACAAGAAAACAAAATAAGGAATAACGGATTGTCCCTCCACCCCTCCCTGGCTACATTTTTACTAAGAATCAAAGGATTCTAAGGCTTACGGATTAACCCAGAGAAACTTCACAGTCTGTTGAGTGCTTTTGGAATGTTTGGGTGGTTCTCTTTCCTGTTTCTCAGAAGGTTGAGCAATTGTTTTTCTGTGTGGTGACTTGGAGCTTTGTCATGGCTGCCTCATGTATTGGGGCTCAGTTCAAGAGCTTACTTCCAAACAATAATTCAAACATTTCCTTTGGTGTGTTTTTGCTATGTAAACTTGACTGCTGGAGAATCTGTTGTGCCTATCAGGCTGGCCTGGAAATCCAGAGCATGGTCCTGCCTCTGCTTCTTTTGTGCTGGCATCACAGTGTTGTGACACTGTGCCCATGTGGCCTCGTAAGTTTTGTTTAACAGTTGATATATTGGTTAGGCTTGTTTCCCGAGTCCTAATGGGATTTTTGTTACCTAAGTATATTAATTGTATAGAACAAGAGGTTTCCATTATGGTATTGTATATCATATTGTGTGTATAATGCACCTTGATTATATTCACACACTGGTTGTGCTTTGTTGTTCTCTGTCTTCCCAAGTAGTATCGCTCATGCTGTCATGTCTTTTGCGTTTATATTACATTCTTATTATGAAAGAAATCATAGGATATCTGTCTTTCCGAGTCTTGCTTATTTCACTTAACATGGTAATCCCAGATTTCGCCCATTTTCCTGCAAAAGATTTTTCGTATTTCTTTGTGGCTGAATAGAAATCATTTGTGTACATACATAACGCTATAAAAATCACCCCCTTGGTGGACACGTAGGCTGACTCTTCAACTTGGCTGTTGTGAGCAGTGCTGAAGAAAACATGGGCATGTAGAAATCTCTGTTGTGTGTCGACTTAGAACTCCTGGAGGAGTTTCATCAAAGCACGGACAACATGCCTGCTTGTGTACTTTCTTTAATTTTCAATGTATTATTTATTCTTTTGAACATACATTTCAAAGGAGGAGGTATGTGTTCCAGATGCTTGGGCTCTTGTTACAGAAACACAGGGATGTCATCAAAGATTTACCTGCAGGGCTTGGGGTATGAATTCAGCATTTGATGCCCAGGAGGCTGCCAAGGTTAAATCTACCCTTCTGTGGCAAAACGATGTGAAGTGTTCTGAAAAGAGAGGCAATACCAACTGATGGTGCAGCCCCCATTTGCCAATCTAGTTTGTCTGGACCTGACTGCAGAAAGCAGTTAGATGGTGATTCAGTCTTAGCTGATTTAGTTGGCTTCATTAGTGTTGAGGCTAAATGTCAAGTTGAATACATGTATAAAAATACATTAAAAAATGTGAAAATGGAATTATATTGATTGCATGTAAGTAAGGAAGTTATGCGGAAGGGGTAATTTTGTGGAGTCAAGAAAGTATATTTTAGGTGAAATGTATAAATACTAGGATGGCATTGCCACATCATGCTATAAATAGCCATAGCAAAATCTAAATAATGAAGTTATCCATTTACCTCTTAAAAGTAATCCTCCCTTTCAGTCATGGTTAGGAGAATTGGACTCTCTCTTAGCCCAGAGACATTATTACATAAGAAAAGAGGAAAAGATTAGGGGAAAAGCTTCTCAGTAGAGGCCTCTCCAAGCTGAATTTTAAGTGCTGCTTCTGATGTAAGTCTCCTGTTTTTCATTAAAGAGGAGTATTAAGGAAGCACCGCAAGCATAATAGCTGCTCACACAGCCCCTTTCATGGGATATTCTTAGTGGTCTGCATTTTTCAGAGCCTTGTGTCTGGTAGTGGAGTAGAACTGACGCAGATGGTGGCGCAACAAATTCAGTGGAAGCTGCTGCCACGAGCAATATGGTTTAATCTTGGACACAATACTGTCATTGTGTTGGAAGCATTCATTCATTTGCAGATGCATTCATTTGCAAATTACCCACTGTTCACATCCCCCTTTCAAGCTAAGAATATGTCATTCCAGGAAGGTCAGCACATCCATGACCCACTAGATTCTTTAAAAGCCTCCCTTGCTCTCCTTTCGCCTCCCCCTTTTTTATTTCCTCTTTAAGGTTGTAAGTGCTACAGCCTCATGTAGATTTTGAAGGTAATTCCCCAACTAAACATGCTTGTAAATTTTCACTGCAAATACTTCATCGTACATCTGTTTGAGGATGAACTAAAATTTGTGAAGTTAACCATTTATTGATGGAGGAATCCCACGTGGTAGAAAGTCTTAAGTTGGTTAAGTTAATTTGCTAAAACAAATATGTAACGAGCAGAGATAAAGCATGTTTAAAAAGATAACTATTTTATCTGGTGGTTGGAGATAGTTTACCTATTCTTGGAGTGCATAGATACACATTATCTAGAAAGTGTTGAATGCCTTTTATTTAAAAACAAAACAAAACAAAACAAAAAACCCCAGAAAAACCCAAGGGACAAAGGGAGAGGAAAGATAGTGTGAAATGATAACAAGATCCCACTAAAAATCTTTAATAGTCTTTAATCATAAATTTGTGCTTAGTATTTTACCAAGGTCTCATAGTTTCAGTTAGATTGACCAAGATGTGTATGTTTCCTGTTGTGTGCCAATGGAAGGGCCTGAAATTTAGAGTCGGCAAAACATACAAGCAGTTCAGGGCTAACCAAAGCATCTGGAAAGAGAGGGCAGTTTGTTCAGGAAGTGTATCTCTGATGATAACATCACTAAGATGAAATCTAGATAAACAGGTGTCATGTCTCCTCCGTAGTCTCCAAGCCTTTCTATCGTAATTTCAGATCCACTAAAAACTCTTTATTTGTAGATTTTTAGTGTAGGACTCACTTGGTTTTAACATCCTACATTTTGAATATTATTCAAGATCCAAGTTTTCAGCATTTTTTATACTAGATAGCTCGTTTCTGATGCATGTATCATCAATAACATTGATGCATTATAGGGTTTCCATTATGCATTAGCTACCTTATTGTTGGGAAAAATATGTGACAAGGGAAGACAGAAAAGGCTTTACAGAGGTTAATTCTGTTTTCAATTTGATAGGATTTGAACTCAGGTAAGAGACACACATTGGAGGAAGTCTATGAGGACCCCTGAAGGTTTCCAATGAGGTTTAACTGAGGCAGGAAGACTCAACCTGAATGTGGGTACACAATCACAGTGGAAACGACGCTTACTCCCTACTGCATAAACAGAAGGTAAGCTGAGTGCTAGCATCTATCTCTGTCTGCTTCCTTATTGTTCTTACTCTTATTGTCTCCTCTAATCTGAGGTTGATTCTTTGTGTTATGAATAGTACTCAGGTGTTTTGTAGAATGAACCCCACTTCTTTGTGTAAGAGGTTTCCCAAGATTAGCCTGGGGCTGTGGGATTCGTGGAGGATGTGAAGAGCCTTGTCCTCATGTATTTTTCTAAGTTTCATGCTAACACCATCTATCAGCATGAACTTACTAGTAGTAATATCAGCATCTACTGGTTGTTTAAATTGTGTTTTCCAGGTTTCCTCACTGAAAAATATCTATTTGAGGGTAGATGTTGAATTAATCTCTCTCTCTCTCTCTCTCTCTCTCTCTCTCTCTCTCTCAATTGCAACCATTTCAAGTTAGTTCCTTTTGTTATGTATTAGTTAAACAATCAAGTTAAGATAATGGTCCTTAACATTGGAGCATGGGCTCTAATCCAATATGACTGGTATCCTTCCAAGAGGAAGAAACACTTAAGCGCAACATCTGAAGACACAGGGATTCAGGGAAGGCCACCATGTGCTCAAAGTGGCAGTGGTTGGAGTGACATAGGTACACACTGAGAGCGGGCAGTTGTCCCAGAACTTTAGAAGGGGCAGAGAAGGTGCTTTCTACCACCACTTTGTGTCAGTTGTTCATCCGCCAAGGACAGATAGCCAATGAAATCACACCATCTCCAGAGAAGCATCCCTAAACTCAGGTCTGCCTTGAAAAAAAAAATCATCAAATAATTCAGTTCACAGTCAGGAATAAATATCTTATTTGTGATCAGGCAAAGAATTGCATTCTAATAACCATTTAAAAACCGTACTTCAAGGAATTGGCTGTGCCTCAGGGGGGGAGAGCACTTGGCAAGCATATTCAAGGACCTGGATTCAAATATGAGAACAAACCCACCCCATCTCAAGCAAGGTCAACAATAGTTCCATCTCCAGTGCTTTCTCCTCTAGAAGGAAAGGAAAAGGCAGAAGGGCAGCTCGAGATGCTTTTGTGTAAAGCTACGCAGTGGGCTTCAGGCTCTCCCGTATCCACAGAGTTAGCACGAGTTCAGTGTTGTTTGAGAAAGGTGGTATATTTTAGTTTTCATAGGGCTTTCTCTATCCCTTCTTTCTTTCATTCTTCTCCCTTGACTTTTTGCTTGCTAGCTTTCCTGTTTTATTTTATTTAAAACACACACACACACACACACACACACACTTATTTTAAGTATACATTAAGTCTGACTGTATGAAAAAAAAAAGAAAAAAACATGAAGAACCTTCTTTTTGTTACCTTGTTTGCAGCAATAAAGACTGTTATCTGAAATTCTCGAGCATTTCATTAAATTTACTTTAAAATTTAATTATGTGAAATCAGTGTGTGAACGCTTGTGTAATCATCATGGCTTAGAAGATGATCCCTTAAGAGTTGCACATTCAGAGGAGCTGGGAGGGAGCATTACCGAAGTGTGCTTAATGCAGACCCATTCTTTTTATACATGTAGCATTTGCTGGAAAAATTCCAAAACCTTATGAATATGTATGATCTAAATTGTTCATTTATCTTAGCAGCCAACAAGTGTTTTTTAGTACACAGCATTGGCCATTAATTACTTTTAAAAATGCATGTTACTGAAGGTTTCCTTCAAACATGCAGACAGAAGCCCCAGTCTCTGTTGCCTTTAACACATATATATTTTTACAAAACAGTCACATACACAAAGATACACAATATAGCATACCTATATTACATATCTTACATATACATATTTCAAATATATATGTTACATATATGCACCTTACATATCTTCATACACACACACATATATAACAAATATAAATCTTCCTATATAAAGTGTCTATATTTAAACATTTCATGTGTCATTACATGTCTCTTCTTGCATTTATAAATTTTCTAGTCATTTTCTTGAGTTCTTTTCTCATTATCATTTATCAGCTTAGTCCCCAAGTCTCATTAGTGAGTTTGTGTTAGGCTCAGGGAAGCTTCAGGGAGTGAGGCAGAGAGACTGTGACCCTAGGATTTCTGAAAGAATTAAATATTTTCCCCTTCTTATTGTTTGGCATTAGCTTTTCAGGAGGTTGACTAATACCAAACAATGAGAAGGGGAAAACGTTTACTTCAAATACTTTCGTCATGAACCTAGTGATGGGAAAAGAAAGAAATTTTCTTCTCTTACGTGAGTTTGGATCTAACATGTTTCTCAGTGTATCGTATCTGTAACTGATTATTAAATATAGTTTTATCTATCAGCAATATGATCCACACTTGAAGACTGAAATTATCAGAGAAGGAGGATGAAAATAAATAGTCTAATGCAGATGATGGACCGGGAGCACATATGAAGACCTGCCCTTTCTCCTCCTCCCTCCCTCCTCCCTCCTCCCTCCCTCCCTCCTCCCTCCCTCCTCCTCCTTCCTTCCTTCCTTTTTCCTTTCTTCCCTTTAACTGGGGTAATTGCTGAGGGAATATTCAGAAAGCTCATCCAGGGAGATGCTGGTAACATGCTTGCTAGAGGGGATACCTGGGTTCTTAAGAAGATAATTAGATGTATCATTTGGTGCAAGAAGTCATCTGGTAGAAGTTCACCTCCTCAAGCCTAGGCATAATGAGAGGAGTCAAGCTTTATGGTGCCACTTATTTAAAAATCTCTTTCTTTCTCTTGTAACTTAGTCTGCTTTACCCTGAGCTCTAGCTGCTTTTGTCTTAGTGTGAACCCATATCTGTCATGGGGTTTACATGGAGGAATCATTTATTGTTTGCTCACGGTTTCAAAGGTGTTGGTTTACTACGTTAGGGAGTGTGTAGGAGATCACAGCATTCATTTTATGATGGCGATAAAGCAAAGAAGGAGTAAAGGAAGGTCTGTGGTAAGATGCACTCACAGGATCCTCTTCCTGTAACCAGACACCACTTCCTGCCTTTCACTACCAACCAATAATGCCAACATACTGTAAATCCATAAACTGATCACTTGATAGGTCAGAGACCCCATGATCTGATCACCTCTTAGCACACCCACCGGCACAGACAGAGGTATGCTTCACTGATTTCTCAGGCATTGCTTAGCCTGATTATAGAAAATCAAAGCTGACCACTATAGTCTATTCTTGTCAAGCTGTAAAATTAGATGAAATTAGGACATGTAAAGTAAACACTTTACTTTAAATATCCACCCACTGTGGACTGCTCTAAAGACACTAGCTGTTACACTTTTGACTGACAGTCTGCTTCTTACGTTTCTACCACAAAGGAATAGTTGTGTATACCCTTCACTATCTTCGCGGGAACTCTTCCTCCTGTGTGGACTTTCCAGCTTCAACTTTGGGCATATTACTCTTACCGTGGTTTGAACTACACAAACTCTGCAGAAAGCCTACTTCTCCAAACTCCAAACCTCGTTCATATTTCTTTGGCATCTGCACGTTCTATTTTATATATTTGTTTATGTATCTTATTTATGGAATCTTCTGAATATTTTTATCACTTTAATCTTATTCTGCCCTGATGAAATTTATATTCTCTGCCTTAAATTAGAGAGATGACAAAAGAATTACTTTGTCAGATGTTATAATAATATTAAATCAAATTAAATCGGAGAGATTTAGTATATCAGTTATAGGATCCTATATTACATTTCTCAAAAGATAGTTTGTGTATTTGGGACAAGGCCCACTATCTAACCCTGGCTGCCCTGGAGGTTTTTACAATGTTGCCTCAACTTCTGAGAGCTGGGATTATAGGCCTACAATATCACAACCATTTTTTTGAATTGTACATGTTTACATATAATATATACAAATATATATTTAGTTTTATATGTAACAGATATATAACAAATATGAAACATATAGGGTATGTTACATGTCTCTCTCTCTCTCTCTCTCACACACACACACACACACACACACACACATATATATATATATATATATATATATATATATGACTTATATTTCTACCAAACTGGGATAATTCTTTTTATCTATTTCTATAGATTTCCAGTGATTTGTGTACTGGCATAGATCTACACATTTGCTTTCTAGTCTTATTGTTTTGTCCTAAATTTTTTTTTCTTAGTTTCCCCATTTTGTTTCTTTCTACATTCAAATAAAGGAATGGATTAGGTAGACTATTTGTAAAGTAATCTAAGTAAATTTGCTAATTTATAGAGTTACTTTTGAATTCAAAATTTATTTTCTTAACACATACCAGGCATATAAATGAGATATATATTGGGACTCATTGGGGACTCAGAGCAAGGTGTGATGTTTGTTTTCATTGTGTAAAACCATCCAAATTCACACGGTCCTTCTTGCAATATTTTGAGTTTATGACACTACAGAGTGAAAACACATCTATTAGAAAGTATACTTTTAAGTTTGATCTTTCCCAGGCTCGTGATATGTGGTGAAATATTTTCACACTGCTGGGCAGAGTCAGCAAGCTTCAGATCTCAGTCAGCCTCATGCTCACCACGGTAAGCTGCTAGTCCTTCTGAATGAAGAAGCCGTCTAAGGAGGTTAGGTATATGAAGTACATCTGCAGCGTGTTTCCAACTCATGTCAGGTTTATCAGGACATAACCGTATTGGAGGTTGAATAGTATCATATACCTATTTGGTGGGAAGACGGATCATTTAAAGGAGAAAAATAAAGTCTGCTTGGAATGTACTGTAGCTGGAAGAGGAGAAGGAAGAGGTGGAAAGCCAGTGTGTGACCAGATGACAACATCCTGTGGGACGGTCTGGTTTGTTCTGTAGGCCACTGTGAAATTGTTGAAAAGTCTACAAAGGACCAAAATGGAGTCAGTGGATATAACCACCAAGGTAAGATGAGCTGTAGAAGCGTCGAACCTCTAACTCTTCTGTAAATATGCAAAGGAAACTACTGTGAAGGAGAGTGCTTATCCCCTGGCCTGCCTGCTTCTCATGCTGGAGGTTTCTTTTCATGTGAGGATTTTTCAGTCCCTCTCAATCCAGGCATTCTTGCCTGGTGAATGACCCTGGGCTGTCGCTCTACAAACCAATTTCAATACACAGGAGAGAGATTGCTTCTCAGGGTTCAGTGGCATCTTTTTTCAATTAACATCTTTCTTAATTAGAAAGAAATACCGAGGTACAGAAGGCATGCTTTCAATTTTCACCCCTTCCTTAGCTTTCAGCTTATTTGTTACATAAGATGACACATATGGAAATTCAATGTAAGAAAAATGTGTTAGGTCAGATAGATAGTTGGTGCTAATTTTGTACCCTTCCACGTTTGTTTAAGAATTAATGTTTCTCTTTGTATAAACTGTTTAGCACTTCAGATGCTATTTTTGCACACCCTTTATTCAAGGCTGTTGTGGACAACAGTCTACACCAATAGTACACACAGACATTCAACTCTTAATTCAATTTCCAATAGAAAAAAAATCATGCCCTAAAGAGAGCAAAATAACAAAGCAGGAAATGCTTCACCAGAGAAAGTGATCCAGCAGACCCCGTGTTGTCAGGTGATGTGCTAACTTAGCTATGAGGATGTCTTTAATATACAATCAGGGAGTATTGTTTCAATCAAAGTGAAGGCTCAGATTTGACTCCACCATCCCACTCTCTGATCCTTTTGGAAATCAATCACTTGACTTTAACTACACAGCTCATCTGATAGAAAGTCGAAGGCAAATCAATGCTTCCTAAACTTAGGGATAATTTGTAACTGAAAAGCAAAATATCTTGTATAAAAGTGAAAAAGAGAGGCATCTGGAAAGGATTTTTTTTTAAACTACAAAGAAGTTCCCTCTATGTAATAACGCACTCAGCAGAGTTGATAGGTAACACAGAGAAAATCTCTACCACAAGAATTCCTGGCATTAAATGCAGACACACTGAGATAGGAATCCCTAATCCAGGGCTTTAACATCATCTTCCTTTAATTAAAAGGGAGAAACACTTTTATTTAATTTCAATAGAAACTGTGAAATGCTTTCATCAAGCCCTACACACAGAGCTAAGACGCGGATAGGATCAATGGATTCTGAGTTTTCCTCTTTTTAGGTTAATAAAAATAACATCCATTTGTTGCACGGTTTTCTTTCTAAATGCCTCACATAAACTACCTAGCATATTCTGTATGAATACATGTGGTTAATTCCGTCACATTCATCTTACTAGGTAGGAAATTTGTAGCTAAACACACTGAGATGTTCTCCAAGTTATAGGCAATTAAATGCGGGCATTTGAGTCCTAATTAATGTAACTCTAACATCTGTACTATTTTCTATAACATTTTAATGACCATCATGTCAAAGCTTCGTGTGTTCTGCGGGTATGATATTTTAAATTCCTCCCTAAACCAACCCTGGCTATAGGCTTTGGGTTTCTGTTCACGGGTAGCTTATTAATTGGGACCTTTTAGTACTAACCTCTGAAGTTCATGGGCATAGCATCACCTCGATACAAACTGACGGAGGGAAAGTTCACTTTGCTCAATCTGTAACTGTGATGTGCTCTTTCAGATCCCTAATTTGATAAATGTAACTGTGCTTGGAAATGAAAGAAGAAAAATCTGTAAATGAGAGGAATTAGTCTTTGCAACCTACTCCCTGGTATCACTCTTTAAAACATACTTTCCCTTTTCCCTCACAAAGTCGCAGCTTTGTGAGGGTAATAGCCCCTTTTATTTAGGACAAGCTTTAGGTATTCAGCCATTCAGCCCTTTAGCACTCAAATGTGTGACACTTGCTCCTTCAGTTTAGATAAATAATTTTCTGACTGAGCTCTCCAAGGAGGTTTCAAGTAGGAAGACCTGCCTTCTACTCTCCCATTCCCTGCCGAACCTTTCGCAAGGTCTAGTCATTTCATAAGTCTGAGTCATCTCTCTGTAGCTCACCTCCCGCCTTGAATAGCAATGAGTGCCAGGGGCTGCTTCACGGCTTTGTCCTGTCAATTTCTAATTTAGGAAATGGGATGCAGCGGCCTCTTTGGACTATTTATACACATCCAAGACTTCTACACCTTGGGGACCTTCAAGAAAAACTTCACATTTCTGTGTCACTTTCTGCTCAGATTCAAGGCCATCAGCATTACAACTAATTTGCATTTTAGACGTTTATGTGAGCAGATGTCATGCATTTGGAATACTACTGGATGATAACATAAAGCACAGTGTCTACTCTGTGTACAATTAGTGGGGGATTCCAGTTCATTACTCATTATGCCCCTTTATATTTCTGGAGATTTACAAAGTAAATAGTGGTTTTGGACCAAGTCATAAAACGAAAGATGTTCTTTAACCAAAAGGAAACTTTTCTTTTTTTATATAATAAGATTAAGTGACCTGTGCTAAAAATACTTTTCTAGGTCAGTATTTCCCTTTACCTTTTCATTGTCAAGCAATAGCCTAAGTCTGAAATGATGCAAATTTTATGGTTAGGGACAGGGACAGTAGCAGTATGGAAGGAAACTGACTCTGTGTTTTCTAATTGACACATCTTTAAGTGCATTGAACTATTAATCCATTAAACTTCGTGGCACTTTAAGGAGAAGAATATTGTTATTTTTATCCCGTTACAGATGTGGCTATTTAATATGAGCAAAAGGATGGTAGCAATGTGTCTGCTATCTAAGTTTAGAAAAACAGGCAAAGAAATGAAGGGATGACCAGCGGCCTCTTCAAGAGCGGCTCTGCTCCTCTGTGGCAGTTTCCTTTGGGTTAATCTCAATGGCGAGTCAAATTCATTTTAAAACTAGCTCTGATAAGATTTTAGTGGACAAGTTCCTGAAGTTACTTTTAAGGACAAACTTAGCATATTAGATTCTGCGTAGAGCAAGTCACAGCAAAGCTCTAACTAACATGGATTCCTTTTTCTTGTGACACAGGCAAATTAAAAGAGATTGCATTTGCTTCTCCAACTTAATTGTTCGCATTTATGTAACAGGTGGTATGATAACATTTTAGAAAAGATAGCCTAAAGCAATTGCGTTTTATTTGTTTGACATTGGGTAAATACCTTTACTTTTTCTAATTTTCACTTGGATTTTAAAAGATCAAGAGTAGTTCTATTTTTTCTTTCCACGTTTCTGTGTCTCTGATGAAACTCAAGCTGTTGTCCCTGAAGCTGAGAGACAGAGCTCTGCTCCCCTTTTCTTCTTGTTTGAGCAGATGTGAGACTATTTGGGCAATTATCCACTGTTGCTTCCTCTATGGCATTTTGGGATTTTGACGGACAAAGAGCCTGGTTGAAAACAGTGTTCTAACTAGTTTTGACAGTAGGAGGATGCCTCTTGAGACTATAGCTACTTACTGTAAGAGGCAGGGAGATTAATGTCTTTATTTCTTATGTAAATACTTATTAAATGTCTACCAAAATAAGTGGACTGACTAGTATATAGATACAGATGGAATAAAAATTATAAATGTTCAATTTTAGTTCTTACTTTGCTCCTGGAATCCAATCCTCAGATATGTTATTTAAGTTACTTAATAATCTCTTTCCTTTCAGAATGATAAATGCCATTTGATTTATTGATTTTTAATGATAAACAATGTTACTTAGAAGTTAGATGAATAGACTTAAGCTCTGCACCAACTCTTTCCCCAATCATGTGTAGTTAGTTAAAGATGGTCTTTCTTTAGAATGTAGCTTTACCATATCATGCTTTGGTACCAACTCCAGTTCATCATTTGAGTCTAGGTGGGGCTCTGAGACTTCAGCCCCAACCCCAGCTCACCGAATGAGGTCAGAAGAGTCAGCTAAGAATACAACACTACACCTAGGCTCCACTCAGTGCATGTGACCTATACAGCCCTATCTCAATATAATATACAAGGTCGGGACACAGCCACCAAGGATTTCAGTGTTTCGGTGTTTCAGTTTCTATACCCTGCCATCTTCTTTTTACTTTCCCAAGAACAGAGGCTTCCATGGCTTAGAGAGTCTCCATGACTCAACTCCTCCTGTCCTAGGAAAGGGAGTCTACACCTCACAACTCATTCTTTTTGCTTTTTTTGTTTGTTTTTATCATTCTACCTTCTCTCTCTCTCTCTCTCTCTCTCCATATATATCCCTTCTTTATTTCTTAGCTACCAAACTAATCACTAATTCCATTGTGTTTTCTCTTTATTTTCTGACTCATATGCACAATAATACAATACTCCCAATACTATTACTGTACGACTTCTGGGCATATATCCCAAGGACCCTATCACCACCAGCAGAGGTACTTGTACTTCTATTTACATTATAGATCTGTTCACAATGGTGAAGAAATGGAATGAGCCTAGACGCCCATCAATAGATAAGTAGATCAATAAAATATATTTACACACAACAAAATTATATTCCAAAGTTTAAAAAAAAGAATAAAATTGTGAGGTTTGCAGAATGATGGATGCATCTTGAATATATCATTCTGAGTTGGGTAACCCAGGGCTTGAAAGGCAAACACTACATGGCCTCTTTGTATGAGAATCTTATTTATAAATTTTTAGAGTAGTGTATTTACCTTTGGATGATATGATAGGATATGCCAGAAGGATAGGAACAGGACCATTGGAGGGAAAGAGGTAAAGGGTCTTAAGGAAAGGGGACGGTAGAATGCATTGAACATGAAACTTAAGGAGGATATGATGGGGTGAGGAGTCTAAGCAGGACCAGGGGGGAGCATAGCTAGTAGAAAAAGGTTGGAGGAGTAATTCAAAATAAAGAAATATTAGAAAGTGAAGCTGTGGTGGTTTGAATATGTTTAGCTCATGAGAATTAGCACTATTAGGAGTTGTGGCCTTGTTGGAGGAAGTGTGTTACTGTGTAGGTGGGCTTTGAGGTCCCCTAGTACTCAAACTCCACCCAGTGCAGAAGAGAGCCTTCTCCTAGCTGCCTACAGTCTTTTCTTGGCTTCCTTTGTATGCAGATGTAGAACTCTCAGTTCTTCTCCAGCCTCATGTCTGCCTGGGTGATGCTATGCTCATTCTATGATGGTAATGGACTGAACTTTTGAAGCAGTAAGCCAGCCCCAACTAAATGTTTTATGTATAAGATTTGCCTTGGTCATGATGTCTCTTCACAACAATGAAACCCTAACGAAAACAGAAACATATTATTTTATAAACTCACTTAAAAATATAACCTAAAAAAGCTCATATTTGAATAGAGGTACTCTCTATGAATGGTCTTCTAAATAGTCAAGGGTTATTGTACTAAGACTCTAATGCCAAGTGTAATATATCTTCCTACTATGTGTTGGATACCTCATGATGAGATGTGAGATTCATACCTTCCTACGAGATGTAGGGTACTTCAGCTATGAGTTGCTGCCCATGGAAGTCCAAGTGACAGCACCAATGAACTCAGAAAGTTAAAAAAAAATTAAAATAAGACAAAAGAACACAGGTAGTTGAGAGGGGATAGGCTTGGTCATGATAGGGAGGGGCTTGAAATGGAGGCAACAGGATTGGACTTGATCAAAACATATATTCATACATTAAATCCTCACACAGTAAAAAAAATTAAAAAAGAAGAACAGCTAGCATATATTAAACATTCTTCTAAATAAAACCATATAAGACCTCATGGGAGTTCCATGAAAGCACCAGGATGGTTACTGTTTGCAGATAACTATAACAGAATCAAGGAACAGTTATTTGCTAAATTATAGATACCCGGTAAATTTCAGAGTGAGATCCTGTCCCAGAATATTGAAATACCGAGATCTCACTCCATACACATACAATGTATTTTTTCCCAGGAGAATTTATTTATGACTGTTTAATCTCATAAACTGATTATACAATGAGACCCGTCCATCAGAGCCTGGGGGACCTGCACTATAACTCTTTGCTTAGGGAGGTGGTACTGCTGACTGCTGTACTTTGTTGACTGATAATTTCAAATTGAAATTCAGTGATGTGTGGATGAGTTCCTTCAAGGGTATTCTGTGTGACACAAGTGGGAGAGAGAAGAATAACACCAAGATGAGCATGTGCAGGAGTTTGAAGAGTGTGCTGAAGAGCCTGCATCTCGGAGTCTGTTGAGAGCTTGGTCCCTCAACCAATCCAAGGAAAGTTTATGTCAAACCCTAAGAGGGGAATTTAAAGAGTGGTTCTTACATGGGCACTGGAAAAATTTCCTGAACAAAACACCAATGGCTTATGCTCTAAGATCAAGAATCGACAAATGGGATCTCATAAAACTGCAAAGCTTCTGTAAGGCAAAAGGACACTGTGGTTAGGACAAACGGCAAACCAACAGATTGGGAAAGATCTTTACCAATCCTACAACAGATAGAGGCCTTATATCCAAAATATACAAAGAACTCAAGAAGTTAGACCAAGAGGGAGACAAATAACCCTATTAAAAATGGGGTTCAGAGCTAAACAAAAGAATTCACAGCTGAGGAATGCCAATGGTTGAGAAACACCTAAAGAAATGTTCAACATCTTTAGTCATAACGGAAATGCAAATCAAAACAACTCTGAGATTTCACCTCACACCAGTGAGAATGGCTAAGATCAAAAACTCAGGTGAGAGCAGATGCTGGCGAGGATGCGGAGAAAGAGGAACACTCCTCCATTGTTGGTGGGATTGCAGACTGGTACAACCATTCTGGAAATCAGTCTGGAGGTTCCTCAGAAAATTGGACATTGAACTGCCTGAGGATCCAGCTATACCTCTCTTGGGCATATACCCAAAAGATGCCCCAACATATAAAAAAAGACACGTGCTCACTATGTTCATCGCAGCCTTATTTATAATAGCCAGAAGCTGGAAAGAACCCAGATGCCCTTCAACAGAGGAATGGATACAGAAAATGTGGTACATCTACACAATGGAATATTACTCAGCGATCAAAAACAACGACTTTATGAAATTCGTAGGCAAATGGTTGGAACTGGAAAATATCATCCTGAGTGAGCTAACCCAATCACAGAAAGACATACATGGTATGCACTCATTGATAAGTGGCTATTAGCCCAAATGCTTGAATTACCCTAGATGCCTAGAACAAATGAAACTCAAGACAGATGATCAAAATGTGAATGCTTCACTCCTTCTTTAAAAGGGGAACAAGAATACCCTTGGCAGGGAAGAGAGAGGCAAAGATTAAAACAGAGACTGAAGGAACACCCATTCAGAGCCTGCCCCACATGTGGCCCTTACATATACAGCCACCCATTAGAAAAGATGGATGATGCAAAGAAGTGCAGACCGACAGGAGCCGGATGTAGATCACTCCTGAGAGACACAGCCAGAATACAGCAAATACAGAGGCGAATACCAGCAGCAAACCACTGAACTGAGAATGGGACCTCCGTTGAAGGAATCAGAGAAAAGAACTGGAAGAGCTTGAAGGGGCTCGAGACCCCATATGTACAACAATGCCAAGCAACCAGAGCTTCCAGGGACTAAGCCACTACCTAAAGACTATACATGGACTGACCCTGGACTCTGACCTCATAGGTAGCAATGAATATCCTAGTAAGAGCACCAGTGGAAGGGGAAGCCCTGGGTCCTGCTAAGACTGAACCCCCAGTGAACTAGACTGTTGGGGGGAGGGTGGCAATGGGGGAGGGTGGGGAGGGGAACACCCATAAGGAAGGGGAGGGGGGAGGGGATGTTTGCCCGGAAACCGGGAAAGGGAATAACACTCGAAATGTATATAAGAAATAATCAAGTTAATAATAATAATAATAATAAAAAAAAAGAGTGGTTCTTAACCCCTTGAAAAGATGTCACTGCTGCCCCGAGATGATTGTAGGTATAGGGCACTGGTTTAACAGAGGCAACCCTTTTCTGAATCATGGATGACATTCAGTCATGTGAAGGTTGGCTTGGGCACACGGAAGAGATTACAGATGTTGCCAAACACCCAATAAGTAAAGCTATCTCCTATCTTCCTGCCCAAAGAATTACCTGGTTCACTATGCCAGTACTACCTCTGCTGAAACAGTGGAAGAGCAGGCTTTTCTTGGTCTGCATATGCTTCAGCAATTGTTACCCTGATGGGGTGCTAATCTGTAATTATTGACAGGAAGCACTGGGAACCACAGCACTCCAGCAGCAGCAGTCCTGGTGAAGTTCACCATGATGTGTGTTCATTTTTCTATGAGAGTGTCTAAAGAAGTCAGAGGAATTACTTCTTCAGTCATTTATGAAATATTTCCTGTTGACTTCTGAAAGTACGAAAGAATTGGGTAAAATGGAAGTCGGAATTTTATTTTATTTTTTTAACCTTGTATAAGTCTCTCCTGAAATCTCTCAGTCCTGCCTATTTTCCTTCTTTATCCCTTCTTACCCTTGTCTGTTCAACTAAAATATCAGTGCATGTCCTGGATGATGGTCAATCTGTATGCAAGTCTACAGGCCCAAGTGTCATGATGAGATCCCCAGGACGGGGTTGAGAGTTTTGAGAACATTAAGAGATGTCATGTAAGGCACTCAAAGGGCACTGTAAAGCCCTATTCCTGCCCTCATTTTGTTTTCTCCCTGGTTATCAAATGAATGATTTTTTTTCTCTGCCATGCAGGCCCAGAGCATCAGACCAACCCAACCCATCATCTATGGAACTTGTAAAACACCAAGTGAACAATAATCAAACCTTTTTCTTTATGAAATGATTATTGAAGGTATTTATTATAGTAACAGAGTCTAACAGACAATAATCTCATATGATAGATATCTGTATATTATTTAAAATAATAATGATGAAAACTTGGGCAATCCAAGCTCTAACTATATGGATCAGCCAAACTGGTTCAAACAAAGACAGTGGCAGTTTCTTGTGCATCCCCAAATTCGGTATGCATGCACTCTCAGAAATTTGTGCAATTTAATCTCAAGGAGAACCAAATAAAAGAGTAGGGACATATCTGTAGAAGTCTCTCATCTTTAATAGAAAAGAGATTGCCACCTAGAGCACGTGTCCTGCTGACTAATCACCGAGATTATAGTCAGCCCCGCAAAGAGTGGACTTGTCATTAGGACACAAATACTGCACAACAGGAAACACAAGCACTGCCAATCTTTCCTCCCCTTTTGAATAAAACTGGGAGACTTGAAGGAGGTCTTATATATGTGTGTTTTTTTTTTAAAGAAAATCGCCTATATGTTATATTTCTAAGTATGTTTTGAGTAATTATCTTTATGGAATATTTTGCTAGAACCAAAAGCTGCCGAAGAAGCAGAGAGGAGAAGAATAAAAGCAAAATTTTTAGCAGCCTGAATCCAGAGCAAACACGGAGAGGCACGAGGTTACAGACAGTGGCATGAATGTTAATGAACACAGAGCTGTACAGTGGAAATCTGCTAAATGCTTTGCAGGGGAAATTGAGAGGACATTTCCCTAACAGTTTGTTCCTGTTGGTTATAATTTTAAAATCGGCACCGCGGGATGGCCCAGTTCCATCCCAGATTCATATTGGGCAGATGCATTACGATTCCCTACTGAAGTTCTCTGGAAGAGCTGAGACTAATTTAGCACAGTTGTTTTACACAGTATCATCAAGAGCAGCAAGTGAATACCCAAAGCATGTGTGAAGAGCAGAGAACTGATTGCAATTTTACATCCAGGAACTAACCACCCTTTGGAGGTACACAAATTTGTGAGCAAAGGTAAGAGACCACACACAACAGAAGCCACAATAAGCATAAGAGTTAGTGAAATTGGACATCTTACCTTCATTGAACCTGTACCATCATTTTGTTTTGCTTTATAATGAAATAGAAAGCCTCTCATTTTAACTAAGGGATGGCTTGCTTAAAGCTGTCATTATCTTTGGTGCATACTGAGGAGACAGGCATATTGGTACTTTTGGCAGAATTGACATCACAAATCATGAGAGTGACCCTTGTTGGCCATGCCATTCCCAAACTAAGCATATGCTTAGCACTTAATTATTTCAGATGTAGAAGGGATTTTTCCATTTACTTCAAGCTGTTTAATATTAAGCCCTTTTTGCAAAGGTAAGTCTGACACTTATTTATTTATTACTTATTGCTTATCTCTTCAATAAAGGCATATAGGATGTCTCTTGAGAGCAACATGGCACCTGTCTCATTTGAGAATCACTTATCGAGTCACAGAGGTCAAAGTGACACTAATAAATGACCATGCTCACACCCACACACAAACATGCAAAGATCAAGATAAACAACCTCCTGCAAGGTGAATAAATATACAAAATATTAGCAGCATTTTCTTCAAAGAGAAGAGTGTTTGTGAATCATGGAATGTTTTTGCGGTTATTTCTGTAAAATCTCAGAATCCATCCACACAATACAGGCTCACTTTAAAATATGGGCTATAAAAAACAAGGAGTGTTCTCGCTGGATACTGGAGAATCCACTTTGCTTCTTAATTATCATTTCCCAGATGTAGCTTCTTTATCACCTTGGTCCAGGCAACGTCATGAACTCTCATGGGTAGATTTTTTTGGTCCTTTTCTGGTGCCTGAGCTCTTAAGTTCTCCTGGTAATTATCTGGCTAGCACAAAGGCCAGGCTTGCTTGGTCCCATAGAAAGATAACTAATATGAGGAAAAAGAAGGAAAAGCAACAAATATAAAGAAATATCTGCATACTTACAGATATTGAGGAGTGACAAACTGTTGCTGTTTCCAGATACGTGGTTCTTTTGTCCACAAAACAGGACTTGCACCGTGTTAGATGAACAGCGAGCATGAAAGGAATCTTCTCTGCCTTCCACAGTTTTAAATTTATATAAGTGATAGAGAGTCTCAGGAAGAGACAAGATGCATTTAGTTTACTTTTTAGAAAGGTGACACATATGGTCACCAGTGGTGAAGAAGTCTTGCTGATAGAAAGCAGTAAAAGTGAAACAGGAAAAACAAATGATGTATCAGGACTTGGGGTGTGTTTCTATTCCACTCTCTGGTCCCTATGTTGATACCTGCGACAGGAAACAGTAGAAGACAAGTCTCATAATCTCAACTTGAGGTAAAGGGAATTATATTTGTGATTTTACACCTAAATACCACCATATTCTTTCCCATGCTTATCCTTCAGTCTTCCCAGTAAACTTTGAGTCCTCCCATTTTTTCCTTTTTATGCCTGTTTAAATTTGCATTATTTATTCTTAAAAGAATAATTTACTTATAGAATGATATTAATTAAGGCTTGGTAAGTAGTTGAAGAGGGAATACATACAGTGAGTATAGAATATGGCAGAATTAACTAGAGAAGTTGTAGGTTACTGGAATTTTGTCTCATTGTAGGTAGGATTACCTGGAAGGAACTTCATGGTTATCACTGACCTACTTACACATGGTATCATATATAATGTCACTTAATCATCTAGCGTATCTTTATGTATACTTTTAGTAAATACACACACACACACACACACACACACACACACACACACACACACACGGGGAGCCAGTTTTAGAGGTGGGAAACAAAGAGATTCATGGAAGAAATCATCTTAGGAAATGGTGGGAGTTTTAAAATCAGTGAACAGGATAGAAGTGGGGTGAGCAGAAATGGGGAGGAAATTTTTGGAGAGAAAAAATAGAACAGAGGACAGATCCTTAAGGGACATTAGCAGAGGTGGGCACAGAAGGGGGCATGGCAGGAGATTTACAAGAATTGATTGGAAATTTAGAAGAAGAATAGAGAAAAGAGAGTTTTTTAAAAAGAGTGGACTTGGTAGGCAATGCCTCTGTCTGCGAGAGGTCAAGTTATTTAAGGATAAAAGGAGCTTTGAATTTGCCCCTTTGAAGCCTGTTCTGTGCACTATTAGTGTGGTGATAGTGGTAGAAAACTCGGGGCCAAGCTGAGGGCTAAGTTGAAGGGAAGGGGAGGGAGTGGAGATGTGGAGTAGCTGCCTTAAGGGAGGCTGGCTCTACTCTGAGGGTTTCAGTGCAGGGAAGAGTTGCAGGGGTCAGGAGCCCGAGGAGAAACAGACTGGTGGAGTTTCCTGTTCTCTCGGCAGAGAAAAATGTTTTATCATTTTGTTTATACATAAAAGCTGAGGGGAAGGAACCTGTGAAGTTGGTGCAGATACAGAAGAAAGGGCATAATAGTGAATATGATCTTAAAGAATGATGGAGGAGAGGAGTCATGGGTACCAGGAAAAAGACGAGAAAGGATGCTGCCTTGCCATGCATTGCTGCAAGGTTTGAAATTCTGGGGAGTCTGCAGGGGAGAAAACTTGAAGCAGAGACTGAGGAGGCATGGCAAGGGTGCCCTGCTATTCCTCCTGTGGAACTGGGGCAGACTTATGGTTTTATTTGTGTTTTCATAAAGTAGAAATCAGTAAATGTAGTCCATCTGCATAATATGACTTTGTACTGACATCAGCCTCGCTGTGGTGCCTTCTTCAAAATTAACAGATAGAGGCATAAAGCAATACAAAGTCATTTCCTTTAATTTACTGTATTTCATATGCTCAACATGGCATTTGCAATTGATGTTCCTTTTTGTGTTATGATAACTGTTTCCATATTACCATTCTTGCTTCCAGATATTCACCATGCTAGAAAATAAAAAGATTTGCAGACTCCATTGCAATTTTATATATGTGTATAATAAATAATGTATGTATACACACATACACACACATATATAACAATGTATATTCGTGGAAATGAGACATGCAAGGTTATACGTTTCTTAGCTATATTCATCTGATCATATGTTGAGGGAGAGGAGAGATCATATCATGAGTTAGAGGAGAGAGAGCCAGAAGAGAGAACTTACATAATTTTAAAGAACAATCAAGTAAATCAAATGAAGACAAAATGGAATGGAGTACAAAATAGCTATCAGGCGAAGTTGAATAGAAAGTAAAAGGCTTTAGGCTTTCATATGTCATAAGGGTTAGAACTCCAACCCCCAGGACAGAAAACCCATGTTTTTTTCTTGTCTCATTTTTTCCAACTTTTCTTTCACCTTCTAATTCCTTCTTCCTTTTCTTTTCTCTTTATATGATGAGATTCTCTGTCTGGATGTCACAATACCTAACGAAAGAGAAATCCAATCCTCATAGAGACATGGTCGTCCCTGATTTCACTATCTAGTGCAGTGTGGGTAGTTGATATGCACAGGAAATAATATCAAGGCAAAATAAGATGTGTACATACTCAGTAAAAGTGAATGGTTTTCCAGAACAATTTCAGTCCATGGTTGGCTGAACTTAAGTCTATGGAGCCCTCAGAAGCAACCGTAAATGCAGCAGAGGTGGGAAGTGATCTTTATTCCCCAGAACATATCGATTTCTCTCAGGGCTGAAAGCAAGGCACTTGCTTGTATGTGTCTCACACTAGCGAATGCCACCTCCAGATACTTCAGTTAAAATACAAAGATCTTTTATGACTTAACCATTTTCTGTCTCCAGGAATAAACCAAACTGTCTTTACATATGAATTCAAAACTAAGAGCTCATCAAGAGGACTCTGTGGGTAAAATCACTTTCTGTGTAAGCCCTGGTGACTGGAATTCATCCTAGAACCCCGTGTAAAGGTGAGAAGAGAGAAGTGACCCAACTCTGCAAAGTTGACCTCTGACCTCTGTAGAGAGCTGGGACTTGCCGAGCCTCAAAGATAGCACTGTTTTCCGCCTTCCACCCTCCCAATGGTGAGCGCTCCTTGCAGTAAACAAGTCCTTATTTGGCTATGTCTGCCTGGCCCACTACCTTCCGCATAGTGACAGCCTATCTACATGACCCACGTGGCTTGCTAGGACTGGCCAGTGCTAGCTATTTAAGTGTGGTGCAGGGCGTTCCCCCGGGAGAAGAAGAGAGAGAGAGAGTCAGAAGGGAGAGAGTCAGAAGGGAGAGAGTCAGAAGAGAGAGAGTTAGAAGAGAGAGAGTTAGAGGAGAGAGAGCCAGAAGAGAGAGAGGTCAGAAGATTGAATCAAGGTTCCTGAATAAAACTGCTTGAAGAAGATCTCCTGTGGTCGTGTCTTCCTTGCTGGTCGAGGTTGGGCACGGCAGACCTCCACAAACCCAATACGGCACACATGTTGTCTACACACACATCATACACCCTCAGTATCCCAAACACTAATAATAACAACAATAAAAGACCTTAAAAGTAATCATCTTATTTTCTGGATCCTGTTGATTTGCATTTTGATAAAGAACTGAGTATTTCCTGAAAGCAATAATTTATCTCAGGAAAAGTAGGGTGATTTATATGTGACTCTGATCTCACCCTCTTACAAGCTACTGCTTGGTGTGTGTGCCAAAGACTGTAATCAGGGGGAAAAGAGCTGTATGGCCCTGAATTTACATCGCTGTGGTGTTGTTTATAAGATGTTGTGATTAGGTTCTCCTCTGAAGGTTCTGAAGACCTTGAAATTTCTTAGGAAAAAGGGAGCATGCTAAGTGTATTACCTTAATATTATATCCCAGATGCCTGGGTTTCATTGAGTAAGTTTCTTCTGGGGTATGCATGTTCTCTGTTATTTCACTGTATATAATACTGAGGGGCTAACAGAGTAAGTCCCTGTGTCATCACTATGTAGCACGCATGAATGGCTCAGAGAGTAGTGTGGCTAGTCAGGGGAGAGAAGCAGTTTCCCATAGGTAGGATTTCTTCAGAAAGTGGAGCTGGCTGATCATCAGGGGAATGAGGTTTACTCCTTCATTTTTTAAATTGTCCAAAACACCCTTGTCTGGTAAAACACTTTGACACTGTGCCTTTTCATGTGGAAGCTACAAGCAGACTCTCCAAGAGGCACATCAAAGGCCTTTCATGTCTCTAAGAGTCTGTTCATTTGCTAAGTTCATTCACACGGAATTTCTTGGCCTCCTTGCATAAGTAACATGTCTGGGTTGCTCAAAAATATGACATTTTATTCTTTTCCTTCAGACTTATGGAAAGTTCATGAAAGCAAAATTCTAGCCTTACATTTTAAAAGAGCAGGGTTTTGTCTTGCAAACGAGATTGTCAAATATAATAAATATAATTTGAATTCAGAAGTATTTTATTTCGTTGCTTCTTTAAATCTTCCAGTTAGACAAACAAAGTTGATTATCATGGTATTTCTACAAAGTGTATATCTGGGGTATACTGTTCTCAAATAATATGAGAAAATACTTTTCTATTTAAATAGGATTATATGAATTAGTTGTCTAAATCTTTTCCAATCACCCAAAGGTATGTATGTATGTATGTATGTATGTATGTATGTATGTATTTGTTTATTTTAGAATACAGAAATAGTGTATTTCTACTTTGAGCCTACTTGTACATAAATCATCAGTATTTCCTATATTAGTCAATTAGGTACAAAGTTTCAGATACTTACACACTTAACTATCATTCACTCAGTACCAAATTAGGATCAGAAATTAATAAGTAAATTGCTTTCTTTCATGCAACATTCTCTGCAGCAAAGCGTATATCCCTTCTGTCTGTAGATAAGAATTCTGCAAGTTCAGATGGTGAGCAATTTAACATGCAGCCTGTATGTGCTAGCATTAAGATCCATCTCCAATCTCCCACTTCAATACTCCTTCCCCACCAACCCAAGAATGCCCTCTCTATGGTTTCAAGTTATCATGTCTGGCATATGACACAGAGAATAAAGCCACACAATAGCACAGTTCCTTGCAACAGAAACAGAAAGCCATTTTACATACTCGAGAAACAGAAAGTGTCGGGTCCTGTTAACACATAGGGAGTTCCGTGACTTCCCAAGAGCGTTCTTTCTATGGATACAGTTGTCAATACCATAAGTGAATGTGATGAAAGCCAGTCATGCTGCCTCAAACATAAGCTCACCACCAGGCCTTCTGAAGTCTTCCCAACAAATACTTGCTGGTGCATAAACACAAAATCTCGGCTCTGCTGGGGATCCTTGACTCTGAGACACATGTTGGAAGTATATGCAGACACCACTTACAGAGTGATTCTAGAGGGGAGAAAGACATTTTCATGTGGGTATTGGATTTTCATGCATATAGTGTTAAGAATGCTCCGTTTCAAAGTAGGAATTCATGTTAGAAATAGTGTATCTCATTAAAGACTGGTTCTATTTGCACAGTAATAATACAAAATCCAGCCAAATTCTGGCTAACTTTTAATTAAGAAAGCAGCATGGTGTATTTTCAAATACCCCATAGCTGGTTATCTGATGATGAGATTAGTCTGTACGACAAATGCCCAGGTCAAATGGATCGGGTGGTTCTCAGGAGGGGTTTTAATTACTGGACAGAGGACAGGGAATAGTTAACCTCCACTCTGATTGTAGGCACTTCTATGTAAATCTACCCTTGAGAACTGCTCAAAGCATAGCATAGGGCATAAAAGAAAGATCTCATATTCAATGATATGCACCCTTCCACTGTTCCTTCCTGCTGTCTTTCTGTCTTTCTGTTGATGATACGTGGCAGAGCCACGTTGAAAACATAGAAGATTCCAGTATTAAACAATGGGTAGGTCCCGTCATTTAAAAAAGTGTTCCAACATTTGATTGTCTTGATCATCACTGAACGGAAGTAAAACCCTTCAAATAAATATTACTTTTTTGTGTGATACAGATTTTTTATATTCCTGTGACAACTTAGAAATATGATTAGTGTCTACAGGGTAATTATTTTAATCTGCTTATCATAAAGTCTCTAATCATGTTTAAAATTATAGTGAAGTCATTATCATGTACGTCTTTTATTAGAACTGGCACAGTATTCCTTGATTTCTACCTCAGTGTCCTTTCCTCTTGCTATGATAAAATTCTTTGAAAAGAGCAACTTGGGGGAGAAAGCACTTATCTTAGCTTACGGTTTATGGTACACTTCAACATATCAAGGAAGTCAAGGCAATAGGACCTTGAAGCAGCTGGTCACATGACATCCATCATCAAGACACAGAGGGATGTATACATGCTCGTGCTCTGATGGCTTTCCCCGCCCTAGACAGCCGTCTCAGCTCTGAGAATGAGTATCACCAACAATAGGAAGATCTTGTCACCCCAGTTAGCGTAATTAAAATAACTCCCCACTGGCATGCCAACAGGCTTGATTCCTGGATGATTCTCTCAAGTTGATGACAAACATGGACCATCGCAAAATTCTATTTAAAATAACCTTTTAATTTCTAAAATGAATAGTTGTTGGTTTATTTGATCATGTCATTGCTTTTTAGAAAACTTTTGTTTGCATTCAATCAATATATTAGTAGTTGTGTTTGCACAAATCATGTTCAGAACAATAAAAATGTCCTGTGTTTCCATTATAGAATAATGCATGTACAGAATACTAATCTTTCAGACAGTAATTCTTGAGAATACAGGGCAGTCTCTAGGCTTTGGCTGGTTTGACTGAGACAGCAAACCTTTTAAGGAAATCAGAGCAGAGACCCAGAGGAAAGCAGAGGAAGCACATGTCAGATGAATATTCTGGAAAATAGCACGCACAGAACCTACTTCAGTGGTACTAGGTAAGAGTGATTCTTGAGCTATAAAAAAATTCCTCCCAAATCCCCAAAAAGCAGACAAACAAGCAAAACCAAAACAAAACCAGAACAAACAAACAAACAAAAAAACGTACTAAATAAACTCTAGCTTTAGAGAAAACATGAACAAAATTTCACGTAGTTGACAACTGACAACTGCGTGCCTAGGTGGATGTACTGGCCTGCAAAGTAGATGCACACACATAACATACCGTCGTAAACACGTCCCGTTGTTTTATTGAGAATATCTTACCAGTAAAAACACATATGCAGTCTGTGTTGACTATGAGCTCAGTTGTATTGTACGGAGAGTTGAAACTATGTGCACCTACTGATACGGTGTGCAGATATGGCACAAGCATACTGTTCCTGAGATGTCTTTAAAACAGAGAGAGGGAATGCTGGGGCGAGAGCAAGATGAACTCGCTAAGTGGGTATTTGAAAACTGGGCAGGAATACATGAGAGAAATGCAAAGCATCAGGAGAGAATCCGTTAAGGAGCTGTTTCTATGGAGTCAGCTTCACTGGCAAATGGAGGCTTCAGAACTTGCCAATGGTTGTGGTGTGTATGAAGTACACAGTTGTATTCAAGCTCCTGTTCTCTCAAAAAACACAGGGTTCTAGTCTTTGTTTATTAGACAAATAATGGAGGATTTCTACTAATTGCTACACAACTAATATAAATACATGTCTGGACAATGTTTACTTTTAAGTGAAAAATTTCATCCTTTAAAGCATTCTCATAATTACAATTGTATTAATTTATACCTCTAATCAAATACTGCTTGACTTATACATATGCATGTAAATGCATATAAAATATATGAATGCATATATCTGCATGGATTATGTATTTATAATGGTTATTAATTTTATATAGTCACAATCCAGATTGTGCAAAAACATACTGTGCTTATTTATTTAACATCCTACTCAGCTCATGGGTTTTCAGATCTGCCTAATTGTAGAAGGCTGTTCCGGACATTTTCAGGGACAGGATCACATCCAATTAACTTTGTAGTGCTAGGCCTCCAGGTCAGGGTCTTACAAATGCTAGGTAAGCGCTCTAATACTGAGTCGCATCCTTAGCCACATCTAGTTTTAAATGTCACCATTTTAGGTTGACTAACTTGGTTTAGGATTTATCCCTACTTCCATACTCACCCTTGTTTCCTTTGGTGGCACTTACCTTTTGGAGACTTCTCTAAATGTTTGATAGGAGGAGCGGGGTGTAACGCATGCCTCTGGCTTCTGATGGCTGCTGATCTCTACTGACCTCTGCTGAGGATGAACTCTTCCCTAGAGCTGCCTAGTG
Source organism: Rattus rattus (assembly GCF_011064425.1). Taxonomy (NCBI): domain Eukaryota; kingdom Metazoa; phylum Chordata; class Mammalia; order Rodentia; family Muridae; genus Rattus; species Rattus rattus. The sequence goes on along the minus strand of NC_046156.1, from coordinate 167,675,679 downwards.
TTCCTGCTGCCTCTCAGCTCCTTCCGTCTGAAGGGCAGTACATCTATATTGGCAGCCGGTTGGCAGCATGTAGGATTTTTTGTTTTTCTCTTGTCTAAGACTGGGGATTCTTGTGTTTTACTAACCTTCCCCATTTATTTCAGGATCTGGGTGATTTCTCAGCACACATAGGAGAGAAAAGGGTGCTCTGTGATATGGGTTCATAGAACATTCAACTGGATGCATACATCTGGCATCGGATAGTCTTAATGGATTCTAGTGTCTTAATAGGGCTTGCTGTCCCTTGATAAAATCTGAAAAATGAAGCAGGGGATCCTCTGTTCTGGATTCTCTCTTGACTTCTATTGCCTTATTCTTTTCTCCCGTTGAGTATTTACCCAGGCTCAAGGATTTACAGAGAACTTCTTGGCAACTAAGCCTCAAAGAAATCCACTCTATATATCTTTTCATGCTTGACCTATTAGGCTGTAAAAGGGAATTGTCCTTATTCATCTACAGTTTGGTCTGGGACATTATCTTTAAGTTCTTATTCCTATGAACTTGTGTCCTTGGTATTTAAAGCTAAGAAATTGGACTTCATAAGCGTACCCCATCACCATCACCAATGCAGTCCTAGAAACCAAAAGCCAGGGTGTAGCCATGGCTACCTCTCCTGTCTGTTTGCTAAACTTACTTGGTATCTGAAAGTTCCAAAGTTTGCTCTTTGTTCTTGCTGGAAATCTTAGCCATAAAGTCACAGAAAGCCTCTGCTCTTGAGTGGCAAATTTTTGTTTTAAAACTATATATTTTAAATCATCAATATTACTTTTTTATCAATATTACTTTCTTCTATCTACAGATGACTATGTATTTAAGTTTAATGGGACTTATTAGACTTTTGTTTCTCTGAGAACAAATTTTTTTTCTATGCCAGCAACATGGGCTTCTGTTGGGAATACAGGGAACATCTATTTTCTTGGTAGACCCTACACACTGGCCCTATTAGAGAAGACTTTAGGTTGATATCTTATTATTTATGTCTAATTAGAAGTTTTAATGGATTTTTTTTCAGAGAAGAGACTATTTAGGAAACTTCTGGAGATATGAGGGTCAGTAGTGCAAACTAAATCTATTATTAGCTAGAATGAAATTGCTAGACAAAAGCAAGCAAGAGGTGAAAGATTGGTGCTGTGAAATCTCAACAGAAAATAAAGCAAAAAAGGCTGATTCTCTGTTCTTAAGTTTGTGGCTTTCAGTTCTACATAGCCATGTAACCTATGTGATTCTCAACAGTTACCTGTGTCTCAGGATCCACAAGTCTTTCTATAAAATGGGACAGCAATGTCAAACCTAGCATGCTAAATATACAGAACTGGAAGCTATGTTCTATAACTTGTCATATAACTTAATTAAATTAATATTTTCTATGATTTTGAGAATTTCATACATGTATATAATGAAATAAAATTATTATCCAAATAAAATTATTATTTCTATCCCTCACTACCTACCTTTAGTTCTCTTATTCCTTTCCTAATGAACACCCCCTCCAACTTCATGTTTCTTTTCTTATAATTGGATATTTTCTTTATTTTCATTTCAAATGTTAGCCCCTTTCCAGTTTCCCCTCTGGAAACCCCTATCCTCTCTCTCCTCCCCCTGCTTCTATGAGGGCGCACCCCCACCAACCCACCTACTCTCTCCCACCTCCCCGCCCTGGCATTCCCCTTCACTGGGGCACCGAGCCGTCACAGGACCAAAGGCCTTTCCTACCATTCTGCCTGACAAGAACATCCTCTGCTACATATGCAGCTGGAGCCATGGTAGCTCCATGTGTACTCTTTGGTTGGTGGTTTAGTCTCTGGGAGCTCTGGGGTGTCTGGTTGGTCAATGGTTGTTCTTCATATGGGGTTTGTTAGATTTATTTGTAATTATATGTATGTATATCTTTGTGCAGATGAGTGCAGGTACCTGCAAAGACCAGAGGCATTCCTTTTCCCTGGATTTGGAATTAAAAGAAGTTGTAAGCCACCAAGGGTGGGTACTGGGAACTGAACTTCCTTGTCTTATAAGCCCAGAGCTGCTGCGGTCTCTGATGGTCATCTCACAGAACTGACTTCTCCAAAATGCTGTGGTCTTCCCTGCAGCTGGGCTACACCTTCACCATAAGTCTCTCTGGATGTTCTTCAGGCATTTTAGTCCTGACACACATTCTTGCCTTCAAAACTGGTTGTATGTGCTTGACTCTTCCACATGACCATATCTGACTACTAGATATCACCTTTACCTGGACCACTGCTTCTTTATGCTGATTCTCAGGAAACAGTTCTCCCAAGATTTCATCTCAATTATTGGTCTCTTCTTCTTTTTTTTCTTTTTTTCGGAGCTGGGGACAGAACCTAGGCAAGCACTCTACCACTGAGCTAAATCCCCAACCCCTCTGGTCTCTTCTTAAATTACTTTAGTTTCTCAGTTCCTGATAACCAGCATCCATTGTCCCAGCAAAGCAAAGGTTGCGTGTCAGTGATTCTTAATTCAAATATAGTACAGGCAAGATAGTCTTTAAGGACTTCTCAACATTGTCTCTGAAGCATCATCAGGCTTCCATCATCTGCACTTCTTTTAGCATTATCATCTAAATTCCTATAGTAGTTCACAATGCTCTGAACACTCAATGGACTTTTCAAGTCCAAATACCCAAAGTCCTCCCACACTTTCTCCACAAACAAGGTCAGGTTTGTCACAGCAATGTCCCATAAACCTAATACAATATTCTGTCTTAGTTAGGGTTTCTTAGTGCTATAAAAAAGACCAGGTAATATTCTATCACAGAGGGATATAAGGGCAGGGACTCAGGATAGGAGCCTGGAGGCCGGAAATGATACAGAAACATTGAAGGAGCGCCTCTTACTAGCTTGTTACCTGTCACTTGCTTAGCTCCCTTCCTTAAGCAACTCAGAACCATTTGTCCAGGGGTACCACCACCTAGAGTGGGCTCGGGCTTTCCCATCAATCACTAGTCAGGAAAATGCTTCACAGGTTTGTCCACAGCCCACAGTGCTGCCACCAGTTTGGTGTTAGCATTTTTCTTCAATTGAGGGTCTTTCTTCCCAAATGACTATAACTTGTGTCAAGTTGACAAAACTTTAGGCATTGCAAAGACAAAGGTTTCATTGAGTTGTTGGAGTCTGTTGGTGTCTTGCCCATCTTAAGAAATGGGCAGAGGGCAGAGGTGTGATAGGATTAATCTTGACCTGAACTTGTTCTTTTATTTTCCCCATAGATGACTTCAACGATTCCCTATATCACTGTGGTTTTGGTGAATAACACATCCCAGTTACACAGGCAGGAAAACGCAGATGAAATTGACGCATTATTTAATTAACGAAGGGTAAGCTCAGCTAACTTCAGTCCCAATATTTGAATATATCTTATCTGTACAGCAGCATTCTGCATGACAGTGCTCGCACAAAATCAATGACTAATAATTGTGAGTTGCCAACCTAAAGCTTTGTTGAGTAATATTACAGGAGAAAAGGCTAACGAATGGCCCAATTCATTTTTGAACATTGTTTTAGGGAATAATTCTTTTGTGGATCCCAATGTATCTCTTTTATCCTTCGAGTATAACTTTGATTTTTGAGGAGTATGAAAACATGTCTCCTATCTTAATATTTCTGCAGATATGGTAATGAGTTTTTCATCAGCATTCCACTACAAAATTGCCTTGAGAGGTTCAATCGATGCTATCTTTTTGAGGAGATAAATGGAGAAAACTCAGCCAGGAGAAAATGAAGGCCACCTCTTCAAGTGCTCTCCATCACTCGGGTTTAGTGTAGCTCATTATGGATGGTGGTTTGTGTACTGCCGAGCAGACCTTGTAGAGAGGGGATGAGGACTGTGCTCTAATGTGTTTTCCTTTCAAACATGAGAAGCAGACTTTCTTGGCATGAGGAACCTCAGTATGTTTATTGCCTATAATGTTAAGGCTGGTTGCTCTTCAGAATTTTGGGTTTGAGGTTTCTGATTCTGAAAATAATTGCACGATTGCTGTAGAGCCTTTAAGAGATTTCCTTTATGGAAATCACACCCCTCCGTCCATCACCTAAGAGAAATCTGTTTTTCACATCTGGAGATGTGTCAACTGAGAAACGCTCCCAACAAATTAGCCTATGGGTAAGCCTGTGGAGCATTTTCTTCATTCATGACAGAAGTAAGAAGGCCTAACTCACTGTGGGTTGTTCTGAGTTGTCTAAGAAAGCAGGGTAAGCCTGCTACGAGGAGCAAGCCAGGAAGCAACATGGTGTTTACCAGGTTTCGTCCCTTTACCCTGTAGGGTTGGGTACTCAGCAGAAAATAATGCAGATTGAAACTGTCATCTTGATGACCACACATGTCTTTCACACATCCTCAGGAGCTCCAGATGGAGAAGGCTTAGTAAGTGGGTTTTTATTAGAAATCATAATATGGACTGATAGCACTAGGGGAAGAGCTAAGTCATCCTTTAAATGAATCCATGTCACAGATGTTGGCTCCTGTCTGGCTCTTTTTGTATTTTGCTTGATATTCTGAATATGATAAAAATCATCAAAAAAATCATCTGTCTTCCCCATTTCTCTTACTGGTTTTAAATATATCTATAGTTTCTTTGAGTCCTCCTTAGGAAAGATAGTTGTTAAGGAACATAATAGAAATGAAGAGACCTTAGGACTAAAAACACATACCGGACTTAGAATTTAAAAACTATCCATATACACCCTGACTCTATCCTTTTGTTTGACTATAGTTCACAACCTCAGTGTTGTCTCTAAACCAAGCAGATTGTGTAGGCACTGGAGTTTTACAGAGGGATATGTAGAAATGTCATTTTATTCACACTGGGTGGGGATTTCAGCCCTTAATAGTAGTGTTCCACATATGGTAGGTATACAACACGTAGTATGATTCCAAGCTGCTATTCTCTTGACCTGTTTCTAACATTAGATAGAGAGGGGAAAAAGGAGCATCATCATCACCATCACCATCACCACCACCACCACCACCACCATCATCATCACCAAAACACTAAAGGAGGATGGGCTAAGATAAAAGCAGTGGATTCATTCCCTATTGTATCAGAACCTAAAAGTAGAGGAAATGTGAGGCAACGGAGAAAGAAAAGGGAGGATCAATGATATTTCCTCCTCCTAAGGGAGTGTCTTAGTTCATTTCCTGTTGTTGTGATGAAGTGCTTAGACCAAAAACAAAACAAGACAAAACAAAACAAAACAAAACAAAAAACTTAGGGGAGAAAGAGTGTTTGACTCAATTTCAGGTTACAGTGCAGCATTGTAAGAAAGTCAGTCAAGGCAGTAGGAAGTTGAAACAGCTGGTCACATCTACAGTAAGGAGCAGAGGGCATCAATTAATGTCTGCAGCCTAGTTTGCTGGCCACTTTCTCCACTGTTACACAGCCTAGGTGCTTTGGGAATGGTGCCACCAATAATGGATAGGTCTTAACACCTTGATTAACATAGTCAAGGAACCCCCTACCCAGATTCGTCCAAAGGCCCACCTATTCTGGACAATCTGTCATTGAGATCACCTTTCCAGGTGATACTAGACTATGTCAAAGTGACAAAGCTGAGCACCATAGAGGCTCTCAGGAAGAAAGGGATGTTTGAAGATTCATGTCACTAACATCCAGTATTCTCCTTGGATGATGCTGGGCATAAAAGTTGTCATCAACCATATGAGAGGATGAAGTATGCTAACAAACTGGAAACCATCTGGTTAAATCCAATTTGTGGTCATGCTTTTTTTCTGAATTTTTTATACACACACACACACACACACACACACACACACACCTCCTTACTTACATTTCACTAAGAAATATAAAATTCTTGCTTTTCTTTAAAAACTTAAAATTCTGCCAAACTAGTGAAGAACACATCCCTACAGTGAAACAGACACAGTGACTGGAGACCACTTCCTTTTGTGGTCACTGTACTTATTTCCTTCTTTTCCTCTCCTACCTTACTGCCTAGATAGCTTGTCTGGGTAGCGCTTCAAGCTCTTGATGAAGCCTACAGAACAACGAGCATAGTATTGCACCAGTGATTTAATTTTCGAGAATTGATATTTTGAATGTGGGCTTTGGCCTGATGCCATAGGCTCTGCCTCGAAAAGGTGGTTCTAGAACTCACCTCCAAGTTTACTCTAGGAATATTCTGATCAGTACATTGGGCATCTTATAAGCATGGTGGTTAAGAGGGTGAACTATGGGGCCAGAGTACCTGGGCTTTGATCCCAGCTCTTGCATCTCCTCCATGAGACTGGAGGTTTGGACCTGCTGATTCCAAGTCCTCTTCTGTAACATGGATGTCGCAGTGTTTTTATTTAGGACTGTTGTTAAGCTGTGATATATTAATTTATGTAAAATGCATAAGATAACGTTCAGCAGACTCATGCGTAGCAAGTGATATTTCCTCCAATATTACCCCCCTCTGTCTCAGACATAGGAATATTTGCACCTGTTTTTACAGTTTCTATTTTATGGAGAACTAAACCTTGTAATGTGTCACATCTGTGCCCTTTTATTGGCTGCTGGAAAGCGTTGTGTCAGATGCAATGTGGTTAATTTGTAAATAAAATAAATACCCTGTCCTGCTTCCGTCTTATATTCTTCACCTCCTTGTATAATCAATTAATTAATCTTATTCTGCTGTTGTATCTGCATCATTGCAATTCATTTAAATCACATTTTGCAAACACAGAAGCTCTAAAAGTAACCCTAAAACAAACGTGTGAGCTCCACTAAGGAGGCAAACGTGTCCAGGAAGCCTAATCGTTTTCTGACATGAATTTCACATGATGTTGACATTCTGAGCCTTCGTATATTTTCAGCTCTGTCTTTTAGCTTTAAGATAAACCAATTCAGTCATCTCCCATAGAAATATTCTAGCACATTCCCCAGGTCACATTACTTCTCAGATGTCTTCAAATGTGTTACATTGTTGCAAATAGATTTTTAGGTTGTCTTTAAACTTCACATCAGAGCTTTCCATGTCCATCTGGCCTTTTATAGATCACCAAAGGCAATTGTTTGAGTGTTTAAATTTATTTTCTATTATACATATGTGTGCAAAGGAGGTTGTTTTATTGGTAAATTCTATCTGGATATGGCCTGCCTTCTAAAGTTAACTTAAGAGACTTCATTGAGTGCTTGGGGAATTTTCCTGTAACCATTTGAAACAATGGATATGGGAAATTTTTATGATCGTCTATTCTTGAGACTAATAGATTCTGCGGGAGTTTAGTTCATTCATCTCCATTGGGGAGTATGTATGTGAGATGGTTGTCGGGATCTTAGCAGCCATTTTAAAGCAAGGGCACAGAATACGCACCATTGGTATTTATTTATTTGTTTATTTATTTTTACAAGAGCACAAATCTACTTTTATTTATTTACTCTCCATTAGTTTAAATCCGGGATGGGCACAGCATCACATGAATTCTGTGTTCAATGGCTTTTGCAGGAAGGTTGCTTTGAAATTTGGCAAGAACCGTGCCACTGTTTCCATGGGCCGAGTTACTTTTCCCAGATCACTCTGGTTTTGTTTGGTTTGCCTCCAGGAGTCACTGTATTTTGTTTTGTTTTGTTTTGTTTTCTACACATAAGCACATCTCTTGCCTAAGTAGAACTCAGTTTCATCTTGAGCATAAATGCCTTCAATTTTAAGAAGAGCCGTGTGCTCTCTTTGTTTCTGGGGACTTCGCTTGTAGCCAGCAAATGGCCTTGCACCACAGCCTTCCAGACATACTTGTTTTTTTTTGGAGTCCTGTTCCCTGAAGGCCTCCACAGGCGCCACATTGGTATTTAATATGAACAATTGGCTACCAAAATGACGCAGGAGCTGGAGAAGCAATAGGGATAAAACAGTATCACTAAGAACCTGTGTAACCTAAACACACCACCAGTGTTGTTAGAACACTGTTTGGGGAGGATGCAAGGACCTTATAGTATTGTTAATATCTCTTCTACCTTTCAGGCAACTGCCTTCTAAGGGCTAGACTAGGATACATGTAGGCTGACAAGGGATTCTGGGAAGTGTAGTTTTCAGTTATCATCTATTCCAATCCAGGGGAGACTACAGACTGTTCTCTTTGGAATGCTTCTCTGCCTGCAACCGTTCTTTTCATCACGATACTTTGTTACACATTCCTTTTATGTGATGGTGTGCATTCTAACTTTTAAAACATTTTAAACTTTGTACAAATATTTGTAATCCAAAGTCGATACTCATCAATATCAGAAATACTTATATGAGCTACTCATAGAAATCTAACTAGAGATATTTTAGGATATTTTATTGGCATTTATCTAGATTTGTTAATCTTAAAATTTCGACTAGGGGAAATAATTAATATTTTGGCCCATTATTTTAGCTTTTGGAACCTCACATTTTCTTACAGAGATGAAAAAAAATTAATTCCTATATCTAAACATTTTCTCAGCTTTATTAAATCTTAAATTTTATTTTAGTTTGCAGATTTTAATAAACATGCATTAAAAAACTGTTTAATTTTCATCTATGTAAAAACCTGTGGTTGGTTGATCAACTTTTGTTTAGATTGCCAAAACATTAAGAAAAATGGGGACAAATTGACATTTACCATAAAATGCAGCCAGAGTGACCAACACATTCAAGGAGCAGATACAAAAGTTCCCTGAATTGCACAAGTGTAACTTAGGTGGTGAGTCAACAGAATCTGAATAGAATGCTCCCATTTCTCCACAGCCCTTTGTCCCCAGCAGGGTTTCTTGTCATTTTGGCAATGGTTGACAGGACTCAGTTGAGCCCTGACATGTACTGTTTCTCCTGTAAGTGTTTCTGACATCAGTGGTATAGTCCTGGAGGCTTTTGACAAGTTTGTCAACCTAATGAATGGGCAACTCAGCCTTAAAACCACAGTAAAGGTCTTGTACGTTGTTCAAGGGAGGAGGGTGGGGTTCTGGGTAACCACATAATGGTTTGGAAGCTGTTCTGCTTGTCTGCTTGCTGATGACCCGTCAACAGACAAATATACAGTTTTAAAAACAAAAATCTAGCTTTAGCAGTGTATTGTTGCATATGCTTTGTAACTAAGTACAGTTTTAAAAGGCTGCTGTCTTCTCAATTGCTTCTCATCCCCTCTCTCTCTCTCTCTCTCTCTCTCTCTCTCTCGCTATAGTTACAAGGTTCAACCATTAGGTTTCTGATCCTCTGAAAGATTTACATTCCTGTGGGGAATGTGTCCCAGTATATGGAACACTAATTATTAAGTAGCTTTGAGGAAGTGAGGAGGATTAACCAGAGTACTTACAATTGCCTGGGAGTTTTTGCTTCAGGGATAGTGGTCTATATAAAAATTCGCGTCACCAGCCAGAACATGGCAAATACATAGGAGAATGCCAGCAGCAAACCACTGAACTGAGAACGGGACTCCCATTGAAGGAATCAGAGAAAGGACTGGAAGAGCTGAAGGAGCTCGAGACCCTATATGAACAACAATGCCAACCAACCAGAGCTTCCAGGGACTAAGCCACTACCCAAAGACTACACATGGACTGACCCTGGGCTCCAACCGAATAGGTAGCAATGAATAGCCTAGTAAGAGCACCAGTGGAAGGGGAAGCCCTTGGTCCTGGTAAGACTGAACACCCAGTGAACGTGATTGTTGGGGGGAGGGCGGTAATGGGGAGAGGATGGGGAGGGGAACATCCATATATAAGGGGAGGAGCTAGGGGGATGTTTGCCTGGAAATTGGAAAAGTTAATAACAATTGAAATGTAAATAAGAAATACCCAATTTAATAAAGATGGAGAAAAAATAAATAAATGCATATAAAAAATTCATGTCACATTGAAAACACACATAAAAAACACACCCATGATTAATAATACTCAAAATTGAGTTTGCTAAAAATATTATTTGCATATCTACAAACTATCAAAATAAAATTATATTTTACCATTATTATTCTACCTTAGGAATTTATATTTAAGAATTTATTTGTATTAACAAGCAAGACTCAGGCATCTGAATTAGGTTTTTTTCTGAGTTCAGAAAAATCTAGTATTCTAATTTAGCACACAGATTAACATATTTCCAAACTCAGATCAACTTACGATGTTTACATTCTTCTTATTTTCAATCATTGCTGTAGGCTGAGGTTTATGGGTACCTGAAAGCTGATTGTATCCAGTGACTTTTAGTTTTTCCTCCTAGCAGTGGGCCATGGGTGATGAGTGAACAGAGATGGTAGAGTGATGGGAAGGAGGGAGGTAGTGATAGTGCCATTAAACCTTTTCATCTCCACGCATCTTCTCGGATGAAGACATTCCAACTTAACATTATACATCCATTGTTCTTGATCTGGATTGATCCAGTAGCTAATCAGCCCCCTGGATCTCAGATGAAAAGATTCTGCTCTAGAGAAATTAAGGGATGTTCACTCAAGACCACAAACGTCTTTCACAGCCAAATTTAGAACACATATGTCCTAGTTCCTCCTGTATTAAGAGTTCAGCAAGAGTCTCAGATAGGATTTCTAATAGCAAATGTGTAGAGCAAAATTCTCATGCTGTGGGAGAATGTAACATTTAATGAAAAAATAGCTGGAGATTAGATGCATAAAATAAAAGTCCTGTAATGAATAAAGAGTGCTTAGATCTTATCAAATGTCTCAGGAGAGGGTTGGGACCCTTCTCTTCCCTAAAGATTAGTGCATTAACACATCGAAGAAGACATTCTAGAAGGTTTCTAAGAACGTTCTGCACATACGCTTCCTCATCTGTTTTCATATTTCCATAAGAATAGTGGAAGCTAATGAAACATTTTAACTGGGTGCATTCTACTTGTAGCTTTTCAGACACTGCAAGCCTTTGTCACTGTGGTCCTCTTGTTTTTATCGGAATAGTTTTAAGCACAGGCTCTTTTTCTGTAGCATCAGAATCATACCGGGTCTGGTTGGAGTTAACTCCTGAAAGGAAAAATGCAACCCCAAGCATATTTAATAAGTTCACACACTAGGTGCCCTTGAGGTCTGTGATACTATTCATGATTGGGAACTTCTCTGCAACTTTTGTGAGTTCTTGTCTGCACCTTTGGTGAGTTCATCTCCACACCGGTTAGTCCCCCTCCTGCCATATTGTCACATGTTTGTAAATACTGCTCTAGGTTTTGTCCCAAGGACACAGGAAGCAGCATCCACAACTCGGAGGGATGGGAAGAAAGAAGCTAGTGGTTTGGGGATTGTTTTGTTCTTGTCGGTTTGACATAGGTTCATCTGCCAAGAATTCTTACCTTCATATTACATTTTTACAAAACTGAAAAACACAATGTATTTTTAGTTTTTGTTACACAGATTCCATTAGATGTGATCTGCTGGTGTGTGTGTGTGTGTGTGTGTGTGTGTGTGTGTGTGTGTGTGTGTGTGTGTGATTCAAAATCTTGTCAGTCCTCACCAGATGTCCTGTGTGTGATGTGAGTTCACCCAGTTTATGTTGTGGGTTCTTAAACACATAACCTCTATCTTGGGGGATGGAGAGATAGCTCAGCAGTTAAGAGTACGGACTGCTTGCCGAGTACCCAGATTCACTTTCCATCACTCTCATAGCTACCCTCAACCATCTGTAACTCCAGCTCCAGGGAATCTGACATCATTTTCTGCCTCTGTGAGGACTAGACACATATGATACATAGACATACATGCCAACAAAATAGCCATACACATAAAAGAAACACGGTATAAAATAGAGCAAAACAAAACAACAAGACAGCCCTATATTTAAAGCTTAACTAGGAATAAGAAGCTAGAATCTTTCCCTACACTTTTATCTCTTGCTTATGCACACAACTGAATCAATTCTGATGCAGTGCATCGAAGAAACTTCCTCTTAACTGCCTCCTCTTCCTACACCACCGGTCTCTTTTTTTTTTTTTTATTATTATTAACTTGAATATTTCTTATATACATTTGAAAGTGTTATTCCCTTTCCGGTTTCGGGCAAACATCCCCCTAATCCTCTCCCCCCTTCCTTATGGGTGTTCCCCTCCCCACCCCTCCCCATTGCCGCCCTCCCCCAACAGTCTAGTTCACTGGGGTTCAGTCTTAGCAGGACCCAGGGCTTCCCCTTCCACTGGTGCTCTTACTAGGATATTCATTGCTACCTATGAGGTCAGAGTCCAGGGTCAGTCCATGTATAGTCTTTAGGTAGTGGCTTAGTCCTGGAAGCTCTGGTTGCTTGGCATTGTTGTACATATGGGGTCTCGAGCCTTCAAGCTCTTCCAGTTCTTTCTCTGATTCCTTCAACGGGGGGTCCTATTCTCAGTTCAGTGGTTTGCTGCTGGCATTCGCCTCTGTATTTGCTGTATTCTGGCTGACACCACCGGTCTCTTAAACCTCACGAACTCACTTCAATGTACCCTCTCCAGGGTCAGGGTGATCAGTTCAAACTGTTCATTTTGTTACGACCCTGCTAAGGGAAGCTCAGTAGCTGTTCATTAAGCTTGGAGAAGAGAGAATGTTTTTCCTTACTGTGTGTTAGTTACCTGGGAAGTGAGAGGACTGTTTTTGAGCCAGTGAATCAATGAAAACTGCATTTTTTTCTGCTTATGGCTTTGCATTTATGGAGACACAAAAGTCCTTAAGAGTCAACTATGTGGAGTGTTCTCACTAAACAATGATATGGTTACAAATATGAAGTGATTTCTCCGACGTTCTTTTTCAATGTTTTTATTTCTATGAAACAATAGTAGAATTTGCTACTCACCATAATAAAGACATTAATGTGATGCCCTGTGACGTTTATTAGATCAATGAATAGTTACTTGATACTTCTAATTTGCCAACCATAAATTTAGGCTACAATCTTTCTTGTCAGAAATTCATCTTTAATATGAATGTAAAAAAACCCGTAAGAGATAGCGTGGTAGTTACAAGTGCTTTGTTAGAAATAAGCAGAAGAAGCTCAAAGAACATTCTAAAGGCCCTTGACTCCATTTCTATTAAATCAAAGAAGAGAGGACTTAAGGACATATTTTCCCCAAAGAAACAATTGAGCTGAATTCTCACTACTAAGAAGTGCCTTTAACAACTAGTTATCACTTAGGATGGTGATTGTCTCATTGTACTAAGTAGCCTTGTTTTTAACCCTATTCACTACTTCCACACACTCCACTTACCATTCTGGAACTTTCTTGAGAGTGGTGTTTGGCATTTGAAAATCTTCTAATATATCCTTGAGCATAGTAGTTCTGCATGATCTTGGTTATATTATGATTTCTCTTAATAATATCATCCAATACCATTGAAGCATTTCACAAATACATATGCAGAAAAAGACAGACCTCTTTTCATTATGAGTTACAGTTTATTTCGCTTGAAGATTCTTTGTGACTCTGCCTATGAATGTTTATAGGTAACACACACACACACACACACACACACACACACACACACACACACACTTTTGGGAGTCTTTACCAAAAGCATTTTAAGTGTTTGTTACAGTGCAGATAGTTCCTGTGTAGGGATATACTTTCTCTGGTCCTAATGTTTGGCCCTTTGTAGATCTGAGAAACTGTCACACCAGGGGCCAGAATTCCTGAAATAACATTTAACTGCTTCTGTCTTTAGGAATGATAATGGGTTTTGAACCCTTGGCAAATGCTGTTAGCTGGTAAAAGGTTGATGATTAATTTCCCAGAATCCTTGGTTGCCGTTCACATGTCTTATAGTTTCACAAAAGCTCTAAAAAAAGTGAGAATTTTTACCTTAAGTCACATGTTCATTTATAGACATATAGATGTTAGAAAAGAAATGTATTCGCAACCTTAAACTTGTGATATTTCTTCTCTAGCGGCTTTAACCATTTGGAATTGCAGTAAGAAAAAAAATTAGAAAACAGAAAAGGGCCTTTGAGTTGTACAAGTTTCTTAAGACACATGTCCCAGAAAAATTCTGCATGTGGGGCTTTGGTGGCTGACTTCCTAATTAAACCCTCAGGATTTCATTTAAGGCCCTTATCCTTATTCATGAGTAAGTTGGTTTTTCTGGTTTGTTGGCCTTGAACAGACTAGAAGTAGAAGGGAAGAGCTGGAGGTGAAACACAGATCACATATGTTTCGAAATGGAGAAAATATAAAGAATGAATACATTGGACACTTCACGTGATTTCATGACTATTAAGATTCTGAAAGGTAGCCTTTTGGTGAACTTTTTGCATACATGTTTTTGGTTATGACAAATGCTTTCAGTTCAGAGTCTAAGATTCTTTTTTAAAATACACGGAAAAGGAAAGACAGAAATGTGGGCTCTGCAGAAAACTCTTTTTATTAAGAACACTTTACAATCAGAAAATATGATATATTACCATCTCTCAAAGATACGCAGATTAGTTATTAATTACACATAAAGTGCACTTCGTACTTACCAGCTCATTATCTTTCTTAATTCAGTTATAGAATTATATTAAATTAATATGGAGGGTGGTGGGGAAAGTAGTGGAAACTGAATTGTAGATTTATAGAATTTATATTTGTTTGTCTTAAATCCTTACAATATACACAATATAAACATTTTTAAAGGCCCACAGCCTTTTATGTCTAATTGGATCTTGAACTAGTAGAAAATTGGAATTCAGCTACTTGAATTAATTTGCCTACTTTTTAAATGACTTACATGCAAAGGAAGTACTTTATCACCTATTTTTAAAAAAATATTTATTCTTCTCTCATATATTGCATCCCAACAGTAGTTTCCCCTCCTTCCTCTCCTCCAGTCTTCCTGCTCTCTTCCTCAACTACTCTTCCTCCGTTTCGGTCTAGAAAAGAGCAGGTCTCTCCGAGATAGCAAGAAAACATGGCTTATCAAGTTGCAGTAAGACTAGGCCCCTCCCTTCATATTAAGGCTGACTAAGCAACCCAGTAGGAGGAAAGCAAAGGGTCCCTAAAGCTGGCAGAGTCAGAAACAGCCCCTGCTCCCATCGTTAGGAGTTTCCCAAGAAGACCAACCCACAGAACCATATATATGCAAAAAGTCTAAGTCAGACTTACGCAGGCTCCCTGATAGGTTGGTTCAGTTTCTGTGAGAACCTATGCACCCAGGTTAGTCGATTCTGGGTGTTTTCTTGCCATGTCCTTGATCCCCCTTTCTCCCTACAATCTTTACTTCTCCCTTTCTGCAGTATTCTGAGTTCTAGCTAACGTTGGCTGTGGGTCTCTGCATCTGTTTCTATCAGTTGCTGGATGACACCTCCCCTGTTAAGACCTAGCTTTTGAAGCACTTGGAAATCATGAGTCCCGTCAGTATCAGGATGATGAGGACCGCCCACGAGGCACTAGTGATGAATAAGATCTGAGGTCTAGTCCTTATTCAGTGATCTGAGGTTCACGTGCCACGGGCGACTCATGGTACAAAGCACTTGCTGTTCAAGAGAGCAAACTGGATTTCTGAGTGACAGGCTCTTACACGCTTCCATTAATAGCATTTGTGGCTGGTGGGATGGGCAGGACCAAGATGAAATTTATTCCGGTGAAAGCACACTGCTCTCTAGCTCTTTCCATGATAGATCCTCTGAGAACACATCCTCCTTTGTTGCGTCCTCCCTCTACTTCCATCGCGCCAGGATGCCCTGTCAAACTTTCACTGGTCCTTCATTTAAATGCTCCATTGATGAGTAAGCCTCTCAAGTTTGGGAGGCTTAGTCTGCAGAGGAGGTAAAGAGAATTCTGGAGGGTGCAGAGGTGGCGCTTAAGTATGGAACTTTAAAAATGCAAATCTTCTTCTTTGGGGTTGCAATAACTAGGTCCGTGCTTTGTCCTGTGGTGCTTTTTCTTTTAGCAATTTTGCAGAGAAAAATAGAACATGAAACGTCTTTTTTTCCAGGTTTTCTTTCCAAAATAGACATGAGTTTGAGCGGTTATTTTGATTTTAGGTTGATATATCTCTCCCAACCTTCTGTTCTTTCCTTTTCAAGCAGGAAACAAACAAACAAACAAAAAACACCCCCCCCAAACAAAACAAAATGCGTTTTAACCATGTATTTAGTGGAATGGCGAGGGTAAATCATTGAGAGCATGCTCTCTTTATTCATGTCTTTGAAAAGGGTGAGATTCAGGAAAGACTTGAGTGTATGAGACAGTGTTTATGATCACTCAACAGTGGTAGATTAAAGTGTGTGTCCTCTGGGCTACACTGCGTTTTTTGAGCTGCCAAGTTTTGAACCGTCACAAATCGGCGAGCTAACCAGTCATCTTACACACCTGGGGCAGCATGCTGCTTTCCTGGACGCAGCCTTAGACTCAATTTGGCAGAGAACAAGCCAAGTGGGGCCTCACTATCAGCTCTGGGTAGTGTGTGAACGTTGCCAGTGCCAGTGTGTGTAAAAAAGTCTGAGTTTATTTTCTGGAGATTTCCCAAACTTAAAAGACTTCTTTCTCTTTCTTTCTTCTTCTTTTTTAAACTTTCTTTTTTTTCTTTTTTCTTTTCTTTCTTTCTTTCTTTCTTTCTTTCTTTCTTTCTTTCTTTCTTTTTTTTTCTTTTTTTGAATTTTCCCCTTTGCCGTTGAATTGAGTTCAAAGAAGTTGTCAATGTCTATTTGACAAGAGCCATGTGGTCTTTTTGGGCATGGTGGCTGCATTTTAATCATTTCATGGATGTTATGGGCTTTCCTTGCAGTTTGCCCCTGCTTGTCTTTTCCGTCCTAAATTCCCCTTAATCTGGCTCTCAATAGGAGGAACTTGCCTCCTGGGGACCAGCAAAGGCAAAAGATAACAGGAAAAGCCCTGCACTATGCCAAGGCATTGGGAATCATGAAAAGTCAGACCCCACATTTCTGTAAAAATAAATCTCTTTCCTCAGAGTCAGGAAAACTGCTATCATTAAAAAAAAAAATCATCACTTTCATTCTGTCTTCTCTCTCTAAAAAATTGTGACAATATATTCTAACTGTAGCTGATGAACTGCTAACAGAGTTTTGTTAAAACCTTCCAAACCCAATTTCAAACACCTTTAGAGGGATAACCGATGAAGTGTCTAGCCCTGCCACAAACACAATACTATTGCCACCTTTTTGAAGTGTGCGTTTATATTACTATCATTATCATTATTATTTTTCTTCCCATTCTTCATTTTGCATAAAATGAAATTCCTTCAAAACTTCAGCGGCATGTTATTAAAGTATCTGTATAAAAAAATTGCAAATGATTTTCTTCTGGAGGAAGCTGCTGCCAGAGAGGTCTTTGAAGCCAGGGCTTTTGTTGTGAATCTGAGAACCATTGTTACCTAACAGATTCATACCCTAGGCAGAATTGCCATGGAATAGAGTGCATAAAGCACTGTGTCAGTCTGGCGTGTCTCAGGAAGCAGCAGGACCAGGGATGTCTATCAAAAATGGAGATACACAGTTCTCAGCAGGCCCTGCTTGCCTGCATAACTGCAGAGCTAAGGCCCGTCACACGCACTTGATGCTTTTGTCTGGTCATGGTCAAGGCGAGTCTCCAGCAAATCCCGAGTGTGAAAAGCACATCTCATGCCTCTGACAGGACCGTATTGAACAGCACTTGCAAACGGTATGATGTGTGCCGAATCTCTGCCTCACATATACACGAGGGTGTGCGTTCACTACCTATCTTGTTAAAGCTCTAAGGAAATGTTAACTACAAGTGATTGGCAAAAGAACTTTCGGACTCAAAAGGGTTCAGTTGCTTGGATCTGGCCAGTCTGACAGATCCTTCTATGACCCTGGGGCTTGGCTTGGGGTGTGGAGTAAAGAGAAAACAGGGCACTTTGAGGCATTATTGTGTGTGTTTTTTTAAAAAAGAAAAAAAAGATAAAATTAGGCTTTCGATATCTTTATGTCTTTAGAGAGATTCATATACTGCCATACAATCAGAAGGGTAAAGGAAATTTTAGGGACTGTTGTCTGCAACCCGAGGGTTCCATCTGAACGTGTGCTGCCTCATTCTTATAGTCAGTTTTTGATGTATTCAGCAGGATTGTTTGAAAAAAGAAAAAAGGTATTAATAATGTCAGGGGTTGTAAGTCAATAAGGAGCCTGCTTAGGTAGGCTTGTTTTTGTAGATTTAGTGCTTAATTGGTCTGTAAGTCAGAAATAAGAACGGGGAACTCCACTTAGTTCTAAGGTATCAGAAAGGATGAGAACTAGTGGAGAATAAAAATAAGAACGTAATGCAACATCTAATGTTTAGACAGACCAATGAGTGCATTACTCTCACAAATTTCTGTGGAACTAAAGGACATCCCCAGTAACATTTGTTTTATAACAGTTTTCAGTATTTTAAGTTGAGGTTGAATAAATTTATGGAGTATTGAGTGTTTAATGCTAAAGAAGTCCCCAGTGATGTCTTTTTCTATGAATCATTAATTACATTTAAAGTTGAATCTTTAATTTGACTCTTTGCTTTTGCCTCACTGTACTGAAGTGGATTACGTTTAAAAGAAAACTGGGGTGAGATTCATTACTAAGAGAATTACTTAAAGTTTAAATAATTTCTTTGTGCTAAGCAGTTGTCTCAGAAAAAGTCAGTTTCACTGGTTATTATAGTTGTCCCCTGAGAGGTACTGCCAGAGCCTGACCAATACAGATGAGGATGCTTGCAGCTAACAATTGGACCGAGAATGGAGAATGGGGTGCCCAGTGGAGGAGTTAGGGGAAGAACTGAAGGAGCTGAAGGGATTTACATCCCCATAGGAAGAACAACAAAATCAACTGACTAGACCCCCCCCCATACCCCCAGAGTTCCCAGGGACTAAACCACCAACCAAAGATTACACATGGAGGGACCCATGGTTCCAGCTGCACATGTAGCAGAGGACAGCCTTATCTGGTATCACTGGGGAGGGGGGAGCATAGGGAAATGATAGGGAGGTGAGGCAGGAGTGGGTGGGGAGACAGAGAGCACCCTCATAGAAGCAGGGGGAGGGGGATGGGATGGGAGCTTTCAGAGGAGAAACCAGGAAAGGAGATGACATTTGAAATGTAAATAAACCAAATAACCAATAAAGAAAGAAAAACTAAATACATCTATGTAACTGTTCTTTCCCAACTGGCCATTGTTCTTCCAATTTCTTCCTTACTATTTAAAACCATATGTTTCAGAGTCAGCAGTGAATTTTTTTTTTTTTTTCCTTTTTTTTTTTTTTTTTTTTGCTAAAAGGGGGCTCATTGTTTTTTTCTTTATGATGGAGATATACAAAAATAGACCATAGTAGTGGCTTATTTGTAGATAGTTATGCTTATAATGGGTTGATTTATTCCTGAAAACTACAATATTTTAATTTGAACCCTGTGCTAACTCTAGTTACAGTAAGCAAACTACCAGCTCATAAATAAATGGAAACGATTCTTTTCCTAAGGAAAAGAAAGGAATGGGAGTGCTTTGGAATAATTAATTAGTGCCAGCTTTGTTTCACAGAAATAAATCCGGATTTTATTTCACTAGATTGAATACTATTCTAATATTTATATTCTTCTAAATCTACTGAATATTTGACCTTTTCAAGAAATGTAGGAATCTGCTCATTTGACAGCCTAAATAAATAAATAAATAAATAAATAAATAAATAGAATTGTAGAGGACCCCTTCAAAAGAAGGACTAAGAAGTCTCTCAAAAACACTAAGTTGTAGTTTTTTCCTTTTGTTTTGTTTTGTTTTGTTTTGTTTACCATGCTTTCAGTCTGCCCCTAGACATTTGTCTGAAAAAGAACTATCATTCTGATGCAGTTGAAACTTTGTAAAACCGTGGGGTGCTGGATACATAGTTTGCTTGTTTTAATACATTGCATTAATCTGTATGATGATATAAGACATGATAACAAAAAAAGCAACTGGGCATTTTAAAACTGAGAAGGTATTGTGGGAAGCCTTACTGCCCTAAGGCTGAGGAGAGCCACAATCTGCTTCCTGCTTTGTGCTCTTCAGAAACGTGTCTGGTTCTGTTAGTTGACAAAGATGGCCTTGACAGAAAACCATCCCAAATGGCAACTACTGTTCGTAAAAAAAAGTTACTACCCTTTTATTTTCTCTCTTTTATTTTCATCTTAAGACCATTTCCCTTAATTGTGGGACTGGGGTGGTTTTGATTTCTGATTTACCTTATAGGTTAAATTATTTTTTTCAAATCTGCATCTTATCTGTTTAATCATATTTATTCTGAAGAGGGTAGAAAATCTACTTAGCTGTCCACTTTATTAAGTTTTTGCTATAATTTATGTCACTCTAATAGAATCAGGACAGACGAAATTAAATCGGGAAAACAAGTTGGAGTCTGTGGCTTCCAGAGTCTCCTTGGCAAAGTTTGAAGTCACTGCATGTTCTACAGTTGGGGAGAGGCTTGGGGCAGAGTAACATTATAAAGCTTCTTTGATGATATAAATGCCATGATAACATTTTTTTTATGTTTGTTTCAGCAGCAGAAATGTGAAAGAACACTGGTTTCTCTAGCTAGGGATTTTGATTGCTCTCCAACTTTATAGAATAATTTCCATAATCATTCAAAAGTTCTAAGCAGGAGACTTGTTCCAAAACCTTGACATCAATTGCATGAAGGGAGGAATTAGAATATTTTATTTTCCATTATTCGTTCCCTGGGCAGAAATAAAGCAGTGTTTGTAGTGGTTATCAATACAATAAATCGATGTACACAACTAATTTGACCATTCAGGCATAAAAACAACCCTCCATTTTATTCTTTAATTATTCAGAAGATTTATCTCTTCTTTCCATTTCTTTTTCTTATAGCCATATAATTTTAAAAAACATATACATGAAAGATTCAGAGAGAGAGAGAGAAAGAGAGAGAGAGAGAGAGAGAGAGAGAGAGAGATATGAAAAATTGTCATGTGGAAGGAATTACTGGAGAAATTGCATTACTATAATCTGTTTTGTCTAGTCTAGAAACTAATTCGATGGAAGCCTGAACTAATTCCTGGTGCTCTAGGAACCATTATGAATAAGACTGGTGTCGCTGCTTGTCAGGGCCAAATATGATCATTAAAGTGTTAGAGTTATATGTAGGTTTCTAAGAGTTCACATGTTTGCAAGTACTGTAAGTCACACACGAACTTGGTCACTTTATGAATGGGCGTCTTAGGTACCTACTCTGTATAAAAAGTAATGGAGGTGCTATGGGGGATGGTGTCTAGAACAGAGAAGATATTGTAAGACACTGGAGTAAAATGATTACTTTGAGAGCCGTATCAAAAAAATGACTTAACAATAATCATTTAGTGAACAGGATTCTTGTGGGGACAGCAGTAATGGGGGGAAGACTGGCAGGGGAACACTCATATAGAATGGGAGGGGGAGGGATTAGGAGGATGTTGGCCTGGAAACCGGGAAGGGGCATAACATTTGAAATGTAAATAAGAAATACCCACATTAATAAAGATGGAAAAAAAACAATAATCATTTAGTAGCAAAGCAACAAAGTCAGCTACATTGATAGCCAGAGGGGTAGCACTTTGAAGAAGAGTGAGGAGGGATCTATGGGAAGGTTTGGAGGGAGGAAAGGGAAGTGGGAAGTGTTATAATCTCAAAAAGGAAAAAGAAACAGGAGAACAAACAAAGCAAAGCAGTTAGCTGCCAGACAAGGTGTACTGTACCTGCTGGTAATGTGAATGCCACTGGGTGACAAACTGCTTTCTGATTG
Organism: Rattus rattus; assembly: GCF_011064425.1. Taxonomy (NCBI): domain Eukaryota; kingdom Metazoa; phylum Chordata; class Mammalia; order Rodentia; family Muridae; genus Rattus; species Rattus rattus. The sequence continues at coordinate 167,653,998 of NC_046156.1, read as the reverse complement.
TATTTGAGGGCTGTTCCGCAGGAGGGACTTTGATTCCTGGTTGTGTAACATGGTCAAAAGCTCGTGAATCAGGAGACCAGGGCCCGAAGTTAGAACCTGCTGTTGTCATTTTGCTGAATGGTCATGCTACCAACTTTCCTTCTAAATACTCCTTCTTATACATGGGCTATTTTTGGGCTTTGTATGAGATCTTCTCTTCAGAGGAGACAACAGCCAATGGTGCTCAGGTGAACATAGGACTTCTGGATTAGCACAATCCCCACTAAAGCTCAGGGAACATCACAGAAGAGGAGGCAGTAAGAACGTTAAGAGTTGGAAGACATGGCACAGAACTGTAGAGTGCTGTCTTTTGCACGTGTTAGGCTACTTACAAACTCATAGTAGCTGTGGTCACCTGCACAAGACATACGCAAGAAGACTCCATTTAAAATTCCAGTATAAGATTGACAGGTGATCTTCAGGCTCCGCCCCTTACCAAGGAGCAGTCCACAGTGGACATGTGATTGGAGGAGGGAAAACGGTTCCTTTTGGAGGATGTGAACACGGGAACTTATTTATGTTCCCATGGATGGTTCCATACACATGTACAGCACTCCTTGGAGTTAGTGGGTTATAAAATTAACAGACATCAGGTTGGGAGGGGCTGTGTGTGAAGGAGCTATGGGAGGAGTTGGAGGGAACAAAGGGTGAGTAGATATGAGCATAGTTCATTGTGTGCATGCATGAAATTTTCAAAAATAAAGAAAAAACTGTTAGCACCTCCTTCTTTTTTATTATAGGTATTCCATCTCTCTCTCTCTCTCTCTCTCTCTCTCTCTCTCTCTCTCTCTCTCTCTTTCTCTGATCCTTCTTAGTAGCTCTTCTTTTAGTTTTATGGTCCTCTTTCTAGTTTTCATATCTACACACATACAGACACACTCACAAGCATATACATACATACATACAATACATACATACACACATACATACATACATCATATGAATATACACATATATGCATATACACATAATATACACATAGATATGTACATATGCACATACAAACACCTACATGCAAAACTTTGAATCTAGGTCTTACATTTTTTTTTAAAGAGACTGAATTGTGACTTTGAAAATGAAGCTGTACTCTTTCGGATACTTGCCTAGTCTAAGCACTGAAGACTGAATTCTATGTTTGGCTATTTGGCTGTTGTTAGCAGTGATGCATGAAGCAGAAAGAAAACAGCTTGATTTCCATAAGTTAGGCAAACTCTGGAGAGCTGGGAATGGCAGGGAGGCAATTGGCTCACAAAATAAACTGACCGAACTGGAAGCCAAAATTAAATAGAGTGTATAAGGGCACCCCAGGGATCTTCTTAACAATGTACTAGTTATGAACTAACTATAGTTGTTATTACCTCTGCTAATGAAGAAACCATAGGAGAAGGCAAGAAGTGCCTCTCTCTGATTACCATAGGCTTCCGGTTTAACTAGCTAAGGCATTCAATGATCCCTTAAAAAATGGATTTACTCTAATGTCTATCCGCTATTAGTGAGGATACTATTAGACATGGTTTAGCTTTTGAAAGTATGAAGACAGTTTGGCTAATGATGGCTGAAACTGCTGGAAAAGCTCTACTCTTAGACATGCATAGATTCTTTATACCCTGTTCTGTGACTTGATAATGATTTTAGTTTCTAATATGTTTTTAAAAAGTCTCAGGGAAATTATTAATGACAGTCCTTATGTAGATATTGAAGTCTATTGGCTTGGTAATGTCTTTTTAACTGTTTCTGGTGCTGGGAGTTTAGGAAAAATATTTTCAGATTAGTAGGTCTTAATATACAACCATCAAAGTGAATTAATATGCAAAATGGAGACATCATAAAAGAAGAAAATAGCATCATTAACTGATATCAAGATATGATTTGAATGCACATGAAAACTAATGGCTGTAATATCTGTGAAAGTGATTCTTTATCTAGCTTTCCTTAAATTTAAAGAAGTTAAGGAAACTTCATCATCCTTTTGACTCAGTTTCTGTCTGTTATCATTCTTTCACCTGTTCATATGACTGTCTACGGCTCCTTACATCTCTGGCACATGCCAAACCAGTGAAGTAAAAACATGATGAGGTCCCACCTGGGAAATGACCTTCAGCTGAGAACCTTACATTCATTTGTCCTCTAAAAACTTTTAAAAGAATAGTTTTGAAAATAAAATGCAATTGCATCCTGTTCTGCTTTTTCTTTCCTCCCTCCATGTCCTCTGGTGTACTCACCTCACGTTCTCAAATTCATGGCATCTGGTTTCATTTTCTTTAGACCTCTCTCCTCCCCTCCCCTCTCTCCCCTCTCCCTCCCCCTCCTTCTTCTCTCTCTGCCTCCCTCTTCCTCCTCTCCCCCTTTTTCCCTCCCTCTCCCTACCCTCCCCTTTCTCCTCCTTCCCTCTTCCTTTCCCTCCCTCCCTCTCCCTCTCTCCCTTCTCTGTCTCTCTGTACATAGATCCATCTTTACAACCTGTTAAGTCATTATGATGTTATTCATAACATTGCTTGTATCTATATAACTTCAGAAACAACCATGATATTGGGTAACCAGCTAGCAGCAATGCCCTTACTCGGGGGAGACTATTTCTCTTCCTCCTAGCAGTTATTCATTGCCTATCGTTTTTTTTGTCAAAGGTTGAGGCCAAGTAGATTTCTCCCTTTCATATTAACTAATTTATTGGTGTTGTTTTTATTCATGTCTTGTTTAGGCAACTGTTTTTGAGACTTCATGATAGTAGCTCTGCTGCCATTTCTAGAAGACATAATCTCACAGCTACATCCTCTTCCTCTGCCTTATACAATCTTACTGGCCCCATGTGTGTGCTGTTCCTTGAAATGGTTGGGCACCTCATAATTACTTAATCTCTTGATTAGTTGTGGTTGTTAAAATAATTGTTTCTGTTGTGAAGAAATGTTTCTTTGTTGAGGGGTGAAAGCTATTCTTCTCTGTGGGTATCAGGATAAAGATCCAACTTGGGTTCTTGAGGTTTTATGCTAGAAATGCATTGTGTTCTTTGTATTGTTTTCTTAAGATTCATTCTTAATTTTAACTATGTTTATGCATGTGCATCTGTGTGCATACATGCCCATGTGCATCTGAGTGCAATTCTATAAGAGCCCAGAATAGGGTCTCAGGTCCCCTGAAGCTGGAGTTACAGGCAGTTATGAGGTGCTCAACATGGGTTCTTGGAATCGAACTCTGGTCCCCTTGAAGAGCTGTAAGAACTTTTATTCTCTGAGGCAACTCTCCAGACCCAATGCTTCTATTTTCTTATTTCTAAAGCTGAAATATATTAATTTCTTGTCATAAATTTCTTGTGGTTTTTAAATAAGGTATCTGAGTGTATTGTATAGAGTCTTATTGTGAGTGATCAATCAATATCAGTAATTATTCCTTATTGTTTTAATTATTTAATTTAATCCATACACTTGAACTCAACAATACAAGAGAGTGAAACAAGTCATTTTACAGGAACAATAAGAAGTTTCTGTGATATGATTTCTTTGTGATTTTTTTTTTTTTTTTTTTTCCTTTTTTATTGGATATTTTTAAATTTCTTTCATTTCAAATGTTATCCCCTTTCCCGGCTTCCAGTCCATAAGTCCCCTATCCCATTGCCCTTCCCCCTTCTTCTATGAGGGTTCCCCCAGTCTTTGTGTTTTAATTTGGGAAATATATGTAGATTCTTAAGCTCTACAGAAAATAACCACTGATGTATAACAACAATATTAGGTATACAATTTGTACTAGTTTTGTATAGATTATTTATGAATATAATGTTTATATTTTATAGATGAAAGAAGCAAGCTATAGGTTAAATCAGCTGTCCAATATCAGGTAGTTCATAGACTTGAATTCAAACTCTGTATGTGACTATAATTGAAGTTGCTGTGATATCTGCCCATGGGACTACATAACTTCTTTCCATCCAAAGATCCCTGAAAATAAAAGAATGAATGGAAAACGTAGGAACTCAAAGTTTGAAAACAATTTGTTCAACATTAACAGTCCTGAAAGCAGGTAACTGTTGCGGTAACCTCTCCAACCCAAATAAGCCCATGCAAAGAAAACACAAGTCAATTGCTATGAATATAAGTTGCACTACACTACTCTATTCCCCAGCTAGGAGATTCCTTCTAACTTGTGCTTTCTCCAGGCCACATGCTTCAGCTCCATCTTCCTTCCACCTCCTCTTCCTCAGTTCTGATGAAGTCACCAGAGTACTGAGAACAGGACTGTGACTAAGCAGCCTTTCTTGGGGAAGCAGAATTAGCATCAAAATACAAACAGCTCCTGGGCAATCCACAACAGGTAATGTAACTGCTCTAACTTTCCAGGCAAAGCAGCTGTCTTTTTGTATCTGGAATAATTAATTAAAATAGGTCATTCTGATCTATAAAGATGTAGAGGAGCTGAACTATGATTGCTTTCGAGATTAATTCTCTAGATTTACTGTCATGATCATCAAAGTGCTTATGCTAATGTTTCCTAGCCTTGAACTTTGGAAATCGATGTCCCACCCCACCCCCCCAACCCCCTTGATTTTTCACATTGTAAACTGCAGGCAACCTTCTTGATAACGTGGAATTTAGGTCAAATCTCTCAAGTCAAGCAGGTTCTTTGTACGTGGAATAAGGAAGCAAATTAAGAGGGAAAGAGAAAGGCCTTAATTTGCCATAATCTCCGGTTGCAGTTGCTTGTGGTATGTTAGCTGAAATGCATAAATACACATAACAAGTGGAAATTGCCCCTTGAGTAGAAGGGGTATCATTAGGAGCTGTGAATGCACTTAGAATTCCACCCCTTCCCCTGGGATAATGAACCAAGTGTAGATCCACTCCCTTTTCTATTCTTCTTTTAAATTTCCCCCTTCCTCCTTATTTTTCTTCTTTCTTTCAGTAAATGCTACTCAAGGAGAGATCACACTTGATTTAAATAAAATAAGACTTACTCTTTTAGTAAAGCAAGCAGGAGGAAGCCCTGTTTTTTTCCCCCCTTTATTTGTTTGTTTTCCTTTATAGATACCTTGCCCAGAATCAAGATTTGATTTGCCTGAATGAGGAACAATGTTATCTGCTAAAGAATAATATTGACATAAAAACACAATAGGACTTGTCACAAAATGCACGCCAAACATTATAGCATGTACTCTGAAGCTTTAATTAACATATTTGTTTAAAGCCAATTCTGAGAATAGACACCATCACCGAAGAAAAGACTTTTCCCAACACAGATAATGCAGATAGCCCGGCTTTCTTTGCAAAGAGATTTGACAGCTATGCTATGGAGCTCGGTAATTCTGCTGGGCACCCACTCTCACCCTTCTGTCACCCAGGCTTTCACAATCAGAACAGAGGAGGGGGTCAGTTGCTTTTACCACTGTACAATTTATCCTAAGGCAGGAGATGTAAATGGTCCTATATCGACATTTGCATACTGAATACCTCTTCTCAGTGTCTTCTGCCTACCTCTGCCCCTGTCACTTAATTTGCATTTATTCCCCAGTCAAGTTGTTTCCTGATGCCTCACTTACATGAATGGGTAAAAGAATAATTACAGTAAGTAAAGTGGCTTTGTGAATGAATGAACAACTTTCAGTGGTGTGTGTGCATGTGTGGATCACTTTCCTTTCAGAACTGTCATCCTGTATGCACACTGTTAGAAGAGGCACCAGAAGTCGGTTATCCAACTGACAAATCACACTGGATCATACCAGTCTGGAGTGGGTTTGGAGGGATTTTTTTTTTTTTTTTTTTTTTTTTTTGGGATTGGGGGAGAAAAAGCTTTTTAATGAGAAGACGGGGGTACAAAAACCTGATTCTTTATCGCACACTGAAACATAGAAAACAAAGACTAGAAACTGGCAAGCAAAATGGAGAGAAAGAGCTAAATAGTGAGAACTGCACTTTATTTTTGGAGAAGATGTAATTTTATCCCAAGCAGTTGCTATAGGTTTCTGTCTTAGAAATCATTCTTCTGCACCAAGAGGATAATATTTAGAGTGTTTTAATGGACCATGGAAAGAGCAGAGGATGTCAGGTGTGGGTCCGGACCATGGTGAATACATTTCCAATCTACTTGAGATTGATCATTAGGCACCTGACTGTGTCTCTCTGCCATTTGCAACATTTTCCTTGGCTATTTCACTATCTTCATTTCCATAAACCAAAGTTTCCCCAATGGCAGCGACTTTATCATGAGGCCCCACTTACTAAAGTCCTAAGGTATTTTCAGTACCTAAAACTGGGGTGTTTTGTATGTGGGTAGGGCCATGGCATGCTGATAAGTATTCTGCCACTATTCAGGGCAGACTCATGCAACAGAGAATCATGTGGCCTAAGGTGTCAGTAGTTTTTGAGAACACCTCTTTTAGCTCATCCCTTGACCCTACTTTCTTGGACAGAGCCCTTTTATCCCTTGCCTCCTGCTGTACACGAAGCAAAACAAAATAAACCAAATAAAAGCCCCAGAGACCACTAACCATAACCTCTCCTAATCGCTGTATTCATTAACAAACCTGTTTGCACGTCCACCTCTAGCATCTGTCTTCATCTAGCGTAAAAAAAAGGCTTCTTACCTCTGTGCTGGTTAGTTTTGAGTCAACAGGAGACAAGCTAGAGTCATTTTGGAAGGGAGAACCTCAGCTGAGGAGAAAATGCTTTGATTGAATTGGTCTGTGGGCAGGCCTGTGCTACATTTTCATGATTAATGATTGGTGTGTGTGTGTGTGTGTGTGTGTGTGTGTGTGTGTGTGTATGTTGGGGGGGTGCAACGCACTGAAAGCAAGGCAGGTGTGTTGGGTTGTAAGAATAACTAGAAGTCTCAGCATGGAGCTAGCATCTAGATGCAACAAGTCCAGGCAAATTCAAAAAAGGAGGAAAGAGACACACTGAATTGATGGCACAAGGTATAAATTGAATTGCACAGGCCAGGGGCCAGAGTATCTGGGTCAATACTGCAAGGATTCACAAACACTTTAACATCATTAATGACAAATTTAATGGAACCTCAATGTCTCTGTACACTTCCCTTGACTTGGAGGCAGCCTCTGATTATGATTACCCTTCTCTCCAGAAACCTCACCCTCTTTTCTGCCATAACAGCAGTTATTATCATCATCACGATCATGATCATGATCATTATTTCTGAGCCGGGGATTGACATCCATCCCATGATAAACCTACCTTGTGAGTGCTGGGATTACAGGTATGTGCCTTACGTCTGGCTTCTGATCACTCTTCATTTCTAAGCTGACAGAGACCGTCAGCTCCAGAGTCTCTGTCCACAGTCATATCCTAGTTATATAAACATTCACAGAACAATTTTATGTCATCTGTTCTTTTAGTCACTGACCACAGTTGGATCCTAAACTCTAACTCCATTCACTGTGAGTTTACATTTCCATGACTACATTTGTGTCTCTTTACCAAGACAGTGAACATTCAGCATCATTCTAGCTCCGGGTTCTAATACCTAGTTATGGACCCATTGACGACTTTACTTCCCTCTTTGCTCTTGCTCTCACACCCCCTTGTCCAACACACCCTACAGAGTGATCCTTTAGTTCTACTGTTTTACTTCAGTCATTTATTTGAACTATTTGTCCACTGCTTACTAGATGCTAGCCATCACCAGCTCAGGTTAGATGTGGTACACTGTGCCTGCTGATGAGCAGCGATATGATAAAATTTCGATCTGGGAAATAGAAGTGTGGAGTGGCACCAAGTGTTGCCATTTACTTGGTGGTCATTAGACGGATCCACTACAGACTACTTTCCACTGTTATAAAGCATCAACAGACATGGAGAATACATGACATCCAGAAAGGGACAGTGAGCAAGGGGGCCAGCATCATTTAAGTGTGGGAAGAAGGAGTTTGCAACTTATTTAATAGTTTTATGGGAGTACATACCGTTTTATGCATGTATTTGCATAATTTATCTTCATGTTTAGCATCTCCTATATCCTCCCTAGCAATAACAAAGGTTCTCCTCTGTTCCTTCCTCCCTCCTCAAGCTTTCTCCCCACCTTCTGCATTAATAGCTTTGTGGTTTTAATTCCTCATGAATATTTTTAACTTAGCCATGTTCAGACTTAACTATTTTGCTAGACATATCTTCTAGCAATTTCTGTAGGGTTTGATTGTGGGATTAACTTTTTCAGATGACGATTTGGCTAGACATAAAAAATAACATATTTAGGAGATTGACAATATAAATTCAGTGTTATCTTGCAGATGAGAAGTCTAATTAAAGTTGCCAGATTTAGAAATAATTACATAGGCTAGCCAGTTAGAATTAAGTTTCAGAGAAACAAAGACTGTTTTTTAAAGCTTAAGTACATCATATACCATGTAATTTGGGAATGCTCATATTAAAGTATTATCCATTGTTTATCTGCCGTTTAGGTATTAACTGGCATCTTGGACTTTATGAGACATCCTTAAATTTAACATAACCTGATTATTGTTTCTATGTTCCTCTTGACATCTTTAAGACATGTGTTTCTGAAGATTATAAGACATGTACGTTTATCCTTGGGATTTGAAAATGTTGTCACACATGTCTGGGTTGTAAATATGCTTATTTATACCTTCTTTATTAAATTAGCCCATCTCTTAAATGCAATTTCTCATTTGTCTTCAATTTTGGGATTAAAAATAATCTTTTGTCTGAAAATGTCCCTCCGTTCCCCTCTCCCAGTTTGTTCTAGGACTCCCGACGTTGAACTGTCTGAATACAGCTTGTATGGCACGCAGCTATTTCATAATTCCTTCTCTGTTTTGAGAAGATTTCGAAAGGACAGCACTGGCTTACTGCCTTCCCGCATTAACTCAGCATTTGGTTATGCGTGTTCCATTACTCCCCTGATCATCAGCTTACTTTCTGAGAATAGTCCTTCCCTGTTTCCCTTGGAGGGTATAATGGAAGCACTATGGCCCTTTGACCTATAGCCCTTCATTATCTAGTTTGTAGCTTCTTAACAGGTTAATGTATAGACTAATTGCAACAGGGTAAAGGATATATCTCTGGGCGAATTATAGCTTCATTATCATATGCATCGCCCTTGGCCTTAGCAGGCCCTGCATTGTCCTATGGCTTTGAACTGAACTGTTTCCTCAGATTCTTACGTTCAAGTCAGAACTCCCAGAATTTCAAATTGTGATTATTCAAAAAATTATATTTATTTATTTATTTATTTATTTATTTATTTAGTGTGTGTGCACGTGTGTGTGTGTGTGTGTGTGTGTGTGTGTGTGTGTGTATTTATCCCTGAATATATGCTTAGCATGTGCCTGTGGAGATTTGAGGAAAACTCATAAACTCATAGTAGTCAGTTCTCTCCTTTTTCTCATGGAAATTCTAGGAATTAAATTCAGGTCATTTGGGTTAAAGTTCCTTGCTTACTGAATTATCTTTCTGGCCGAAAATGTGACTGCTTTCTTAAAGAGATCCTGAAAGTGATAATTAAATTTGAGAGCCTAGTTCATTATGAAGAGCAATCTCATAATAATAATGAGATACACCAAGGATGTGCATACTTTTATGGACTGAATATGTGTGGTGTCTCTCCACCCTTCAGCATTCATGCTGAAATCCTGTGGGCAACATGAAGTTATTAGGAGGTGGGGACATTGTAGGTAATTAGAATTAGGCTAAGTCATAAAAGTAGAGCCCCTATGCATGGGATTATTACCCATACAAGTCATGAGTGTGTGCTTCCCACTGTGTTCCACACCATATGACGACATGATGTATTTATTCACTGTGTGTAGAGAGGAAGGCTGGGACCTGGGTCTACAACTGTTCAATTCTGGAGCTGTGGGAAGTAAATGTTTATTGTTTATAACTCATCTAGTATATGGTATTTTTTTCATAGCAGCTGGCACTCACTAGGACATAGCAAGAAAGCAGACATCTATAGGCCAAAGAAGGAGGTCTCACTGAACCAGACTTAATGACAGTTTTATGACTGACTTATGGCCTCCAGAATTATGAGAAAAGGTACATTTCATTTGTTTAAGACACCCTGTCCCAGGTGGTTTATGATACAAACCCAGTAAGATAGTACCTACTCCTGAGGAATAGACTTAGCAAGACAGATACCTACCTACTCCTGAGTAGTCTTAGTGTGTTTATGTATCCACTTGTGTCTTTCTGGTCAGCTCTTATTACCATATATTTTGTTCTTCTAGTTTGGCCTTATGGATTTATATTGTTAACAAAACTTTTTTTTGGTTATGGTTATTTCAGGCGAAGAACAAGCAGACATAAATGTTTATCTTATTAGCTCTACGTAAACTTCTGGAATTATCTTTGGAAAATAAATGACAGATAGACCCTGGGGCAATCCCTTAATGGCCTTTAAGACATCACATCAAGCAAGAGAGGACATGAGCTCTCTAATGATTTCATTCTTCTAAGACTTCACCTGTCTTGTAGTCATTTACTTCATCCTCCAAGCGCATCAATTGATTTGGTATTCTGTTTTGAATGCCATCATGTTTCATTTTTAATGAAGTGTCCCTACCTATCACCTACTTGTTGAAGTTACTCATCACTCAAGATGCTGCGTAGCCATATCCCTTGGCATGGAAGCTTTCCTTGAGCTCTCACTGACGTGCTGATACCACCAGACTGTGTCCTTTTCAAGGTTCCTCTGTACTTGACAAGTTATTTACTTGAGGACAGAGCGGGATTACCTTTGTTTCTCTAGTGAGTGACACCTGTCAATACTCAGAAGAGTAGCTGCTTAATGGTTTAAAAATGAATAAGCACATGAAAAAATGCCCATGAATCCTTGAGATATTTTTCAATATTTAAACAAATTTGAGGACCAGAAGCCTACCTCTTATCATTTATCTTAAACTCAGCAATTTAATTTGAATGACATTGATTACATTTCACTGCCACTGATTAATTTAATATCCTTAAAGTGGAATTTGGCAGGGAAAAATTTCAATTACTTAACTTCTTTTGTATTTATTAAAAATGTAAGTAAAATTTTACTTAAAACATAATTAAAATGTAGGTCAGTGTTTCTTGAGTCTAATTTATTACAGCAGGTAGGCGATTGCCTCAGGACATCCAACAGGAAGGCATGGGCAGTCCATTTACCACATGTTCAGCTCCGATGTCATCCAGTCTCTTTTCTCAGAGAGGAGCACATATTCAAAAAGGGGGAAACAATTATCTATAACTGAAGCAGGTAATGAAGTTTTCTGTGTGCTGTAATTTTAATTTAAAGAGCATGTTTGAAAGGCCAAGAGACTCAGACAGGCAGGTAGTTCCTTCTTCATAGTTATAAAATCCGTCACATCTTAGAAATATTCCTCCATTGAGCAGCAATCACAATTTTTATTCTAAAGATTCCACATGCATGGCACATTATGTAATGGACAGCACTTCAGAATAATCTAATGAAAGGAGAACTCTTTTCCATGCTAATAAACTTCGGATTCTGCTTGTTTCAAGAAAATGAATTCAGGCTTTGAACTGCTGAGGTCCACATAAATTCAGGTTATCCATACAGCCGTGCGGAAAATCTCCAAGATGAGTTCTTTATTAATAGCGAGAATGAGTGAATCAGTCAGCTCTTTTAATGATCTGGCCCATAATTTGAATCCATTGGAAGTGGCCTGTTAGCACCTCTGGGAGCCGAGATCAAGCGTGACCTTGACTTGTGATAGCACGTATTAGATTTGCCCGCTCTACTTCCCACACCACATTGTTTTTGTCCTTCTGCTCACAAGCAGACCCCTCCGATGTCCTTATAATAATCCACAAACATGAAACCAGTGAGGAGGAGGGAGGGGGCTTGTACTAACACGTCAAATTTGCTTGGAAGGAGGAGAATACAATTTTCCTCGTTTATGGACGCGCTAGTGATGGTCCGTTAAAGTGATAAAGTTCATGTAGGCAGCTTTGCCGCACTCTGGAGTGCATTTGGAATACATGCCTGCTCATTAGATCTGCCTATTTTTATTCTTAAATACAACTGTGATGTGATTCTAGAGAAACAAAGATAGTTTCTCGACCTGTGTGTGATCTAGGTTTTAACTCTCTTGCAAACAAACTTAAGTTTGTGATGCTCTGCGTTCTTGGCAGCAAATTCTATAATTGGGAACATCTAAACATTCATATGACAACCTCCCTTTGAGGCATATCTTTGTTAGCTATTTTGCTTAAGAATAAAATTTATATTTCTTTGTCTAAAAGAATATTGTGTGATGTTCAATTAATATGGCATTTCTGTCACTTTCCTCTATCACAACCTCACCATTTTGTTATAGATAAATGATATTAAAAATATTGCTCCAAAAATTAGTGACTTAAGGGATACTATCTTTTTAAATGTGTTTTTATGTTTGTTAGTGTGCATATGCATACAGATTTGTGCTGGGGCAATTAGAAGTCAATTATCTTTCTCAGTCTCTCTTTACCCTCTTTATAAAGACTTTTAAGAATTTTGTACATGAGTAATGTCTTTATATCATTTCCTCTCTGTCTATATTGAGAGAGGAGAGAGAGAGGAGAGAGGAGAGAGGAGAGAGGAGAGAGGAGAGAGGAGAGAGAGGAGAGAGGAGAGAGGAGAGAGGAGAGGAGAGAGAGAGAGAGAGAGAGAGAGAGAGAGAGAGAGAGAGAGAGAGAGAGAGAGAGAGAGAGAGAGAGAGCGCCTACCCAGCCTATTTAGTGTTGTTCATATGTTCATGTGTTTAGAGCTGACCACTTGGGATTGTATAACCTATCAAGGGGCTTATTTCTGGAGAAAACAGATTTGCCTTCTGTTAGCAGCCATTGATAGCCTGTAGCTTTTCATTGGTTATATGACCTTGTGAAATTTCCCCCACCTATATGTGCAAGTTGGCTGGTATTGTCATTATGCAGGTCTTATTTAGGGAACCATCATTTTGAGGTTTCCTTGGTGCAGCATCCTTGTCTCCTTGTCATCTTTAGAAGATATTATCTTGCATATGGCATCCTGGAGAGGGAGTATAGACAGCATTACAGAGGACAAGGGAAGAAGGAGAGATAAATTGTACTAAGGATGATTGAAAGAGTTATAGGCAATCACCTTATTGTATAGAATTACATAAAGAAGTATGTATTATTACTTACATCAATGTATGTATTATTACTTACATCAATGTATATATATGTACACACACACACACACACACACACACACACACACTGCAGTAATGATGTCCTCCTGACCAAGATTCATAAACTATCTAACAAAATCCCCAGTACTACATGAGAGAGAACTCCCTTTGAGTTATTGATTAGGGAGTCCAAGAATTTCACAAAACTATATAGGCTATCAGGACAGGAGGATGTTTGGTACCTTCTCAGAACATGAAGCTAAGACCCTATTACTGAAGAAAACACACACTTTGGGTACAGATGTAGAGGAATTGACCTGGAACTGACCTGGAAGGCCCCTTCTCTGAGGACTAGGTTTTACAGTCTAAGAGGGTGCTATGCAATCTGCAGGAGGTTAAAAAAAACCCCAAAAACCCAGAATCAATAGTTCTACATTTATGAACTACAACAATGAGTGTTCCACCAAAATATTCCGAATGTGCATTTATCTTGTGGGAGTAGCCAACAGCTAATTAGACTTTTCCCTGACTCAGTAGGAGGGAATTCATTCTTGATACAATAAACCTAACCAAGGGCTTATAGATGGGGAGGTCATAGACCCTAGAAGAGAACATATCACTGTTATTTTCTATATCATATATAATTTATAACTGCATTATAAATACTTATCCCCATGGATAAACCTGAACACAGTTTCTCTCATTTGTGGAACTGCTGGTGATGGTCTGTTAAGGTGATAAAGTTCTTTCAACTCTCACAATAGAAGCTCCTTTTTGAAGCAGAAAGAGACTATTTCATGGACTCTAAGCTGATCAAGATGCAGAGAATAAGTGATTCTGGGGCATGCAGTATTGACTGGCCCATCTACAATGAAGCTGCTATGCCTACAACTCGGGAAACACCATAGAAAAGGGGGCAGAGAGATTATATTAACCAGGGTACACATCATTTTTTAGGACAGGGTCTCTCACTAAACTGGTTTCTCACTGATTTGTCTAGACTAGTTGGGTAGTAAGGCCAAGAGATCTTGCCTTGCCATTTCCTTCCTTCCTTCCTTCCTTCCTTCCTTCCTTCCTTCCTTCCTTCCTTCCTTCCTTCCTTCATTTAACATGGGGACCAGGTATCCAAATTCAAGTCATACGAGTCATGCTTATGTGGCAAGCATTTCACCAAAAGAGCTCTCTTACCAGCCATGGAACTAGCTTGGTTAGTTATTTGTTTTCTTGAATTAATCCCTCCCAGGTAGTCAAAATTTTATATTATTTGGTCAGTATATCTTTCTTTTTTAAATTTTTCTTTCAATCCTGGTTGGCCACTATGGGACTCTGTTTTCATTTTAAACATTTTCTACGTGTAACCACTTGGCATTCATTTTTCTATACCTGGCTCATCTCCCTTAATGTTCTGGGGATTCATTCACATTGTCACAGAGATGGACTTTCCTTCACTTCTGGATCACATTTCATTGTGTATCCATACATTTAAATGAACTCGCTATCTTGGCCATTGTGAATGATGCTGCAAATGCCACAGAGTGCAGATATCTCTTTAATACACCGTGTTCATTTCCTTTGGAGATAGGCTTGGAGTGGGGTTACCGGATCATATAGCAGCTCTATATTAAGATTTTAAGGAATCTCTATTTCATTTTATAGTAGCTATACTTACTTTCTGACTTTCATTGTGAAAGGGTACTTATTTTTATCCACATCTTTCCTAAGATTTATTAGCTTTTGTCTGGTCATACTCTGAATCTTCTTGTAGCTTTTCCTCATTTTTTTTAAAGTTTTGAGAGTATAATACAAATATGTAATTTTATTTTCCTTTTCCTACCTCCAAAATCTCCCGCATAATTCTGAACGTTCAAATTCCCAGCCTTTCTTTTTATTAATTGTTGCTCATACATACGTATATTTATATGTATTTAGGAATTTATATATATCCCTAAATATAACTTTCTCAGTCTGTATAATGCTATGTTGTATGTATGTTTTTGGGGCTGACCATTGGGTTTTGAATAAACATTGGTATGTTCTTTCATGAAGTAATCTCGACAGTCCTTAGCTGCCTGTAATTCATTGTGTAAGGCAGGTGCCTTGTCCACTTTGGCCTGCCTGTTGGTATTTTCCTGGTTCAGCTCATGTTTAAATAGCCATGTTGTTGAGAATTTACTGTGTAGTTTCTGGATTACTAGGAGACCCAATCTCACAGCAAATTCTCTGAGCTTCTGGCTTTTACTATCATTCTGTCTCCTCTTCTGTAATGATTCTGGAGCCTTTGTACATACATCCACTGGGACTGGGTCAGCAACTCTGACTTTTGGTTGACCACAGTTTTCTGTGATGATCTCTATCTGTTGCAAAGAGAAGTTTTCTTGATGAGAGATGAAGAAAACATTTATCTGTGGGTATAAGGACAGATGATTATAACGGAGTTAGATTTTGTGCTGGTTTAGTAAAATAGTAGTTGTTGGTTCTCCTCTAAGGTCTATGGCTTCATTAGCCTGAGGAGTTGACCAGGTTTCTAGTACCAGGCAGAGATTGCCTCTTGTTGAATGGTCTTAGGTCCATTAGAGAGCTGTTGGTTACTGCCAAGGTATGTATGTCATTATTGTACACTTAGGGTTAATTTACATTTTCCTAATAATTAGTGTTGCTAAGCACTCTTTCTATCTCTTTTTGGCTATTTTAATGTTATATTTTGAGAAGTTTCTTTTTAAGTACTTTGTCCATTTTAACTGGATAGTTATTGCCTTCATATTTAGTAGCTCAAGCTTTTTACATATTTTGAATATTATCCTGATCTTGACAGACTTATCCAGAGGAACTGAATTGAAATTATATATACATATATATATAATATTATATAGTATATCGTCTTCTCTAATATATAGTACAATATAGTATGTAATATATTATAACATAATATATTATAAAAGAATCTTTGTTATATTGGCTTACAAAATAGGGGCTGTACAGAACAATGGCTACCTGCATTTTGAAGAAGCAAAAACTGGGTAGTTGTTCAGTCCACCCAACTAGATACTTTGGTAATTTCCATGGTGCTTGTTTTAGTCAGTGTTCTACTGCTGTGAAAAGACACCATGACCACAGAAATATTATAAAGAAAAGTTTTTAATTGGGGCTCGATTACAGTTTCAGAGACTTGGTTATTGTCATCATGGTGGGGAGAATGGTGGCATGCAGGCAGACATGGTATTGAAGAAGTAGCTGAGAGTTCCATATTTAGATTTACAGGCAGCAGGGGGAGAGCCACAGGGTCTTTCTAAGGCTTTGGAAATTTCAAAGACCACCTCCACTGACACACTTCCAGCAAGGCCATACCTAATTCCTCTCAAGTAGTGTCACTCTCTGAGGACTAAATATTCAAGTACATGAGTCTATGGGGTCCATTCTTATTCAACCACCATCATGCTAAAGGGCTAGAACTTCCTGGAACATCATTGGTGTTGAGCCCATGTTACAAGGTTAGAGAAGTTGGCATTTGATTTCAGGAAAGCATAGAAGCAGCAACCATAGATCCACTGAGTCGGAAAGAAGAAGCAAAGGCTAGAATCTCCTCTTAGCTCTTCCTGGAGCCTCTTTGTATTTGGGTGGCCCACTGGAAGGGGACAGCCAATTTGAGTGTTATCTATTCTCTTTATTAATCTTCTCTATGAATGTCCTCATTGAAACACCTCTTCTTGGTGATTCTAAATCCAATCAAGTTGACAGTCACAACCCAACTCAATCTCTCCTCGGATGTCTAGTCACAAATATTTTCACCCATTCTGAAGGTTGTCTTTCTCCTCTGCAGTTTACTTTGCTGTATAGAACCTTTTTGTTTGATATAATCCCATTTGTTATTTTTTGCTTTGGTTGTACTCACTGTTTTGCTTCATATGTAAAAATCCATCATCCAGATTAATGCAAAAGGCTTTACAGCTTCATTCCTGCTTTTCATTTGCTCCTGTATTTGGAGTTGAGTTTTCTATGCAGCATGGAATAAAGACTTAATTTAATCCTTTGCATGGGAACATCAAGTTATACAGGCATCATTTATTGAAGAGATTGTTCTTTCCTCATAACGTGTTCTTGGATCCTTTTTTCAATAATCAACTGACTACCAGTGCAAGGATTTACCTCTAAATTTCAGCATACATCTTGAAATAGACTGTATATGAATTTTCCAGAGTTGTTGGAACAAAGTGCCACAAACTAGGTAGCTCAGAGTAAGAGAAATTTATTGTGTCAATTTGTCGCTAAACAGACTCAAGTCTAAAATCAAAGCTTCCTCAGGGCTTGATTTCTTCTGGAACTCAGGACTCCTTTGTTTGCTCTTCAGAGCATTTGGTGACTTGCTCCTAATCTCTGATACTATTCGTCTTAATCCATCATGCCTGCCCTCATTCTTCATGTATCCTTCCACATACTTTTCTTTGTGTGTGTGTATAAATCTGTATCTGCATTTTCCATTTTAAGAGGAGGCTGGATATATTGAATTTTAGCTATCTTTAATGATTCTGTTTTATTTCAGTACCTCTGTAGTTATAGTATTCCAAGTAAGGTAGTTTTATAACGTACTTGAGTATAAGACTTCAAAAATATCCTTTTGTGTATGAGGGAGGTACAGTTTAACTTATAATGTTAGGTACTTAAGAATGTGGCATTCCTATTGCATGTGTAGGTGTAGTAGGCATGTGTGCATACATATGTGTGGACCCTGAAGAAAATCATCTGAAAATAGGGAAAAAATGGTTTCTCTGTCATCCTTTGCTTTATCATCTCAAAAGAGTCTTCTACTGGACATGGAACACACGGTTTTACAGCTAAGCTACTAGCAATCAAGCTTCAGGGACCCTCCAGTCCTGTGTTGTTCCCCAGTTTCCCACACTCCTTTTCCTTGTTCTAGGTTTATAGGTATGTGCTCCCATACCCTGCTGTTTTACATAGGTATCGAGGATCTGAACTCATGTCCTCATGGTGCATAGCAAGCACTCTTACTCAATGGAACACCTCTCAGGCTTCTAACATTGCTATTTTTTTTGTTATTTTGTTTATTTACATTTCAAATGTTGTCCCCCTTCCCAATCTCCCCACCTCACAAACTGCCCATTCCATCCCCCTTCCCCTTTGCCTCTCTACCCACATACCCACTCCCACCTTATCACTCTAGCATCCTCCTTCTCGGAGGCATCAAGCCTCCTCTACAGGACCAAGGGCCTCCCCTCTCATTGATGCCAGATAAGGCCGTCCTCTGCTAATATGTAGATGGAGCCATGGACCCATTCCTGTGTACTTTTTGGTTGGTGGTTTAGTCCCTGGGAGCTCTGGTTTGTCTGGTTAGTTGATATTGTTTTTCTTCCAATGGGGTTACAATCCCCTTCAGCTCCTTCAGTCCTTCCCCTAACTCTTCCACTGGGGTCCCTGGGCTCAGTCCAATGTTGGCTATGTCTGCATCTGTCTTAGTCAAGTGCTGGCAGAGCATCTCAGGGGACAGCTATACCAGGCTCCTGTCAGCAAGCGCTTCCTGATGTCAGTAATAGTGTCAGAGTTAGAGTCTGTTGCATGGCATGGATCCCAAGGTGGGGCGGTCTTTGGATTGCCTTTTCTTCAGCCTCTGCTCCATTTTTTGGTCCCTGTGTTCCCTTTTATAATATTTTAATTTTTGTATTTATCATTTATTTGCCATGTGCAATATTTTAACAGGCTGTTCAACCTAGACACAGAAATTCTTTGATAATGGCTTTGAGACAAGATAACAGATAGTGCTGTAGATACAAAGTGATTTCACATAAAGTACTTCATAATGTGAATCTAACAAAGGTATCGGAAGAAAATGTACATTGAGAATGGCAACTTTAGACAAACTTGAAGTCTAAAAGTGATCAGAGGTATAAAAAGAATTTATTGTGGCAGGTGCTAGGTTTTAGGGTTTTTCATTCTTTGACTTTTCTGTTATTTTTTCCATTGCTTCATACAGACATAGTTATTTAATTTTATCAATCATTTTCTCTTTCTTTCCTTCTTTCTTTCTTTCTTTCTTTCTTTCTTTTCTTTTTTTTTAACTCACAGTCACATCACATTAAATCAGGTAGAACGTGGGGAACATGCACACTGCGTATTGTTGTATTGCTTTGGAAATTCCAAATTTTGAGGACGTTTTAACATACTTGGAATTTCATAAAGTCTGTATTACTTTTAATACATTTCAAAATTTATTTAAACTTTGCAACTTCAGTTCTGTGTTAGTAAACAGAAACCAGAGGAGGTGGCTGGCACCTGAGACATTCCATAACTTTCCGAATAATTCTCACTCAGCTGGTGCTCCATGTGGTCATCATTTTCAAATGTGTAATGTAAAAAAGGAAGTATTTGAGGTCAAGTAAAAAAATCAAATAAGAGTAGTTTTCCTATTTATGACTGATGCTTCCAAGTCATACAGAGAAAATTAATTCCTTCGAGGGCAACATACAGAGAGCTCTCTGTATAGACAGGTGGGGGATGAAGCTCAGTGTGATTAGGTGAACAGAAATTTTAGATGAGTCGGAATTGTTCCTCCTGTATGTGTGAAAGAGCAGAACCACACAAGGTCTTTTCTAAGTTAACAGGAGACTATGAAGTATGATATTACTCGGCTATAGACGCTGTGTCAAATCTGCTAAAATATTTATTCAGCTTAATTTATTATGCTTCATTAATATATGACTATTTCATATACATATATATTAATGTATAAACACACACACGCAAACTCTTTTAATTGTATCTAACCATTTCATGTTTGTGTGGATAAAATAACAGTAAACTAAATTTCCGTTTACATATTTCTTTAATATTTACTCTCCTTCATGAAATGAGTATATATCATGCTTTTCGATGCATTTTTAAAACATGATACCTGATAAGGATCTAGATGTAATTTCCAAGTTAATTCTTCCTCTGACTTATAATGGGACTGTACTGCTCATAAATCTTTTACAAAAGATATGTGCCCAGATATTACCACTACCCCTCGCTTGTTTTCAATATACATTCATACTATTAAATTTCTCCTGTGACTCTCAGTAAATGGTAGAGTGGAACCATGGTAGTTGGCAGAGGAAGAGAAACTCAGCTACTAGAGTGGCATTCTGATAATTAGTTCATGACTTTATGCATATGGTCAGTGGTAATATATCTAATTTCTCTTAGGACCAGCCAACTTCAAATAATATTTCCAAATTGAAATACATTAATCTCTTTGGTCTGACTTTACTAAAATGTATTTATGGAATAGGTTAATTGGAGCCACCACATCCATGACTGTGAACCAGTCATTTAAAATGATGTAGGTGGCATTAGCTCATGGTAGAGCAAAGCAAATTGATTTTGAGGATCCAATGACCTACTAATATTTGGTATCTGTGACTGAAAAAAAATCCTTTAGGGATAAAATGCATCTCATTTTCACCAGGATTTAGTTTTACTCTTATAGACCGTACATCCACAGTTGTGCTCCTCTCAGTAATAAATTGATGGTTTTATTGATTTTGATGAAAAACTGGCAATATGAGAAGCTCTATGCTTAGGGTGTGACCTGGCTCCAATGTGAGTCAAGTGAACGGGCGGCACCCACTCTTGCTTTCTTCTCTCACCATGAGTCCTTATAATGCTCTGTGTTTTGTGGCATAATATTAGTAAAATTAACTTCGGATTGCTCAAAAGTGTACAATTATTTTTTTTCAGTTTCCACCATAATTCATACTCGTTTTAGTGTGTTGCCTGCTGGCAGGGAATTATACATCACGAAGGGATTTTGCTAAGTGACACCTTCATGTGCCCTTTTCTAGCGAAGTGTGTTTACCCTTCACTCTTCACCCCTGCCTCTTAAGTCATAGCTGGCAGGTGCTGGGATTAAGTTGATTCTTGGGGTCTGAATTCCTTCTCTAGTGAGGAGGGATTATAATCCTATTCCATATTCATCTGAGTCTGCTTTAAGGGAAGCTGAGCGTGTTCTGATCTTGATAACTGGTTTCTTGATTTACCCATTCTTTCTGTTAACCTGTGTTTTGAGTATCTTCTATTGTCATCATCATCATCATCATCATCATCATCATCACCATCATCATCACCACCACCACCATCATCATCATCATCAGTCTCCTCCTCCTCTTCCTTGTCTTCTTCCTCAATCTCACCTCCTCCTTGCCCCTACAGCTCTTACTGAATCCACACTTCTGTATTGAAAAACCTTGTTGTTCCCACGTTAGCAGTTAGGATGGATACACATACAGAAACACCGATAATGTTGTCTATTTATTGTGTTCCTTTGTTTTTCCCTGCCAAAATCACAACCTTCAGTTTCCCCAGACAATAAGAAGCACATGAAAACTAACTTGGTAAATAAGCATCCTGAATGTCTCTGCTTTGTCTGACGTGAGTGTCCTTGGGTGGCACTGGTAATGATGGACACTTCTGTCAGATTTGCTATGAGCCAATGGATGGTCCAAGTGCTTTGTTTTAATTTTTATAACAACTATACGGAGAGTGACTATTATTGCTACATTTAAGATGAATAGAAAACAAATGCAGCAGAATTTTAGGAGAATTTCCAGTGTTAAACACCAAGTGATGAGGCCATGATTTTGAACCCAGAAATCTGGTTTTAGGGGTGATTTTGTAGATACTAGACTATGTATCTCACGTGAGACTGAAGGATTTTTTTATGCAGAAGTATATTTTGTGTGTCATGGACTAAATAGAATTTTATCTTGTTCAAGATTCCGTGTCTAGCATTTAGCCCATAAATAAATGAATTAGCAATTAAAACTGTAGCTAGTATTTGTAAATTATGATCCACAAATTTCTAGAAAAATACAATTTTATATAATTAAACAGTATCAAAGTCAAACAGAGTTTGAGAGATTTTTCTCTATAGTCTCCCTACCCTGAAAATGTAGCTATAGTTTCTTTCACAGGTTTCTTTTCTTTTTTCCTCCTGCCTCTACCCAGTGCTTCTTCCCTCTGTCTTTCCACTTCCTCCTTCCTTCCCCAATGTCCAATTTCATATTCATTCATTCTTCACCCCTCTCTTGCACTTGGCATTGAATTTGGGAATGTGCACAAGCTAGGCCACCATCCTCCTGTTGAACCATGCTTCTAGGCTTCTTTTTACTATGTATTTTTACTATGTCTCACTCAGTTGTGTAGGCTGGCTTTGAACTTGAAATATTCTTCCTTCAGCTTCTAAAATAGCTGGGATTGCAATCGTGAGCCACCAACCTAGTAAGTTCAATGTGGTACAGTGCTCATGTTCATATCGTATCTTATAGATATCTCAAACCCAAGATGTTCCAGACCAAATTCCCAAGTTCTCATCCTCCCTGCTTTTCCTGCCTTATATTCTTGCTGGTATCTCAGAGTATGGTATAATTATTATCTATGTTGTTGTTTAGGCCTAAAAGTCAGGGTTTCCACTTCCTCTTTACTCCAATATAAGATTAAGTAATCTGCTACAATGTGCAGATACACATTCAGTTGGGAAGAATAGCCTCATACAGGCTTTTATTAAATTATTATTTTTTCTTTTATTGGATACTATTTTTTATTGGATATTCTTTATTTACATTTCAAATGTTACTCCTTTTCCCAGGTTACCATCCATAAACTCCCTATCCCATCCCTCCTCCCCTTCTTCTATGAGGGTGTTCCCCAACCTACCCACCCATCCCTTCCCATCTCCTCTGACATTCCCCTACACTGGGGAGTCCAGTCTTGGCAGAACAAAGGGTGGATATTATTTTTATTTACGTTTTAAATGTTATCCCCTTTCCTGGTTTCCCCTCCAGGAGACCACTATCCACTCCCCCTCCCCCTGATTTTCTGAGTGTGCTCCCTCACCCACCCACCCAGTCCCACCAACCTCCCTTCTCTGGCATTTCCCTATACTGGGACATCAGCCTACACAAGACCAAGGGCATCTCCTACCACTGATGCCCTTCAACGCCATCCTCTGCTACATATATGGATGAAGCCATAGGTCCATCCCTGTGTATTCTTGGGGTGGTGGTTTAGTCCCTGAGAAATCTGGGGAGTCTGGTTGGTTGATATTGTTGTTGTTTTTATGGGGTTGCAAACCCCTTCAGCTCTTTCAGTACTTTCTCTAACTCATCCATTGGGAACCCCATTCTCAGTTCAATGGTTGGCTATGAGAGACTGCCTCTGTATTTGTCAGGCTCTTGCAGAACCTCTCAGGAGACAGTTATATCAGGCTCCTGTCAGCATGCACTTCTTGGTATCTGCAATATTATCAGGGTTTGGTGTTTGTGTATGGAATGGATTCCTCAGGTGGAGCAGTCTCTGGATGGTCATTCCTTCAGTCTCTGCTGAATATGTGAATATTGTCTCCATATTTCCTCCTGTGAGTACTATTTTTCTACCTTCTAAGAAGGTCTGAAGCATCCACACTTTTGTCTTCTTTCTTCTTGAGCTTCATGTGGTCTGTGGATTGTAATCCGAGCTTTTGGGCTAATATCCACTTATCAGTGAGTGCATACCACATGTGTTTTTTTGTGATTGGTTTACCTCATTCAGGGTGATATTTTCTAGTTCCATCCACTTTCCTATGAATTTCATGAAGTCATTCATGTTGATAGCTGAATAGTACTCCATTGTGTAGATGTACCACATTTTCTGTATGCATTCCTCTGGTGAAGGACATCTGTGTTTTTAATAGCTTCTGGTTATTATGAATGAGGCTGCTATGAAACCAATGGAGCACATGTCTTTGTTGTATGTTGGAGCATCTTTTGGGTGTATGCCCAGCAGTGGTATAACTGGGTCATCAAGTAGTACTATTTTCAATTTTCTGAGGAACCACCAGACTGCTTTCCAGAGTGGTTGTTCAGTTTCAATCCCAACAACAATGAAGGAGTTGTCCTCTTTCTCCACATCCTCACCAGCATCTATTGTCACCTGAGTTTTTTATCTTAACCATTCTGATTGGTGTGAGGTGAAATCTCAGGGTTGTTTTGATTTGCATTTCCCTGATGACTAAGGATGCTGAATATTTCTTTAGGAACATCTCAGTCTTTTGCTATTCCTCAGCTGAAAATTCTGAATGTCATTTTTAATAGGGTTATTTGATTCTCTGGTGTATAACATCCTGAGTCTTTTGTATATATTGGATATTAGCCTTTTGTCAGATGTAGGGTTGGTAAAGATCTTTCCCCAATCTGTTGGTTGCTGTTTTGTTCTAATGACCGTGTCCTTTGCCTTACAGAAGTGTTGCAATTTATGAAGTCCCATTTGTCAATTCCTGATATTAGACCATAAGCCTTTAGTGTTCTGTTCAGGAAATTTTGCCCAGTGCCCATATGTTCAAGGCTCTTCCCCAATTTTTCTTCTATATTTTTGAGTGTATCTGGTTTTATGTGGAGGTCCTTGATCCATCTGGACATGAGGATTATACAGGGCAATAAGAATTCATCAATTTGCATTCTTCTACATGCTGACCTCCAGTTGAACCAGCAACATTTGTTGAAAATGCTGTCTTTTTTCAACTGGACGATTTTAGCTCCTTTGTCAAAGATCAAGTGACCATACACCTGGGTCATTTCTGGTCTTCAATTCTATTCCATTGATCTACCTGTCTGTCTCTGTACCAATTCCATACATTTTTCACTATTGCTCTAAAATAAAGCATGAGGTCAGGGAGAGTGATTCCCCCAGAAGTTCTTTTATCTTTGAGAATACTTTTCACTATCCTGGGTTTTTTGTTATTCCAAACAAATTTGCAAATTGCTCTTTCTAACTATGAAGAGTTGAGTTGCAGATGGGGATTGCATTGAATTGTAGACTTTTGAAAGATGGCCATTTTTACAATATTAATCCTGCCAATCTATGAGTATGGGAGATCCTACCATCTTCTGATACCTTCTTCAATTTCTTTCTTCAGAGACTTGAAGTTCTTGTCATACAGATCTTTCACTTGCTTGTGAAAAGATACCGAGGTATTTTATGTGTTTTGTGACTATTGTGAAGGGTGTTGTTTTCCTAATTTCTTTCCTAGCCTGTTTATCCTTTGAGTAGAGGAAGGTTGATGATTTGTTTGAGTTAATTTTATATCCAGCCACTTTGCTGAAGTTGTTTTTCCAGCTTAGTAGTTCTGAGGTGGAACTTTTGGAGTCACTTAAGTATACTATCATTTCATCTACAAATAGTGATTTTGTTGTCTGATTGCTCTGGCTAGGACTTTGAATAAGTAGGGAGAGAGTGGACAGCCTTGTCTAGTCCCTGATTTTAGTGGGATTGCTTCAAGTTTCTCTCCATTTAGTTTAACATTAGTACTGGTTTGCTGAATATTGTTTTTATTATGTTTAGGTGTGGGCCTTGAATTCCCGATCATTCCAAAACTTTTCAAAGGGGTGTTGAGTTTTGTCAAATGTTTCTCAGCATCTAATGAGATGATCATTTTGTTTTTTCTTTGAGTTTGTTTACATGGTGGATTACTTTGATGGATTTCCATATATTGAACCCTCCTTGCATCCCTGGGATGAAACCTACTTGATCATGAAAGATGATCATTTTGATGTCTTCTTGGATTTGTTGTTGGAAAATTATATTGAGCATTTTTGGGTTGATATCATGAGGGAAATTGGTCTGAAGTTCTCTATCTTTGTTTGGTCTTTGTGTGGTTTAGGTATAAGTGTAATTGTGTCTCCAAAGAAAGAACTGGGTAGTGTTCCTTCTGTTTCTATTTTGTGGAATAGTTTGGACAGCATTGGTATGAAGTCTATGAAGGTCTGATAGAATTCTGCACTAAACCTGGGATTTTTTTCATTGGGTGACTTTTAATGACTGCTTCTATTTCTTTAGGAGTTATGGGATTCTTTAGATGGTTTATCTTATCTTGATTTAATTTTGGTATCTGGTATCTGTCCTGAAAATTGTCTGTTTCATCCAGATTTTCCAGTTTTGTTGAATATAGGCTTTTGTAGAAGGATCTGATGATTTTTTTAATTTCTTCAGTTTCTGTTGTTATGCCTCCCTTTTCATTTCTGATTTTGTTAATTTAGATATTCTCTCTGTGCCCTCTTGTTAGTCTGACTAACGGTTCATCTATCTTGCTGATTTTTCTCAAAGACCAGCTCCTGGTTTTGTTGATTCTTTGTATAGATCTTTTTGTTACTACTTGGTTGATTTCAGCCCTGAGTTGGATTATTTTCTAACATCTACTCCTCTTGGGTGTATTTGCTTCCTTTTGTTCTAGAGCCTGTAGATGTGCTTTGAAGCTGCTCGTGTATGCTCTCTCCAGTTTCTTTCAGACTTACTCAGAGCTATGAGTTTTCCTCTTAGCACTGCTTTCACTGTGTCCCATAACTTTAGGTATATTGTGCCTTCATTGCCATTAAATTCTAAAAAGTTGTTAACTTCTTTCTTTATTTCTTCCTTCTATAATTTTGTTGAAGATATTTACTGGCCCTTTAAGTTTGGAATCTTTGCTCTCTTTTATACCTATTATTCTTAGTTTTGATCTTCTCATTGAGTTTTTGATTTCCTGTTTTGGGTTAGGAGCATTTTGTGGTTTACACTTTCTTTGATGGTTGTGTCAATGTTTCCTATGGCATCTTCTGCCCCTGTTTTTCTCTCTTCTATTTCTTGTATTCTGTTGGTGATGCTTGCATCTATGACTCCTGATCTCGTTCCTAGGTTTTCTATCTCCATGGTTCCATGGTTGTCTCCCTTTGTGCTTTTTTAAATTGTTTTTATTTCCATTTTTAAATCCTGGATGGTTTTGTTCCATTTCTTCACCCATAATTCTTTAAGTAATTTTTGTGTTTTCTGGGGCTTCTATTTACCTGTCTTGTCCTGTATTTCTTTAAGGGAGTTATTTATGCCCTTCTTAAAGTCTTCTATCATCATCATGAGATGCGATTTTAAATCAAAATCTTGCTTTTCTGGTGTATTGGGATACCCAGTGTTTTCTTTGGTGGGAGAACTGGGCTCTGATGATGCCAAGTAGTCTTGGTTTCTGCTGCTTCTGTTCCTGTGCTTGCCTCTTGTCACCTGGTTCTCTGGTGTTACCTGATCTTGCTGTCTCTGACAGTAAGCCTATGTATTAGCATTCCTGGAAGCTGGATTTCCCCCAGTGAATCTGGGTAGAGAGGATGGTTGGACCAGGTCAGCTTAGGCTGCAGGCAGAAACTGACAGAGTCTTATTCCAGACTGTTCCTGGGTTTCTGTGTCCTGAGAGCTCCAGGCAGGTCCCTCGGAGCAGAAGTGGTAGTCTTACCTCTGTTCTCAGGTATGTCAGAGCTCCTGGAGACTGGCTTTCCAAAGTGGGTGCAGGCAGAGTCCAGCATGATCCTGTCCCTAACTGCTCCTAGATTTCTGTATCCAGAGGGCTCTAGGCCAGTTCCTCTTGTGACAGGAATGTGTGCAGAAGTGATGGCCTCCCTTGAGCTCTCAGGATTGCCCATACTTCTGAGAATCCAGCTCTCTCCCCCACGATATTTGGGCACAGAGATCTGTGGGACCAGGTTAGCTCCAGATGCAGGCAGAAACGTGAAGGATCCTGTCCCAGACTGCTCCTGGGTTCCTTTGTCCTGAGGGCTTCATGAGGGTTCCTTGGAGCAGAAGTGTGGCCTTACCTCTGCTCTCAGGTGTGTGAGAGCTCCTGGAGACTGACTTTTAGCTCTGGGACCAAGCTTGGCTTTTAGCTCTGGGTGCAGGCCCTATATTTTAATATTACAAGTACAAAGAACTCAGCAGTTTGATACCTGGAGAGGACTACTTCAGGCACTTTATAGACAAGAGCAAAAGGACCAAAATAAAGACACTGAGCCACACACTTGGGAGAAATAAACAATATCCCTGATGGTAGCTTTTTTCCTCAAGTATTTCTGGACAATAACAGATACATCCAAAATGCAAATATGAAAAATTAAACTTAAATAAAAAAGGATATAGGCTTAAGCCATCTCAGTGTGCTAAGATTATATTTTAAAATCAGTAGTTGTAATAATGATAATAATCCTGCTTCTTTCTAGTTCTTAACTTAAAGAAAAGTCTCTGGTGGAGAATAACAAGAAAGGGCAGGTTAAATTTGGAATTGACTTTTTCTAAATTAGGACACCTTGCCTTTCCAGTACTCTAAGCAGATATGAAGGTTGTAGAGGTAATGTGAAAAATCCCCAAACTATAATTATGCTTTTTCTTTTAAAGATTTAATGGTGATCCTGTTTTGAAAAGGCTTTTAGTCTACATCTTCATTCCTTCATGGTTCTGTATTTTATTTGTTTGGAATAAGGCATAAATATAGCATATGGAATAAACTCTGATGAAAATGAAAACAGTTACAGTGGTCAGAGCCTTCGGAGGTATGCTCTACTCGTCTGTTTGAGTAGCACACACACAAAGGCTAGGCTGTGAGCCAGCAGTCATCTTTGTCTTCACTCTGTAGGTAGAATTATGCACTCTCCACCATCTGTCTCGTTGTCCATACTCACAATGTCTGTTTTGTCACCAGAGACCAATCCCAGAGCTGGGGACCCTGAAGGTACTGGGTGCTAAAATAATCAAATAGAAACATTTAAATGCAGGCTTTTAAACCATCATTTCCTTTTCTCTATTAACAACTAATAGCAGAGTATCTTCAAAGGAGGAGATGACCAGCAGCTTATATTAGAAATCGTGATAAACAGGAGAAAATGTTCCTTTCGGTTTCCATTGTCCTCACTACTTCCGGGCTGCCTCATTTTCTTCTCTGCACTCTATTTCATCAAGATGCTCCAAGCTGATGATTGTCATAGTTTCCTTCATTGCAGTATAATGACTTGGCATGTACTCTCCCACTTCTCAGTGCTTTTGTAGGTGGGATATTACCAACTTGTGTCATAGACTGACACAGAGAGAAAAAGCACTCTTGTCTTTCTAATCTAAGTTTCATTCACTTCCCTCTTACCCACTGCCGGAGGCATAGAGCCTCCCTGTTACCACTTATGTTAAACTAAACCTGGGAACGACTCTAGGGCATCCAGAACAGTTTGACTGGCTCCTGGCATCACAGAGAGATGACAGACAGGGTTTTAGTTCAATATCAACCTCTCTATAAGGAGCCAACCATGTCTTGTGACTGCTAAAAAATACAAATAATGCAGTGTGTGACATTTCCCTCAGCATCCTCATTAATAGAGTTTGCCTGCAAACAAAGCTAATGATAGTTATTATACAAATTAAATTATGTTTATCAAATTATTCAAATAAATTAATAAAAATTATAGCATGCTGGAATTTTCTAAGCATTCAAAGGGAGAAAATGCAGGCATCACCAGTTGTCAACCCTGCTGAGTTTCAGTGTGGCACTTCTAGCAATTTAGGCTTCTGTATGAACTGCAGCAGCCTCCAAGTTAACCAAGGGCATATTATGACTATGATGTGTGCACTTCCCTCATGCTTCTAGAGACATTCAACATTCTCCAATACCTGAGATAGGAAAAATATCTCCACCCCACCCCCAGCTTTAAACATGCAGACTCATGACTCTGGTTTGCTTAATTCTAAAGGGTAGACGCTTCAGAGATAAAACAGTTTCAGACAACCTACTTACTACCTTTTGTTGCAGACTACATTTCTCAGAAATTCATATGTTGAAGTCCTAATTCCCAGTGGGACAGTGTTTGGAGATGTGGCTGGTTGGGCTTAGTTGACATGTTGAAAATGGAACTCTAATACTGTGACACTATTGTCCTCTTGAGAGGAGACACTGTAGAGCTTTCTATCTCTGTCCCCAAGAACACATAAGAAAGAGATAATATACTCATACAGGGTGACCACAGTGGCTCAGAACCAAGAGAAGAGCTCAGCATGAAATCTACCTTGTTAACACCCTGATGTTGGCCTTTCTCTCTTGCATATAATTGAAGAATAATTTGCTTTTGTTTAAGTGTACAGCCTATGTATGTATTATTGTTGCAGCCTGTCCTGACTAGGAAACATTTTTATCTTTCTAAACCTCACAGTTTCTAATTTTCTAGGTGCTCATGACACTTCATGATTCTTAAAACAAAACAAAAGAAAACCACCCTCTTTTTGTGGAAGAGAATAAAACATTAGTGCCAAGAAGTGTGTTACATGGCAGAGATTTAAAAATGAACCCACCATATTCAGGTCATTCTTATTTTCCTAAAGGAATGAGTCACATAAGAAGATAATTATAATGCAATTTGATAAATGCTATAATAAAAGTATTAAACAGAGATCTGGAAGCATTAAAGAGCTCATTTAACTTGAGGGAACTCAGGAAATGCTTCTCAGGGGAGGTTACATGGATGACTGTTTTAAGTGCTTACACGTGATGCTTGTATTCTCCGCACCAGGATTTGCTCAGGAGGATGTGGCCCCCAGAAGGAAGGAGGGCATTCACAAGGCAGTAAGCAGCAGTTCTTGGGCTGTTTGCCCAGCCTTCTGCTGGGTATCAACCTAGCACTTCCATTTACACTATAATCTCTCTAAAAGTCTTTTTTTAAAGACTGAAACTAAATTCTTTTTGTAAATAATGATTTTAATTGATGCTTTCATACAGTGTATTTTGATCATATTAACTCCCAACATTCCTACCTAGCTCCTTATCTCTCCAACTTTGTGTGTTCTCCTTCTTATCTCTCTGTACACCCCTCTTGACAATCCTACCCCGACCTCTTTTCCCCATACCCCTCTACAAAGAAATTTTGTGTTGTTTGAATATTCCTAGGTGTGCAGGACAGTGATTGGCTTTCCAGGAGTCATACTGTTAAGATGAAATGGATTCTTACTCTCCCAATAGCAATCAAATGCCAATAGATCCATAGCTAGGGGTGGGATTTCAGGTCCACCTACCCATTTCCATGCTCAGATTGTGTCTGGTTTCAGTTTGTGTAGATTCCTTGTATGCCGTTGCTAACAAAGTGAGCTAGTATGTGCACCTGCCCTGTTTTGTCCACAAAATACTCCTTCCCTGAAGTCACCCACCACCTTCAGCTCTTAGCATCTTTCCAGCCTGTCTTTTTCAGTGATTTCTAAACTTCAGGGGATGGCTGTAATATTGTTGTCCCATTTAAGACTGAAGATTCCATTCAGTCTCTTATTTTCTGCACATTGACCAGTTGTGAATCTCTGTATTAGTCACAATCTTCTACAAGAAAGCATCTGTGGTGAGGGTTGAGAGATATGTAAGTTGATGAGTAGAGATGTAAGTTATTAGGAGTTGTTTCAATACTATATCCATTAACAGAATAATAGCAATAGTCAATGTAAATCCTTAATTTCTTACCCAGACATTAACTATAAGAACACAATCTATGGATGTAACAGAGTGAATTAAGCATATTTACTAAGCATATTTACCCATGTCTTGCCACACTCTGATTAGCATACTCAGGATGTAGAGGAAAGAAAGCAGAGTCTCCTGTGCATTTTAGTCTAGATGAACCCAGATGTCAGATTCTCCACACATTCCAAAACATCATGGCCCTTTATCCTCTGTTTTATTTCTATTGCAAGTAAATTTAATCCTTGCTGTACTTTTAAAGCATTTGTGGAGTGAATGCTGCTCTAAAGGCTAATATTGCTTTTCGAATAATATGATTTTTCTTTTCTCTTGATTAATAACAAAGCATTTCTGTTTTGTCAAGCTAGTCGAGTTCTATTCAAATTTTACCTTCAAGATCTCACAGTCAGTTAAAATAAAACCAGGTGGAACAACTGAAAGCTGGTGTAGAATTACTGAGAAATAATAATGGCTCTTCTAGCAGCTTCCTTGTATTCTGCTGTTTCAAAATTCCAACCACTTTACAACCATCAGCCAATGACAGTCAATTTATTCCAAAATTAATGAACATATAATGAAGACTAACATACTCTGAGGGCCCTCCCTAGATTCAAGGCCAAATCTTCCTTCTGCTTGGAAGCATTTAATTTGACCTCTTTACTGCTCTCATTCTGTAATTGAGGAGTGTCAAACTTACCTGCCCTGAAATTTCTGAGGAACCAGCAGAGATGTTAATCAAATGTTTAGCACATAAAATGTGCCAAAAAACAGCTATGTGATAGGCCAGGTAGGAGCTCTCTTCAGAACATCTGTGGTGCTTGACCCTTCCTGTGATACCTTTGACAAAGTATGTTTTATTGCTTCAGTGCACAGGAAAGAGCAACAAGATATAATTTGAATGATTTTAAAAAAGTCTCAGCTACTTATTTAAAATAGGAGTGAAGAACAGTGATACCGTGTTACTATAGTACCTGGTAAAATTTGATGAAAGTGCAAAAGCATAGAGAATAAATGAAGATATAACTTCATTTATGGAAATCCATGTCCCTTGATATAGCTGTTGCCCTCATGAACTCAGGGAAACTGTGATTTTTCTGCATATGTTAGTGGCCATAACATATATAAGGATAAGGTGAAGCCAATGAAGTCCTTCTCCTTCTTTTGAACTATTGACAAATAATGCTAAAGGGACAAGAAATATTATTCTCTTCAGTGGTGTAGTCAGTGATTAGTTGTCCTTGCCATAGTAAAGAACCTCTTACCTGTGTTTGAGAAAGTATGTTGGGCTAGTTTTATATCAACTTGGCATAAGGTAGAGAGTCATCTGGGAAGAGGAAATCTTGATTGAGGAAATGCAACCATAGGATTGTTCTGTAGGCTAATCAGTAGGGGATTTGCTTGATTGATACAGGACAGCTCAGCCTATGGCAGGCAGTGGCAGGGTCTATAAGAAAATAAATTGAGCAAACAAGGAGGAACAAACAAATAAGCAGCACTCTTCAATGTCCTCTGCTCCATTTCTGCCTCTAGTTTCCTTCTCTGATTTTCCTCTGTAATGGAATGTGACCTGAGACTGGTAAGAAGAAGTCAACCCCTTTCTGTCCACCTTTTGGTCGTCATGGTGTTTTAACATAGCAATAGAAACCTAAGACAGTAAGAAAGTCTAATTAAGTTTAGTAAGTCACATACAAAATATGAAAGACAGAAAGGCAGCTTTTTGGGGGCAAAGGGTTCCAGTTTCCAGGGGGAGGTTTGTGGGGGAGTGAATAAGTGGCTGGGGCAATGTGAAAATTATGGAAATTCATTGTATGAGATTATGAAAATGTCAAACAATAAAATTAATTTTTTGAGTTCTTTGTATATTGCAGATACCCTAATTGTCTCTTTGACATATAGCTGGCAAAGCCAGGAAAATAGAAATGGACCATTAGAGAAATATATTGAGGGAGGAAGAAAAATAGAATACAAGTTATGAGAGTAAAAATGGACATATTGGGAGCAGAAAAGTTCAAGCAAGGAGTGAGATATGGATGGGGAAAGAAAGGTAGATGAAGGGTCAATAAAAATAAAGGAGATATGAGAAAACTATATGGAAACCTATGATATTGTAACCCAAGCACACAATATAATGAGAAGGAACAGGGTGAACACATCAGATATGAAAGAGTAGGAGGTGAATACTGGAAATTAGAGGTTCAAGTGGGGCCAGGAATAGGGGCACAGGAGGAAGACTGGGTTGCATGCGGGTTAACCCAAACTATGGATAAATAAGAGTTCTTATAAAAATTCATTAATCAGTAAGCTAATTAAAACTATGATTTAAAATGAAGAGTTTGGAAAGAAGTAGTATCCTGGATGGGTGAACAAGGCTGCTTCCAGAAGACATGGGTAATTAAATGAAACTCCCAGAGACAGCTGTCCTGTAGGTCATTGTTGAGTTATTGGTTGGGAAGTCTCTTGAGGTAAACAAAGTATTGTCATTGCTTTTGGATGCCCATGATATTTAATTAGTAAGATATTATTATTGAAGATACTATATGCTTTGGTTATAGGACATAGAAAAATCAGTCTTGAACTGATCATGAAATTCTCTCTTTGCTGGCTAGTTTACATATTACTAGAAGGCACTTTGTAGTCTCCAGTGGACTTCAGAAAACACCAATGGTCTTATTCAGTGCTGGAGCCTGCATGGTAAAATATTGACCTTCTAGGCAAGATAAACTCATTGGCAAAACAGGGGCACAGCTGTAATGGATCACTTTATGATTGAATTTGAGGCCTATTCAACAGGGAGAATTCATGCCTGTTCCTGTAAATTCAATCAAATCCCAAAGCCTGAGGAGGTCTATATAGTTTTTCTAAATTTCTCTTCTGTCAGGCTGGTTTCTTAATATTTATGTTTAATACCTTAAATTTGTGCAGCTCTCAACCTTGGTCATAGAAGCTCCATATTTTAGCATGCAGTGGATAATGCAGAGGTTCCCAATGGGTAGAAGTGATAAGAATATGTAACTGTGAGTGCTCAGTCACATACAGGACATCTATGTCAATCTCTTCCATCCCGACATCATGAAAAAATGGCGAACAAGTATGTAAGATGTGGGAGATGGGGAGAAATTCTATCCCCTTGCACATAACATTGTTGTACATTTGAACCCATAGAAGCTATAGTTACCTGCCCAGGATCAAGTGAGTTAAAATTCTAACATGGATAGACAAAGGACATCCATGGCCCCATTAATTGTTGCTGGGGTAAATAGTCACTTTTCTTGGTGGGGGGAAGTCCAGCCACAAATAATTTGTTCATGTCCCAGTGGTTGGTCTCCACCCATGCACATACGTACAGCACTAACTGAACCCAATGAGCTATATTTAACTATGTCAAAGGCCATGAAATTGAGGAAAATAAGTGTTGGAAAGGGTTAGAAGATATTAGAGGGGGAGAACGGAGCAAGGTGAATATGATCAATGTTACTTGGGTTTATTTTGACTGCTTAAACATAACCTAAACAAGGATGACATGAATAGACATGTTAGTGTGGATGAGTGAATGCCCAGGAAGCCTCAACCATAGACAAAAAACAACAGGCAACAAAGAAAGGCTGAGAACCAGGAAAATAGTCTTTTCTAGGGAAGAGCACACCAACTAGTTATTCAATACCAAATGGTCAGCCCTGGAAAACTCACACACGTACACACACCACACACACACACACAACTATAGGTATACACACATATATTTATACACATATTTTATAACAATTAAAGAAAAAGAAAACATGAATTTGAAAGAGAGGAAGAGGGAATATGAGAGGGTTGAAGGGGAGATAATGGAAGGGGAAATGCTATAATCTCAAAAATTAAAAATATGTTCTAAAAACTTCAAAAACCATTACTACAACTACTACTACTACTACTACTACTACTACTACTACTACTACTACTACTAAAAAGTTCATCTTGGCTTCAAGATGACCAAGGAAGAAACAACAGTCATGCCAAAAACAGTCATGGCCATGTGCAGCCAGTTTGCTGTGTAAACTGGACCTGGTGAATACCCAAGAACGAGACCATTAAGAAGTTTATTGCTTAGAATTTTATAGAGGCTGCTGCTATCAGAAACAAATCTGAAGCAAATATTTTTGATGTTTGTGTGCTTCCCAAACTGTATGTCAAACTGCATTACTGCGTGAGCTGTGCTGTTTAGAGGAAGGTAGTCAGGGATCAATCGCATGAAGTCTGGAAGTCCAAATATCTCCATCATGATTTAGACCTGCTGTCTACCAAAATCTATGTAAAGAGGTGGATTCACAAGGCCAAAAAAAATACATTGAAAAAAATAAAAAGGAAATTATACTTTAAAAATAATAAAGGTTCATTGTCTGTATAAGCTAAGCAAAATAATCTGCTTTTTTTTATTTTGAGGGTTCTTTAGAAACATTAGCAGTATTTTTGATTCTTCATTTGAGTCAATTGGTATTTTTGAAACTTTCTATCTTTGTTCCATTTCATTTCTACTCTCATATTTACTGAAGTAACTTCTCTCTATTGTCCGTTTAAGTTGATCATTTACTGGCTCACATGTATCCCTTTCATAATACTTGCCACTTTCATATCACATACTGCTTCCAAGTTATTCTTTGCACACCAGCCAGAGTGGTTGTCAGGGTAATTTTGCCTTTCACTCAGTCCTTACAGTGACTCTCCATTGAGCAGAAAGTCACATGCAGGCTCCTGATCCACAGTTATAAGGTCATGCTTTTGCTGATTTCTTATTGCCCCAGCTTCATTTCCAGTTGTTCTTTTTCTCATCATTGCTCTAGGCCATTTTGTATCTTTTCGTTTTTAAAGAACCTATCTTCTTTTTACAATTCAGCAGAAATGGGCTGCTGGAATCAGAGATAACTCCAAGAAGATGTATTTTCATGAAGACACAAGTACAAGTTGAGATAGGTTTATTTTTTACAAGGTGAGAAAGAGTTGAATCCATGCTACCTGGCTATTTTATGGCAATTCAGGCCCCAGGTGTCTAACAAGTATTCTGGACAGACAGAACATTCCATTGCTACAGCTATAGCTACAGAAGTATTATATTAGCACTGATAAATACTTCCAAACAGCTAGAGAGATTTGAGGAGTGATAGAAGACAGAGGAAGGACATGGTTTGGAAGTGCGGTGTCTCCTAAATAGATCCAAGTGTTAATCTATTGAATCTTATGTGCCCCACTATTGAGAAGAGATTGGGTCATGAAGGTACAGATTGGTCTACTGTAGATTGAAAGATGAATGGGTTGTCTCAAGATGAGGTACTCTATGAAGTGGACCCCATGAACATTGCTTTTAGGGTCTATCTTGTTCCTGGCCCTTCTTTTCTGTCTTTGATCAGGTTTTGGTACCATGAGATGTTTTCCCTCTACATATTCTATAGAAGCTGCGGGGCCAAGTGAGCATCAACTGTAACCTTTGTAACAGTGAGCTACACCTTCCTCCACTATGACACACTCAGGTTTGTCACAATTGACAAGTGCCTAAAACAAAGGGAAGATGGAGTCAAATAGCATCCTTCAGCACGTGAATATTCAGGTTCCTTGACATTATTTTCCTCTATTATTTTTCTTTCATCTTGTACAGGAGATCAAACCCAGGGCCTTGAGTATTCTAGGTGAGTGCTGTACCAGTGAGTTCTATTTATTGCCCTTCATATTCATATTCTTTCATTAGAACCTTGGTTTAGTCCCCCCACTCTCACAAATGATCAGCAGTTCAATTGGCTCCAACTTAAAAATACAGAACACATGTGTTGCAAAGAACTGGATCTCGGACAATTAACATGAACATTGGTGCTGTAAGTGGATTGCAAGTGGAGTTTTAACAAATACCATCTGGAGTCAAGTCATGGTTTGACTCAGCAATAGTTTTATGACATTACCAAGTTAAGAGTTTCCTTGTCATATTTCTAATCACATGGATAACGTTCTTTCGTATTTTCAGCTCCATGATCCCTTTTCTCCTACCTTGCACATGTTCTATTCTCTTCAACACCTGTAATTGTACCCTTTAATTTTAATGTCCCTCCTACCTCCTGATTTCACAAATCAGGAAAGCATGAGTACTTCTCTGAGTGAGACTGGTTTATTTCATCCATTGTAGTGATCTCCTAGTTCCCCTTACTTGCCTGAAAATGATAAATAACATAATTTGCTTTCTTTAAGACTGAATAAAACACACACACACACACACACACACACACACACATATATATATATGCCATGTCGTCTCTATTCATTCATCCACAGATCTGTGCTTAGGCCAATTCCATAACCTGGATATGTGAGTAGTGTATCAAGAAATGTGTACATATGACTATAGCTATAATTTACTGACTTGAATTCTTATGAAACATAGTTAAAAATGGACCATATGCAGCTTTACTTTTAAGTTGAAGGAGCTTCACATTGATTTCTATAGTGATTGCCCCAATTTACATTCCTGCCAACAGGGTATAATGAATGGTTCCCTTCTGTCCCTGAACCGTCATCAACATTTGTTCATTTTTGTTTACTTGGTTAGAAATATTACTTTATTCTTTTTCTAAAGGAGATAATAGTAAGGATCTTATTTTAATTATGTTTAAGGGTGATATTAATATTATAGTCATATTTTAAAATGTCCTTCTGAGGCTGGAGAGATAGATTAGTGGTTACCAATACTTTCTGCTCTTACAGAGGACCCAGTTTCTTTTCCTAGAATTAACATTGGGAAGCTGTAATTCCATGTAGATCCATGTAGATCCATGGGGATTTGACACCTCTTTCTATGGGCATATGATATACTTAGGCAATGCACACACATACAACATAAAACCTTAAAAGTGTTTTTCTATTTTTGGTGTGGTTTTATTTTGGTTGTTGATTTGAGAATTTCCTATTCATATTCAGTGTCCTACCTTCTGCTGCCCTGCCTTCAACTTGCCCTGGCAGTACTCTGTTCTCTTCCTAACTTCTTATTTTCTATTGGTTTTTATTTACATGTCACTAAGACCAGTTAGTGCTACCTCTAGATGCATGGGTAAAGGATCAACTATAGGATAGTGTTGCTATGTAGCCCAGATTGTCTTAGCCTTACAAATGCTTACATGGTATGACATATACCATCATATCTAGCTGAATGTGGGTATCATATACATTTTTCTGATAGTTAAAAAAGATACATTTTCCCCACATTTTTGGTCATTTATATTTTTTATGTGCTTTTAGCTAATTTCTACCATCAAGTTCTTGGATTATTTACTCTTTTGGTGTTTGACTTTGTGTTCCTGTGTACTCTGCATGTTAGTTCTTTATCTGATAAATGTCTGATGAAGATTTTTTCCATTCGGTCTACTATATCTTCATTCTGTTGCTCATTTTCTCCATGTGCAAAATGTATGCTCAGATGTTGCTGTGTTTTCCTCTGGCAGTACTGAGGTTTCTCATGTTTACATTAAGGTTTTTGATCCTAGTTTTAGTACTGGGAAAGAAATAGTACACCAGTTTAATTCTTTTTTATGTGGATATCCAGGTTCCTCAGCACTACTGGTTAAAAGAAACTCATATCTTGGTCCTGCCAAGACTGAACCCCCAGTGAACGTGATTGTTGGGGGTAGGGTGGTAATGGGGGGAGGATGGGGAGGGGAAGCCCATATAGAAGGGGAGGAGGAGGGGTTAGGGGGATGTTGGCCCGGAAACCAGGAAGGGGAACAACAATCGAAATGTAAATAAGAAATATTCAAGTTAATAACGATAAAAAAAAAGGAAACTCATATTACAATACTTACTTTTGGCAATTTTGTCAAGAAAGGATCAATTTCTTGGTCTTCTTATCTATTATGCTATTATATATCTGTTACTACAAAACTATACAGGATATAGGGACATTAGTCTTAGAATGACAAGCAGACTCTCCCTGTTGGCTATCTTTCATAGTGCTGGAAGGTGATATGCAGGCTGCTGGAAAAGTCATCAATGGGCTTATCTAATGCTGGACTCTGCATGTCAGAACACCAGGCAAGGTTACCCACTTGTGTAATATTGGCAAGTGTTTATGTGTGTAACCAAATACGCCCTTGACTGGATTTGAGGCTTGTTCCACAGGAAGGAACAAAGGTCTGGTGCTATAAACATTGTCAAATCCCAGGGCTAGGAAAGTCATAGGTCCTAAGTAATAAACTTTGTGATTTTATTTTCCTAAGTATTGCCTTCTAAATATTTATGTTTCTATCTATAGATTCATGATGTTCTTCATCCTGGTCAGGAATGCTTATTATAGCAATGGACATGGTAAAGACAGAGACCTTTAACTGGTTCAAGTGCTGAGAATAAGTGTCTGAGAGTTCAGCCTTAGATTTGACATCTGCATCAATACTAAGCCCAAGGTGCATGGAGCATGATGGAGTGGAAAGAATATAAAAGCTGGAGGGTAGTAAATAGCACTACACAATTCCATCCTTGAGACGGCATGTCTGCTGCACCATGAACTCAAGGATGCTCTGATACTTAGACCTAACTAAGACTCATATAAGATCAGGTAAGTTACAAAGTCTAGCATGGATGACCACTTGGTATTGGAAAAACAATTACAGGGCTCATCTCTGGAGAAGACTAAGTCTCTCTCTCCCACCAGTCCTTGGTTGCTTGTAGCTTTTCATCTAAAAGTGGGTTCCCTTGAAATTTCCCATTTCCACATTAGCATGTCTATTATTATTATCATTATTTGGATATTGTTACAGAACTATGTAGTTGGGTAGCCTAGGCATACCTTCTCAGTCATTTCTAGGCTATACAATCTCACAGCAGACTTCTTATTTCTTTAGCTCTTAATCTTTTGACCCCTTCTTCTGCAATGTTCCCTAAGACCTGAAATCACACACATGCAAGCAACACTAAATGAACTCAGCAGATTGCATTCATATGTGTATGCATATATGTGTATGTATCAATAATAAAGAAAAGAAGAGATCACAGATTTGAGAGGTAGCATGGAGAGATTGGAAAAGAGAGGACCCAAGAGGAACTGGAGGAAGGAAAGAGAAAAAAAGAAATGATATAATTTTATTTTAATTTTAAATAAAAATTATCAAGAAAAAATTTTCACATGAAGGAGAAAGAGATGCTACTCCTAGCTAATGAGCTAATGGTAGTTGATGATTTCTAAGAGAGGAAGAGTCACTTTTCTGGAGGAACACAGACATGAGTAGGCTTCCTATACCCTGTGAATGACCCCATAGTCATATGCCTTAGCTAGTGTTATTGGACTCAGAGGATCTAAAACTACAAATAATAATTATAAAATAAGGATATGAAATTGGGAGAAAGATATGATGGAGGATTTTAAGGGAGGTTGGAAGGGAAATTGGAGGTGTATACGATCAATATACATTGTACACATGCGTGCAATTTTCATAAAATAAAAATTTAAAGAAAAACATACAAAAGAACTTCACCATATATTGATGGGTTTCTGCTTCTTTGTTCTAGTGTGTGTTTCTGTTTTGATCCCAGAACCATACTGTTTGAGTATCTGAATTTGTCATATAGTTTGATGTTCAGAAATGTGATCCTTCTTTTGAATAATTCTTTCTCAAATTGTTTTGTCGATTGAGGTATATTTTGAAATTATGTGTGAGTTTTAACATGATTATCTAATTTTAGTAAGATACTGAAAGGAAAAAAATTAAAATTGCCCCCTAGACAAAAGTCGAAGCCAAAAGCGGGCCCTAGAACTACCTGTTCCAGAAACTAGCTGATCACAGAAAGAGTAATTGCACCAGCTGGTTCAGCCACTTTGTTCCAGAAACTAGCTAACCATAATAGCAGCTGACCATAATAGCAGCTGACCATAGTAGCAGGAACGGGTTAACCATAAAGTTGTTAAAGAACAATCATAAGAAACAGAGTTCTTCCTTGTGATTTGCAGGTTTTTCCTTAAATACCCCCTTCTTTCAACTCTTCAGTCAAACCCTCTACCTCGGGAGGGGATACGAGACGACCCCGGGTGTACTGTTTCTGTCAACCCTACTAATAAACTCTCTTGTTGATTGCATCAAGATTGGTCTCTCGTGAGTTCTTGGGGGTCGCATCATCCTGAGACTTGAGTGAGGGTCTCCCCACTCTGGGGGGTCTTCCAGATACTTCCTTGTCAGGGCTAAAAAATGTATATTCTGTATGTGTAGATTATACTGATACTATGAACATTTAAACAGTGTTAATTCCTCTGATCCATGACTATTCAAGATTTCATTTTGTGTCTTTTCCCCCCAACAATGTTTTACAGGTTTCTTCTCTTTGGTTAAATTTTTTTCCCAATTTTATTCATTCCGTTCCTTTACAAATGAGGCTATTCTTTTGTTTTGTTGTAGTTTGTGGCATAAATAAATTCAACTGACTTTTATATGTTTATTTTTATCGTACAACTTTAGTGAACTCATTTATTATTTTTTAAAAGGTTTTGATGAAGTACTTGGTTTTGTTTGTTTCGTTTCGTTTTTGCATGTAAAATCATGCCATCTATAAACAAAGCCAGTTCCATGCTTTTCTTTCTGATTGGATGACAGTAATTTCCTTTCCCTGACTAATAGCTCAGACCAGCACTTTCAGCCCTATGTTTAATGAAAACAGTGGCATCCAGCATTCATTTATTCCTGATCATTCACATATTGAGTATTTGGTTAGTGAGAGTCATAGAAGATGGTACACATTATGGTGAGAATATTTGCATCCATTCCTCAGTCACTTAGTGTTATTTTTAAAACTGTAAATGGTAGTTGACTTTTTGCCAAATGCTATCTTTTGAGATGCTTGTGTGATATTTATCCTCATTCTGTTTGTGACTTATTCCCTGATTGATTAGGGTATGTTAAACAATCCTTGTATCCTGTTTGGTAATGACTTATGATCCTTTTGAGGCATTGTTGAATTACTTGGTTGTTGCAAGATATTTGGTTGCACTGTGAACCTCAAGATTGTGTTATTTCCTGAAAAAAGATTTGTTCCTACTTGTGGTGTAGCTCAGCAGTTAACACATACCTGGAATCCCTCTGGCTTGAATACAAACACACCCTTAGTACACATCTTTAGTCCAAAACAATGAAGGTAGAGTTCATTTATAGTAGGAAGCACCCGTTTAACTGAGTAGCTGACAAAGTAATGACTCTGAGAAAGATTTGACAAAATAGGACATGCTCAACTTTTACAAGAAGAGAAGGAAAGGGAAGTCACTTAAGGGGTAGTGAAGAAAAAGAAAGAGAGTAGTTTTACTGGGACAATTATAGTGGGACAGGTTGCAGAGAGAGAACAACCTAGACACAGGTGAAGACCGAATGAGCCAGAGAATGAGAAGATTAGAACAGATTGACATAGTTTGAAGCCAAGCAAAGCCATTCAGGGGAAAGTGGGAGAAGCCAAATTCATCAATCAACCTGGAGTGAAGTTTGAGGAAGTACAGCTGAATTGAAA
Organism: Rattus rattus; assembly: GCF_011064425.1. NCBI lineage: Eukaryota > Metazoa > Chordata > Mammalia > Rodentia > Muridae > Rattus > Rattus rattus. The sequence continues at coordinate 167,611,081 of NC_046156.1, read as the reverse complement.
CAGCCAATCAGAGCTCAAAAAGAACAGGAAATGGTGATCTTATACAGAAGCAAGTCTCAGAAACACTCTAGGCATAGATAAGAGTGTATGGAGGCTAAAATCTTGCAGGACTAGCACTAGGTTAGCAGTCTGTGGCAGTAAACCTCTGAGATGACAACTACTTCAGGAGAATAAAAAATACACTTATACTTTTACTGCAATTTTGATACCTAACTCCAACAACGAGTGTGAAATGTTTCTCTCTTCAGGGTAATTTTTTGGAGGGTGGGGAGTATGAGAGAGAGCATGGCATTAGTTCTTTATTTGGTAGCAATGCCCTAGTAAAGATACCTAATTCAGGGCATTTTTTGGGGATAATTTCTTTTTATTGAATCTGCTGTGAGACTGTGTCTCCTAGAAATAACAAGGAAGCTACACCTACAATACAGCAACAATATGGCCGCCTGAACAAGACCCAAACAACAATAGCATTAATTATCCCAGTTATAGCTAACACAATTTTCTAGGTATGTTATCTTAAAACCTTCCCCCACCTTTTCCTGCAATTTCAGTCATCATGTATGTAACTTGTCTTGCCTTTAAATCCTAGGTATCTAGCTCCAGTATCTGTATCAATAATCACTGAACACTTAAGAAAATGACACCCCCAGTAACTCCCAAAGTGTATATATGCTTCTCCAAATGGAACGTGTCCTATCACTCTCTACTTTTATCATTCCTTAGGAAGGAATAGGAATATTTCAAACATTTTAGATGCCATAGAGGCCATGGAGTTGCTCTGCTCATAGGACTGGCTGGGCCATAGCTGACGGAAAACTACAAGCGATAGTGAAAGTGTATTAGCTAACGGCTGGGTGTGACAGATGCTCGGCTGGAATGGTTTCTTTCAGATGTAGGATGCTTATACAAAAAGGCTCTACTTCAGGCTGGCTGAGCCTTTCTGTGCTGAGCTGTGATATGAAGTTGGTGCTATTCAAGTCCTTTTCTGGTTTCTTATATCACATGTGTCAGATATACATCAAGACCCTTAACTCCTTCCCATCTGTTTCTGCCTCTTCTTCTGACCATTATGGATATTAAAATACCCATTCCCTGTTAATGTCATTTTGTTGCCAGAATCTCAGAGGATCTGAAATGGTTGATGTGGTCACTATCCCATTCCAAACCAACAACAAAAAATGTGCCATGTAGTATTGTATGAGCAGGTCCAATCTCAGAAGTCATTTTGTAGAGGCTTGTGGTGAAATAGGAGAGGTGTGTGAATTGCATCAATAGACTTAGATTCCTCAATTTGATTTCAGCTTGCTTATATTCTGGGCCTCGAGTGTTATTTAAAGAATCAGAGCAGAAATCTTAGAATATTAGAGTCTAAAGAGGATTCTTTCTGTTTAAAATGAGATTTTCAAGTTCAGGATGTATTTCAGTTTCTAGGACAATTAAATCACTCAGAACACCATGTTTGCATACTATGTCAGATGGGTAAGGTATTTTGAAGAAATATTTTAGAAAATTAGTGGGCTAACGAATGCATATTTGGGTTGATTTCATCTGTTTTCTGTGTTTCCAGACATATGCAGAAGCACAGTTGGAGGGTTCTCATTGACAGGAGCAAGGTTCAGAATAAGAAGTCAATTCTTTTGTTAATTGTCACAACCCTAAAATTCACATTTCCATGATGAAATCATGCTAGCCTGAAGTGACAACAGTTTTCTATAAATGGAGAAACAAAGAAGATTAGGGTCTATCTATAAGATATCATTATATCTTCAGATAATCAATAAATACCTGTTGATCAAAACCAGAATAGTATGTTCTGAGGAATTTTAATTTTGAGTGAATACAAACACACTCTTTAGCACTTTAGCTGGTGATGTGTGTGTGTGTGTGTGTGTGTGTGTGTGTGTGTGTGTGTGTGTGTGTGCAGGACAGAATTGGTGCTAACATTTTGTAACTGTTTGACCTTCTCCGAAGTCTGTTTCTTTCATGCTGGCTTTAATGTAATCAATGAAATAATGTCATCATTTGAATATTTGTTTCCCTCCAAACTCAAAGAATGGGAGTTTATCACCAGGTGCCGTTGTTAACAGTAAAGTCATTTCAGAAATGATTAAATCATGAAACTATAGACTTTATCATCAAAGCAAAGACCTTTATTTTAAAAGGCCATCAAGGCTTCTTTGTCCCTTGGCTTTCTTTCACCTGTATGCAAACAAGTGATTGTTTTCTCTTCCACCGTTTGAAGACAAATAAAGACGTTATTGTCTTGGAAGCAAAAGCTGGCTGTCAATCAGCTGGTCCCTTGATTTGTATTTCTAAGTCTATAAAACCATAACATTTTTCTACATAACTCTGATGGGTATTTTTTCTAAAGCATTAGAGATAGAATGAGACAAAAGATGAGATGCTGAACAGTATTTTTTATTTTTAAAGAAGAGTTTTGGTATTTCTGAAAGTGTTACCTTTTCATGGGATTGCAATGGCTTTTCTTTCAATTAAAGAAAACCACAGGGATGTGCAAAGATTTTATGAAAAGACCTGAAACTCAGTCGAAATTCTCTCAATGCAAGTCAGGCCAGGTACTCTATCACATGATATTACAGTGAAATTCAAGAACACACAAAGAGGACATGTTGTCATTTATTCCCTTATTAAATCAATGAATTCATGAAATTCTTTTCTTGCACGTTTGGGAATTAAGCCTGAGCCTTTGTGTACACTAGGCAGGTTCTCTACCATTGAACTATAGTCCCAGCCTTTAAAAAGAAAGCTTAATTAATTATTTTATTTATTTATATTCCAAATGCTTCCCCTCCCCCAGATCTCACTGTGTAGTGCAGACTAGCTAGCCTTGGATGTACAGTCTAATCTAGGCTGGCCTCAAATTTAGTATCTCCATGCCTCTGTCTATTCAGTGTTGGAATTTTAAGAATGTGTCTACTATGCATAGTGACGATAAGCATGAGTTACTATGCCTAGCTTAAAAATATTTTATTATGATGAACATATCTCAATAGTGCCCTCCAGGAAGTATAGCTCAGGAAAATGTATAAGCCCCAGGGTGCCAGTTGTAAAGCACAGTGATTCCAGAATCTAATGCCAAGCATACATGAAGTGTATTTGTGTTTTAATAAGATCGATGCTGGTTTTAGTCACTTCCTGGTACAATAAATTTGGAAGCTTTTCTTCTGAAAAGTTTTAGTTTTTTTTTTTCTTCTCAGAAATAATAATATTTGTATCATTTGAGTTTGTGAAAAGTTCGGACATACAGATATCACACACACACATACACACACAGAGGCACATATGCACACAGTCGTACTTACATATTTAAAAGAAAATTATATGAATTGGCTTGGGATTTAGCTGTAGACTCAAACTGCTTGGACTTCAGTTTTAGCTTTGCCACTTGGATGTGGTTCTATTCTGTGTGTCTGCACACACAGTAGTGAAATTAGGATAGTAATGAAACCTCATTGGGCTACTGCGTGGTTCCCTGAGTTGTGAGAGAGCTTAGGAAGTTCCAGGCACAATGTAGGCAGAACTAGTCATCATCAGGAAATAAAACCAATCTGTTCTCAAACGCAGTCCCACAAGAGAGTCTACCTTGCTATATGGAGACGCGGCACGATTTCATAACTGGGACCTCAATATAGAAATTCCCTGAAGGCTGAACGCATGGCTCTTTGTAGGAATTTCAGAAGCCAGTGTTCTTTTGAATTTGTATTCACTATTGCCACAACGTGTTTTTTAAAATTTCCTCTGGCTAGAGTCACTAGACTGTGACTCAAATTAAATTATAACTTTGAAAGTGGATTTTTTCAAGTTACTCGTGCTCCATACAGTGGGGGCTCTCACATAGTTGCTGCTACTATTTGACATTTTCTCCTACTCTTTTTCTTGATAAATTATGTCCCATTATGCCACTTCCTTCATATGTGATATTGATACAACTTAATTGGAGCGAGACAGAACACTTATGACAAGATCTACCATAAACATATCTTAAGTCTCAAAGCATATGTCAAAATTAAGTAACATGAAATTAAAGTATATATTTCTCCGTTTCTTTCCTGCCATAAAGTCTGAAACTAAAGATTTGCTGAAGGACAAAGGCCTCTCAGCACCACTAGACACATTTATATTCCTAGAAACACATGGGAACAGCATGTCTTTCTAACAGATAAGTCTGCCAGTGGAGTTTGCCTCGCTGGTCAGAGCTCTATGCTGATGGGTCCTGTCCCAATTGCTTGGTTTTCCAAAGAAGCCATTTACCCTTGGGTTGAGCAGAGTTCTTTTCTGCAGCTGAATATTTTACAACGACTTGCAAAAACAGTGACCTGATAACACTTAGCCTAGATGAAAGCTGATGGTCAGGTTGAGTGACAGGTTGGACAAAGTATCTCATGGGTGCTTAATATTCAACTTCTTTTAATAGGAGGTGCCAACAGCACAGCAGATTGCAACATCTGTTCTTCTCTCTTCATTCATGGCAGACAAACAGTGTCATAGGGATCGAGGCATGTTGGTAGTAGAGATATGACATAGATTGGTTAAGTCTGTTTTCAACCTCTCTATAAGACAGGAGAGTGCTCTAATGTGAATAAAATGAAAAGTGGTACTAGCAAAATAATTTATGTACTAATATGTTTCTTATACTCTGATTAACAGGTACTGTTTTATCTTATTCAAAAAGCATCTAGAGAAATTGGCATTGTTCCCTCTTATTACGTAGCTAAAGGTTCATTTCAGCATGAAGATGGGCTCCCAAAGTTCATTATGTCTTTCCACTACACAGCACATTGCCTGGAACCTTTTCATTCCCGCTCTCTGTGTTCCACTGGCAAGATTGACAGCCTGCCTAGGCTCAGGTTTCTTGGACTCCACTCCCATTTTCAACCAGTTCTCTCTCTTTTATTCAGATTGAGCCATAAATTAAGGATGTATATGAGAGACCCCAGGGTGCTTCTTATGCACATTCTCTCTATTGCTTGGTTAAATTTCAGCCTTCTAAGTTCAGACCTTGATGTTTGGAAAATAATGAGAATGTCTCCATTTCTTACACTGGGCTTATGTTAGCTAAATTTATGACCATTAGTAGATGGTTTCATTTGAAGTAAGATGTAAACTCACTAAGATACTAAACTGTCATCCTTTGTACAGACAACACATTCTTCCTTGGAGACATGTATCTTAAGAAGATCCATTTCAATTACGAAATAACTTCTGGTAGTAACTGAGATTGGAAAACAAGGGTAAAGGAATTTCAGGAATCGTGAGACCACCTCTTGAATTAACATGGAACACACACTGTGACGATGCACACGTGGGACATGGATGCAGCAAACTACATCCTTAGTCCTGAAGCAAGGTCATGTTCTTTCTTTATTTTTCACCTTGTCTTGTATTTATATGGGTTCTTAACAAATTGTTTTCCAATTGTATCATTACTTTAATATTTCTCATTAAAGGACAGCGTGTACAGTTTGGTTTGACTTTATACAAACCAAAGTTAAAATTTCTTACTTTTTATATTTGGAAATGCATTTTGAGACTGAGGCAATATACAACAGGTGACTTTAAAAGGAATAATACCTAAAGACTATATATGGACTGACCCTGGCTCCAACCTCATAGGTAGCAATGAATATCCTAGTAAGAGCACCAGTGGAAGGGGGCCTGGGAGACTGAACCCCCAGTGAACTAGACAGCAATGGGGGAGGGGGGAAACCACCCATAAGGAAGGAGGGGGGGAGGGGGATGTTTGTCCGAAACCGGAAAAGGGAATAACACTCAAATGTATATAAGAAGTACTCAAGTTAATAAAAAAAAAAAAAAAGGAATAATAGAGCTCATAAATTTAAATTGAGATGCATGGGAGCTTATGTAATAAACTTTACTAATATTAATAGGTCATTATAATATGGAGAGTCTATAATTATGAACTTTTAAATATGGACATGGCTATTTTCTGAAAATATAAGAAGTGTATTCAATGGCTGTCTCCAGAATGGCATCAAGAGACATGTGTGACAGACTTATAGCCCTCAAGTCCTTTCTTTACCATCTGTTCATTAGCCTTTGAAACTAGTTTCTTTGAGTCTTAACATTTTTAATTCAAAATTTTCCTTCTAGAATGAGATATACCTGGTATGCAATGGACCACATTTACTAAGTTATATCATTAAACAAAATGAAGATGTTATTTCAATGTCTGAAACTTTTCTAGAACTCCTTAATTTCAGTTCTATAGCATAAGATGTGTACTGTATTGGTTATATGAGTGAGAACATTATAAATAAATACTCTGTTTTATTTTAAAGTCAAGGTTTACATATTAGTTTTGTTGATAAGGATGGTTATTACTTTTCTTGTCACTGCCTCATTAATAAAGCACTTTAGTGGCTAAACACTACAAATAATGTTCTCTAAATTTTAGAGTGCGAAGAGAGATGTAGGACTTGGGGGTAGCAAAGGGTGTTAGAAGCAGCTTTGCACCTGCCTAATTACTATCTAGCTGACTACTGATTTGAGGCAAATGGATAGTTGAATCTTGCCCGTGGGGTGCTGTGATTGAAATCAAGCTTCTACATTAATTATTCCCTGAATTTAGACTAAAGATCATTTTTTTTGCCCATTAAATTGACCCTTACAGGAAAAAAATTGAACGACTGATTTTTAGTCATGAAAAACAGGATTTGTGTGTTTATTTTGAGAGATTAGAATGGTTTAGAGTGATTTTTCTTCACAGAACCACATCCAGTGTACTTTTTTTCTTTTTAGGAGTTTGTGGATTTATTGCTTACATACAGGCAGAGTTTAGAAGATTGTTAGTTATTGATTTAAGAGTCTCAAGCTTTATAGATCCAAGAAATAGTTTTCCTTTCTCCTTAAATAGACATACACCACTGAGCTTAATCTATCCCCCGAGTTCAGGATATCATTTGAATTTCTCAGGAAAAATGGCTAACAGCTATGAGTAGTCTGGTAGGTGTTACCATCAATATGACTGTTAGTTAATAGACTCAAGCTCTGTTACCAGAAACTAGAAGCAGACTCTTTGATGAAGGGTCTACGTGCCCAAACGGATTTGGGATTGAAGGAACTCTCATCCCTCTACATTGTGGATATACTTGTGTTAAATTCTCTCCGTGAGCTGGGTTAGGACATTTTTAGGGCACAATTTTCAGAGAACTCTTTCCTGAAGAAGTCACTGTGCTAGTTTATTGCTCACTATGGTTACATACTACTGCTCTACAGTCTCATTCGCCTTTACCACCTCTATCCTTCGACTTGTTTTTCTCATTTCATATTCTCTCTAAGACATGAGTGTGTGTGTGTGTGTGTGTGTGTGTGTGTGTGTGTGTGTGTGTGTGTCCACATGCCTTACAGAATTCGTGAATAGTGATTGTGGTGATTTGAATGGAAAATAATTCTCCATATTCTCCAGTTTTTGAATACTTGGTCACTAATTAATCGTTTGGTTTGGGTAAGTTTAGGATGTGTGGCCTTGCTGGAGGAAGTATGTCAATGGGAGTGGCCTTTAAGAGATAAAATCCGGGGTTGGGGATTTAGCTCAGTGGTAGAACGCTTGCCTACCAAGCGCAAGGCCCCGGGTTTGATTCCCAGCCCCCCAAAAAAAAAAAAAAAAAAAAAAAGAGATAAAATCCTTCCACTGCACTTTCTCTCTGTTTCTCTGTCTCTGTCTCTGTCTCTGTCTCTGTCTCTCTCTGTCTCTCTGTCTCTGTCTCTGTCTCTGTCTCTGTCTCTGTCTCTCTCTCTCTCTCTCTCTGCCTGATCCTCTCTCTTTCCCTCCTATTTTCCTCTCTTTCTCTCTGCTTCTGTTCCAGGTCTCATGCTGTCCTGTTTGCTCTGCCATCCTTAACACTAAACCTCCGTATCTGAGAACCAAAATACAATGTTTTCCTTTCTCAAGTTGCCTTGGTCATGGCAACAGAAAGGTATCTAATCTAGTGACGTTAACGTAAGTCTTTTCATAAACAATTAGTGAATAAATGATGAATTTTATTTTATGAATTATGTAGAAAATTTCTATAAAAGATAATTTTTTAATGTTGCTACTATATATATTTTCATGGTCATAGATTCACTTTCTCTATATTTCATTGTTTTGCTAAGTGCATCAGATCTAAACTTAAAGACATTTCTGAACAAGTTTGTACATTACTGTAGATACTGGATAGTCTATCTTGCTTGCTATAAGAATTTACATTCTTAAAGAATAGAATTAATATTATTGTTGGGGAAAAATGGTAAGGAAAAATATCAAAATTAGGCTCACCAAGAAATAAGGATTAAAAACTAAGTGTATTTGTCTTAGAAAATAATCGATCATTGCCTGTGTCAGTGATCTATAAAAGATTGGCCTCAGAACTTACTACAGGGACCTTATCCTTTCCTCTACAAATTGCTAAGTTCCGCCAAAGCAAAGACACTATTCCCCACTGAGGCCTAAATAAATGACAGGCTTGAAGTGGTGAAAAACAAATTCCTTCTTCGAGTTACTTGAGCAAAAATCTGTTTGAACAGAAATCACATATTTCTATCCATGTGATGGAAGCTTACCGCCTTTTACAATGATCTGTTTATTTGAGTAGCAACTTGGCAAATTCATCAAAAAAGAAAGAGTATCAGGGATTCTAGTGATTTCCACATCCCCATGCAATGGAGACAAAACATCAGGAATGGAAACTGCTTGGCCTCTTCCACCCCCAAACCCTTATCTGGGTTATTTCAATCTATATGCTTTATATACATATTAAGCATTTTCTGGTAACCAGGGAACAATTATTTATGCACTTTATTTTCGCTGCATGTCTATGAGAATGGAATAAAGTAAACATTGATCTACATAATCATATACATAGATTAGGGGAAACTTCCTGAAACAGTGCAAATTAGATCATTAAAAAATAGCAAAATTGTACTTAATGGCTTATTTGCTGAAAGTAGGTGTTTTAATTATTCTAGAGAGTTTGAACTCATGAATAAGTTATTAGCCACTTATAGCCTGCTTTTTCCTGTCTTCCTTTTCCTGTTCATGATCCTGGTGAGACTCTGATCAAGGTCTCCTAACTTCATCTGAACCCTTCCTGGGGAAGTCGGAGATGGCACAGCCAGCTGGAGTATATGGGATTGTTACAGCATCCTGTGAGGTGGCACTCTTTAAAGGAATAAAGGATGAAACTTGTACTGTAGGATGTGGAAGCAAAGTTTTATTTTTAATTTTGAGCAGTTGAGATAACACACATTAATATCAAATTACAACCAGAACTCTAGATATGTTTCACTTCTTTTCTTTGCTGCTGGAATACAAAGGGAAGAATGTTGATTAGGAAACTTCAGCTTGACTTCCAACTTGAACAGATTTCGCATGACTGTACAGCATCACACAGGTGACTTATCCATGCATGATTGGTACTACCGTGATCCTCAGTTTCTCTGGGTTCCACCTGCCTGGCTCATCTGTCTCCACATTGCCTGGCTTCTATACATGCAATGTATACATTGGCTCCTATCACTGGCATGCTAGTTTCCTCCTCTACAATTTATCTCATTGTCTCCTAATTATTATTCAGGTCCCAATTAATGATCATGTTTTCAAATAGGCCCTTGAATGCCCACGGTCTACATAAGGCACTACTACATCACCATTGAGAGTTAGCAGCTTTTCGTTACCACTTGGGATGTACCGCCATAATCACATGAGTTTGTTTAATTTCATGGTTCTTTCATTATTGTCTGGCTGAGATAGACATGATGTTTCATTACCGCCAGGGATATTTCTAGTACACTGTGCATGCTCAGTAAATATTTGAGAAACTAATGGATGAATAAATTAGATGTAAGGATCAAGGTAAGATAAATAAACTACAAGACCTTAACTGTCTGAAGCAATGTGAGACACAGGAATGTCCCTTGTCTCATTCCCATCTGTAGCATGTCCTGAAGTGGACTTTCTCATGGCACATCATACCTCATTTCATCAGACTTAGACGAAAGTGTAGAAACACAAAGAATTTTCCTTTTTTAAAATTTGGTTTTTTAGCATATGAAACAATCATTTCATCAAGGCATTTCCACCCATACTTCCTTTCTGGTGAACTCGCTCTGCCTTCTCTCTGGCCTTGTCATATTCTCTCTGCATTCCCCACCCCATTTTTGGGTCCCATGGTTTCTGATATCTTCCCTCCCATTACTTTCTTAAGACGTCTTTTTCTCCCTTTCTTGCTCACTCTTTCTAATTTAATGCCACACCTTTATCTCCCACCACATCAACACAAACATATGAAAATGAGAAGCTAAGATCTGCATATGAGACAGAACAGGTGCTAATTTTCTTTCTAAACCTAGGTCATCCCCCTCTTTACATAATAATTTTTGATATATCCCTTTTTCTGCAAATTTTATAATTTTAGTTTTCCTTATAGCTGAATACAATTTCAGCACGCATATGCACATTTGCATTATCTATTTATCAGCTAATGAACATCTAGGCCATTCTATTACCCAGATATAATAGTAGGGCAGTAGCAAACATAGATGTGTAAGAGTCTCTCTAGTCAGGTAAGACTTTTAATGCATTTGAAATAATTTTTGTGCATGGTGAGAGGTTGTATCTAAACTCACTCTTCTTGTGGTAAATGTCCAGTTTTGCAAGCACCATTTATTGAATAAGCCACCCCCTTTCTTATATATCTTTAGCATCTTTGTCAGAAATTAAGTGGCCAGGTTGGTGTGTTTATTTCTGGCTCAACTACTAAGTTCCATTGACCTAAATTTTTGATTTTATGCCAGAACCAGGGCAAGGTAGTATAACTTAATGATTGCTGCTAAGTCCCTGGAAGTATTTATTGGTTAGGATTGCTTTCAATATCTATAGTATTTTATGTTTCTAGACAAATTTTGTGCTCATCAAAATGTCAATAAACACAACTCCTAAAGTCATATTCAGATAAGTAATAAAGACAGCTTCATTCATGAGAACCTAAGAATATATTTCATGAGCAGAATGGACTATATTTAAAGATAGATATAACTACATTGTCACAAAGAAACCCACTAGCTAACAAAGACATCACCAAACTAGAAGCCAAAGCATAGAAACTGAGCTGCTGAGCAAATGGAAGATGGCATCGTGACTTTTATATTCATAAGGTTGACTTCAAATCAAAATAAATCAAAAAAGATAAAGAGTGCTATTACATCAAAGGAAACATTTCATTATTGAGATACAACAGTAGTACTTATAAACTATGTCTTAACGCATAAAAGACCAAACAGTTCTGACACAATAAGAGTCTGAAGGTCTAAATCTCATGGGGGAGAGAGATGGACTTTCAGAAGTGTGGACAACCCCGAGAGCTCAGGGGAGACTGCCACTTCTTCTCACATTCTTGGCCTAAGAGGAACCTGCCTAGTGACCTCTGGATACAGGAATATAGGAGCAGTCAGTGGCAGGACCCTGCTTGTTTCTGCCTCTACCCAAAACTGAACTGAACCAGTCCCACAGCTCCCTGCACCCAGATCCCATAGGGGAGAGAGCTTGTCTCTCAGAAGTGGGGACAATCTTGAGAACTCAGAGGAGACAACTACTTCTGCCCATATTCCTGACCCAAGAGGAACCTGCCTAGTTCCCTCTGGGCACAGGGACCTAGGAGCAGTCAGACACAGGACCCTTTGGGTTTCTGCCTGCCCCAAATGCTAAAAGCCAGTCGCTAGGAGCACCTATATACCTGATAGCAGAAGTAAAACAAACTCTTCTGAGCCAAGCAACCAATCTGGAGGTTTCAGGTTACACAAACCTGGGAGCAGCTATCTGTTCCCAGATCTGGCTGAAAGAAAACAGGCCTACAGGAGGGTCAAGCCACTGTAGAGACAGCAAGACAAGGTAACACCAGAGATAACCTGATAAGCAGAGGCAAGCACAGGAAACTAAGCAACAGAAACCAAGACTATCATCATCAGAGCCCAATTCTCCCACCAAAACAAATACTGGATATCCAAACACACCAGAAAAGCAAGATTTAGATTTAAAATCACATCTCATGATGGTGATAGAGGACTTTTGGAAGGACATAAATAACCATCTTAAAGAAACACAGGACAACACAGGTAAAAAAGTAGAAGCCCTTAAAGAGGAAACATAAAAATGCCTTAAAGAATTACAGGAAAACACAACCAAACAGGTAAAGGAATTGAATAAAACAATCCAGGATTTAAAAATGGAAATAGAAACAGTAAAGAAAGCACAATAGGAGACAACCCTGGAGATAGAACACCTAGGAAAGAGATCAGGAGTCATAGATGTAAGCATCACCAACAGAATACAAGAGATAGAAGAGAGAATCTTAGGGGCAGAAGATACCATAGAACACATTAACATAACCTTCAAAGATAATGTAATACACAAAAATCTCCCAACTAAAAATATCCAGGAAATCCAGGACATAATGAGAAGATCAAACCTAAGGATAATAGGTATAGATGAGAGTGAAGACTCTCAACTTAAAGGCCCAGTAAATAACTTCAACAAAATAATAGAAAACTTCCCTAATGAAAGAGATGCCCATTAACATATAAGAAGCTTATAGAACTTCAAATAGATTGAACCAGAAAAGAAATTCCTCCTGTCACATAATAGTCAAAACACCAAATGCACAAATAATAGAAGGGATGTTAAAAGAAGTAAGAAAAAAGGTCAAGTAACATATAAAGGCAGACATACCAGAATTACACCAGACTTCTCAGCAGAGACTATGAGAACTAGAAGATCTTGGACAGAGGTGTTATACAGACCTGAAGAGAACACAAATAGAGAGACAAAGATTAAAACAGAGACAGAAGGAACACCCATTCAGAGCCTGCCCCACATGTGGCCCATACATATACAGCCACCCAATTAGACAAGATGGATGAAGCAAAGAAGTGCAGACCCACAGGAGCCGGATGTAGATCTCTCCTGAGAGAGACAGCCAGAATACAGCAAATACAGAGGCGAATGCCAGCAGCAAACCACTGAACTGAGACTAGGACCCCCGTTGAAGGAATCAGAGAAAGAACTGGAAGAGCTTGAAGGGGCTCGAGACCCCTTATGAACAACAGTGCCAAGCAACCAGAGCTTCTAGGGACTAAGCCACTACCAAAAGACTATACATGGACTGACCCTGGACTCTGACCTCATAGGTATGAATATCCTAGTAAGATCACCAGTGGAAAGGGAAGCCCTTGGTCCTGCCAAGACTGAACCCACCAGTGAATGTGATTGTTGGGGGGAGGGTGGTAATGGTGGAGGATGGGGAGGGGAACACCCATAGAGAATGGGAGTGGGAGAGATTAGGGGATGTTGGCTCGGAAACCGGGAAAGGGAATAACAATCGAAATGTAAATAAGAAATACTTAAGTTAATAAAAAAAAGTAATAAAACAAAAAACAAAAAACAAAAAACACACAAATGCCAGCCTTGGCTACTGTATCTAGCAAAACTCCCAATTAACATAGATAGAGAAACCAAGATATTCCATGACAAAAAACAAATTTACACAATATCTTTCTACAAGTCAAGCCTTACAAAGGATAATACATGGAAAACTACAACATAAGGAGGGAAACTACACCCTAGAAAAAGCAAGAAAGCAATCTCTTTGTGTGAACACCAAAAGAAGTGAGACACACAAGCCTAATTCTACCTCTAGCAACAAAAATAACAGGAAGCAACAATTATTATTCGCTAATAACTTTTAACATCAGTGGATTCAATTCCCCAATAAAGAGACCTAGACTAACAGACTGGATACGTAAAGAGGACCCAACATTTTGCGGCATACAGGAAATACACCTTAGAGACAAAGACAGACACTACTTCAGAGTAAAAGGCTGGTAAACAAATTTCCAAGTGAAAGGTTTAAAGGAACAAGCTAGTGTTGCCATTCTAATATTGAATAAAATTGACTTTCAACCAAAAGTTATCAAAAAAGATAAGGAAGGACACTTCATATTCATCAAAGGAAAAATCCACCAAGATGAACTCTCAATCCTAAATATCTATGTTCCAAATGTAAGGGCATCCACATTCATAAAAGACACCTTACTAAATCTCAAAGCACACATTGCACCTCACACAATAATAGTAGGAGATTTCAAAACCCCACTCTCATCAATGGATCATGGAAACATAAACTAAACAGAGACATAGAGAAACTAATAAAAGTTTTTAACCAAATGGATTTAACAGATAATTATAGAACATTTCATCCTAGAACAAAAGAATATATCTTCTTCTCAGCACCTCATGGAACCTTCTCTAAAATTGACCATATAATCTGTCACAAAACAGGCCTCAACAGATACAGGAAGGTAGAAATAATGCATCCTATCACATCGCCATGGACTAAAGCTGGTCTTCAATAACAAAACAAAATGACAGAAAGCCCACATATACATGGAAGTTAAACAACGCTCTACTCAATGATAACTTAGTCAAGGAAGAAATAAAGAAATAAATTAAAGACTTTCTAGAATTTAATGAAAACGAAGGCACAACATACCCAAACTCATGGGACACAATGAAAACAGTGCTAAGAGGAAAACTCATAGCGCTGAGTGCCACAAAAAAGAACCAGGAGAGAACATACATTAGCAGTTTGACAGCACACCTAAAATCTCTAGAACAAAAAGAAACAAATACACCCAAGAGGAGTAGAAGTCAGGAAAAAAATCAAAGTCAGGGCTGAAATCAACCAAGTTCAAACAAAAAGTACTATGCAAAGAATCAATAAATCCAGGAGCTGGTTGTTTGAGAAAATCAACAAGATAGATAAACCCTTAGTCAGAGTAACTAGAGGGCACAGAGAGTATATCCAAATTAACAAAATCAGAAATGAAAAGGGAAAGATAACAACAGAGTCTGAAGAAATTAAAAAATCATCAGATCCTACTATAAAAGCCTATATTCAACAAAACTGGAAAATCTGGATGAAATGGACAATTTTCTAGACAGATACCAGGTAGCAAAGTTAAATCAGGATAAGATAAACCATTTAAGAATCCAATCATTCCTAAAGAATTAGAAGCAGTTATTAAAAATCTCCCAACCAAAAAGAGCCCAGGACCAGATGTGTTTAATGGAGAATTATATTAGACCTTCATAGAAGACCTCATACCAATACTATCCAAACTATTCTACAAAATAGAAACAGAAGGAGCACTACCCTATTCCTTCCATGAAGCCAGAATTATGCTTAAACCTAAACCACACAAAAACACAACAAAGAAAGAGAGCTTCAGACCAATTTCCCTTATGAATATCAACAAAAAAATACCCAATAAAACTTTCTCGAACTGAATTCAAGAACACATCAAAATGATCACCATCATGATCAAGTAGTCTTCATGCCAGGGATGTAGAGATGGTTCAATATATGGAAATCCATCAATGTAATCCACTGTGTAAACAAATTCAATGAAAAAAACCATATGATCATTTCATTGGATGTTAAGAAAACATTTGACAAAATTCAACACCCCTTCATGATAAAAGTCCTGGAAAGAATAGGAATTCAAGGCCCATACCTAAACATAGTAAAAGCCATATACAGCAAACCAGTAGTCACATTAAACTAAATGGAGAGAAATTTGAAGCAATACAACTAAAATCAGACTGCCCATTCTCTCCTTACTTATTCAATATGGTACTCGAAGTCCTAGCCAGAACAATCAGACAACAAAAGTATGTGAAAGGGATACAAATTGGAAAGGAAAAAGTCAAAATATCACTTTTTGTAGATGATATGATAGTATACTTAAAGTGACCCCAAAAGTTCCACCAGAGAAATACTAAGTCTGATAAATAACTTCAAGAAAGTGGCTGGGTATAAAATTAACTCAAACAAATAATTACCCTTCCTTTACTTACATGATAAACAGGCTGAGAAAAAAATTAGGGAACTGACACACTTCAGAATAGTCACAAATAATACAAATTACCTCAGTGTGACTCTAACCAAGCAAGTGAAAGATCTGTATGATAAGACCTTCAAGTCTCTGAAGAAAGAAATTGAAAAAGATCTCAGAAGATGGAAAGATCTCCCATGCTCATGTATTGGCAGGGTTAGTATAGTAAAACTGTCCATTTTGCCAAAAGCAGTCTTCAGATTCAATGCAATCCCCACCCAAATTCCAACTCAATTCTTCATTGAGTTAGAAAGAGCAATTTGCAAATTCCTTTGGAAGAACAAAAAACCTATGAAAGTGAAAAATATCCTCAACAACAAAGGAACTTCTGGGGGAATCACTATCCCTGACTTCAAGTAGTATTACAGAGCAATAGTTATAAAAAAAACAGTATGGTATGGTACAGAGACAGGCAGGTAGTTCAGTGGAATACAATTGAAGATCCAGAAATGAACCCATACCCCTATGGTCACTTGATCTTTGACAAAGGAGATAAAACTGCCCAGTGGAAAAAAGATTGCATTTTCAACATATGGTGCTAGTTCAACTGGAGGTCAGCATGTAGAAGAATGCAAATTGATCCATTCTTATTGCCTTGTACAATGCTCAAGTCCAAGTGGATTAAGGACCTCCACATAAAACAAGATATACTCAAACTAATACTAGAAAAAGTGGGGAAGAGACTTGAACATATTGGCACTGGGGAAAATTTTCAGAACAGAACACCAATGGCTTATGCTCTAAGATCAAGAATCAACAAATGCAACCTCATATAACTACAAAGCTTCTGTAAGGCAAAGGACACTGTCATTAAGAAAAAATGGCAACCAACAAATTGGGAAAAGATCTTTACTAATTCTATATCTGATATAGGACAGTGTCCAATATGTACAAAGAACACAGGAATTAGATTCCAGAGAATCAAATACCCTATTAAAAATGGCCTACAGAGCTAAACAAACAATTCTCAGCTGAGAAGTATCTAATGGCTGAGAAGTACCTAAAGAAATGTTCAACATCCCTAATGATCAGGGAAATTCAAATCAAAACAACCCTGAGATTCTACCTCACCCCAGTCAGAATGGCTAAGTTCAAAATCTCAGGTCACAACAGATGCTGGTATGGATGTAGAGAAAGAGGAACACTCCTCTATTGTTGGTGGGATTGCAAACTGGTACAACCGGTCTGCAGGTTCCTCAGAAAATTGGATATTGTACTACCTGAGGATCAAAGTATACTTCTCCTGGGCATATACACAAATGATGCTCTAACATACAACAAGGACACATGCTCCACTATGTTCACAGCAGGTTATTTATAATAGCCAGAAGCTGGTAAGAACCTGGATGGCCTTCAACAGTGGAATGGTTACAGAAAATGTGGTCCATCTACATAATGGAGTACTACTCAGTTATCAGAAAGAATGACTGCATGAAATTCATAGGCAAATGGATGGAACTAGAAAATATTATCCTGAGTGAGGTAACCCAATCACAGAACAACACATGTGGTATGCACTCACTGATAAGTGGATATCAACCCAAAAGATCGAATACCCAAGATACAACCCACAGACCACATGAAGCTCAAGACTAAGGATGACCAAAGTACCAATGCTTCACTCATCCTTAAAAGGGGGAACAAAAATGTTCATAGGAGGGGATATTGAGACAAAGTTTTGAGCAGAGACTGAAGGAATGGCAATTCAGATCCTATCCCACCTGGGTATACAGCTCATACACACACACACACACACACACACACACACACACACACACACACACACACACACACACAGCCACCAAAACTAGATAAAACTGATGAAGCTAAGTAGTGCTTGCTGACAGAAGCCCGATATAGCTGTCTCCTGAGAGGCATAGTCATAGCATGTCAAATACTGAAGCGAATGCTAGAAGCAAATCTTTGAATTGAGAATGTTGGTCTCTGTTGGAGGAATTAGAGAAAGGATTGAATTAGCTGAAGAGTCTTGCAACCCCATAAGAACAACAATACCAACCAACTAGAGCTCTCAGGGACTATACCACTACCCAAAGACTATACACTGACAGATCCATGGCTCCAGCTGTATATGTAGCAAAGGATGGCCTTGTTGGGCACCAATGGAAGGAGAAGCCCTTGGTCCTACCAAGGCTGGAACCCCCAGTGAAGGGGAAAGTCAGGGGGTGTGAAGGTGGAATGGATGGGGAGGGGAACACCCTTATAGAAGGACAGGAGGAGGATGGGATAGGGAGTTTGTGGTCAGGAAACTGGGAAAGGGAATAACATTTAAATTGTAAAGAATATCCAATAAAAAAAAAGAAAAAAAAGGAAAGTGACAGAGAAAAAGAAAAACAAGAATCTGAATGTCCAATATCTCACATTTACTTAGATATGTCTTCTAAACCAAATCAGTAAAGAAATTTGTAAATAAAGAGTAGCATGGATTAAGTGAATTTAACATCCACTTAAGATGGATTTACAGAAATTTACAGACTGTTTCACCCAAGAGACAGGATAGTATACATTCCTCTTTAATACATCTTTAATAAAGACAGAACATTGAAGTAATTTCTTTATATTGTTAATCTAAAGTGAAATAAAGATAGACATAACAGCAAGAGAACAGACTCAGAAACTGAACAAATGGAGAAGGGCTAGGACATGTTGGATGAACAATGTGTCACTGAAGTAATAAGAAGATAATAAAAAAATCTATAGTATAAACCTTTACTATAATTCTGTGGAGCGTTATAGTTTAATTTTTCAAATGTGGAAAGCGAAGCTTATGGAGTCCAGTGAGTAGAGTTTCTGCCCCACTACAGTAGGCTGTATAAGTAGCATTTTCTTGTGTGCGAGCTGTACATAACCAGCAATGGTTCTTCAGATAGATTCCTACAGAGAACTGTCTTGCACAGAACAGGATGTACACATACTGTATGAAAACAGCCACAAGGAGACAGCTCAAAAGAATAGTGATTACTGGGAGTCTCTGTCTCTGAAAGGGCTTCCTGTTCTTTCTGATTGTAGAGCTGTTTCCCCTCGTCTAGTCAGACAACAGAAATCTAAGACAGGACCTGGAAATAATAAAGACATTTGTTTCTAAACATGAAAAATGAAATTCTTATTTGCATTTTTTTTATATTGTTAATCTTTGAAACGTCTTTAAAGTTTATTTATAGCATAAATACAACCCAGCATAAAGACCCAAAAAAATAGTGCTTAGACATAGACAGAATTGATGATGACAAAAACAGATTTTCCTTCAATGTAGTAAAGCATTTGAACAAATAGGGAACATAGGGCTGATTATAAGAGAGGCTGTTGAATCTTCACCCAGGATAGTTAAAAAAAAATGTAATTATTTTGGTAGATTATTATAAATATTAAATGTTTAATGATTATATTATATGGCATTTCACTCTATAAATATATATATATATATATATATATAATTGCATATAAAGTGGGAGAATAAAAATTTTGATGTGTGTTCAAAAAAAATCTATAGTATAATTAAAACAAAACCTGTTTGGCTTTTTGACCCAAATTTGTTTGACCTAAATCTAGACATATATATGTATATATACATATGTATGTATATATTCATATATATATATGTGCATATTCACATATATGTACACATTTATATATATATGTATATTTATGAAGAACATAAATGGGAGGAAGGAATCATAGTAGAGAAAAATGACATATAAGATGGCCTATAATCAAGTTGGTCAGAATGGTCTTGATTAATGGTTGGTGTGAGACCTGGGCATACTGGGGAAGGTCCATTCATGGGCAGGTGGTACTGGGTCTTATAAGAAGACAGGCTAAGAAAGCCAGAGGAGCAAAAGGGTAAACAGCATCATCATGTCTTCTGTATCAGTTCTTGCTATGTATTCCTGCCTTGATTTCCCTTTAGAGTAGACCATGATGAGAATGTGTAAGGTGAAACAAACCATTTCATCTCACAAATTGCTTTTTGTCATGGTGTTTAATCACAGCATTGAAACTCCAAGACACATAATATATTCTAAAAAGAACAACTTTAAAACAACCAGGACAGTCTGAGAGGAAAGTTTTTAGTTTAAATTTTCAGTTCAAACAGTCAGCAAGATCTCAAATGACCTTATAATACACAATGGTATAAAAAACTAAACAAGTCTAAATGCAATAGATGGCGAGAATTAGTAAATATTAAGACAGAAATCAATGAAATAGAAACCTAAAAGAAAAATACATACAATCAAAGAATTCTTTAAAAAGATTACCAAGATTGACAAACCTTTTGCCAAAAAGACCAAAGAAAGAGAAAGGACTCCAACAAAATTGAGCTAAGGGGCAGTGGGGGTGGGGGAGGTGTATTAAAATAGACTCTGGTAAAATGCAGAAAATCATTAGGGAATACTTAAAAAAACTATGTTCCACAAACTGGAAAACAATAATAACAAATGTTAAATATAGATAACATACAATCAAGTTTAATAAAACTTTAATTGGCAATGAAATTAAAGCAATAATCAAGTTTTCCCAGGTTTTGGAAGATTCAATGCTGAATTCTACTAATATTTTAAGTAAAAGGTAGTGTCTCATATTATTTCACAAAAATTAAATAAACTTTTCCAGTTTCCTTTCTAGTTACCATAAATAAATGCCCTAGGGGGAAGGTCTGGAGAAAAGGGGTGTCTTTGATCTCACTGTTTCAGGCTATAGTCCATCATAGCAGGGAAGTCAGAGAAGCAGGAACTTGTTGAGGAAGTGGTCACTATATATCCACAGTTAAGAGCAGACAGGAATAAGTTAATGCATATACACTAGTGCTCAGGTTAATTTCTCCACTCTTGTTCAGTTCAAGATGCCCTGCTAGGGAATAGTGACACCAACAGTTGGTAAGTCTTTTCACTTCAACTAATACAATCAGGATAATATTTACACCCTTGGCTATAGACTAATCTGATTTCAAAATTGTCTGAATTATCCCTAAAGACTGGTTATAACCTTAAAATTATCAACTGGAAAGTGTGAGAATAAAATCACTATTATGTGATTTTCCACTTATTCATCATGTTAAATATTTACCATTTATATTTGAAGTTCAAATATATTTTGATCATATTCTTCCCTTCCTTCAAATCCTTCCAAAATTTCTCCACACCACTACATAACTTTAAATTCTTTCTCAAAATACTGACAATAGCCAATGAAACAACAAAACCTCCAAGAAAACAAAATATACACCGGAAAGGAAGAAAAAAAAAAACTGTGGAGTCCATTTCATATTGGTCAACTACTTCTAGACATGAGGCTTGTCTTAAAGTGGTTCATAAACCCTCTATTGCAGAAAACTGATGTACCGTGACAAGTGAGCCCAACTGTCAGTTCAGTTGTTCACCTTTGTCCCAGTGGCTAGGTTTTCATTTATTTACTTATTAATTCACTTTTTAAAATACGAAAAAAAATCTAATAAGAAAAATCTAAAACTATCACATCAAAGTTAGACAATGCAAACCAACAAGAAAGGGTACAAGATCAGAGACCCAGTCCTTCTTACACTCAGGAATTCCATAAAATCATTAAAGTAGAAGGCATAGTATATACGCAGAGGACTTGTCTCAAACCTAGTCGGGTCCTGTGGTTGATGCTTCACTCTCCGTGAACTCATTTGAGCTTTGCTCATGCTGATTGAGAGAGCTCTGTAGTCTCGGTTTCCTCTATTACCTCTGGCTCTTACACTCATCTTCTCCAGGGTTCTCCGAGCTCGGAGGGGAGGAATTTAATGGAGACATCCATTTAGGGCTCACTGTTCCAAGGTCTCTCACTCTGGCTAATGTCTGTCTGCAAGTCTCTGTATGTGTTCCCATCTGATGCAAGAGAAGGATTCTGGCTGAACAAGGCACTGATCAATGATTTCAGCAGATTATATTTGGAGTAATTTTATCAGTACATTTTTTTCCTTTTTATAGACCAATATTTTTGGTTTGTTGCTAGGTCCCTAGGCTATCTAGTGTTAGGTTCTTGGTCACCCAAATCGTGCTGGCTATAGGTAGTATCTTGTGGAATGGGTCTTAAGTCAAATCAATTATTGCTTTGTTACTCCCAAAAGCTTGCTCACACACATCTTGCAGGCAAGACGCCATTTAGATAAAGGGTTTGTGCTTGTCTTGGTGTTTGCATTTCTCTTTTGAGAGTGTGCAGAGTAGTTTCATAAACTGTTATTGTTTCTGTAATAAAAATGCATTACCAAACTCCAACCCTTTTCAGGAGAACATTAATTTTATATATGTATATTTTTTGAAGGGGGAAGTCATATGATTTGCCTTCATTTCTAAGACATTGAAAAAATAAAATGTTAAAATTTTATTTTAATAAAAATAAATCCTGTGTCATGTTGCAATATGATGCTCACTTAAGAGGCTACTTTTGCTTTTTCTGATACTGGGTAGCCCTTATTACCAAATGCCAAAACATCTCTAACCTCTTTCAGTGCCAACCTTTAGTGAGTCACTGAATACAGAACATTTTTGCTCTATGAAGGCAGCAAGACTGGGGACATTTTAGACATGTAAACTACGATTGCCGTTTGTTCTGTGTTCAGTCTGTCACTTCTCTGATAATTGACTGGGAAAAGCCAAGACTTCAGATATATGATGTAAAGAAAAAAAATATTTTTAGCTTTGTGCTTGTAAAAAAAATAAAAGAACTCTAATAAAGAGACAAAATAAAGGACACTTTTGCAGACAAATGCTTTAGCAATATCCCGCATTAATACAACTCAAGGTTGAAAATAAGAAACATAACCTCTCCCAGAGTTTTTATAGCTACTTCAATTATTTCCACTTTCAGAAGTGCTGAGTGCTAATGTACCCTAGCTTCAGTTTGGCCTCTAAATTACTGCAGAATGACCGGTGATAGTCCCTTCCTGAGGCTGTCAGACAGCAGGTAGCCCTTCTGCTGTGGCCAAAGAATCTTTCGAATGGCCCCATTGTTCTCACTTAGCCGCCATTCCATCTTGTGGAGACTCTGACTGTAATGCCTTTGCCCAGTGCTTCAGTAGCCGGACTTTTATTGATGATCACATAGCAAATTGATGAGGAAAGAACTTTGTATCAGGAAGGTTTGTTACTCAGTTTAAGTTATAAGCAGCAGGACAAGTGCCAAGGGTTGGTTAGAGCTCTGTCTTCCAAGTGCTCACACATAACTCACGGCATTTTTAACATCCAGGACACTCAAATCCCAGAATGTTTCTCTTCCAAATAGAATAAAGTTGCCACAAAAACCTGGAATTATGCAGCAATCCGCCAAATGCAAGTATAAAAAACATATTTTCATAGCTACTTATGCTAATAATTATTCTATTTATGGCAAAGCCATATGGAGAAGGAAAAGGAATACAGGAGATGTTGAAATATAATTTTATCTGTCTTATATTTTAACTTTTATTATATCATATACATCATAAATATGGTTTAAGATATTTTCTAAATGCCATGTTTTTTGGTAAGTATAGTTTTTTTCTACCCTTGTTTATAAATCATATTTAATAGCTTCCCTAAGATTTTACGAAGCATTAGAAGCTTATATATTAATTGCCATTTACCGTTAGAATAGCAAGGAAAATAATTGACCAACTGGAGGGAATCATATTTAGGGGAAAACAGAAGGTTCACAACTAACCTATCAGTGGTCATTGTCATCATCATCATCATCATCATCATCATCATCATCATCATTATCATCAGCATCAGCATCATCAAGCAGCCATTTTTTTAAATAGGCCATCTGAGCATGGCATGGCACAGCACTCTGCAAGGTTAATGAGACAGTGTCAAGGACTGCCATTCCAACGTTTTTATTCATGCTAGACACTTTCCACCAACATGGGTACTTATACACAAGTCCTGATGATTTCGGCGGTAAGGCTACTAGCTACAATATGATTTTTAGAGATGGTCAGTGTGAATTGATAAAATAAAGCTACATAGTACACTTCTTTGTGAAGTCCTTTAAGCAAAAGAATCTTATCAGGTGGTAAAGAGAATGTTTTATAGTTCTATGGTTCTGACATATTCAGAGTCTTTTAAACACCATTTCTTTTTTGAGGTATGGGTTTTATCATAGAACAATTACGACAAACAGTTAAAGGTTAACCATTTCCTTTTCCTTCCTTCCTTCCTTCCTTCCTTCCTTTCTTTCCTTTCTTTCTTTCTTTCTTTCTTTCTTTCTTTCTTTCTTTCTTTCTTTCTTTACTAGATATTGACATAGGGAGCTGAGCATGCTCCAAAAGCATTTGCCATTGAGCTAAATAACCCACCCAATACCCCTTAATAAATTAAGGTTTGTGCTTGGAGGGAGTAACAAGTTTCTTGAATTATACTATAGAGTATTTTTCTGTATTCAACCTGCCCACTAATAATGGATCTATTTTTCCTTCATTAAATTTTATGTTATTGATTCATGAGCACCAAGTGACAGACATAATCGTTCCTGTTGCTGATCTAGCACTCATAATTTCCTCTAGTAGGCGTGAAACTTAGTTCACCTTTAAAAAAAACCCACTTCAGATTGTAAAAGAAAGTCAAAATGTTTAAATTTGTATGGTAAGGCTTACAGTGTAAAAAGGATCACTTTTGCTATTGGTATCCATGCACACCAGCAAGCCTCCTTTGAGGAGTGGGAGATAGAAGTGAACAAATCAGAATGGTCAAGGACACCTCAAGAAGACCCATAGAATCAACTGTCCTGGGACCATAGAGGTTCACAGAGCCTGGGGCGCCAACCAGGGAGCATGCAGGAGCTGGGCCTAGACTCCTTACACGGTTTAGTAAACATGCAGCTTGGTCTTCACGTGGGTCCTTTAACAAGTGGTGCATGGGCTGTCTCAGTCTCTGTTCCCTGCTATTGGATCTTCTTCCCCCTACCTGAACTGCCCGGATGGGCCTCAGTGGTAGAGGATGTGCCTAGTCCTGATGGGACTGGATGTCCCAGGGTGGGGTGGTACAGAAGGGAGGCTCCTATTCTCTAAGGAGACGGGGAGAGAGGTAATGAGGGTAAATATTTATAAGGGCGTGACTGGGAAGAAAGGAAGGAGGGGGGTTGTGACCAGGAGGTAAAGTGAATAAAATATATTTAAAAGTACTATAGGGTGATCCTTATTCCTTTGTGAAAAGTGGTGCTCTTCTTCCTTTCTATGACGCTCATTTGTCAGCCACAAATCATGAACTTGCCTGTAAGCCGAGCCCTCGAAAGGCAGCCGTTGGTGGAGCCCCATGAGTTCAATGCTAGTCTGGTCTACACAGCAATTTCAAAAGCTAGGCAGTGCTATACAGTGATATCCTATCTCAAACAATAGGCAAGAAATGAGTAAACAGAAAAGGTAAGTTGAACCTCAACTCACTTGGCCCTTTTTGTAGGCCTATAAAAGAATGACATAGAAGTGTCGTTCTTTACATCGAAGGCAAACATTCCAACTGTGGTCTTACTAGCTGTGCAGTTTCCACTTTCAACTTTTGGTACTAGAGATGTTTTCTTTAGGATGTTAAATATGAGGCAAGGTAGCAAGAATGTTAGTCTACAAGTAGAGTTTAATAACCCTGGGAACAAGGGCTATTTAAGAATTTTGAATATCGTCTCATGCTTTGAGTCTCAGTATTCATTTGTTGACGTTGATGTTGAGGGTTTTCTGAACTGCAAAAAGAACTCTAATGGAAAATGTTACTGGGATACCTCTTGTACTCGTATAAAACTCCTAGGATATGAATCCTGAAAGTGTGGCAGGACTTGACTGCAAGCTACTTGATGCACTTTTACTGAAACAAAGAGAAATAAATCAACCAGTGCTTTGCATTTATTAAGTCCATAGCCTTTTTTCAGAGATGAGTATACAGTACAAATGAAAAGAACAATTTTCATTCTGTGATACCTCAAACCCTTGGCCAAGCTACTCTGACTCAATATGCTATTGGTATCATTGATAAGATCCGGAATCAGTCATGTGGAAAGGCTTCCTTACAAATATTTGCAAGGGATAACAGATCATTTTTCACAGAAGAGACAGTCAAATGGACTTAAGCCTGAAGAAAATGTAGTTTTATGAAGAATCTTAAAGCAGTAAAAAAAATTTCCATTAACCGCACAGGAGAGAAAACCATTACTATCCTGCCATCTCAGCAGTATGATATAAAACAATGTCCTGATCAAAGATGAAAACAAATCTATAAATCCAGCCTAAGCTTGAGGAGGGCACATCCACAATGTCATTAGATGTGACTTCAAATGGCAGACAACTTAAACACCTTCTCAATGGTGATCAACTTCAATAAGATTGTGAAACGCAACACTTGCCCCTATAAAAATACTTGCCCCGATTTTCTTGAGATGTTTTTATTAACTTAACCTATAAATCTCATGTGCTGTCAAGGCAGAAACAATAACATCAAGGACTCTGGCTATTCTAACAGTTTTGGTGGACTGTCTGCAAAGTTCACAGAGAATACATCATTTTACTATCCATTTTGTGTCATAGATTGTGTTAGTTATAATGGACAAAAAACCAAGTCTGTAAAAAGTAAAATATTGAGTAATTTGGCAGTGATATTTGTATGCCTAATATAAGTAGTGAACTTTAAATTAGATGCCTGACAAGTTTTAATTTTCTGATCAGACTGTGAAGTATTAAAACTATAGGACAGTCTGATTTTGGCAAGTGAAATGTTTTAGGTTATGCATTAATTTTATTTAAATGATCCCATGCATCCTATCAGATCACCAAGGTTAGACTGCAATAACAACAAAACCAAAAGAAACACCACATACCCATGAAAATTGAAAAACACTCTACTCAATGATAACTTAATCAAGGAAGAAATGAGGAAAGAAATTAAAAACTTCCTGGAATTCAATGAAAATGATGACACAGCATACCAAAACTTATGGGACACAATGAAAGCAATACTAAGAGGGAAACTCATAGCACTAAGTGCTCTCATAAAGAAATTGGAGAGCTAGTACACTAGCAACATAACAGCACCTGAAAACCCTAGAACAAAAAGAGGCACACACACAGAAGTAGATGGCAGGAAATGGTCAAACTCAGGGAAGAAATCAACCAAAGAGAAACAAAGAGAATGATACAAAGAATTAAAAAACCAAAAAATGTTTTTAAGAAAATCAACAAGAAACACCTTGACAAACTAACTAAAGGGCATAGAGATAGAACCCAAATTAACAAAAACAGAAATAAAAAGGGAGACTTAACAGAAACCCAGGAAATTAAAAAAAAATCATCAGAACCCACGACAAAAGCCTATGCTTAACAAAACTGGAAAATCTCGATGAAATGGATGATTTTTTTATATATCACATATCAAAGTTAAATCAAGAGCAGATAAATTATCTAAACAGGCCCATATCTCCTAAGGAAATAGAAGTTAAAAACCCAGGCTCATATGGCTTTAGTGTAGAATTCTACCAGACCTTCAAGGAAGAGCTAATACCAACACTCCTCAAATTATTCCATAAAATAGAAACAGAAGGAACACTACCTACATCATTCTATGAATCCACCATTACTCTGATTCCTAAACCACACAAGGACCCAACGAAGCAAGAGAACTTCAGACCAAATTCCCTTATGAATAATAATACAAAAATACCTAATAAAATTCTCACAATCCAAATCCAAGAACACATCAAAACCATCATTTAACATGATCAAATAGGATTCGTCACAGGGATGCAAGGTTGGTTCAGTATATGAAAATCCATTGATGTAAGCCACTATATAAACAAAGAAAAAAAATCACATGACCATCTCATTTGATGCTGAAAAGCATTTAATAAAATACAACACCCCTTCATGTTAAAAGTATTGGAGAGATCAGGAATTCAAGGCCCTTACCTAAGTATAATAAAAGGAATGTATAGCAAACAAACATATAATATCAAATTAAATGGAGATATATTGAAGCAACCCCACTGAAATCAGGGAGAAGACAAGGCTGCCCACTCTCCCTGTATCTATTCAACATAGTACTCAAAGTTCTAGCTAGAGCAATAAGACAACAAAAGGAAATGAAGGGGCTACAGACTGGCAGAGAAGCATTCAAGGTATCACTATTTGCAGATGATATAATAATATACATAAGTATCCCCCCAAAATCTACCAGCGAGCTTCCCCAGCTGACAAACAACTTCAGTAAAGTGGCTGGATATAAAATTAACTCAAACAAATCAGTAGCCTTCTTTTATATAAAAGCCCATTAGTGGGGGTGGGAACTGATTCAGTCCACCTCCAGTAGAAAGATGGCATCAAGTGGAGGAACGGGATTGCCATCCCACAGTTAAAACTCTGTCCTAGAATTGTTTCTGTCTAAAAGAACTTCAGTGTCTAAAATGGAGAAGAGACTGAGGAAAAGGACAACCAGTGACTGGCCCAAGTTGGGATCCAGCTAAAGGGGAGGGTCTAAGGCTTAACACTACTACAATGCTACAGTGTGCTTACAGATAGGAGCCTAGCACGGCTGCCCTCCAAGAGGCCCAAGCTACCCTCCAAACAGCTGACTGAGACAGATGCAGATATAGCCACCCAACCAATGGACTGAAATCAGGAACCCCTGTGGTTGAATTAGGGAAAGGCTGGAAGAAGCTGAGAAAGAGGGTGACCCCCATAGGATGACCAGCTGTCTCAACTAACCCTGATCCTGAGATCTCTCGGACACTAAGCCACCAACCAGGCAGCAAACACTAGCTGGTCAGAGGCCCTGACACATATACAGCAGAGGACTGCCTGGTCTGGCCTCAGTGGAAGAAGATGCATCTAACCCTCGAGAGACTTTAGACCCTAGGGAGTGGGGAGGCCTGAAAGTGGGTAGGGGTGAGGACATCCTCTTGGAGAAAGGAGGGTGAGGAATGGATTGAGGAACGTGGGTGATGGGGGGCAGACCTGGAGGGAGCTCTTCTTTTCTGTGTCCCAAACTGCTTTGTCATAGGCAAAGGGAAGGGGAAAGGGAGTGAACTCTGGGAAGGGGGACTGGGAAGCATGGCAACATTTGAAATGTAAATAAATAAAACAATTTAATTAAAAAAGAGGTGTCTTTCCTGGAATAAGACCCAGAAGAAAGGTTGGATTTATCTTTGTTGGATTAGGTATATATGTAGTTTCTAAAACCTGGCTTCCTTAAAGATACATCAAGACAACCAAAACATACTACATATCATACATAGCATAACATACATAACTACAGATCATAGTTAGACAACCCTGACATGTGAAAACCAGTAGCTCTTTCAGACTATAGGTGATATCATTCAGATCTAAAACATGCAGATTTTAACCAAAGAGAATAAGGAAAAGAATCATTACCTAGGAACAATAATTATGGGCCACCAAGATGACTTAGTGCGTAAAGGTGATGGTGATGAAACCTGATACCTTGAGTTTGATCCCTTACATCTTAATTGTAAGAAGCCTATGGTACTGAAAAGCATTTTAGATATCCTTTAAAGTACTCAGCACAAGTAGTCTCATTAGTAATTTATGAAGTGATTTGATTATTGGTGTTCTTTTTCGGCAGGAGTATGGTACCCAGATCACCCTACAGCACTGAATTCTCCCTGCCTAGCACAGCCTTTGGCACCCAGTGACCTCAGGTGATGGTTGTTGCTTATGATTTTCTAACATGAAACTATCTCATGGGGGTTTAAAGACATCCTAGGAGGGAGGCTTGTTTTCCAGTCTGTGTTCCTTTAAGCTCCGTCTCCTGTTTCTATTTTCTTCTTTTGCTCATTTGTTTGTAGTTTGGATTTTGTCTGTGTTAAAGAAATGACTCAACTTTTATGCCAACAAAAACTTCAAAAGGGCATTTGCTAAATATCTACCCCTGTTTTTTCACACAAGTGTCATCAGTCTTAGCAGTTTATGTAAGTCCAATCCTACGATGAAAAATATACAATCTAAATAGTACAGTCCAAATAGTCATTTTCTTCACCATTTATTTAAAATTTATCTGTTTGTAGATGAACCCCCAGGCTGTTACTCTAGGCTAGATCTGTATGACAGAACAATCTAATTGGAGCATAATTAATACAGCCATTCCAGGTTTCCAGCTGCATGTCATATCCTACCATGGTTAGTTGTTGGCAAAGTAATTTACAAAGACCCTCCAGAGTGTATGACTTGATTCTCCCACAGGCAGTGGACTCACATCAATTAGACAGAGAGTGACACCAGACAAATATTTAACTGGACACAAATAAAAGAGAAAATGTGTTGAAAGTTCCCAGCTTCCCTTTCTAGGCAACAACTCTACAATCACCAGGGCATCCACAATGGATATTATTGACTCTTTTAACGGGTGTTGTGATAGGCAATCTCCATGGAAAACTCACTCAGTGCAATAAAGTCACATTGTTTTCAAGAGCATTATATTGAGGTTTAAAACAGTCTTTAACTTTTGAGAGCATCTATAAACTTAAAATTCAGAATTTAATCTCAGGAACAGAAGAGATGTTCAGATTACCGAAGATAAAGCATGCAATTATATGCACAGTAGTCATTCATTAGTACTTTAAACAGTAAGTGTAAAAAGGGCTTTGGAATTCTGTACAAATGAGGACAGTAATTGGGCCATTTAATATAAATTCTGAAAAGTAAGTTTGATGTACTGACGTAACAATGCATTTCTATGTATTTAATTTCTTTTATTTTCTAATTTTTAATGTCCAATTATGGGGGTTGAATGCTCCACATGGTTTTGATTAATAAGAAGCCAATTATTTCTTTTATTATTATTGCTCTTTAATTTTTTTTTTCTTTTTTACAGTCCAGATGTTTTCCTCTTCTTGGTCTGCCTTCAGACTGTTCCTCATTCCATTCCTCCTCCCCCATCTTCGAGAGGATGTACACACAGACCCTCCCCCAACCCACCAGACCTCCCCACTCTCTGGGGCCTCAAGTCTCTCAAGGGTTAGGTGCATCTTCTCTCATTAAGGCCAGACCAGGAACCCTCTGCTTTATATATGTCAGGGGGCATTCACACCAGCTAGTGCATGCTGCCTGGTTGGCGGCTTAGTGTCTGAGAGATCTCAGGGGCCCAGGTTAGCTGAGACTGCTGGTCTTCCTATGGAGTGGCCCTCCTCCTTAGCTTCTTCCAGCCTTTCCATAATTCAACCATAAGGGTCCCCAGCTTCTGTCCATTGATTGGGTGTGAGTATCTGCATCTGATTCTTTCAGCTGCTTGTTGGGACTCTCAGAGGACAGCCATGCTAGGCTCCTGTCTGTAAGCACACCATAGCATCAGTAATAGTGTCAGGCCTTGGAGACTCCCCTTTAGCAGGATCCTAATTTGGGCCTTCACTGGACCTCCTTTCCCTCAGTCTCTTCTCCATCTTTGTTCCTGCAGTTCTTTGAGACTGGAACAATTCTTGGTCAGAGTTTTTGACTGTGGGATGGCAATCCCATTCTTCCACTTGATGCCCTGTCTTTCTATGGGAGGTAGACTGTTGTTGTAAAAATATAAAAATAAAAGAAGTATGGTTGTCTTTTACCTCGCTGGGTCCACAATGTGGTGTCTCAAGATATCTCCTAGATATCTTGGCGGAAACACGTCCCAACTCCTCAGTGGCCCAGTGTCTCTTGCCGCCACACACTTTCCTACACTCAAACTGTCACATAAAAGAACACACAACACAATAACCTTTGACCCAAATGGTAAGATATAATTGCCCACCTACACATACAAAGTCCGATACCATCCATCCCTTAGGAACATTAATAACAACCTGTAAATACACAGAGCAGAATCTTAACATCACCTGCCATGGCTTCTCACCCTCTCCTCTGTCCTGTCTCTCTTTTCTCTCCTAGTTCCTCCTCTTCCTTCAAACCTCTCTCCCGCTCACCTTCCTTCTCCTCCAATGACAGGCCTCCTTCTATGCTGTACCTGCCCCTCACCTGTACTTTACAGATTCAATGGGGAGAAGGTTCTGGTGAAGTCACCTGATTCCTGAGTATGTGACTAGGCAGCTGTCCTTGGGGCAGTGGAATTAGCATCAAAATACAGATAACCTCAGGGCAAACCACAACAGTAGACAGTACTAGTTCCCTCTCCCCACAGTTGGGCATTTCATCTAAGGTCCCTTCCATTGACTTCTGAGAGTCTCTTACCTCTCAGGTTTCTGGTACATTCTAGAGGGTTTCTGCACCTCCTGCCTCCTGAGGTTGCCTGTTTCCATTTTTTCTGCTGGCCTTCATGGCTTCTTTACTCCTGGTCCCCCACAATACCTGATCATCCTCTCCTTTTCCCCTCCCTGTCCCTTCACCCACCCAGGTCCCTCCCTCCCTCAGCTCCCCATGATTGATTTCTTCTCCCCCCATGTTGGACTGAGGCCTCCTCACTTGGGCCAATGGAAGCCAAGTATTTCTAATGGGTTCATACTTATGATTATGTTTATTTGTACTTAAACATATGTGTAATTCCCTTGTTTCCTGCAGGTCACGATGAAAGGGCAATGAGATGCTCATTTCCTTAACAAAACCAACCATAACCAAACAAACAGTGAAACAAAATATCTAAAGCAAAAAAAAAAAAGAAGTGGAAAAACTGAAATAAATATTCTTTCCCTGATGGATTACCATATGACTTTTTTTTTCCTGGTTAAATTAAATCACTCAACATTGAGCTCACTTTTAAAAATAGGATTTGTTACTGAGATGCTGAGATTATTTAAAATAGTTTTGGGGAAATAGTTGCCTCAATAAGTTATAAAATCCATGAAAAAGTTAATATCACGGAGGTGTTCAGTCATCCAAATCACCCGTTCCCCCCATGATCAAAATTAATGTGAGCATGATGCCTATATCCTTCATGATGGAGAAGTGAGGGAATATTCATGATGAGGACTGTGCAATGTCATTTAGAGACATTCCAAATTGATCATCTTACAGCCATAGGATTTGACGCTCTTAGAGCAGGAAAAAATACATATAAAATGATTACTACAGAATAACACATTAAAACAGCAAAATGTGATAACAAATTCTTTATCAATTCTAAGGAAAGAGTTGCTAATATAATGCAAACTGCATCAAAGCTTAAGGTCTTGGGCTGGGCTATGAAGACTGGCCAATGCCTGAATAAGCAAAGCAGGGACTGGCTATAAGCATTGGACTTTAGAGCCGCACAGCATGGCCAGGTGATGTCTGGAGTGAAAGGCAATCACGTGGAGAATAGAAGCTCAGGGTCACTTCATTTAAACTCAGCCTATCATTTAATATCTCTGGGACATTGAACAATTTAGTTCTCCGAGTTTTAGACTTTAGTAAAAAAAATGGGAATAATAATTCACAGAGCCTTATGCATGACAAGATCCTGACAAGTATGTGAGGGTGAATTTTGGTCGTCCCATTGCATGATTCTTGGTAGAAGGAAAGGTCTAATGGTGGAAATGGAGTATACTTAATTAGACTGGAAAAACATTTGATAAGAACCAGATTTGGATGCATCTTTAGTCATCCAGAATCATTCTCATTCACTACTACAAATCTTGCTTTTAGTCAACAGGTGAACTTATTTTATACACCTTCCTTTGAACCAATTTACTTTAGAGCTTTAACAATCTACATATTATAAAACCTAGGAGTGGAGTTGGTTTTTGAAATCACTTACAATGCCTTAAAATTTCTATAATCACTGTGTGAAAACTGTGTGAAAAGAAGACGTTTCCTGAAGTTAATTGTAGTTATTGGCAGATCCCGAGCAATATCTTATTGTATTAATACCTCAAGTGGGATAAAGTGTCTATAACTCATTTGAAAATTCAGGACATCGTTTGGGGTTTTTAATCACAATTAAAGGAGACCACTAATAGCTTAAAATATATTTAATAATGATGTAGGATAACTCATAGACTTTCTAAGAGAGGTAAAAATGTCACTGTGGAAGGCTGATTCTAGAAATAACGCACCAAATTTCATGATAAACATTGTGGTGATTTGAATTAGAATATCTCCCACAGGGTCAAGTAGTTCAACATTTGGTCCCAGGGTGGTGACTGTGGATGGTTGGAAGTATACATAGCCTGGAAAGGAGGTAGGCATTTTATATCCTTGCCCCTAGTTGAACTATGTTACATGCCAATATGTAGTCTATGTTTCCTGGATGTGGATGAAGATGTGATTGCTCAGCCTTCTCCCCCAGATGTCCTGTTCTACATCTCTACCCTCATACTGGACTCTATTTGGAACCGTAAGATAAAATAAATGCTTTCTGTCATATCACTTTTGACCAGGATATTTTATCACAGCAAAAAAAGTAACTAATACAGATATTTTCCCACAAAGACACCATTTATAACATGGCCGCATTATAAAAGGCTAAACTCCTGCTCTCCTGCTACTTTTTCTGTGAAAGAGAATCTGCTTTGCCTATCCCAGGTTGAATAAGGAACTCAATGCACTCATTCTTTCCATTACTTGATTGTCATTGAGTTTAAACCCCACAGGATTAGTAGTGATGAATGGATTTCCTGATTAAACTATTGTCTAGAAAAGCTTCATCAATGCAAGACTGAAATTAGTACCTTTAATAATATTGTTGGTCTTTTCCAAGAGGTGTGGGATCTCAAATCAAGAGAAAAAATAAAGGAAAAACGTAAGCAGAAAGAAGTAGGGGAAACCAGAGAAATTTAGTGGGTTAGCTCTATCAAAAATTTGATGTAGAATCTGGGAAGATGAATTAATTTCCCTGACTTATAGTTTTTAAGTGAAAGGTGGATGGGATCTTAATATGAAAATGCCTCTGAGCGTCATTGTATTCTCATATATTGCATTCAATTTCAGATGAGAATTATTCCCATTTCTAGACAATAAATAGAGGTGCTGTTAAATTATAACGTATGCTAGGCTTATCTTAATTAAAATTCTAAGTACTTTTCCATACTATCTATTAATCTAAATATTGTTCAGCTCAGAAATTCTATATAGGCCTGAAAAGTTGGGGAGTAGCCTTTCTTTACTGGAGGCATTTTCTTCAGTTGTCACCTGTCTCTTTACCCGTGCTCTGTGCTTATACATTTTTCTGTGTATTTCTGAGTTCTGTACATGTGCTCCTTGGCCCAACTCTGCTTTCTGCCACATATACTCCATGACTCTCTCCTAATCCTCCTGTTCTTTTCCCTGCCTTGAAAATAGAATCTGACTGCCTAATAGAAGCAGACTATGGTCGTCAAAATGCATGCTTTGTATTAAGGACGGAATTATACCATAAAAGAAAATTGTATCACAAAATGAGTTCCTTTTTTTTCTCGACCTCATTACCCTGGTAAACTACCCTGCTTTTCCTTGTCTTCAGCTGTGAATGGACAGGCCATATTTCATAGGTTGCTTCAGCTAAAAAATCTTGCTGGGTCCATCTGTTATGTAGAACCATTTCCATCAAGAAATCTAAAATTCTACAGCTGGAAGGGACTCAAAGATCACCGAATAACACTAGGTCATTTTAGAATTTAGAAATTGGGTCTCTCAGAGAATAAGTGCTTTCTCCAAGGTTAGCGAGGAGCAAAATTTATAACTGGCCAGTGGGGGTGTGCGGGGCTTTGAATGAGAATCTTTGGCCCAAAGTTTCAACACCCAATCAATTATTTAGCTAGAAAGCCATGTGAGTGGCTCTGTATGCTTCCCAAGGGATACATGGTTTAAGCTGCATGTCTTACTGGATGATTGCTTACATGTGGGACTGCTTTGTAGAGCAGATGTCATGCATCCCGTGGTTATCATAGGATACTCTGAAGGTGGTATGGCACTGATAAATTAGAGTACTGGACTTCATTTGAATGAATAAACAAGTATATGAATACTGATTTATACTTCTTAAAATATGTAATATTTTAAACTCAATATTAGCCCATTAGGTTTACATAAGTTCTCAATGAATTATTAGAAACAAAATGAGGCTGTTCTCGTGACACAGTGAGGGGTACAAATAAAGGCCTATATGATGGATGAAGACGTAAAGTAAGCAGCCCAGTGTCAGCTTTTATCAGCACACTGTGTGCTCTGTGCCTTTCCTGTGCTTTGTGCTTTCCTTGTGCTCCGAATGATAAGCAGGGCCAACCACTGTAGCAATAAAACTTCCTTGTCTATACTTAACTGGATGTTTGCAGTGAAGCCACGAAAGTCTTACCTACACCCATAATACCCTTTTACTTGACAAAACAGGTTTCGGAAGAAACTGAAATCTATTTCATGAATGCCCAAATGCTACATAAGCACCAGCTGTTACCATGGAATGAAGGGATTTGTACATATTTACATAGGCTCTTGGTATCTGTGCGCTTTCACGGCATGCATTTGGCATATTGGCAAAGAATTGTGTCCTGCTGCAGTGGTATTAACATTAAAGCCCTAGACAGTCAGCGTTATATCTGCTTTTCCTGTGTATGTTAGTAAAGGGTAGAATGCTTTTCTCAGGAAATCCTAGTAAAATTAGCCATGATTTGTTACTGCAGGAGATTGGTCCATGATTGTATTTTTCACACAGCTCTTAAACAGACCCTTTTGGCCGCAGTGAAGCTTTTGATATTCCACCATTTTAAAGAAATTGTGAACTAAAGTGAGTGGATGGTGAATCACTAATTCTTTTATAAGCTGAAATGCTGACATGGTCATTTACAAAACTTCACACAGATCTTTTGTCATTGCTTTTTTGGATAGAATTTCCACTTCAGACTTTCAAATCTTTGCCTATGAGTGTCTATAGAGAACAGCTGAGGTCAAGAATAAGCAAATCGCCCACAACAAGTGCCGTTTCTCAAAACCCAGGGCATCTGGAATCCTTAGCTAAGTACCAAGATGCCTACTGCTTCTTGGCCTACTTTATTTTCTTATTTATTTATTTTTTAAAACTTCTCCTTATAAAACAATTGACATTTGCTTCAGCGATATAAAAAGGAAGCAGGATGTAAAACTTTTAATTTGTTCCAAAATGCCTTTAAGGCCATTAATGGATCTATTTAAAATGTCAAAGTTTATTAAGAATACACAACCATGTTCAGGTAATTTAGGAGGTAACTTTACATATGGATCCAAATCTCATTAGATTGGCATTTGAATGAAGGAGGATGCAGGATAGTATCTGTCAAACCAGATGCCTCACAGAATTCATAAAGTCTACATTAGCTTAGGTCAAATCCAATTGGGTCCCCAAGCTATTGATTAGGATATGAAAATAGTTTCTTAGCTACACAAACATTTTCTCCCAAGGATTTATTTACCTGTAACCAATTTTACATTGTTCACACTTATACTTTAGTGATATTGTTTTTGAAAAATCTCTGGGATCACATATTTATTAGGTTCTTTGTAATGATATAAGTGTATTGCTGACTTTGTGTTTTGTTTGTAAGAAATGTATAACTATGTCAGGGTTTTACTTCAATGCTAGGGGGAACACGGCTTTTGGAGTATGGGCTTAGCATCAAGTAGAGAGGAGAAACATTCATGAAGTCTAAATCACAATGAGGTAGGTCAGAGGGAACAGATTAAACTTGTTTTGCTTTCATATGGCAAATGTCCAGGAAGCAGAAGCCTGTGGAAAGATAATCTTGTATTTCTCTTCGTTCTTTGAGCAGCACAATGAACTGTTTCCTTCTCCAGAAACACACTTCTTATCATACCTCTCTGTAGTAGCAGGGATTATAGCAAAGACATGCCAAGAATATTGGCTAACGGTGGCCTTCCTCAGTTTCAAATGACCATACTGCATATAGGAGCTTAAAGACTGTCTTGAGTCTGATGAGACCAAGAAAACCAAGGTAAATTTCCAAGCTGCTGTGCCTTTGGTGGGCAAATGATGTCACTTTGGTTTGGGTATGTCATTACTACAGCAATTCACCAGGGCTCAGAGTTAGTCTGTGGCTGTCTGTATCATTGAGAAACTTTTTCTTTGGATTTTTTAAATTTATATTTCAAATGTTATTCCCTTTCTCAGTTTCCTGGACATAAGCCCCCTATCCCATCCCCCTCCCCTACTTCTATAAAGGTGTTCTCCTCCCCAACTACCCCCTTTCCTGAACCCCGACATTCCTCTGCACTGGGGGGCTCCAGCCTTGGCAGGACCGAGGGCTTCTCTTCCTCCAACAAGGCCATCCTCTGCTACATATGCAGCTGAAGACATTGGTCTGTCCATGTGTACTGTTTGCATGGTAGTTTAGTCCCTGGGAACTCTGGTTGGTTGGTATTATTGTTCCTATGGGGTTGCAAAACCCTCAGCTCCTTCAGCCCTTTCTCTAACTTCTCCAGTGGTGACCCCATTCTCAGTTCAATGGTTGGCATGCGTATTCACCTATGTATTTGTCATGCTCTAGCAGAACTTCTCAGGAGACAGCTATATCAGGCTCCTGTCAGCATGCCCTTCTTGGCATCAGCAATATCGTCTGGATTTGGTGGCTGTATGTATATAGGCTGGATCTCTAGGTGGGACAGGCTCTGGGTGGCCATTCCTTCAGTCTCTGCTCAAACTCTGTCTCCATATCTCCTCCTATGAATATTTTTGTTCTGCCTTCTAAGAAGGACTGAAGCATCCGTGCTTTGATAGTCCTTCTTCTTGAGCTTCATGTGGTCTGTGGATTGTATCTTGGGTAATTTGAGCTTTTGGGGTAATATCCATTTATAGGTGAGTGCATACCGTGTGTGTGTGTGTGTGTGTGTGTGTGTGTGTGTGTGTGTGTGTGTGTCTGTGCGTGTGTGTGTTTTGTGATTGGGTTACCTCACTCAGGATGATGTTTTCTAGTTCAATCCATTGGCCTACGAATTTCATGAAGTCATTGTTTTTGATAGCTGAGTAGTACTACATTGTATAGATGTACCACATTTTCTGTATCCATTCCTCTGTTGAAGGGCATCTTGGTTCTTTCCAGCTTCTGGCTATTATAAATAAGGCTGCTATGAGCATAGTGGAACATGTGTCCTTGTTGTATGTTGGAGAATCTTTTGAGTATATGCCCAGGAGAGGCATACCTTGGTTCTCATGTAGTACAATGTCCAATTTTCTGAAGAAGCTACAGACTGATTTCCAGAGTGGTTGTACCACTTTGCAATCCCACCAACAATGGAGGAATGTTCTTCTTTCTCTACATCCTTGCCAGCATCTATTGTATCCTGAGTTTTTGATATTAGCCATTATGTCTGGGGTGCATTGAGAAACTCTTAGGGCTATGGTTTAGCCATAAAATTACTTGAAAAATATTAATATCATCAGTGGACACAGCATTGACCCCTTAGAATTTCGTCTTCTATGAGGAATACTTGATATATTCAAATGGGTTTTCACTGTATTATTTACATACAAAGAGTGTTTTAGGATGAAGAAATATGTACAGTTAATCTTATGTGTCACCTTTGCAGGGGAAAACAATAATTAGACAGCAAGCTAACATTTCTTGATGTGTCTGTGAAGTTTCTGCAAGGAAGAAGCATTTGAAGTAGTAAATGGCCTCTTAGCAATCTGTTATCCAGTGTGCTGAGGGCTCAACCGGAATCCAGTTCTGAGAAAGAATTCATGTAGCATTCTCAAGACATCCAACTACCTTCAGACACCAGTTTCAAGTTCTTTGCCTTTGAGGCTGCAGGACTTTCATGATTATCTTTTCTAGTTTTTCAGTCTTTCCTGTTTTCCTAACTTATATATGGGAGATAATGAATGAACAAGTGTGGCTCCAAATTTATAAGCTATGTGATTGAATGCTTAGGTGTCAGGGAGTAGTACTACTTGAGGTGGATTAGAAGGCCTTGTTGGTGGAGGTGTGGCCTTATTGGAGGAAGTGTGTCACTGAAGGTAGGCTTTGAGATATCAAAAAACCCTAGTTGGGCCCAGTAACTCTCTCTAGCTGGGACCTCCAGTTTCTTGTGTAAATCTCTCAGCTACTTCTTCACTACTATACATGCTGCCAAGCTCTCTGACATAATGGTAATGGAGTAAACCTCTGAAACTGTGAGCAAGCCCCAATTAAATGCTTTCTTTAACAAGAGTTGCACTAGTCACAGGGTCTTTCACAGTAACAGAGGAACACAGAACAAGGGAGAAGTTGTTACCAGGAGTGTTTTTTTTCCCTATGATTGGCCTAACCATACTTTTGTTCGGAGGAATGTGGAAGATTTTGGGTTTCTGAACTATAAAAACAGTTGGATGCTTTAAGCAATGCTTAATGGGCTAGCCTAGTAGGAGCACAAAAGTTTGTGGTACTAAGTGTAATGTGGAATGTCAGGGCACAACTCAAGAGGCTTCAGAGATGAAAACTATTACTAAGTTGACTAGAAACTATTCTTATAATATTTTGGTGAAGAATGTGGCTCCTTTATGCCATTTTTCAAAAAAAAAATCTGCCTGAGGCTAAATTGTAGAGTTTTGGATTAATGGTGTTGGCAGAGAAGATTTCCAGACAGCTTAGTATTGACTCTGTCATGTGGTTATTAGTGGTCACTCTTATGCAGATCTATTATGAAAAGAACTTTTAGGCATATCTATAATGAAAAGGAGCAAGCTGAGCAAGGAAAATTACAAAATGTACAGTTAGAGAAGGGAAGTTTAATGGAGCTAAGTCCAGTGCATAAGAAGCTTAAGGAAGCTCCCTTAAAAAGTTTAATGAGAAGTTTGATACTAAATGGAATAAAAGGAGTGGTTACCCCAGGACAAGACCCCACCCAGCCATGCTTTCCACTGGTAAAAAGTAATCATAGAAAAACTTAAGCAGTAAAGGAAACAATCTAAATCAGAAAGCTAATGAACATGTATTTGAACAAGGGACCAAGTGCTAGCCCTAGCAAGTAGACAAACTTGGCCGCTTTGACCACATGGATCTAGCTATAGAGTCAAGACTACAAGAAAAGGGTTGTGGAATCTCCCATTGTGACTAAGGAGAACAGGCATGTGTCAGGAATGTTCCTGCATGGAGGCCTAGAGAGGCCATTTTATGAAGCTGTTAAGGTAAAATCTAGATTTCATTGGAGATCCCAAGATGTTGGAGATGCCACAGCCATGGAATGCTTCCTTACCAGCATGTACATCAGATGACTCACAGTGGCTTTTACCTTCAGTTTCATTGGTCATATTTCTTCTTCTGGCCTCCACAGGTACCTGTACCCAAGTGGAAATCTGCATACACAAATGATATGTAAAAATAAATCTTGAAAAAAGTAGTGTGTCTATATGTTCACAAATTGATGAACAGAAAATCAAGGAAGAAAAACCCCAAGTCTTGGTACACATAGCTATTTTTTGACATTTCAAATATTTAAGTCTCTTGGAACAAAACTTATTTTATGAGGTTTATATCCTATTATGTTTAAAGACAAACTGCCAAGTAACATTGATCTGTAATCTTTTTTTTTTTTTTTGAGAAATCCATTGAGCATTTTGTCCTGTCTTGAGTAGAATGAATCCAAGTTTTCATTAGAATAATTTCTTTATTATCATCTTAAGCACACAAAAATTGTGAAAAGTATGAGCTTGTCACATGTTTGACAATGTCACACCTGCAGGGTTGCTCAATTGAATCAGTACCTACTTGCTTCAGGACTGCTACTTGCTATAAAATACATCAATGTGTATGATGTATTATACAGTAGCATTCCTGAGTTCTTTTTTTAAATCTTTTAAAAAAAGATTTATTTATTTTTTATATATAAGTACACTGTAGCTGTCTTCAGACACGCCAGAAGAGGGCATCAGCTCTCATTACAGATGGTTGTGAGCCTCCGTGTGGTTGCTGGGGTTTGAACTCAGGACCTCTAGAAGAGCAGTCAGTGCTCTTAACCAGTGAGCCATCTCTCCAACCCAGTATTCCTGAGTTCTAAAACAACCTCTATTCAACGGTTACTATGAATATCTTTACAAAGAACTTCTTAGTAGAGATTTCCTAAAAGGAAAAATATATTAACAAATATTTCACTTCTGCTTCTAGCCTTCCTATCTTTTCATGCAAGCTTTATCATTGGCTTTATCATAAGCATGTGGGCACATGGATGAACAATGCATTATGGCCTATTTAATGATCTGGTTTACAAAGGACATGGCATGATGGTTTTTTGTTTGTTTTCTTTTCTTTTTTTATTTCCTTATTTTATTAAACTATTTCATTTACATTCCAAATGTTTCCCCCTTTCTG
This sequence comes from Rattus rattus, assembly GCF_011064425.1. NCBI lineage: Eukaryota > Metazoa > Chordata > Mammalia > Rodentia > Muridae > Rattus > Rattus rattus. The sequence continues at coordinate 167,568,952 of NC_046156.1, read as the reverse complement.
GTCCTCCTCCCAGAGTTCTTCATTTCCTCTCCTTTCCCCTTTGTTTCTGAGAAGGTACTCCCCAACCCACCCAGCCACTCACCTTACCCACCAAGCATTCCCTTCCCTGGGGTATCAAGTCTACAGGATGAAACTCATACTCTCCCACTGAGGCAGTCGTCTGCTACATATGTGCTGGGGGCCATAGGCCAGGCCATGAATGGTCTTTGGTTGGTGGTCTAATCTCTGGGATCTCTCAGGCATCCAAACTAGTAGATACTGTTGTTCTTCCTATGGGATTGCCATCACCTTCAGCTCCTACAATCCTTCTCCTAACTCTTTCATAGGGATTCCTGACCACAGTCCAGTGGTTGGCTGTAAGTATCTGTATTTGTCTCAGTCAGTTACTGGTAGGGCCTCCTAGAGGACAGCCATGCTAGGTTCTTGTCTGCAAGCACAATAGGGCATAAGTAATAGTGGCAGGGTTTGGTGACTGCACATAGGATGGATCTCAACCTGCACAGGTCAGTGGATGGCCTTTCCTTCAGTCTTTGCTCCATTTTTTGTCCCTGCCTTTCTTTAGACAGGAAATTTTGAAGATGAGTGGATGTTTTTATATCACGTTTTCTCATATAATATCCCATACATCTCAAAAGTTTCCCATATAATATAGTAGGTGCAATACATAGTTAAAGTATTTTTGCATTCAAATATATTCAAAGCCAGAAGAACAAATCTTATTAATATGATAGAGCCCTCTGCATATTTCTACAAATGAAACAGTTCATTTCAATTTAGGGAAGAGACTGCTAGTTTGAGTGAGGGAGTCCACATGTACATGCACACGTGCTGAGGTCTATCAAGCTGATGAAATATTGACCATTAGTTCACGAGCCCACCCTTCTTTCAAATATTTACTGAATGCCAGGGACTCCTGTGGTGCTGGGGAGACAGCAGTGTACAAAATAGACAAGGTCTCTGCCTGCATGGTGCTTACATAAGCCCAGCAGGGGATATGGAATAGGATAAATAAATACAAATAATATTGTGGATGGTGATGAGTGCTAAGAATGAGTAAGTGGAGGATGTGATAGAGAATCACAAGGGAACTTACTTTAGATAGAAGGAGCTGCAGGGTGTAAAGTGATGGCAGAAGTACAGCCTCTGCCCTCAAATTGCTAGGAGCCCAGGGGGTGGTTGGGATGTATATTCTGAGCGCCATTACTCACTCATGTGCTGCTTCCCAGACTTCTGCCAAATCTCCACTCTTGTGAGAGAGATGTTAATAGGTATTTTATGAAAACAATCAAAAGTTCTGTTATTAAATGTATCTGGAAAGCACTGGGAAGCAATGTAGACTCTCTTGGAGATTTACAACGCAGGCGAGCACAGTTCACTCTAGGTGCTGGGAAGCCTTACAGTAATAAAAATATATAAATTTGCTTAATGCTATGTTTCAAAATATTTTTGACCTTGAGTTCTGACTCAATCCAGTAAGTGCTTTAGCATATAATGAATTTTAATGCTATCAAGGAAATAAAGGCATATAAGTGTCACGGGACATAGCAGCCTAAGATGAAACAATGGATTCTGTGAACGGGAATAATAGTTACGGGAAATTCAGAGATTATTAGCTTTGATCGTAGCCATCACTGTCCAGTGATGTTTAGAAATATATTTTCATTAGGAAAGTGTTTTAGAACAGGTATAGATCTAGTTATTAGTCATATTAACATATGTAATGTTTAACTCATGAAATTGGAGAATGGTTTAGTTTCTGTTTTGGTATTGTGGGATTATTATGAAGGTACTTTATGTCTGCTGTGATGTGTTACAAATAAGCCTAGTCCATGCCACTTGGATTTTCCTTGTTGGTGAGGTCAATCATAGATGATCTTTATTAACTGTATTAGATACCAACATGCATTTTGTAGTTTGACATGATTTACAAAAGCGTTAGCGTAATTAAAAAAAAAATAAGGCATTGGAATGACCCGAAGGCAGTATGAGGCTCTTGCAAAGTGCATTTATGAGCTTGGGTGGATAGATAGAGTGAGAGAGCTGTCTTGGACAACTGGTATCCTTCTTTCAGATGCAGACATCCAATTTAGGCTCTTGGGACAGAAGATGAAGGTGCGAATACCTCAACTCACACTTTTCTTGGCTAGCATTGCCCATGCCATCTGTGCTAAACTCAAATGGACAAGAAAGGGAGGAGGGCCTGCTGGTGAAACCCACATAGATAAGCCTTTAAGAACAGAACAGGGTAAAAGGAAGTGACTTTGGAGAAAATAGTTCCATGATGAAACCAACTTCCTTTTGACTTTTGTACCATGTTGAAGGACAAACTGTTACCACAGTTTTCTGGGTAATCACTCATAGCTGTTGCCTCCTTGTTCGGTTGCTGATGCTATAATTATTTTACCCCTCATCACAAGTCTTTCCAGATACTGACTCCCTGGGATCCTTCATTTTTTTTCTTTCCTTATATCCTTTAAGGATTGTGTCCTTTCTTCTGCCCTGAAGTTCTTCTGAGATCCCAGAGCTTCCTTAGATTTTGAAACCATAGTATTGCACTGTATTAGACAGCTCAGGCTTCTGTAACAAAATATCATAAACCATGCGCCTAAAACAATGGAAATTAGTTTTCTGAGCTTTAGATGTAAGAATTCCACTTCAAAATAGTCCCACATTTGATTTCTGGGAGAATCTTTCTCTCTTCCAAACTTCCTCACTGTGTCTTCATATCCTAGAGCAGTGGATCCTAACCTTCCTCAGGCTGCAACCCTTTAATACAGTTTTTCTCTTTCCTTGCTCTTTTATAACTGTAATCTCACTACTGTTAAGAATTGAAATTTAAATATTTTGGAGATAGGTGTTTGCTAAGGGGGTCATGACCCAAGAGTTGAGAACCACTGTCCTAGAGGGAGATAGGTGGGGTCAGAATGAGCACTGCTTTCTCTGTTTTAAGGTGGCTTATATTGGCACAGGAGCTCTACCTCATGATTTCATCTAATACAAAATAAAACCTAGAGCCTCCAAATCCAAATACTGTAACAGTTTGCTATGATTTTAATAAAGGCATTTTTGAGTACACAATGTAACCCATGTCAACCCTATTAGTAGGAGTATCTAGATTCATCTTCCCTCAGGCTGGACTGGAACCACTGATTGTTTCATCCTAGAAGGCCACACTTTCCTCTCTTGTTGATTTTTGACAGGATAAGGATGTGAAGCATGATTTGCACTTCATGGAGAAAGAAACATTTTTGGGAAGTGAGTCTGAGAGTCAGTGTTTCCCAAATGTAGATTCCCAACCAATGGCATGCACCTTGGCAGTGGGTTATGGTAGGATGGGACAACCTGTCTTTGAATATGTTATTTTGGGGATTGGAATGGCACAGAATTATTATATTCCCTATAGAGAAGTTTTTTTCCCTCTCCTCCCCTGTGTGTGTGTGTGTACATGTGAACACACACACACACACACACACACACACACACACACACACCACACGCACACACGCACACACACATTTAGGCTTCATGAAACTCACTTCTCATTTTTTTTGAAACATGAAATTTAGACATTTTGGGGAAATTAGTAATTTATAATGGATCTGCTATAAAATGGCCAGAAGGAATCCTGTATGTCAGTTAATTTTTATGCAACCCCCCCTTTTCATCCATTTGAGGATAGTAAGGTGCCCTTACCAGACACTGGCCTGCTACTGCCTTGATCACTGCTGTCATAGATTCTAGAGATATGAAGAAAAAAAACCACTTTCCATTATTTATCAATTAACCAGACATAGATTTTGCTAAAGACACACAAATACAGTAAGACATGTAGTTTTATTCCCCAGTTAAGTAGTGTTGAATGGAAGAAAGAAATTGTAGGGCCATTTTTCCCATTCATAATTAACCTGTAGAAACAATTGTATCTACTTCAAATTCTAGTGTCTATATTTAATAACAAATTCAGATTTGGGTCTGGAATAGTTCTTGATTGACAGCTTTTATGTGTATTATATGCTTTTTTAAACCATGCTAAGAACTTGTAAGATTACCTTTCACTCACATTTGTATATCAAATGTGTATAGTAGTTTATGTCTTCAATTACTTGCATAATATAATCTTTAAAAAATTATTGTGACTCTTCACATGGTATGCACTCATTGATAAGTGGATGTTAGCCCAAAAGCTCGAATTACCCAAGATGCAATCCACAGACCACAGGAAGCTTAAGAAGAAGGATGACCAAAATTCGGATACTTCCACTCCTTCTTAAAAGGGGGATCAAAAATATCCATAGGAGGGGATATGGAGGCAAAGTTTAGAGCAGAGACTGAAGGAATGACCATTCAGAGCCTGCCTCAGCTGTGGCTCATATATATACAGCCACCCAAACTAGATAAGATTGATAAAGTTAAGAAGTGCATGCTGGCAGGAACAGGATATAGATCTCTCCTGAGAGACACAGCCAGAACATGTCAAATACAAAGGTGAATGCTAGCAGCAAACCATTGAACTGAGAACAGGACCCCCTTGGGGGGAATTAGAGAAAGAATTGAAAAAGCTGAAGGGGGTTCAACCCCATCAGAACAAGACCAACCAACCAGAGCTTCCAGGGACAGAACCACTACCTAAAGACTATACACGGACTGACCCTTGTCTCCAACTGCATAGGTAGCAGTGACTAGCCTTCTTGGGGCACCAGTGGAAGGGGAAGCCCTTGATCCTGCCAAGGTTGGACCCCCAGTGCAGGGGAATGTCGGTGGGGGGTGGTAAGGGGGATGGATGGGGGGGATACCCTTATGGGGGAGGGGAAAGGGATAGGGGCCTTATAGACAGAAACCAAGAAAGGGAATAACATTTGAAATGTAAATAAAGAAATATATCCAGTAAAAAATTATTGTGACTCTTATCTCTGGCATGACAAATATATTAAAGTATCACTTTTGATATACAAATTAAACAAATCCCAAACTCCACTAGGAAGACATACTTTTTTGAAATCAGATCTCTCCATTATTGTCGAAACCACACTGTCATCTCTTTGTACTCCCAGGATTCTAACTTTTGGAAACTCTGATTTCAAACTTTTGGAGGTGCACTGTCCCTCAAATGCTCAGATCACTTCTGATGGAAAATGTCACCGCTTTTTATGTCAGTCACCCTAGATCATTACCGCTAAGTCCTTTATTTAGCACAAGTCTTTAGCATCTAACAGCACTGGTTTCATTGTAGACACTTTACAAATACTTGTCATTGATTCCCGAATTGCTCTGTTAATTAAATGATTCCTGAACAGGTCAAAATTAACTTCTGATTCAATCTATGGACTTCCAATTTCTTGAAAAAGTTAGCCGTATAGAACTGTGACAAAAACATAATGTTGGTCTTTATCTGCAGAGGACTTCCTATTTGTCAGATTGTGTGAGTCTTCTTTCTGTTTAAAGATTTTGAAATACTGCTTGCTTGCATGCATACACAAACACTCACACGCATATACATACTCAAATAACACATTCACATACATATACGCACAATCACAAATACACACATATACATATCAGTTCACATATACACACATTCATACACATATACAGACAAATATCCAATCACAAATGTACACTCACACATACACACTCATATATACACACAGTCACATACATATACACACTCACATACATGCACTACATACACACACAAATGCAGATCCACACAATTGGACACACATGCACAAACATATGTGCAGACAATACACATACTAAGAAAAATACACTCACACATACACACTCACATATAAACATAAACACATACATACACACTCATGTACATGAACACACACAAATATAGGTATATCACAAAATTACAAATGCATGTACACACACATACATACATGCTCACACACTTTCACACTAACACAAATACAGACACATACAATTACACACACATACACTCACATGATCACATATACGTACACAGTCACACACACACCCATTCTCACACACTTATGTTCTAACATATATGCACAGGCACACAGACACACACACATCATCATAATCACCACCACCACCACCACCATCATTATCATCATCTTCTTCATCTTTTTTTTTCCTACAGCATTAACATTAATAGCTTTTAAGCTACTAGAAAGAGAAGGCTACTGATGTCACTTTCATTCTGGCTAATGATTAATATAACAACATTTATAGCCGGTATATTACTTTACTCTTTTGCCAATTAGTTTATATAGCTTGAAAATAGTGATTATTTGTTCTTTTTGCTTTTCATAGTGATAGTGTGGAAATTGAAGAGGAAATGTTTTTCATGGATTGGATCACAGTGAATCAAAACCGCCATTGCAGTAGCCATGGATAGCTCACATATGGAACTGTTTTAGACCTGAAATATTTCAACCCAGTCCTTAGTTACCTAGTGCCTTTTATACTATAAAATGCATCCTACTTCTGCTGCCAGTGTACAGAGCTTGTCAAAGCTCTTATATTTAACAACATCACTGTCTATAGACAAGGAATTTCTATGTAAGCTGTATGAAGTAAGATCAACTCCTTGGGACAAGACCATAAATTTCATCACAAAAAGGGACAGAATTAGCTGCCATTTTATTTTATGCAGGAAAAGATGGTGTTAGCGTGGTGACTGATGTACAGCGTACTGCCACAGGACATACCTGTGTTCAGTCAGAAGGCAGTTCATTTGGAAAGCCACTCTTTTGAAGTTTCTCCTTTCACATTGTACAGAAATGTGCTAATGTTACAGTGGAGGGAGAATAAGGGTTCCTATTGGAACCACAATGAAAGGATCCAGAAATAACACAAGGGACCTAAAGATAGGACCTCCCTGACAGAGCAGAACTCGGAAATGTAAGCATCTCAAAACTGGGGGAGAGATGGAGACTTTATATACATCCCACATTAAAAATGTAGCCTAATTCAGTTTCATGGACCCTGACTACACATATACTGTAAATTGAAGACAATGGATTCATTACTCAGTGAACAGCCAAATCCAGCACTAGCTTCATAGCTCCACCCCTTCCTGTGGCCAGAGACCTCACAGAAGGCATGATGAGGACCGAGGCAGAGTCCCTGAACACAGTGAGTTTGGTTCCCAAGCACAGGAAAACCCCAGTCTTATGAAAGGAGGCAGACTAACTTTTGTCCTAAGAAAGAAGCTATTTTTATTATCCTGGCCAGGAAACTAATGTGCTCTGTGTTCTGGATGTAGAAATTTCCTCTTCCAAGGGTGCTTACTATACAGATATCCATGGAGAAACATTCTAGAAGAAGGAACAACAGCAAACACTGTCTCTGTACAGACCATGTACATGCAGAAATGTGAGAATATCAGGGAATTGTCTCCTAAAGAATGTGGATTACTTAGCTGCCTCTCCACTCAGTTACAAATGAAAGTCTTGGTAGAGGGGCCTTCTCCCTCACTATTGCCTGTGCCTTGGTCTATGTCTATAACCCAGTAATGTATCCTACATGATATAGCCATTTTGTATAAATGACTTTAAACAGTTAATCAAAGGTCTTGCTTTCTTCAGCCTATGAAAGTCCCTATTTTCCCCTCAGGATTTCTGTTCTGCTCAGCTATCAATCACTCAATGGGGAACTTTGCAAAGGAAGCATATTAGATAAATTCATTAACCAATTTAATCCATTTATGTGTATACTAGGAATTGCAGGGGACATTTTATTGTATTTCCAGCCAAGTGAAACAATTTAATGATAAATTACATTGGCAATTTAATTCAGATTTTTGTATTTACCTTTTTTGAGTCACTTTTATTATGAGTTAGGTTGACTGGACTGATGTGTGTGTGTGTGTGTGTGTGTGTGTGTGTGTGTGTGTGTGTGTGTGTGTGTGTGATGGATACATTTGAGTGCATCGAGTCTGTCTAGGTAGTCAAGGCAGACCACAGATGGGAAATCTTAAGTTTCCTGAGTTGAGTCTTGAAATTATAGATGTGCATTCCAAGGCCTGCTGGCTTGTTACAAACAATTCCAGGTCCACTGGTTGCTCTGTAATAGGTCCTTACTCAATGATTTTTGAATTATTTGAAAGACCCATACCTAATAAGAAGGTATTTGCAATTGATACCCTATGGGAAAGGAAAAAAAAGATCAGTTTTCTCCAATGGACTGTAACAATGTATATCAACTATACTCCAGGCCATGATGCACAGGGATAATTTGCCAACACAAAATGAGCTTCGTGTTTTTATATAGTTTTTGTTTTATATTTCTGAATGTTTTTGAGAGATAGAGAGGGAGAAGGAGAGGGAGAGGGAGAGGGAAATAAAGTTGATGAAATTGAATGGGAGGGAGTTGCAGAGATTCAGAGAAGAGTTAGGTTATGGGAAAGAATATGATCAAAATAGATACTTTAAAAATACTTTATAAAGTTTCTAGATTAAGTAAAATTCAGAGGCATCTTGGATGGTACACTGATGGATTTTATAATTTCATAGTTGTTAATATATTGTTTATGATTTAAGATAAAAGACACATAAAATCTATGTGTCTCTTTTTTATGTATAATCGTAACTTGGAAAATAACACAACTTAGGGGAAACTGTGGGACTCACTTTTCAATTTGAGCACTTTTTTTTAAATTCAATATTTTTTAATTACATTTCAAATGTTATTCTCTTTTCTGGATTCCTGGACATAAGCCCCCTATCCCCTCCCCCTCCCCTTCTTCTATAAGGGTGTTCCTCTCCCCAACCACTCCCCTTTCCTGCCCCCAACCTTCCCTTACACTGGGGGGTCCAACCATGGCAGGACCAAGGGCTTCTCCTTCCATTGGTGCCCAACAAGGCCATCCTCTGCTACATATGCAGCTGGAGCACTTTTAATGGTCCAAGGAAAAGCTCCCAGTCTAGGCAAGGTTAGAACAAATGAAAAGGTATAAAGGAGCTGATAATCTTCAAAAAGGGTACATAGTCTCAACAGCACAGCCATGCTAGAGGGTATGTGAGGGGAGAGAAGTCCTCAGTGTTCACTGGTTCACACAGAAGCCAGAGTCCAGAAGACATGGAACTGACTCAGGGCGCAGAAGAACAACACAGAAATTGCACAGAAGTGTCATATTTTGGAAAAGTTTTGAAGAAAAGTGCCAAGTTGTGGAGATTTTAATCAGAGAGATTTCTAGGTGCTAATTTTCAATTCAGTCATGACTCTCAAGCCCACACATACAAATCTTTAAAATTATTTGTTTCCCTTTATGCCTCTGTCTCCTTAGTGAGGGAAGAAAAATGTAGTGAAATAATAATTTTACAGCAAGTTCTACATCTAACCAGATTGGTGATCTCTGAGAAATCTATTCATCTCTTCCTGCCCTTCCTTCCTAAATGAAAACAAAGTTTTTATTGACCTAAAGAAAAAAATCCCCTTGAAAGAAAATAACTTAAGAATTAAAAATACATGAGGGCTGCAATGGGAAAGCTTAAAGCACCCTTCTGTATTCTAAGATCATATTTAGCCTACCTGTTTCTGGCAATGTTTTAAAATACGTTGTAACAGAAAAGAGGTTTCTTTGCACATTTTAATGTTATGGCTTCTTTGCGTGAAATTAAAAATTCCTATGGGTTGATTCTAATTTGTATTTATTTATGCCTTGAATGTGTCTGTTTGAAATTCCCAGATTTTAGAACATTTGGAAATGATTTTAATTGTTTGCTAGAAAATTAAACACAAACTATTATATGACTCAGGAATTCCACTCTTGAGTGTGTATCCAATCAATTTTAAGCAGGGATTCATGCTTGTGTTCCTGTTTTATAACGGCGTTAGTCACAGCAATCCAAAATTAGAAAATATTGGAAAGAAGGAGTAAGCAAAATACGGAATATTACTTAGGCACAAAAAGAATTCAAATTTTGATAAGTGATCAGTATAGATCGATTTGAAAAACCCTTACTGAAATAAGCCATATGCTAGAGGGAAATCATATGTTCCCATTTATATGAAGTCTCCCTGTAGTAAGATTTATAGGTAGAGAGTGAAACAGATACTACCAAGAGATAGAGGAGGAAGCACGGAGGAAGTTAGAGTTAATGAAAATTGTATCTTTTATTGAGGAAGATGAGAAGTTATTGATATAGGTAGTAATGATGGGCAACATTAAAAATGCATCTAGGATCACTGAGTTGCACACTCACAGATGGCCAACATGTGAAGCACAATGATATGTATGCTCATCATAAATAAGAAAATCTGAGGGCCTCCCGGAGTACATGGTCTTTCCAACATTATTACTCTGCTTCTGGTTTCAAAAAGTTCTAACTGTATTAGCTTATATTTCAAGCTCAAGAATTACTGCTATATGATAATAAAAACCCACTTTTAAATACTTTAAAATAATAACCAAGAAACATTTAAATGGCTCTAAACTTGCAGCAGGTTGGATTTTTAAAAAAAATTAGATGAAGATAAATTTTGAATGAGGGAAAGTTATTACCACAAGTTGTATAAACTAGAGTTTTTAAATTGGATTATCATTTTTCTAAAAGATAGCCTTTCCTTCGCTCTTTCTCATATTTCCGCCTTTGTGAATTCACTGCTCTGGAGTGTGTGTTTCTAACCAATGGAATGTGGTGCTTTTAGTCTTCCAGGAAGACTGTCGCTCCCCATTTACCTCAGGATTCTCATTTGACTTCTTGGCTTCCAGGCTTTGATGAAACAAGCTGTCATGTTAGAGAGCTTGACTGTTAGTTTCATGTGGCATGTCACTTATATCATTGCCTTGGTCTGTTTGTGCTGCTATGGCAAATGGCTATACATTGAGTAGCTTAGAAACAACATACACTGTTTTGTTTTTTAATTGTTTGGAGACTGAGAAGTCCAAGAACACGGTGCTTGCAGTGTCAGAGCCTGGAAGAGTGCACTTTTTGGTTCAAACCAGCCATACATTCAGGATAATTGCACACTGCAGAGAGAAGGCCAAGGCAGGACTCTGAGATCTCTTTTAAAACTACTCTAACCTCATTTATGAACTCCAACCTCATGATCCATTAATATGCCACAGGTCTTATCTTCAACACATTTATCTTGAGTATCAGGATCTCAACAAATAAATTTGGGGGAGGCTTAAGTATGTATGCTATTGCCACTATAGTTCCAAGGGTTGGTTAAAGGCTAGTCCAGATAATGGTATTTTCAAACTGATTAAGATTTAGATCACAGACTTAAAGAAGACTACACCCCCAAATGAATTATCCCCTATCTACTCAGGTGATCACCTTATGAAAAAAGTCTGAGGTCTCTGAGAAATGAAGAATCCTTCCTACGGAATGAATTTTTAGCAGGAATTCTGCCATTTTGCTGTCCATTTTACCCTGGCTGTCCCATTTGCTGGTCAGCCTTTAAGACCATGGTGTTATAAATAACTCCTTGATTTTAATGATTACCACCTCTACTTCTCTCTTCTTTCTGTCTCTTCCTTTTCCTGTCTTTTCCCTCCTCTCTTTTCTCCCCCCTCCTCTTCCCCCTTTCTTCCTCCTGTCTCTTGTTCCTTTATGTAAACCCTCATGGTTCTGCTTCTCTGGAGAACCCCAAACTGTGAATAATATATAGAGGAATGAAGAACAGCTTCTCTATAGGAACAAATGTGAAACTGTCTAGTGCAGTATTCTCAGAGTTCATAAAGCCTCTAGTTACTGTGAAGGGTAGAAAGGCATCTTCCCCACTGAGATTTCGTTGGACTTAGCAAGGACTTGGTTTGCTGCTCCCGAGTTTCTTAACCACAGGCTCTGTCAGAAATAAGGAACTCTCTGGGTAGAGGGAGGACATGTAGATTTGGAACCTGAACTGCTTGACATTTATTTTCTCACCTAGATGCCATTTTATCTCCTGTGAGTTTCCTCGCTGCATTTCTGGGAAGGCAATATCCAAAGGGGTTGTTAATATACATTTTCTCTTAAAAAGTTAGTATGTGAGAGACAGAGACAGAAGCAGAGTAAGACCGAGACAGAAAGACAGAAATAAAATGTTGGTGCCTTAGTCAGTGTTCTATTGCTGTGAAGAGACACCATGATCACAGCAACTCTGGTAGAGTAAAGCATTTAGTTGGGGCTTGCTTACCATTTCAGAGGTTTATCCCTTTGTCATCACTGTTGGAGCATGGCAGCACACAGGCAGACATAATGCTATTGAAATAGCTGAGAATTCTACATCAGGTTCTGTAGGCAGCAGGAACAGAGAGACACTGGGGACTGATTTGAGGAAACTCATAAAATAGCAAAGACAGCGCCCAGTGATGCACCTTGTGTGATAATGCCACTCTTCTATAACAGGACCCCACCTCCTAATCCCTCCTAAGTAGTGCCACTCCATGATGATCGAGCATTTAAACTACCACAGTTGGCCTGTTTAATGAGAATAAAGTGCTCACACTAGAATGGGGGAACTCCTAGTCCTAGGAGTAGTATGAATTGGGAGGTAGGGTTTAGGCACCCACTGCAGTTGGAGTGTACTTTTGTTTTCAGGCAACATATCTGACTCTTTCAAAACCTTCTTGTCTTTGAGGTCACATCTTCTACAATATTGGAAGAGTGAGTGACTTGAAACAAGGATGGAAATGTCCGCTTTCTAGTCTGAGCAGGGGAAGGCAGCAGAGACTCCCTAGGATTTATTTGTGATTCTGCAAGTTACTCATACAGAAGTGCAGGCTAGTGTTAAGTCTCTCTGGAGACTGCCTGTCCAAAACGTGGGCACAGTCCCTTTTCACAGGAGTAACTTAGGTTTGCAAACACATCCAATATCTAGAGGTGAGACCAAAGTGTGCTATTCTTTTCAAGTGGCTCAGTAGGTTAGACCCATGAGCTCTTTAGACAACAGTGCTTTGTGCAGTTTACTTAATGTTTCTTGTGTTTGATTTTTCCTGAGTTAGAAATTTTTGGTTTCTTTGGAGACTCAGTTGTGTCATGTGGTGTTTTCTAGAAACTTTTTTTTTCATCTTTATTAACTTATTTGCATTTCGATTGTTATTCCCTTTCCCACTTTCTGGGCCAACGTCCCCCCTAAACCCTCCCCCTCCTCTTCTCTATGGGTGTTCCCCTCCCCATCCTCCCCCCATTGCCGCCCTTCCCCCAACAATCACATTCACTGGGGGTTCAGTCTTAGCAGGACCCAGGGCTTCCCCTTCCACTGGTGCTCTTACTAGGCTATTCATTGCTACCTATGAGGTCAGAGTCCAGGGTCAGTCCATGTATAGTCTTTAGGTAGTGGCTTAGTCCCTGGAAGCTCTGGTTGCTTGGCATTGTTGTTCATATGGGGTCTTGAGCCCCTTCAAGCTCTTCCAGTCTTTTCTCTGATTCCTTCAACGGGGGTCCCGTTCTCAATTCAGTGGTTTGCTGCTGGCATTTGCCTATTTATTTGCTGTATTCTGGGTGTGTTTCTCAGGAGAGATCTACATCCGGTTCCTGTCAGCCTGCACTTCTTTGCTTCATCCATCTTGTCTAATTGGGTGGCTGTATATGTATGGGCCACATGTGGGGCAGGCTCTGAATGGGTGTTACTTCTGCCTCTGTTCTAAACTTTGCCTTCCTATTCCCTCCCAAGGGTATTCTTGTTCTCCTTTTAAAGAAGGAGTGAAGCATTTGCATTTTGGTCATCCTTCTTGAGTTTCTAGAAACTTCTTATGAGAGGATGTATGCACAAGGAGGTTTTGTTGAAGCAGACACGTGAGAGGATGTTCTTGCTGAAGCAGATACATGAGAACATATTTTGCTGAGATCAAACACGTGGTGTTTTTTGGAAGCTGTCTAGAAAAAGGCATGTGATGTTTTCTAGAGTGGTCCCTTGAGAGGACAAGTGATGTTTGGACAAGGTTATAAATATAACCCTTCAGACAGCGAACGGCCCTGTGGCACTGGTTTGCCTTGCCTTGGTAGAGAAGCACAACAATGTCTTGTGGTATGCTGGGGGCTTCTTCTGCTTCCAGACTCAGGCAGATTGGTTTGAACTGTTGAACTGCCATTGCTGATTTGTGAATGGTATTTGTAAGTGGATCAAGCCTCTGTTGCTGATTTGTGTGAACTGAACAGCTGATTTCCTAAAATTGCCCCCAAAGAATTATTTTGAAACAGATCTAAATCTCCCCTTGTCCTATTAATCTTTTCTTTCTACTACCTCTGGTGTGTGGTGGACTAGAAGGAAGGTTAACACATTTAAGAATCCTTATTAAAGTGGATTGCGAAAAATCTAAGCCTACATTTTCCTGAGCACTGGATATGAAAGAAAGACTGAAAGATTAAAGAAAAAAAAACAAAAACAAACAAAAAACAATTTTGTTTTAGGAACATACTGCTGAAGTCAAGTTTCACCCTGAATTTGAGGGTATTCCTCTTTTTGTCTTTAGTAACTCCTTCTCTTTCCTAAAGGTGTCATAAAATTCTCTAGCCCTATTTTGACTCAAAACATGTCAATACTACTGACCTATCTCAGAATAACTTAGAGCTGCTGAATGTTTCCCAGGAGTTTCCCGTACTAATCATGCTCATGGGTGTCTTTCCTGAATCTTTGAAACAAGCAGAAGTGAAAAGTGAAGTTATTCATCAGCTGCTTTTAGGCTGTACTTGAACGATGTTGTACACTCCTGCCTTTCAAGGTCCCTTTCTGTACGACTGTTTAAAAATGATATATATTCACGCCCACCCAGCTTTGAAAAATGTGAAGAAGCCAGGCTAAGTAGCTTTGCTTGGCAGAGCAAGTGGAGAGGAACATGTGTTAAAACTGAGACTGACTTCAGTTTGCCTTTGCTGTAGGATGTCTTTCTATTGTGGGAGGTGGTCGGGCACATTTACAATGCACACACTTCAGTGGCTTTGAATGGCCTGTGTAATTACCTTTTCTCAAGTTTATCTCATTGCTGAGAGAAGTCTTGCTGACTTTCGAGGCTATGCTATGAACGTATTTTATGATTTTTTTCCCCAGCTTCTCTCAGGTACTATAGTTATTTGCTACACACCTCACAGGCATTTGATTAGCCTGTATAAATGTCAGCCCGAGTGAATGGTTTCACTTTATGTAGTGTCTGGAAGTCTAAGTAATGACAGCATTATAAAGCCAGGAGAGGAAAACAACTTGGAGAATCAGTCCTTTGTGGAAATTGTCTTGTTCCTTCTGATTTGTGAAGTCTACCAACTGTTAAGAGTTCCCTGATTGAGCCTAATAGTGCTTGAACACAGGGATGGAGTTCAATTGTAATGCAATTGAGTCACAAACTATGTGTTCTTTCACAGAACCCCATGAACTGACAGGCCAGCAGAGGGGACTGGTAAAGACCCAAACCCAGAGCAGTTTCTCAGCCTCTTCTACCTCAAACACTCTATCCATGTCAGCACTTTGTCTCTGCTGCCTTGAGCTCAGATCCTTCTGAGTGTCTCATTGCTGCCTCTGAATCTTTTCAGTCACAGTGCAGTTGTTCACACACCATGCAGACTTCCTTGTAGCTTGGTCCCTTAAAACCCACAACTCGACTTCATTTTTATCACATCTTACAGTTGCTTTTTACAAGGTGCCTACTTTCCCTCTGTTTCCTTTCCCCCCTTTTCTTTTCCTCTCATCCCTTAGACTTTACCTTCTGCACACTGGCTTTCTCAGGCTGAATTCTTTTCTTTAGACACCTATCCTACTCATCTTTTACAATTAGTTCAGTGCTATTGATGACTAAATGTATATTACTTATTTTGGGTGTTCCATGTGAATTAGGGCTGCACAGGCTTCTCTGCCTTCCCATTGTGTTTTGCAGGTCCCTCAGATTAGTTATGTTCAGAAATAAACTTGTTGTCTTGTCTTGCCTTAGGAATTCATCATCTTGAATCCTAAATGACAATTGTGGACTCACAGTCTCACCTGAAGATGAAGTTAGCCATCATCCCATGCATTTCCAGTTCCACTCTCTATAAAATACCTCCTACCAAATCCATCATTTTTTGACTCTTAGACTCTTAAATATTTCTTATGTTTCTTCATTTTAGCCTCATGAGTGTATAATTTCTTAAACATCATTATTTTAATTCTGTTATCACTAGTTTTCTCTTCTTCAGTCTTAATATTGTCCTGCCTTTTGTCTGATATTTCTCAATCACAATTCTGACCCTCCTGCTCTTATAATCAGAATGATATTTTTCATGTGTAAACTTAATACCAAGTTTCACAATATGATCCAAAGGATTGCTGTGCTCTCTGGATTATAAAACAATGTTTTCTACCTATAGACTTTTATTAGACATCTAGTATTCATAATTTTTACTTAACCTTAAAGAGTAAGTTAAAAAAGGAATAATAATTTTTCAAAATCGGTAAGTTCAAAGTCTGGGTTTCTCATGTAGGCTGGGCTAATTGCTTCTTTCTTTCTCATATTGAAATATATTTCATGGAGTCTTTCAAATATTCAGAAATATAATTTCTGACATTGTGGAATTGGTCCTAACCAACCTAAAACTGTCACAACTTGTGGGTTTATGTTAATGCTATTCCATTCACAAACAACAATTTCCAGAATAATATAGTGTATCAATATGATAAAAATACTTACATTAAATTTGTGGGAAATAAAGTAGAAAGTAAGTCTGTTTTTTGTTTGTTTGGTTTTTTTTGTTTGTTTTCTTTTCTTTTTTTGTCTCAACCAAGTTAACTTCAGGTAATGAAATACACTACCTGTTTAGAAAATGTCATTTCACGACTTTTCTTTCATTTGGCTGCCTACTGTGTATTTTAGTTTGTTTTCATATACATCAGCATTGTTACATAGAAATAATGAGTTTCTATATCATGAAAACTAAGTCTTTCACTAAAAGAAAGTGAAGTGATTTTTAAGTCAGACAAAGTTGGGACAAACAAATGATAACAATAAAAAGATAAAGCATTTTGCTCTGTATATGGATGGGTTTAACTCACAAGTATTTCTTAGAATGGTATAATTGGGCAGGATTTGTGTCTCAGGTTAAAGCTACATAAGTAAGCAAAATCCAGAGATTTATAAAATGTAAATTCAGTGGTACAGTATGTCTCACCAGGGAGCCCGGCATTATTTACAAAGTCAATTGGGCAAGGCAGAAAACTTTTTATCTCCGTGTTAGCTCCAACTCCATTTTCTGGCTTTTCTTCAGATTTCTACAAGTCTAACTTAAACATCCTATATCAAACATGTAAAGTCCATTCTTCCCATCAGGAGACTTGTGGAGTTGACTTGCTGTCCTGGTGAGAAAATGAGCAAATTGGTATGGGGCAAAAGGTCACTATGCATTCATGGCGTGCTAATGTCTTTGTAGATGAAAAAAAATTATAACTGCCCTCCTGGATTTACCCAAGTGCATATGTTATTTTCCTTTTCCTTAAATGAGGAAAATAGATGTGCAAATGTATTGAAAATATTTAAAATAAAATTGAAACAGGAATTCTCTCATGATACTACTATCTGGTGGGCTTATCCCTTATTTTCTTTTATAGTGACCCAAAGGATCACTTTGATAGGCAGTTCATTGGGAAGAATAAAGTTCTGAAACTCTCCATTTAACAGGACTCTTGCCAGACGGTGACACTAGTAACCTTCACTTCTTCATTTAATTCCATATCCAGCAGTTGCACATTTAATCAGAGTTGCCGAGTGTTATTTAATTTTTAATGACAATAGTGCATGTGTGTTTCAAAACATTAACTCCCAGTATTTGTTCCAGCCTTCTTTGTCCTGCTCTATCGAGGAGATTTTTTTTTTATAAAATCAGTTCATTACAAGGCAATCACAAGTGTCCTGTCATTTGGTTTCTTGAGCCAACGCGTGTCATGTAAACATGATTAACAAAACAACTCCCTGGAGGTCAGCTGCTACAGCATGACATTAAAACTTGGACTGAGGCCTGTCAGTTCCTTTAACTGAGTTGCTTGCAAAGAATGAAAAAAGTAGAACTGAGAAACAGAGTTGTCCATTATTTCCAAAATTGTTGATGCAGGATATTTTCTTCCTTCCAAATGGGGAATTCTCCATCTCTAAAAGAAACATCAAAGTAAGTGCTTTCTCTGAAAAAGAATATTAAATACCTCCATCAATCGAGAGACTAAAACTTGATGTGATATTTATAGGATCTTCAGTAACTTTTACTCTTTTTAATTTTAAAAGGGATGATAATAAATTTAACAAGAGAGTTTCAGGAGACAAAATTACTTATAAATTCTAAGGAGAAAGAGAATTTGATTGTAAGATCCTCTTGCTAAAGACTTCATACACTTTGGTCACAGGCTATGAAGAAATCAAGCTGACACTGACCAGGATACTTCCTTCTTTCTAGCTAACTTTCATAGTATCTCTAGGTGCTATGCAGGGTGCTGGTGTGTGTGTGTGTGTGTGTGTGTGTGTGTGTGTGTGTGTGTGTGTGTGTGTGTTTATTAACAGTGTTACCTAACTGCGGACTCTGTGAACTCCAACAGTGACTGGCGTGGTAAGATATGCCCATTGGTATAATAATGGCAAAAATGTTACGGATAACCAAGAACTTTATGATTGCATTTGGGGCCTACTCCACAGGAAGAAACTCATGGATGTCACTGTAAATCTGGCTAAGGACCCATGGCTGGGAAGCTCATAGACCTCAGAGGTAAACCTGATGCTATTATATTGCTAAATGAATACATTGTCAAACTGGCCTCTAAATTTGTATCTTCCCACTTCTAAGTGCATCTCTTAAACAACACCTGAGAACTTTCTGTGTAGTAGTTGGTGGTTAATGCAGAAACTAGCAGCTGGTTAAGGAGAAGAGAATAAATGCTAGTGAAGTGGTTAGTCACAGATGTACATCTATATCACCCCTTACTTTTGTAATGTTCAGAAAGCATTGAGGAAGATGATGCAGAAGGACTATACCAGACAGAGGATGGATAGTGCTAGAGCTAAATATCATCTTCTGTATATGACAGGATCGTTATGAAATTACAAGAACTGTAGTTGCTTATACAAGATCAAGGGCATCATCATTCTAGTGTGATGTTACTGGAGGAGGATCACAGTCCTTCCTCCCTAACAGAGGGGCTACTGGATTTTTGAAGAAGGGGGGATAGATTTTCATTATGAATGTGGTCAGTGATAGGTCAACTATGCTCCAGTGGATGAACCCATAGTGATGAATACATTAGCAATACAAATCAAACTCAATGGGTTCTTTAAAAAATGAGGGCAGAACGTTAAGGGATGGAGAACTGGAGGGTTGGATATGGCAAAAGTTAAGGAGAAAGATAGGATGTGAATGTGATAAAAATATATCAATGAAAATAATTAAAAAATATATTATTTCCTCTTAAAATGTCTCAACGAATACAATCTTGCATTAAAATATACTTAGGCTACATTTGGTTTACTAATTCATTCTTAAACATTGTTTCCGGATTACCATAAAATTCATATTTTATTGTTTAAAATTCATTTCTGTATATCTATATTTATATCTGTATCTCTATCTATCTATCTATCTATCTATCTATTATCTATCTACATAAATATCAAGTATTTCATTTGGATGGATTTTGATAACACTTGTATAAAAGAAAATGTCATTATATGAAATAAAATACACAAAACACAGGAAGATAAATACTGAACATTTCATACTTATGCATAGATATAATAGTAATTACTTGAGGCTGGAGAGAGCAGGGGAAAGAAAAGAGTTGAAAAAGCTGAAAATATATTTAAGTAGGAAAAGAAGTCTCATGTCTTTTGCAGAGTAGAGTAAATATAGACAACTTGTTTTTATAATGAATCAGGGTAACTGTTTGAAGATATGTGTGTGTCTCTGAATTTAAACATTAAACAATGTCTACATATAATGGAGTGTCACATGGCTCCCCTTATGTGTGCTGGTTAGTTTGATGTCAACTTGTCACAAGCTGAAGTCCTCTGAAATGAAAGAATACCTCTATGACATTGGGTTGTAGGTAGTCTTGTAAGGCATTCTCTTATTCAGGATTGATCATGGGGATGGGAAGAACATTGTGAATAGTACTGTCCTGGGCTGATGGGTTTTGTAAGAAAGCAGACTGAGCAAGCCATGGGTAGCAAGCCAAGGGTAGCAAGCCAATGAGCAGCGTCCCTCTGTTGCTTATGCATTCAGCTACTGCTTCTAGGTTCCTACCCTGTGTTTGTTTCTGTCCTGAGTTTCTTTGATGCTGAATGATTATATGGAAGTGTAAGCTGAATAAACCATTTAATTCCTGACTTGCCCTTTGGTTATAATGTCTCACCACAGCAATAGAAACCTTGACATAATACGTATACAGCTATTAAAAAGACACCGAAGGAAGAGAGATGGTTCAGACGCAAAAATGACTGCTGCCGAGACCCGAGACCCAAGACCCACAGAGAGGGAGGAAAGAACTGACTTCCACAGTTGTCCTCTGATGTCTATGTGAGAGCTGCGGCACCTCATGCTTATAAAACAAACTAGTCCAAGAAATCTGAATAAAATATAAAGACGAAATGGAAAAAGGATGCTTTTTCGTCCAGAAATACTTTGCATGATCCTTCTTTATACTTTTCCTACCTGTTAAAACATCTTTCTCATTGCTACCACCTATCACCCTAGTTCAGCTTCCTCTGACCAACGATTTCATATTAATGGAATCATACACTGAACACTGTGCTCTGTAGCAGTGTTTTCGAACATGGACTGTTTTTTCCCCCTCATCTGATTAGCATTCCAGTGTGAGTGTATAACACAATTTGTTTCTCTGTTTTTCTGTTGATGGACATTTGGTCTTTTTCCAGTTTTTGTCTCGCATTTTGAGAAACTACACTATTAAATTTTTCCTTATGGAAATGCACAGACTCTAACTTGGCTGTTTTCCCACCTGGGCAGCCAGAACTATCTCTCTGGTGTTCTGAAGAGGTTGGGTGATTTTAATGAATGATGAAACAAAACAAAAACAAAACCCCACATCTGCCATTGTAGAATTTAGCAATGGCCAAGGATGCCCCAGAACAGTTATATAAAACAGACTCCCCATTGTCCCCCCAAAACATAGTTAACTAGGAAACTTGAACATAAATACAAAGATATTTGATAAACCATACTGAAAGGGTATAAACTGCATTTATTTATGTGATAAGTATCAGTATAATACTTGAAACATTTTTTCCATGAGGAAATATCTCTATTTTGCTTAGAATCCAGAACTTTCTATTTATTAATGTTTTAATATTCTTTTGTTCTATTTATTAATATTCTTCCTTTGTTCTAAAAATTTAAATCAGGATATTCAAAGTTACAGATTTGTGTGCATATATTTTTAGCTATCCAGAAAATGCATTCTCTAAAATGCCCTAATTATGTATAAAGCAATAGCTTCATCCAAAACACTGTAATTATTTGGAATATAGTGGGCATACTGTTAGCCTAATTTACCTCATTGTTCAAAATAGCCATGGAAATGACTCTACATTAGGTGATTGACAACTACTTTGAAGTCTCTAGGGATGGCCCAAGTATCAAAGTAAAGGCATACCTTAGCATATTTTTTAGCTTGTCATTCATTGAATTGGCTTTTATATTATAATTCTAATATCAAATTAAATTTCTTGTGGCAGGTAACTTTTTTTGCTTTCCCTTTCTGAATTGCTGTTAAGTTCCTTTCAGACCATGTTTAATTTCATTTACCTCTGTGCCTTTAAATTCTGCTGTTCAGCCCAAATCTCAGAACACAGCAGGAAATAAACATTGGTAGGATGATTTTGTCCCTTTGTATGTCGTACCATAACTAGACTTATTTTATCTCTGTCTTGCTTCTTACTGGATTTACTGTATTAGAGAAAATTGAAGAATATTTTTCTGATTTTGATAATTTACTTAGTATTTTACACAGTTATTGCCATATAGCCAGCCACGTTGTTCTTTTTGGTTGCCTGTCCAGTGCTTTCCATTTTTCTCCTATGAAAGAACTTTGACTTTGTTTCTAAGTTAAAGTTGTTAGTATACACTTCATTTAAATAGTAAGTATTAGTATTACACTAACACTATATGAGGAAATATCTATTTTATTTAGAATTCAAAACTTTCTATTTATCACTGTTTTACTATTCTTTTGTTCTATTTAATATTCCTTCTTTGTTCTAAATATTTAAATCAGTATATTCAGGATTATCATGAAGCCTATTTCAAGCACAATGGTAGTGGCTTTTCCATGAAAGAACTGTTTTCTCGTCTCTGCCTCTTTGGTCTTCCATCTGATTTAGAATTTTAACCTTCCACAACCTGTTGCTGAACCTTCTGGGCATTTCTTCCTCTTCATGTTACTCAGGCTGGCAATGTTGATTCAATTGCTCACATGCCTTCCCAGTATTCTCTTGAGTTTACCTGATATTTATGCTTCCTTCTCTGTCTTGGACACTCCCACTCTGTACCAAAATCTTCCATTGGTGTACCTGGTCCACCTCTATCTTCTACTGTGATTGCCTTTGCACTCCTCATGCAGTCTGATGAAACCTTTTCTTTCCAGCCAGGAAGCTCGTCTCTGTTTTTGTGTTTGCATATGTGATTACTTACCTGACATCTTAGAGAGTAAATGGGTATCTTAAATTAAATAGGGAGTGCAGAGAAGTCTTTGCTTCAGGTGACCATCACCCAACTACTACACGGACTGAAACCTCATCTGCCTCCTGGTCCAGACTGTAGTCTAAGGCGCTACTGTGGACTCCACTTTCTTCCCTCTCTTGTCTCATCGCAAATCCCATTTCGCATCATGTCCCGCAATCATACACTTCTATCTCCTTTTCACCTGTGGCCTCTTTGTTAATGGCTACTTTTGTCTTTAACTACGGCAGCTGCAGCACACAGGGCACACTGGCCCCTGTTCCCCCCCTTTCCTTTGAAACCTTGTCATTGCACTGCAGCAGACAGAGTGAAAATTTTAAAGCTCAGATTCTGAAACTGTACTTGTATGGTGTAAGATACCTTGATGGTTTTCCAACAGACTTAACACAAGGTCAAACTTATTGCAGTATCTACAAAGCTGTTCAAAATCTGGTCTCGGCATCTGTTTTGACTGTTCCATCCATACAAACATTCAGCTTCCTAAAGTATGCTTGCTTCGATATGGTGGTGTTTTCCTTGGCACTGTGGTGGGGTGCTGATGGTACAAGAACACAATGCAAAGCCTGCTTTCTGTAGGCAGACTTTACATTCTTGTTGTGGTGCTTGCCAGCCCAGTGGCTTTGGGTTAATCACGTATGTTCTCTGAGTGTAAATTCATTTTCTCATAATACGGTAAATGAATGAGATAGAAGTCTCATCACTATCAACTTACTCTGAGAATTAAATGCAAAGGGTTTAGATGAGTTCTGAGCATGTCTACACCCTCAGAAAGAGTTATATAAGGTACTGTTGTATAAGGTACTGTGGTATTTCCTACTAGGCCTGTTAGGCCAAACCCTCTGTGTATGGTTGCTTCCTTTGAACTCCTTGGTTCTCACATTAAACACCATCTTTCTTGAACATTTTAGCTGAAACTAATTATATGTATTTATGTAATACACACATACACACACACACACACACACACACACACACACACACACACACACTCATATATTCTGCTATTGTCCAGTATAAAAATCTAAAAATCATTACAATGTGAATTTACTTTATTTACTTGGCTATTTTGTTTTCTTCACTCTGTCCTTTTCTCTCTCTTTATACGTAATTTGTAGAATATAAGATCTTTGAAGACAATGACCATAGATTTAGTACTGCACACATAGCAAGCAGGTGTGGCTTAGTAAGCATAACTTAGTAAGCATTGTACATGTAAGGACATGGTATTTGTATATGCTTCTCTCTCTCTCTCTCTCTCTCTCTCTCTCTCTCTCTCTGTGTGTGTGTGTGTGTCTGTGTGTGTTTGTGTTTGTATATGGTCAGGCTTGAGGTTGATATCAGAGATTTGCAGATTATTGCTCTATGTAGATTTTATATGGCTACAGCAGATCTAAACTCACGTTTCCTGTTTGCATAGCAAGTCCTTTGCCAACACAGCTGCTGGTGTATCACCTTAATTAGAATTTTTTGAGTGAATTGGTGGATGAAATTTTACTAGCTGAGGATGATTGACAGTCATAGGTATTTGTCACCTTCTTTTGGCAACAGATGCAGTATTTGGATATAGAAGAGACTGGGATATCTATGCATTTCAATTTAAGAGGACCTGAATCTTGTGTCCTTCTGATTTCTGTCTAATTACAGTGGATGGAGATCCCTCAATCACTGTATAAATAATATCTTGACATACTCCTACATAGTCATATGTTATTTTTATCTAGTTTCTCTGACAATGAGTACACATATTAATTTTAAAATTGTCAAGAAATGAATTTAATTATTAAAAATAAATATGGTAGAAAAGAGAGTAATAGCCCATAGCAAATCAGAGCCTCATCAGAGGTGTTATGCGGATTCTTTCATTTAGCAAAACAGATTCTTATAAAGATTTTATCCTCTGTATAGAAACTCTTCACCTTCACTCTATGCACAGATAGGGCACCGCCCCACCCTCCTTCATTATTATTTATTGTGTTTATGTGTGTGGACATCTGTGTGGATCTGTGCTTCTTGTGGAATATGTGTGGAGGTAGAGGACTATCAGTAATTCGTTCTTTCCTTCTAACATGTGGTACTGTGTCAGGTTTAGAATCTGAATGAGCCATAAAACCTCTGTGAGAATCTATTCCTCAAAGTGAGTTACCCTCTGCTTCTGCATCTGTTTCAGGATGTATGTTTGCACCTAAAGATTAGCATCAGAATCTAGGATCCATGGATAAGTGAGAACATACAGGTTCATGTTTATGGGTCTGGGTTACCACATCCAGTCTAGCATGTTCTTGCTACATTTATTTACAAGGCTGGGCTGGCATTCAACATGCGCTATCTGGGATAAACCTGGAAGTTGGATATGGACAGGCAGCTAGCGTCAGGCAGATTCAGCAGGCTGGGCTGGCACTCCAGTGCACATTTTTGTTAGACATTTAATTCTGAATTCTTTTCCCTCTTAAATTGAAAAATATAATTAAATAAAAATATTTTTATTCTTACTTGATGGTTCATCAAGGAGGGATATACATAGAACAATTATAATAAGTCAAGGTATCATGTGATGACAATCTATTTACTTAAGGTAGCCTTGGGATTTTCTTTCCTGTTTTATTCACACCTCCTATTTTTCTAAATTTTATATCTAAGAGCCTAGAAGAGGAGAAAGACTTTTGTAATTCACCCACTGTCAGGAGAAACTGATGTTCCATGCCTTATGATTCAATGAAAAGTACTAATAGCACGTTTATTATTTTACTACAGATATTAGTTTGTTGTGTCTCTTTTCCTCCACTCCCCTCCCCCCTCTCTCCTTTCCTTCCTCCCTTATCTCTAAAAGTGCTGGGACAGAAGCCATCAAGTGCGATATCATCAAGCCTCATCTCTGGTCTAGTGTACTCCTTTATTAAAAATTAATCCCCAAAACATAACATTCTCAGAGTTTTGCAATATTAAATGCACATCTTGATAAACATTCACAAAGCAAATGTGCTTCGGAAACTTACCCATCTTGGATGCACTAACCTTCCTCTTAGTCCCAAACATGTCACCCCTCTTCCCTACAAACAGGCACTTCTCTCAATTCTCCTATTGCAGGGATGTTTTGCTCTCTCAAATTTTGTGAAAGTAAATTTATAGGCATAATACTCTTCTTTAGAGTCTGGCTTATTCAACATTCTTATTAGGATGTTAATCGATGTTGTCAAGTAACACCAGGCATTGCTTTGGAATCTTATATGATTTGACTGTACAGACATTTATGAACTAGTGATTATTTCAGTGATCTTAAATATATACCAAACTTCATCACTTTTATTGTTGTTGAAATTTCTTTGTTTCTGAGTACTATGAACAGTAATTCTATATAAACCATGTTTTTTTTTTTTTAAGGAACATAGGCACTCAAATCTGAATATATGCCAAGAGTAGAAATCTGAGCTCACATAATATTTGTGTACACAGTGTTAAAAGACACTGCCAAAAAGATTTTCAAAGACCTGATTCCAATTTTTCTATTTATGTGCAGTATCAGAGCATAAATTTTGGCATTAAGAATTTCTCACCCCCTTCTTTTACTCAGTATTGCCAGTATTTTCAATGTCCTCACTTAGCTGAGAGTACAAAGAAATCTCATTGTGATTTAAGGAGTGTTTCCTTACTGGCGAATAAAGTTGAGGTTGTTCCTCTTTACACATCCACCAGGAGGCTAGATGTGATTTTTGGAAGTATTTTATAGGATTTTTACCTTCTTTGATGAGCAGTGTACCAACGCTTTTCTCTCATAGAAACAGTAGGGCATTCTTTATATCTTCTCCACCCAAATCTCTTGGGAGTACACTGTCTTACTCATTTATTTCTTACTGTATCTTTGTGTATGTTTCAGCCTTCTAATGAGTTCTTCACACAAAGAAGATCTTACTTTTAATGCACTTTAATTTATTAGTCTTTCCATTTTTTGATTAATACTTTTGATGTCCTATGTAAATTTTTTTTTACATCTTCAAAGTCATGGAGACTTTCTTTCATGTTATTTAGAATTTTTTCTTTTAGATTAGATTTGTAATTTATCTAGAATTAAATTTTGGATAATATAGGTTGACTTTTTATGATTCACTAAATATTAAACTACCTACAATATAAATATATCTTTATATAATGAATTTCTCTTTTTTGTTATACATATCAGTTCACTTTGACTTCAGTTATGGAAAATACCATTTTTACGTCTCAGATATTCAAACTCCTCCCCCCCCGTTTCCCTCATTTTCTCGTGGTTACATAGTTCAAGCAATGTCAAGAATATATTTTAAGGAGATTACATCCGTATCATTTAATGGCTTCATTAATAGCTATATTTTAATGGTAAATATTAAAATGTTAAACACTAATAACAGTTTTTCTTTTCCTTTTTTTAAATTGGATACTTTCTTTACATACCAGTTCAAATGTTATCCCCTTTCCCGATTTCCCCTCTGGAATCCCCCTATCCCACCCCCCTGACTCTATGAGAGTGTTTTGCCACCCATCCACTCCCTCCCAACTCCCCACTCTGGCATTCCCCTTCACCAGGGCATTGAACCTTCACAGAGCAGAAGGCCTCTCCTTTTGTTGATGCCTGATAAGGCCCATCCTCTGATACATATGTAGCTGGAGCCATGGGTCCCTCCATGTGTACTCTTTGGTTGGTGGTTTAGTCTCTGGGAGCTCTGGAAGGTCAGGTTGGTTAATATTTTTCTTCTTCCTATGGGGTTGAAAACCCCTTCAGTACCTTTAGTCCTTTTTCTAACTCTTCCATTGGGGGCCCCGTTTTCAGTCCAATGGTTGGTTAAGAGCACTTGACTCTGTATTTCTGAAGCTCTGGCAGAGCCTCCAAGGAGGCAGCTATATCAGACTCCTGTCAGCATGCACTTCTTGGCATCCACGATATTGCCTGGGTTTGGTGGCTGTATGCTTATGAGGTGGATCCCTGGGTGGGGTTGTCTCTGGATGACCTTTCCCTCAGTCTCTTCTCCACATTTTGTCTCTGTATATCTTCTTTTAAATATTTTTGTTCTCCCTTCTAAGAAGAACTGAAGCATCCAATCTTTGGTTTTCCAACTTCTTGAGATTCATGTGGTCTGTGGTTTATATCTTGGGTATTCTGAACTTTTAGGCTAATATCCACTTATCAGTGAGTGCATACCATATGTATCTTTTTGTGATTAGGTTACTTTACTCAGGATGATATTTTCTAGTTCCATCCATTTGCTTAAGAACTTCATGAAGTCATTGCTTTGAATAGCTGAGTAATACTCCATTGTGTAAATATACCACATTTTCTGTATCCATTCCTTTGTTGAGGGACATCTGGGTTCTTTACAGGTTCTGACTATTATAAATAAGACTGATACGAACATAGTGGAGCATGTGTTTTTGGTGATTTTTGGAGCATCTTTTGGGTATATGCCACATCCTCAGGTAGTATAATGTCCAATTTTCTGAGGAACATTCAGACTGATTTCTAGAGTGGTTGTACCAGCTTTCAATACCACCAACATTGGAAAAGTGCTCCTTTTTCTCCATATGCTCTCCATATGCTGTTGTTACCTGAGTGATCTTAGCCATTCTGATTGGTGTGAGGTGGAATCTCAGGGTTGTTTTGATTTGCATTTCCCTGATGACTAAGGATGTTGAACATTTCCTTATGTGCTTCTCAGCCATTCGATATTCTTCATTTGAGAATTCTTTTTTTATAGCTCTGTACCCCATTTTAATAGGGTTATTTGTATATATTCGATATTAGTCCACTTTTGGATGTAGGATTGGTAAAGATCTTTCCCAATCTGTTGTTTGCCCTTTTGACGTAATGACAGTGTCCTTTGCCTTACAGAAGCTTTGCAATTTTATGAGGTCCCATTTGTCCATTCTTGATCTTAAAACATATGCCATTGACATTTTGTTCAGGAAATTTTCTCCAGTGCCCATGTGTTCGAGATGCTTCCCCACCTTTTCTTCTATTAGTTTGAGTGTATCTGGTTTGATGTGGAGGTCCTTGATCCACTTGGACTTAAGCTTTGTACAGGGCAATAAGCATGGATCGATCTGCATTCTTCTACATGCTGACTTCCAGTTGAACCAGCACCATTTGCTGAAAATGCTATCTTTTTTCCATTGGATGGTTTTGGCTCCTTTGTCAAAAATCAAGTGACCATTGGTGTTCATTTCTGGGTCTTCAATTCTATTCCACTGGTCTATCTGTCTGTTTCTGTACCAACACCATGTAGTTTTTATCACTATTGCTCTGTAATACTGCTTGAGTTCAGAGATAGTGATTCCCCCAGAAGTTCTTTTATTGTTGAGAATAGTTATTGCTATCCTGGATTTTTTGTTATTCCAAATGAATTTGCAAATTGCTCTTTCCAACTCTATGAAGAATTGAGTTGGAATTTTGATGGAGATTGCACTGAATCTGTAGATTGCTTTTGATAACAGAAGTTTTATAGGACTGTAGCAAGTGACAAGCTTATGGAAGCTCCGAACCTTGTTTACAGGTAAATATGCTTCACACAAAGATTTTTAGATATAATTCCAAAGCTGTTTGTAGACATATCAGAGCATATGAATTCTGATTTATAAATCATCATGCTATTCTCTCCTATGAGGAAGTACTCTCATTTAGCTACATATTAAATTTTTTTCATCTTTATTTACTTGGGTGTTTCTTATTTACATTTCAATTGTTATTCCCTTTCCAGGTTTCCAGGCCAATATCCTCCTAACCCCTCCCACTCCCCTTCTCTATGGGTGTTCCTCTCCCCATCCTCCCCCCATTACCGCCCTACCCCCAATAATCACGTTCACTGGGGGTTCAGTCTTAGCAGGACCAAGGGCTTCCCCTTCCATTGGTGCTCTTACTAGGCTATTCATTGCTACCTATGAGGTTGGAGCCCAGGGTTAGTCCATGTATAGTCTTTAGGTAGTGGCTTTGTCCCTGGAAGCTCTGGTTGCTTGGCATTGTTCATATGTGGTCTCAAGCCCCTTCAAGCTCTTTCAGTCCTTTCTAAGATTCCTTCAACGGGGTTCCATTCTCAGGTCAGTGGTTTGCTGCTGGCATTCGCCTATGTATTTGCCATATTCTGGCTGTGTATCTCAGGAGAGATCTACATCCGGTTCCTGTCAGCCTGCACTTCTTTGCTTCATCCATTTTATCTAATTTGGTGGCTAAAACTTCAAAGGGAAAAGAAGGAATGGGCATAAGAAACAATTTTTATTGACTTACATTTATATTTTGTACCAACACACACAACTTTATTGGGTAAGTGTGCTATTCCAAAATTGTATGATTTCATTAAAAAATGTTGGCCATGTTCCATGTCTTTTTCTTCTAAACTCAATAAAAGAATCTTGAGTTCATAGACATTGAGAAAAACCATATGTTAATCATTCTGTATTTTATTTTTATATTAAAATCATATAAGCAAAATGAAAGCTGTTTCAAGAGCAAACATCTATAGTATAAACTAAGGTTTAGATATTAGAGATATTGATGGGTGATATTCAAGGAAAATTTGCTTAAGCAAAGGGCATGGTCATTGACAACTGAATCAAAAATATAAACTTCTAATTATAAAGGAATGCACTGAGAACATGTCAAGCAGAAACAGCATCATGTACAGTGTCACAAAGTTGGCTAGAATATAAAAGTTTAGAAGAAAAAGGCAGCCAGGCAGAGGCCACAGGCAGTTGGTGGCCTGTGGCTTTAGGCAATATGGGAGGAATGATTAGAAGTTGTATCATGCTAAAAATATCCATGAGAGAAGTTTTACGGTTAGATTATGGATTGGCATATGGTAAGAGTAGGAGGGAACTTCTAAAAACATCTTCTAGGTTCTTGGTTTATACAACTGAATAAATAAATAAAATTTATGAAGCAAAATAATTGGTAAATGGATTAGATCTTTTCTAAGCCAGTATGATGGACAGAGGTAGAGTGCAGACAGAGACAATGGATTTATTTGGGGTTTGAGTGTGGGCTGATTTTCAAATGTCTACCTGATAGGGTTGCGCTGACATTGCATGGTTTCCTTTGGAGGTCAGAGGATTGTTGTGGCAGAAAGTGGCGTATCGGGATATTGGTGGAACTGAGAAGGTATTTGAGAGTTCAAGTTTGGGAGAGATTTCTGGGGAGGTCCTGCTGGACATGCATTAGGAGACTGATTTTTATCTTTCCTAGTTCAAATTCAATCTATTTGAAATCAGATGATTAAATATGCTTTACTTAAGAGCAAATATATAATGACTCTCTTTATCATTGATAATTTATCAAGACTGTTTAAGAGAATGAGAAACTTAACTCAGATCTGAAAAATAATGGCTTTGAGAATGTGTTTTACCCAAATATTACTAAAACAAGAAAACAAGATTACTTTTCTGAAAATTTGAGGAGGAAGACAGGAAGAGAGAAAGAGGGAGTGGGAGAGGGAGAGGGAAAGAGAGAGAGGGAGAGAGGGAGAGAGAGAGAGAGAGAGAGAGAGAAAGAGAAAGAAAGGGGGAGGGAGAGAGGGAGAGAGAGAGAGAGAGAGAGAGAGAGAGAGGAGAGAATGGGTTGTAAGTTCAGTTGGAGTAAATTTCAGTCCTGTAAATATACTTTGATATCACTACAAGGAAACACTTGTAAAATATACTTTTCATGGGTTATTGTGTAAGAAGTGATTTAGAGTAATGGTGGTTGTGTATCTTTACTTACAACTGAATGTAAAGCTCTTTACTTTGCATATTTTCTCTAATGTTACACTGCACTGTACAATATCTGACAAAACAGTTCATGTATTATCTTAGCACTGTTGGGGAATTTCTTAGCTTGACTACTCTGATATTTTGGTCTGGGTGATTTTTTTTTTACTGCATACTTAAAAACAATTCTTCATTGATTTGTGTGTGTGTGTGTGTGTGTGTGTGTGTGCACGCGCCTGTGTGTGTTTCCAGCTCATCCCCTGTATCTGCCATTTTCTCTTGCAGCTTCCTACTGTATACTTTATTATGTGTAATAGTGTGCTCAGTAATATTACAAATGAAAGGAATTTCTATTCAGTTATGATAACCAGTATATCTTCAGCCCGTAGGGAGGCCGAGCGGTAGGAAAAGGTTGCTATTTCAGAAGCAGTAATGCAGGTGTGGCAGTTCAGTAGAAACAATGCTTGGTCCTTGGGTTCTTTGTAATAAACAGAGAGAATTGACTAGTACAAGTTATCCTCTGACCTCCACATGTGCGTGCTATGATTTGCACGTACAATAAATAATACGGCCATACAGACATACGCACTCACACAAAAGCGATAAATGTAATAAAGTAGGAGGAACAGAATCATTCATTTAACAAGTGAACAAGTATTTCCTTATTTGAGATCTGTCAGCTATTCAGAGCCCCTGTTCACAGCTGGAGCTAGGAGGATTGAAGAGTCTTAAATCTCTAGACAATAGGCGATGGACAGTTTGGTCACCCTGTGGTCTGAGGCAGAGGTCACAGGTCAAGTCAGGTGCTGGCGGGCACACTTAGTAATGAGCAACAAGACTGGAATTGAGGCTGCGTGTTGCCCATTAACCAGACAGGGTTCATCTGGGGCACAGAGGCATGCCTATCTCATGTCTTCATGAAAGAAGGTTTTCACAAGATGACAGTGGAGCCCTTGTGAGCTATCTTAGCAGATAGGTTAGAGATTGACTCCAGAGGTTAAAAGCCACCATTTCATCGACTCCTTTCTCTTTGGGTCAAATAACTAACAAAGACCACTGAAGAACATGGGAGTGATTCTGTCATTTCATGGGCATGACAATCCTTAGAAAACATAAAATTTAATGACCAAATATGTAACAACAACCTTTTAAAAAATATGCCTACGTATGTGACTAGTAATGCTATGAGATGTTTTTTATTCTTCCAAGCCCTGCACATTGACCATATCTGCAGACTTCTCTGGCATAACATTGGCTATCATACAACACTCAGCTGTGGCGGCCTTCAAAGGACGTTTGCTTTGACACAGGTTCACACTATAAAGCTTATGTTGAAACACATCCTTGTGAGTCAAGCATGTTTATTTTTTTAATACTACTTTATGTATTCTTCGCCAGCGTTTATCTCAGTGTCTTTTACCACAGCTTATTCTAACCCCTGAAAACACAGCTAAACTGCCCTCTGATCTGACGTGCTGTAGGATAGTGGCCACGTGGAAGCCTGCACTATTACGACAATACGGGGATATGAAATCGTGCTGGCTACCGGCAGAAATGGAAGCCTCCTGACCTGAATGCATTCAACCAGAAACAGAGTAAGTAATTTAATATTCAGCCCATTCAACTATTGATTAGACTTATGTTTCTGGAGTATTAACAGTTGCGATATCAACATAGCAATGCAATTCTGAGCAAATTTGTTAGGAAGAACTAGATACTGCAGAAAGTGAATAGATGTCTGATGTGAAAGGCCTAGAACAATAATTTTCTGACAAGGCTGATTTATTCCCTGTGCGCTGAAAAAAAACTGTCCACAGATTGTTCATGTCAAAACATCAGAATATAACAGGTGTCTCAGCATCTGAATGCATTGTGATGCTCAATTTTTTTCTTATCTTTGGGAAAAACCACTCAAACAAGTGAACAGGAGGTTTGTGTGTGGTAGACATGGTATCTTTTATGCTAGCTGGGTTGGCAGGGTACATACACTGCAGGAAATCAGAATGACAACATGCACTTATTGCAAAGTTCCCGTTCACATTAAGACTGTGAACTGCAGCTGAGCTGGCTCTTGGTGAGGTCAGCTGTGCTGCGTTAGCTGTGTATTCACGGAGAAGTTTGCCTCTGTCTTTTTGTCAGTGCTGTTTCTTGGGCAAGACACAACTAGGGCTTTAAACACAATCTACAGTAACCACAGGTCATGCTGCTCATTTCAGGAAGTGAAAAAATTACAGATGCATAGTACAATCACAATGTGAAGCTTTGAAATTTGAGAAAGGTAGAACGTAAGTGCACAAAATTTCATTGCCAGATTCACATATATATATATATATATATGTATAATGCATATATGACTTTTACTCTTTTCCTTTCTCTTATCTTCTCTAAAGATATAACCCAGGGAAAACCGGAAAACCAGTTCTTTATGTATTCTGGGAAATACATGCTTACTGATTCTCAAGTACAAAAAAAAGGAAGATTTTTATGATGACTCATTATCAATGATTCTAAGACAAGGAAGTTAGCTGCCTCTGAATTTCACAAGGTTCATTGGAGAGAAAAGGAAAACAAACAGCATGAAGTTTGACAAGCCAGTAAACTGGGGGCTCATTTTGAAGCATCACGCTTCTCCGTTATGATCCAGGAATAAAAGAAGAATTTTACAATCATTCATTTTCTATTTCCAAATGCATACGATTAATGAACGCAAAAAGATTGGTCTGCATGACATTTGCCTTGCTTTCAGTGCAAAAATGAAACTGTGATCATGTGATACGTATTCTGACCTATAGCTGTTAATAAGCCTTGGTCATGTTCTGATATCTGACCAATAGCAATCACAGTAAAGAATGATTGCTATAGACGCTAGGGGGTCCCTTTAGTGTACAGGTGTGGTAAACATTTCACCTCATCATTTAGCCAACGGATCTTGGTACAATTATAGAAACAATGACATGAAATATTAGTTAGGGAAGTAAGGAAGAGGACTGGCAGTGTGTGGTGATTAATATAGTAATTAGAGTTAAAGAGGTTTAGATTTGAAGTTGGCTACGCTCTTCTGAGTCCTCACATGATGGGGAGTACAGTTCTGTTTCTTTAGTATTTGGGTTGGTAAAATAATGTCATCTTTTAAGCATTCCTGCACAAGTATCATTTGCTATTATTTCAACTTATGCACTTAGACCATTAGAGATTTTGGAGGAAGTCATATTGGAATTCTTAGATGGAAACATGGTAGATACTTAATGATTCTTCTTCAGTTTTGAATATTTTATATTGAAAATATGTTAAAAACTAAGATGTGCTGAACTTTTGGAGAAGGTTGAGGAAATTTGAGGGAGATTTCACTATCTTGTGTGAAAGAGAAAAGTCAAAGTAAGAAGAGTTAACCTATTAAAATAGACACATTGCAACACAAAAATTGGAAGGAATTCAGATAGGGTGAGCAAATTTTCCCTTTACTTCATAGAGATAGCTCGAGTCTCAGGGGTCTACAACGTTCCTGGTGTTTTACAGTACTAGGTCTTCTCATAAGCACTCTATAGCTACAGATTTGCTTCAGAAGGGACAGTCCCAGGCTATAATAATCCATCATGCCTCAGTTGTTAACATCAGCAATGTGGGTCCTGATATCCCTTTATGGCCTACTTTCCAGCAACATCTCAGCTCATGTCTGCCTTTACAAGTAGAAGGCTGAGCCAGTGTATAATATGCTTTTCCTTTTAATGTTTTTGCAATGTCTCCTTTTCTTACAGTGACCAGTTCTCTTAACTCTCTGCCAACCATCTTCCCAGCTTTTAGTCAAGTACCATCAAAGTTTTCTCCAGTTTCTTCCTCAGTTCCTCAACAGTCAGTGTCCAGCACAGACTCTTTAAACATTTCCCCCCAGCCAATATTCCACACTTCCTCAACAGTGTGCTGAACGAGTCCTTTCTCCCAGTTTTCCCAATACTAGCACCTCCAAACTATGACTATTCTAGCCTATCTGCTCAGCTCAGCTTCTTCTGGGTCAACTGTCACCAACTGTCTTCTCACTCCACTAGCTCAACTTTCAACTGTCTCCTAACAATATCTTCTCTGGCTCAGTGATCCCCTTCTCCTGGCTCAATGGTCTCATATTTTCACTTCGTTCAATCCTTTTTTCTGCACCAACTGTCTTCTCTACTTTGGTCCTACTCAATCTTCTTTCCTCCCGCACCAACTGTTTCCTCTAACACAAATCTCTAACTCCACTCTGTTGCCACTTGGACCCTACTCCCCCCAGCACCCCCTGCTACCCCCATCTGCTGGCTTTTTATAGCTTTTCTTGTTCCCAGAAGTCCAAGAGGCTGGAGATCATAGAGTCAAGCACTAGCAACTGGGGATCCTTTAAAGGGCCAGGCACACAAAACAAATTAGACTACTGTGGTGGCCATCTATAATATACTAGACAGTGGCTTGACCCCTGAAGTCAAGCCAGAGTTTATGACTAAAGGAATGATGCTCTTAAAACCTAATTATCTGTTATAAAGTTATAGATCTCGAGAAGGTCTATGAGGAAGCTTTGCAAAAAAATAGAGTATATGTGACTTAAGTAGTTTTTAAAAACCCAAGTGTGCTACACTAGGTGTTAGAAATGAGTTCTAAGTGAGCTCTATCCTGATCTCTTGCAAGTGGCTATTAGCCATAGACTGTGACTAACCTTGAGCATCATTGTGACCAGATTATAGAATACCCAAAGACCTGATTTGAGCTTGTCTACCAGATGTTTGTAGAGACAAATAATGTGCAAATCTAATTATAATCTCCCTTTGGGTGGGCAGACACTATCTAAGAGGGTTGGGACCAGTTAGAGTGAAAGCAGAGAGAGGAAGAGAGAGGGGTTAGAATCTACATATCTCCTGAAGCCGAGATATAATCTTGGTCCTCAAAACTACAGGCTTTCAGGTCTTCATGCTCTAAGTATTATATCTATGGTCCTTTGAAGTCTCTGAACATTAATTTCTGGCTCATGATGCCTTCAGACTTGGATTGAGCCATGATTCCAGCATCCCAGCGTCTCGGTTGCAGATGACCTGTCATGGGATGCAGTGACCTTCATACTGATATTAGCCAGTTCCTCTCATAAATTACCTCCCATTTATTCCCATCTATCCTATTGCTTCTGTCTTTCTCAGGAACCTGACTAATACACCATGCTGTACTGAAGCACATTCTGAGGCTACACTTAAACACGAAGGATTGCAGTCATCAGGTAGCAATGTCTGCCATGGCCATGGAAAGGAGTATTGGCCTGGTTCAGGCCATTTATTTGTTGTCATGGGCCAGAAGCATTAGCACAATTTCCAGTAACTTTGAATGTGACATTTATTATCTATGAATTAATCTTACAAGTCTGCCTGGCTCCTTGGGGGTGAGTGGGATGAGGCTCCTTTACTCTTTTTTATCTGTATTTCTACAGAAGATGTGTGTTCTTTTGAAACAAGAACTATTATTTGGTCAAATAGCTGCATTATTCTGCCCAAAGCAATAAAAACTAGATTCTGAGAAGAAACACCCACACACCTTCATATTTATTTTAATGTTTTTGGAGAGTATTGGGAATTTTTCATAGAACCCATAGTATAATACTAATAGAAATCTCACAGATTTAAGTAGTGGCAGTAAATCACAAAAACATAACAAAGAAGAAAATTTTCACAGTTTACCCAGTGGATTTGAGGAATGAGCCAATATTACTATATTCTATTAAACTATGTAATTATATAAAATTAGGTTCTGCAATCAGGTTTTCTTAAATTTGTGTATTTTATATTAATTTTACTGTTTATTAATTATTTCTGAGGAAAGATTAAATGAGAGAAAGATTAATCTGGTGAGGTGCTTTAAAGGATTTTGTTTTGGTGTTCCTTTGCATACACTTAACTTTGAGAGTTATTGATTCATAGATTCATATGATATAAAAAGAGGTAAATAGTCTCAGAATAGCTCAAGCTTAGTATCAGCATATTAGAAAGCAATTATATGGATAATAGATGATTTAAAAAATCAGTTGCAAGAATTATATATATATATATATATATATATATATATATATAAAATATATGTAAAAAGTATGGAACCTCTTCGAGAGTTACTGTGGCTTATCAGTTTAGCAACTGAGTATCTGATGGCAGGGGAATCGACTCAGTGGATAAAATGCAGTAGTGCAGTGCTGAGTTTGAACACCCACCTGCCATGTAAAAGCTGGG
Organism: Rattus rattus; assembly: GCF_011064425.1. Taxonomy (NCBI): domain Eukaryota; kingdom Metazoa; phylum Chordata; class Mammalia; order Rodentia; family Muridae; genus Rattus; species Rattus rattus. The sequence continues at coordinate 167,531,424 of NC_046156.1, read as the reverse complement.
TGTAATACAGCGAACATTTGTGATCTCGGAAATCCTGTGGGGAGATGGAAGTTGGAGACAGAATACTCAGAAGTTCATACATCAGCTTATCTGATATATTCAGCACAAGCAAAACAAGACAAAACAGTTAAACAAACAAAAGAGTTCCTGTCTTACAAAACAGATGGTGAGGACTAAACCCCAAGGTCACCTCTACTTTTCCTATGTGCATTCAGACTCATGAATGTGCATCATACACACACCTGTTTGTCCCCAACCTCTTTTTTTCCCCATCTTTATTAACTTGAGTATTTCTTATTTACATTTTGATTGTTGTTCCCCTTCCAGGTTTCCGGGCCAACATCCCCCTAACCCCTCCCACTCCCCTTCTATATGGGTGTTCCCCTCCCTATCCTCTTCCCATTACCACCCTCCCCCCAACAATCCTGTTCACTGGGGATTCAGTCTTGGCAGAACCAAGGGCTTCCCCTTCCATTGGTGCTCTTACTAGGCTATTCATTGCTACCTATGAGGTTGGAGCCCAGGGTCAGTCCATGTATAGTCTTTGGGTAGTGGCTTAGTCTCTGGAAGCTCTGGTTGTTTGGCATTGTTGTTCATATGGGGTCTCAAGCCCCTTCAAGCTCTTTCAGTCCTTTCTCTGATTCCTTCAACGGGGGTCCCGTTCTCAGTTCAGTGGTTTAATGATGGCATTCGCCTATGTATTTGCCATATTCTGGCTGTGTCTCTCAGGAGAGATCTACATCCGATTCCTGTCAGCCTGAACTTCTTTGCTTCATCCATCTTCTCTAGTTTGGTGGCTGTATATATATGGGCCACACGTGGGGCAGCCTCTGAATGGGCGTTCCTTCTGCCTCTGTTCTAACTTTGCCTCCCTATTGCCTCCCAAGGGTATTCTTGTTCCCGTTTTAAAGAAGGAGTGAAGCATTCGCATTTTGGTCATCCTTCTTGAGTTTCATGTGTTCTGTGCATCTAGGGTAATTCAAGCATTTGGGCTAATATCCACTTATTAATGAGTGCATACCATGTGTGTTTTTCTGTGATTGGGTTACCTCACTCAGGATGATATTTTCCAGATCCATTCATTTGCCTATGAATTTCATGAAGTCATTGTTTTTGATAGCTGAGTAATATTCCATTGTGTAGATGTACCACAATTTCTGTATCCATTCCTCTGTTGAAGGGCATCTGGGTTCTTTCCAGCTTCTGGCTATTATAAATAAGGCTGCTATGAACATAGTGTAGCACATGTCTTTGTTATATGTTGGGGCATCTTTTGGGTATATGCCCAAGAGAGGTATAGCTGGGTCCTCAGGTAGTTCAATGTCCAATTTTCTGAGGAATCTCTAGACTGATTTCCAGAATGCCCAACCTCTCTCTTATACACCTAAACATACATATATACATGTTTGGGTGCACACACAGATATGGAGGGGGAGAGAGAGAGAGAGAGAGAGAGAGAGAGAGGAGTTTATGTTCCTTTTTTGATAATATATTTCATGATGTAGCCCCTATTGGGTTTGCTTACCCAATCCATTAAATAGTTTCAAGGACAATACAAAGTATACTTTCTAAATTTTGCTACATCTCAGCAAACTAATTTTCTACCCAATTGTCTTTTAATGCATGGATATGTGAGACTGATTAACTACGAATGGATGTTCCCAATTTTATCACAGTGTTCAAGGGAATCCCCTTCTCTAACATAACATTTTGTACATTTGTTACTGGCCATGTGATAAACACCGCTGGCTTCAAGTATGATTACAGCTGTTGAGATCAGCATTTTTGCTTTTCTCCTTCTGCTCTAAAATGAACTAGAAGGAGAAAAAAAAAAGAAAGAAACAAATCCCTTACAAATTTCCCTTTTGTTGATCCAGGAATCTCTAAAAAATCCTACAGTAGAAAACATAGAAAAGGAATGCTAGGAATCCTTGAGATCTGGTGGAAGAAAGGAAGAATGAATGAGACTTGAATGGACAGAGAGGGTGAGATGCAGAGAAAGCAGGTCGTAGGAAACAGAAGACCATACACATTTTGTGAAATGGCTGAAGCTTAATTCTTTGTTTATGTGGTGCTGTGAAATATGATTGGGCAGGGCTAGGGTTAGGAGCATTTCTGTACTCCGAGGAGTAAAGCCCAGTGGCTTCTATAGGAAGATATAAGGTCTGTAGGAAGCACTTTATCTTTCTCTGTACAGTGAGTAAGGGACAGCTGCAGACCAGCTGTCTGGAAGGTCATGGCAGTCAACGAGGGAAATTTCAGCAGAAGAGCTGACTAAGACTGAATCTACAGAAAAAATTCAAGGGAACACAGAGATTAGAGTAACAGTTCTACGTGCAAATATTCACTGCTGTCACAAGACCAATGACACAAGGGAGCAGAATTAGAATATGGAGGATAAAAGAAGATGAGAAGAATTGAGATTAATAATGACTTCAGTTATAAAAGCCAAGATGAAACATTTATTTAGAGTTGGAGAGTGCATTACATTATATGGAATTATCATTTTATAAGCTACTCCCAACAGTTGATTAGAAATCTGAACAAGTCCAAACAATCCTCCATCATGAAGATTTTTTCAATTTTACAATGGCCTTTTTAAAGCTTTATCATGATAACGTCATTGATTGTTAGTCTTTTAAAAAAGTTAATGATTTTCATATGTGGAACAAATGACCATCTTTCACTCAGAAACATGATCATAAAAGAATAAGTATATGGTATCTAAAACATATAGGCAGATGACAATTTACCGGAAAATATAGCGTGTTAAAGGAGAAATAGAAGAGGAAGGATGAAGAAATATGTTCATTTTGCTATCATTCAAAATAGACAGCATCTAAATAACCACCTTATAATATTAGGAAATATATAACCCAACTATGCTTTCTAATAAAATAAACATTTTGAATGTAGTAAAATGAATCAAAAATATAAAATAAATAAAAAGCAAAGACGTTTAATCTTTTGCAACAGAGCCAAGTAGAAATGGTCCATCATTAAGGGCATGAGGGAATGCAGCACTTCACATGCCCAGGATGCACTGGTCCTGTGGTTCCATCATGCATTTCAGAACTTCAATACCACCTTCCATCCACTGGAGAGCACAGAGGGAGCAGATAAAGAGCCTGTCTCCAGGAAAGATCAATAGTTTTCTTCCACCTTCTGTGGTCCTTACTGTGCTAACATGAATACTTTACTGTAGTAAAGACTGAGAAGGATAGAACTGAGTTTGAGTCATGGGAAGAAGGGAAGGTCTTCAATCCCAAATGGAAGAAAGGACACAACAAATTAATTTGCAAAATATTAGCAAGAGAGAGTAGAAAAAGATTCAAAATATTAAAAAATCATGAATTTGGAAAAGAATCATACCCTCAAAACTGAATAAGAAATTCCTAAAACAGGAGGGAATATACATTCTGCTACCTATCAAGTGGAAAGAGTTGGGAGGGGGCAAAGGAGGAAAAATAAATATGGCATTTGGTGGGTAAGGAGGTAGGGCGAGAGCTAGAAGGAGTGAGTCAGGAAGATGGATATGATTAAGTAATTGTATGAAATTCTCAAAAATTAATAAAAACATTATTTTTAAACAGTAGATAATTAAGAATATTGTTTCCTTAACTTGTACAAGCATGATATATTGGAAGGACAGTTAATAACAATAGCTACCATGTTTATTTGAAGGAATTGAAATTTAACAGGAACAAGGTTGGATGAATTTTACTGTACACATTTTTTTATTACTTTCACTTTTTGAGTCATGCAAATATGCAAGCTTATTTAAATAACTAGAAAGACTAAAACATAAACTTGAAGGACATGATTTTAAAATTTTTACATGGAATGGGATCTTTAAAGCTGTGGGTTCCAGGGTTACGTGCTGTAAGGGTCTTTACATCATCTGTTAGGAATGCCTTATAGTTATAAATGCCATAGATTTGCCTCTGTAGCATGATATGCATAGGAACTCAAAAGCATTGATGTTGTGAGTCCAGGAGGTATTTGTCCCAGCAGAGGCTGGCTAACATTTCCAATCCGGTGTTAATGGGCATTCCTACTGGAGCATTTACTCATTGAGACTTCCACTTTCTCACAGAGCTGATGCATTGTGAGAGCCCATCTCTTGATGTGTAGTAGTGAAAATCCAGGAAATAGGGACCTTATTCTTTAAAATTTATATCCTGATGTGACTATAAGAAACTTTTTTGATGCCACAAAATGTGCCTAATTCATTCAATTTTTCCCAGCATATAGAAATCTGAGGTTTGAAACTCATGATGAATAATTAAAGTAACATTAATTAATTAATTAATTAATTAATTAATTAATGCCTGCAGGCATTAATTCAACCAGAGTAAAGCTAGCACAGTGGGTCTTTGGTGAGGTGGTATAGAGACCTCCTAGTGACTTGACCTTTGGGTCCAATTCATCTATATTTTGCATGTCTTACAGTGTTTACCAGTTTTCTGTGTTAGCAAGGGTTGTCTTGTTGTCAAGAATAGGTAAATAAATGTCTGAAGAGCAAGGTTCGTGCAAAGGGACCTCAGTGTGAAAGAGAAGATAAGCAAGAATACGGCAGAAGTTGAGTTTAGTTACTTTTCTACACTATCTCCTCTTTGATCTTGCTATTTTCTGCATATATCTCAGGGTAACGATATTTTATTCTTTGGTAGTTTGGGTTTTTCCCCTTTCTCTTTGTTTCTTGTTTGTCTTATACAAACAATAGAGTTCATTTTAAGTTGAGCATTTTAAAAGAACTAAAAAAAACCCCAAACAATCCACCCTAGAGAAGCCAGAATGAGAAATGAAAGGAAGCTTGTACTAAAGAGAGAGGGAGTAGCTCAGAGGCAATTTTCCATCACTGGAAAGCTGCTATGTAAGGGCTGACCTCCACAGCATGGTCCTTTTTGACCTACTCAGATATGTCAGTTTGTGTGAAGTTGATTCCCCCAGCCTACCCTTTGTTGATTCACATGAATGGTTGCAGAGGGACAATCAAAATACAGCCAAGTTTATGTCATGACTCCTTGTCTGGGAACATAGACAGACACTACAGTGGATTCAGGCTGCTTGAGGCCAAGGCCACAGAGAATCTCGGCTTGGGTCTAAGTTTCCTGGAGTGATGATTTTGAGAGGCAGCTTCCTGGGTTTTAAAGGCAGCTTCTGAGTTTCTTAAAGTTTTCTCATTAATGGGAATTGCAGAGATAATTAGGACAGGCAAGGACCATGGTTTCTGTAAAATGGCTCTGGTTTAGGTTTATTATTGCCCAAAATAGTAAATTGCACTTCCCTTTATTCTTAAAAGGAAATTTGTTTAGCTAGGCAATTGTCTATGGAGGGGTGAGGAAATTTGAGATTTTGGAAATCCCTCTTGTGTAGATAGTGAGTAATGAACATTTCCTAGTACCTGAAAATCTGAGGTTATGTACCCACTTTTGGTGACGAATCAGGTGAATGACCGATCGATTCCCTGACTAGGTTGATGACCCATGGCACATGCATTAACTTAAGACCACAAATAAACAAAATGAATTATAATTTCCATCCCCTTTATTCCCACGGACTTATACTATATCATTCAGAAATCAGCTCAAATCATTTAGGAAGTAGAATATTCGTATGGAGTCAATTCTAGATCAATAACTTAAGATAAGAATGATGAGTGTCATTTTTTTATTATTTTATTCTTTCTGAGTGATGCTGGATGCCTCAGGAAGGACAGGAGGTTGAGGGGCTCCCATTCTTTAACAAGTATCAATCTTGTGCTTAGATGTGTTGAAGAATATTGACTTTGTATTCACAGCAAGTCTCAGTCTTTATCAACTATAACTAAACTTCACGAACTCAGATTTTTTTTATCCACCAACCTCAACATGGTTTTGTTGCCCTTCGTGATTTCTTGTATGACATTTTGTGTAATACACTGTTGTGTTGTTACACCTACCCACATTACAGAGCCATGTGATTAATGCTTGTAAAGATCTAACTAGAAGATGATTTATAAATATATAATTGATTTCATGAAGTTAATTAAAATCTTTCACAAACTCTTTTTTAACAACACTGCCTCAGAGAATCTAATACTAGTAATAATAAAACTAATATTTTCTGACCTTCATAATTAAATAATTTGTCTAACTTTTGAATTATTTAATACTTATATATATGATAAAGCCTAAAGAAATCATAATATTTTCAGCATTTCCCTGAAACTTACAGAGGCAGATTGCTGTTGGGATATTTTCTAAATGCTTATTTCTATTAAAAAACAATATAAAGCCATCTTTATTGGGGACCGGGACTTCTGACTCACCCAACGTGAATAGATAAGACTTTTATTCCTCCTCTGCTGTGCTACTCTTTTTTCCCAAGGAAAAATACTGATCTATTTTTGGGATAAAAAATGTAAGAACATGCCAAGTAAATGTGATAAAGGGCAGATATGTCCAAAGTCAATAAATCATTTCTGAACATAATTTTGGAGGAGTCTCTGACGTCTCTAGAACTAAAATATCTTTTCTGCCTACGATTGAAATATTACTAATTGGATGCATCAAAGCAATGTAAAATCAATCTGGATGTATTTGATAAAGGGAAGACTGGTTGAATTCGATTTTCAGCCTTTGATTAATATTTGAGATTTTTTCCCCTCAATATAGAGATAGACAAGATTCACTAGGAGACCATAAGATTGGAAAAAAATAAAAGTGCACAAAAGCAGTTAACTTTAAGGATCTCTGTAATGATTTTTCTATTAGTGTAATCTCACAACTCTAATGCACACTTAGCAATGAATCCATGACCAAAAGTTGGAGCAGGGAGTTGCATAATTACATATTATGTTGAATGTGCTCAGGAAAATTCAAGTGGAAACAGATCACAAGGCCTCAATTACTCAGATTGGCTCTCTTGGTCAAAACCAATTTACTGAATAATTGTACGCTTCTCCATCCATTTGGTCTGATGAATTCTCATCGCTTAGGGAATGTGGAGCTAGCCTGAATGTTGAAAGTGTGTATAGATGTTTGTTCTTGGTGCTTGGCCTGAAATTTAAATACGGAAATTTGGTTTGAACTAGTGTCAAACTGGATTCAGAAGAGGGCAGAAAAGAAATGGATTTTGTCTGTCATTGGATTGGGTGGGGGGCAGTGCTTTTCATCTCCACTTGACATGATTTCCATGCATGCGTTGTTGGCTGAAGTACCGATGTATTGTGGAGGATTCCTGACTGCTCTTTATGGAAGCACTAGTGAGTTTCAATCAGCCCTGCATCTTTCTAATAGTTTCCATTTACTCCAGTGTCATTTTCCTTCTCAACACTGAGCATTGATGATGTGGTACCAAGAATGAGAAGCTATGTGTATTGTGCTTAATATTTAAATTATGAAAATGGAGAAGGTGTATGGGCATCTTCCTGTACCGATCTACTCAGTGCATATAATTTCCTAGTAACGTGAAGCCTTTTCAGCATTAATTTATTGTTTTAAAAGCAAATGGGGGGGGTTGGGGATTTAGCTCAGCGGTAGAGCACTTGCCTAGCAAGCACAAGGCCCTGGGTTCGGTCCCCAGCTCCGAAAAAAAGAAAAAAAATAAATAAAAGCAAATGGGAAAATGAAACAGAGAGACTAAGATCTTACAGTAAACATTTAGAATTTGAAAATAAATATTCTCATTAGGTTTGCAGTTTGGGGCATTAATTATATGAGGGAAGATGAATTAACTTTCATTCCTTGTACATCATCAACTTGAGATGACATAAAGTCCTTGGTTCCCAACTCATCTGCTTAAAATGGAGAGTCCCCCTGTCTCAGTGCTAGAATGTATAAACATAAAAGGGATACCCAAGAGATGTAGTTAACAGTTTCCATATGCTATAGGAAGTATTGTGTTATGGGAAAGAATACACAAGACTGGGATTTTAGAACTGCTTCCTATTTTCCCATCTGCTCCTGCAGTAGTGGTGATTTCACTCTGCTTGTCCGTGCCCACCTCTGAGCCTTCTGCAGTGATCACATAAAATAACATATGTGAAGATGCTTGGGAAGCGATTTAACACTGAACCAGTTAAGGTGCCATTACTTTGTTAGGTTTTGGCACTATGCAATTAAGCCTGACTGACCGATCGCAGGATCATAATTTGCCAGGTATCTACTGGGAGAGCTGCCAGTGTGGAAGACAGTCTCATTCCTTTTCTCTGATTTGATAAGATTAAGGCTTCGGAGAAAGCTTCAGAAATAAACTTAGAAAGCCATTGCCTCAAAGCATATATATTAGAAAGACAGAAAAAGGACTGTGACTTCAAAGTCAGTTCAGTAGGTTATGGGGGTTGCTGTATGTCAGCTAACCCAATTCTGACACTGGCTGGTGGGGATTCTCTAGCTGTTCACAAAAATAGGCTTAATGACTATTTAGCTGTAGGGAAAAAGTAAATTCAGTGAAGTACTATCAAGGCCACATGTTCCTGAACACTTTCAATGGGAAGAGGGGAAAAGGGCAGAAAGTCCTTCAGTTGAAAAGAGAGAGATTTAAGCAAAAGAGAGAAAGCTATAGACCAGGTGATGAGACAGTGAAGGAAATCTCACCAGTCCAGGTACATTAGGACCTCGCTTCAGACACAAATCTATTTTGCATAGAAACAATCTCCATTAATTATAACTTGTGAAAGGCTCTAGAGTATTAAATGTTGTCTATAGAACTTAAATATATTATATATATATATATAAATAAATAATTGTATGTTATATAATTATATACATATATGTATATAATTAAAGTGACCCTCATTGAACTAATGAAGTGCTTCTAAATCAAATTACTACCACAAACATGTTGGTATTTTACTCTGATCATTATAACTTTATTTTTCTGAATGTGTACTTTTAATAAATTTGATTTAATACCTGGATTCCCATAAAATTGTCATCCCACCCCTCTGTTATATTTTCTGCAGGGCTCAATGTGCCAGATTCTTTGCAAACACCTCCAGATAGTGAATATAAATTCACAGTGACAGTAAACATTTTTGGCATTTGTTAAACCAGGAAAATTGATTCTTGACGGGTGCTACTTAGTTTTGATTGGTTTGAGACAGTAATACTTCACAGGAAAATCTTGTAAAATTGTGTTGCAATGCTGAGAGCTGATGGCTTTGTAAGCAAAGGAGTGCTATAAACTAACAGGGCAGACAGCGTGGGTTAGAGTTTAACAAAGGCAGTCCTTGGAAGAACCTCTGGTTCAATAGTATTTGATTATTTCAATTTTTAAAGCTATAGAGTCTGTTTAGTTAATTTATTTGTACCAATCTAGTGTCATCCTTGTGTTTTGCAATACCCTCCTGCATTAGGGTATTATAGTAATAGGGGCGGGGAAAGTAACCGAGAACAGGAAGAGCATCACCATCTCTCTGTAACAAATAACCAAGGATGATTTCTAATTGAAGGCTTTTTAGCTGAACCTTTTATGGAAGGTAGTGAGAAGGCTCCAATGAAGGATGGTACTTCTCTTCTTCATGATCTTAGACTAGCAATTCTTAAAAAGCTACCCCAGATGACAAGAATAATATAATTTTAAAGCATTTTAAACTCATGTTTTACCCTTTTAAATTTCAAAGAACATTTTATTAAGACAAAAAGAGTTGCTTCTATAATTTAAAAAAAAGCACTTTGGAGGTTATAATACAATCACAACACTTCTCATAACAAAATTCTAAACATGTGTCCTCATGTCTACAGATATCACCCCTTGTCAAGGAAACCTTTCTTTACAACAGATGGAGACCATTACAGAAAACCACAACAGCCAAAATACAGAGTTGTGGAGCCCATTCATAACGGGTACATCCTCACAACATGCCCACAGCTAACTTTCAGGGAACATTGCCAACAAAGTGGCCAGAAAGATTGTAAGAGTCAGAGGATCAGGGTATTTTCTGTGAGATGGTGTCTTCCAGCTACATCAGAAGCTGTAACCATACAACTTCACCAGGATAATTGCTTAGACAAGAGTTGGCTGAGGACAACTACAATAGACAAGCCAATGTGAGTGGAAGAAAGCCCATGAAGTCCCAATACTACACAAAGAACTACAAGTAACTAAGGAATGTTGGGCAGGAGAAATAATCATCTCCAGGGAAGGTCACACTGGTTATCCAGTGCCAAATGATCAGACCTGACCTAAAAACATAGATTCATATAACATTATACAGAATGAGCAGATTACATTTAAGAATATATGTGTATGTACATATATACATTCAACAACAATTAATGAAAATATAGGTCATGAATTTGAGAGAAAGGGGTTGGAGGGACTTTAAATTCTTTTTCACCACAATGCCCATTGACTCTCGGCCAATGCTCTCATTTTCCTTCCTTCCTTCTTCCCTTCTTCCCTCCCTCCTTTCCTCCCTTCTTCTCTTCCTCCCTTTCTTCTACCCACTGTCCTTCTTTCCATCCTTCCCTCCCTCCATCCCTCCCATTCTTACTTCTTTCTTTCTCCTGTTCCTCCTCCCTCTGTTCTCTTTGCTTTGTTTGTTTAATTTGATGTTATTTCAGAAGAAACCTAAATCCATGTCGATTCCACAAGTCTATTTCCACATTAGTTTCATTCAGTAACTAAGCATCCAGAAGCCCTTGGACCTTTAGCACTTAACACAGACCAAATTTTGAAACTATTTAAGCATTTTCATGAATATTATTTCAGAGTGGGTGTTTTAATTGTTTTGTTGCTTTTCATGTTTTCTTTAGTTCATTTCTCTGACCATTACTCATATTTATCCAGTCTTATTTGGGGCACTCCCATAAAGAGACTCTTGTATTCAGGTACCACTGATGCTCTTATAATAAATAAAATAATGATGTGAATAGTTGATCTATGGCCAAAGCCATCTAAGATATATCATTGGGACAATATTTATAAATTCATTCAAAATTACATTTTAATAGCACCTGATTTCAGGAAAGTAAGCATGTACCAAATTTAATTTGTAGGAAACCAGTACTAAGCTCAATATTTACAGTGTAGCTGAAATTTTTCCCCTAAAAGTGCATTTTGGCAGAAAAGCAGGATAAAATGAATCTTCTGAGATCTGTCAACCAGAACACTTAATGGATTTTAGTACATTAATGTATATATTCTACGATCCTAAATCAAAATGTTTAAATATATAATCATATGGCCAATTAATATAATTATATTTCCTATTATTTCTGGGAAAGTTTCCTCTAAAATACACTTTAGAATATTGTTTTGTAAAAAGTACTGATAGGTCTTAGCTAAGCAATAATTTGAAATAAGTGCACAATGTCCAATTTCAGGAAGATATGTTTATTGTATGTTCAAGCACATCCCTCTGCCGTCCTACACCATGCCAACACATACACATAGTAGTAGTGTGGACATAAGCTAATGAAATCTATTGAATTTCTGGATTTGCATTGTATGTTCTACAAAACATTCTTTGTTTTTAAAAATGTCATTTTAATAAAAACAAATTAAAAATATTATTCATAATTTAGTTTTGAAAATTCAATTTGTATTTTTATGTCTACCAGTTTACCTTTTCCAAGGTACCATGTTTATTTGAAGAATATAAATTGAGTTTATGAACTAGAAACCACTGGCTATAATGGTGAGAGAAACAGATGCATCAAGCCTAAATTCACCATACTGTGAGTTCATTATAGAAAATAGCTGCTATGTCTGTGTGATCGCCAGGGTTGGTGGAGGAAATGCATGAGGGAGGTGTAGGAGACTTAATTTAGGTAGTTGACATTTAACTCCCCACCCCCTCGAGTGCCTCAGAATCTTTTTAACATGGGCATTTGTAATCTTAATTTAAACACTTTCAATTTCGAAGCTCTAATTACAGTTTATATAATTCATGTTTTCTAAAGAATGCTGTGTCTTTCTACATACAAACATTTGTGTATTTGCTTCAGATGTTTAAATATTTTAGCACTGGTAATAGGAAAAAGTCCTTATAATGGCTTTCTAATAGCCTTTCTGAAAGGGAATGGAACTACATATTAGAAGCTAAAAAACTAGTTTTGAGCTTTGACTGCATTGTTTTTAGACAGTTCCCATGAATGTAAAGTGTATGTTTAAGCAAAAGCATGCAGTGTTTGCACGCAGAAGGATGACAACAGCCATGGCGGCATTGTACTGAGTTCAGAAATCAGTGCCTGTGCATACTTGACAATTTGGAAATTGCTTTTGCTTATATTTTCATTTTACAGTTCTCATAAAGGAGCTCCCAATCTATTCTTCATACTTCGCTGGGACAGATTTATCCTTCAGCATCATGTTTGCATGTGTCCTTTCTGCTATGTGTCATAGCAGATTTAGTGTAGTGGTCCGTGACCGATGTCTTTACTTCATGTATGGGAATTGTGATGATGTAGACTGCATCAGCTCTTAGAAAGATTAAATGAGATGAACATGGTTAATATTATGAACTCACTAAATACTGTGTGGGTGTCAATAAGAAAATAAAAGAAAATGAATATTGATAGTGTGTGTTTAGTACATGGAGAGAAAACTCTGACATATGACATGTGATACATAGAGAGGACGACTTTGACTTAGATCTTGAAAGCAGGGTCTTGAGAGCAGGGTAAGCTGTAAGAAGACTTTGCTGGAAGAGTAGAATGTGTTTTTACTCAGGAAGGCCTGATCTCAGGGAAAATGAGTTGTCAATTTCAACCAACTGAAGAAGGTAAGGTTGTGAGGACTGAGGCTGATAGTCTTTAAAAAAGTGTATTGAGTGCTTTCTCTGCATGTATGCCTGCATAACAGAAGAGGGCATCAGATTTCATTGTAGATGGTGATGAGCCACCATGTGGCTGCTGGGAATCGACTTCAGGACCTCTGTAAGAGCAGTCAGTGCTCTTAACCACTGAGCCATCTGTCCAGCCTTAGAACTCCATAGTTTAAAATGTCCAAACACAAAGGGTTAAGGAATAGTACATGACAAACCTGTCCCTACTCCAAGCTTTGTGGTGGAATCTATGGCAGCAGTAGCTGTCTCTGAGGAAGCTGAGATGTTCACTGGAGGCAGATGGCAGCATTTCTTTCAGGGTGATAACTTTACTTTGGAAGCAGACTCCTCTTTGCTTACCACCTCTCCAGTTACCAGTGAGCCATGCTACTGGCACCCACTGACCTGAGAACTGGGGACCCAAATTCCCATTACGGTAAAGGTTTTATTCTCTTTCACTCTTTTCCTATGATCTTAAACTAATTAATACCTAGATTCTTCAATTTAATTTGAAGATTTTTGCCCCAAACTTGTTCCCTTTCTTTTTTTCTTTTAGTGGTCTTTCTGGCATAGCTCACATTCTTGCTTATAGGTTCCCACCACATAGATATGACAGGGCTACCTTAGAAGAAGTTCAAGCCTGTCAGCTATGGCAAGTATATTGTGGCCCCAGAGCTCAACATGCCTTGGGCAGAAGCTAACAAGGGCTATGTCATGGGTAACAGCACTAGTCGAGAAATTTAGAGCTCAGTGAAAAATGCTACTATTAGTAGAAAGTGTAATTCAAACATAACAACTAAGATAGAATCCTGTCCTTTGTCACAAAAAGAAGGAAGGAAGGAGGCACATTAGGAGGCTTATTTAACCCACATAGGACTCCTATTCCCAGCCCACTTTCAGTGTTTTACATCCTGTAAGAGACTGCCTCTATCTCATTCTGGGATAAGGATGGACTGACGCTTCCAAACCGAGGCAGTTTTCTGTACGATTAAAAGGCCTTGAGGTAAGATAAGGCAAAAGTAGGTACACAAACAGAGTATGGAAGCAGAGGCTATCTCCTGTGATTCTGAGAAATAAACAGAGTTGTAACATAGGGCAGAGATGAGTCGCATTGGGAGGTATGTTTAGGGCCAGGAAAATTGGGCCTGTAATGCCAGGAAAGGGATTTGAATTGGTTTGGGCAGGAAAATGGCTGAAAACCTTGGGCATTGATGTGTGTGAAGATTAGCTAGCTGGCAGTCATCTCTGAGCTGAAATACAGCACGAGGAGAAGCAAAGGACCAATTAGGATACCTTTTATTCACAGACATGACACTGTCTTTTAGCTCTTCAATGACTGACATTTAATAGATGTTTAATAAATATTTATGTAATGAAAGAGTAAACTAATTAAATATGAGCTTCTCGAATCAGGAGATAAATTTAAATCAAACTCCTCTAATGCCCTACATATTGAGTTAACTGATCTGCCAGCTTTTCTGAATATTTCCTGTCACATGGAGAACACAGCCTACATTAAGGCAGCCTATTTGATTGGTGTAGTGGCACTCTTCTAATGGTAGGAAAGTTTCTGCTTATAATGAGTTGGAAGAAAAGTTAATTGCCACTGTCCTTTCTCCTGTCAGTAATGATCATGTGTCCATCCATGTTTCAGGAATCACAAAATGTGCATACTACCTATAGAAGAATTTAAACCCAGCAACATGGCTGCTCTGGCAAGAGATAGCATCCAAAGACATCCTAGGTCCTTGAGATCTAGATGCAATGCAGACATTCCCTTGATATACACCTTTAATCTCAAACAATGACAGTAAGGTTAGCTTTTAGGGGAAAACGTCCATGTTTGATCTAATTGAGGGGCAGAAAAAGTGATGAATCAGAGAAACATTTGACATAATGAGTAAGAGATAGGGTATGGCCAACTCTCACTAGAATAGACAGGAAAGGGAGGGCATTGTCTTGAGTTCTAGCTACATAATAAAGTGCAGCTGAGTACAGATCCCAGGGATTCAGCTCTGTGCCATGAGTGCAGTGCAGTGCAGTGCAGTTGAGTTTTGTTTATGAGTTCATGCAGTTCAGTGCAGGTCAGCAAAAGCCAGAGAGTAAGGAGCCAGATAATTAGAAAAAATTGCCAGAGTTTGTTTGAGGCCAAGAATAGCAATTCAGTGAAAAAGCCAAGAGAAGCCAGATTGAATCAGTCAACTTGGAGAGGAGTTTGAGCCAGAATATCAAAATTGGACCAGCCAGCCTGAGCTAAAAAAGAAATAGAAAGGGTGAGCTTATTCAGCAGTAAGCCTCAGAGAGGATAATCACATTAGCCAAATAAAAGTTACTTGTACAACTGCCTCATTGAATTCTTCTTCACCTCAGTAAACTAATTCATTGCTCGTGCTGTGCACTTCATTAGCATATTCAACTCAGATATACTCATTGTGCCAGTGATTTGTTGTGAATAAGGTTATTCGTGCAGAATCCTGGGTGCTTATTACACAGTTCTAGTATATAATAGGTACTGTGTACATCTTCATCTACTTATAATTTTACATTTATACCATAAAATATGATGTTCTGGAAATTAGCATTGAAACAATAAATTGCAAAGTGGACTTCTCTCATAGCATGTGAAAGTATGTAGAGAAACTAGGCAGAAAACACATGCAAATAAATGAATTGTTACATAAAACTGAATACACTAAAATGCAGAGAAAGTGGGAAGTACCCTTGAACGCATTGGTGCAAAAGACAATCTCCTGAGCAGAACATCAATGGCTCAGACTCTAAGATCAATATCCTCTAAGAGGGCCAATATCCAATATTTACAAACAGCTCAAGAACTTAGACACCAACTCTCAAATAACCCAATTAAAAATGGGGTATAGAACAAAATAGAGAATTCTCAACAGAGGAATCTTGAATCCCTAAGAAGCACTTAAAGAAATATTTGAAGTCTTTAGTCATCAAGGAAGTACAAATCAAAACAAATCTGAAATTCCATCTTACAACATCAGAATGGCTAAGATTAAAATATATACCTCAAGATCTACCTATACCACTCCTGAGCATATAACCAAAAGATGCTCTAATATCCCACAATGACACCTTCCCAACTATGTTCATAGCAACTTCATTCTTAATTGACAGAAACTGAATACAATTTAGATGTGCCTCTACTGAAGAATGGATAGAGAAAATGTGGTACATCTATACAATGCAATAGTATATAGCTAATAAAAACAAAGACATCATAAAATTTTCAGGCAAATGGATGGAACTTGAGAATTTCATCCTGAGTGTGGTGATCCAGTTCCAGAAGAACACGCATGGTATGTACTCACTTATAAGTAGATAATAGTCATAAAATACAGGTAGCATGCTATACTCCACAGACACAAAAACACTAAACAAGAAAGAAGGGCCAACACACAGCTCCCTACACCTAAATCTTGTGGGTGACAGAGCTGGGCCCTCAGAAATGTGGATAATCCTGAGACCTCAGTGGAGACCACCACTTCTGCTCACATTCCTGACCCAAGAGGAACTAGCTTAGTGCCCTCTGTGCCCTCTGGGCGAGGGACCTAGGAGCAGTCAGGGGCAGGAATCCAGCTGACAGGAGAACCTACAGACCTGATAGCAGAGGTAAGACCAATATTTTTGCTACTAGCAACCCTCCTGGTGGCCTCAGGACACACAAAGACAGAAGTAATCTGGGACAGGACACTTCTGGTTTCTGGTTGTGTCCAGAAAAGGTCCCACAGCTCCCTTCACCCAAATCCTGTTGGGGAGAGAGCTGGACCCTCAAAAGTGCAGACAATCCTGAGACCATAGGGGAGACTACCACTTTTGCTCATTCCTGACCCAAGAGGAACTCACCTATCACCCTTTGTGTCCTCTGGGAACAGGAACCTAGGAGCAGTCAGAGGAAGGACCCTTCAGGTTTCTGATTGAGCCTGGAGCTGAAAGCTGGTAGCTAGGAGCACCTACACACCTGAGAGGAGAGCTTAAGACCAACTCTTCTGTGCCAAGCAACCAGCCTGGAGCTTCTGGTCACACAAACCCAGGAGCAGCTCTCTGCGCCCAGATACTGCTGAGAGAAAACAGGTCTACAGGAGTGCTGACACACAGGCCTACAGGAGGGTCAAGTCACTGTGAGAGACACCAAAACAAGCTAACACCAGAGACAAACTGATGGTAAGAGGAAAGCACAGGAATCTAAGAAACAGAAACCAAAACTACTTGGCATCATTAGTGCCCAGTTCTCCCACCAAAGCAAATACTGGATATCCAAACACACCAGATAAACAAGATTTTGATTTAAAATCACTTTTCATGATGATGATAGAGGACTTTAAGAAGGACATAAATAACTCCCTTAAAAAATACAGGACAACACAGGGAGAAAACACCAAAATCTCTGAAAGAATTACAGGAAA
Source organism: Rattus rattus (assembly GCF_011064425.1). Taxonomy (NCBI): domain Eukaryota; kingdom Metazoa; phylum Chordata; class Mammalia; order Rodentia; family Muridae; genus Rattus; species Rattus rattus. The sequence goes on along the minus strand of NC_046156.1, from coordinate 167,514,237 downwards.
ACACAACCAAACAGGTGAAGGAATTGAACAAAACTGTTCAGGATTTAAAAATGGAAATAGAAATAATAAGAAAGCACAAAGGAAAACAACCCTGGAGATAGAAAACCTAAGGAAGAGACCGGAGTCATATATACAAGCATCACCAACAGAATTCAAGAGATAGAAGAGGGAATCTCAGAGGCAGACGATACCATAGAAAACATCGACACATCTGCCAAAGATGATGTAAAAATGCAAAAAGGTCCTAGTCTAAAACATCCAGGAAATCCAGGACGCAATGAGAAGATCAAACCTAAGGATAATAGGTATAGAAGAGAATGAAGACTCCCAACTTAAAGGGCCAGTAAATATATTCAACAAAATTATAGAAGAAAACTTCTCTAACTTAAAGAAAGAGATGCCCATAAACATACAAGAAGTCTACATACAGAACTCCAAATAGATTGGACCAGAAGAGAAATTCCTCCTGTCCCATAACAGTTAAAACACCAAATGCCCAAAAGAATATTAAAAACTGTAAGAGAAAAAGGTCAAGTGACATATAAAGGCAGACCTATAAGAATTACATAGACTTCTAACCAGAGACTATGAAAGCCAGAAGATCCTGGACAGATGTCATACAGATCCTTACAAATGCCAGCCCAGGCTACTATATCCAGCAAAACTCTCAATTAACATAGATGGAGAAACCAAGATATTCCATGACAAAACCAAATTTACACAACATCTTTCTACAAATCCAGCCCTACAAAGGATAATAGATGGAAAACTCCAAAACAAAGAAGGGAACTACACCCTAGAAAGAGTAAGAAAGTAATCTCCTTGCAACCAAACCAAAAAAAAAAGAGAGACACACAAAAATAATTCAACCTCTAATAACAAAGATCACAGGAAGCAACAATCACTTTTCCTTAATATCTCTTAACCTCAATGGACTCAATTACCCCAACAAAAAGACATAGAGTAACAGACTGGATACATAAAGAAGACCCAGCATTTTGCTGCATACAGGAAACACCCCTCAGAGGCAAAGACAGATACTACCTCAGAGTAAAGGCTGGAAAACCACTTACCAAGCAAATAGGCTGAAGAAACAAGCTAGAGTAGCCATTCTAATATCGAATAAAATCGAGATTTAACCAAAAGTTATGCAAAAAGATAAGAAAGGACACTTCATATTCATCAAAGGAAAAATCCCCCAAGATGAACTCTCAATCCTAAATATCTATGCTTCAAATGCAAGCACCTACATTCATAAAAGAAACCTTAGTAAAGCTCAAATCGCACATTGCACCTCACACAATAATAGTAGGAGATTTCAACACCCCACTCTCATCAATGGACAGACATAGAAATAGGAAATAAACACAGTTACAGTGAAACTAACAGAAGTTATGAAACAAATGGATTTAACAGATATTTATAGAACATTTCATCCTTAAACAAAATAATAAACCTTGTTCTTAGCACCTCATGGTTCCTCTTCCAAAAGTGATCATATAATTGTTAACAAAACAGGTCTCAATAGATGCAAGAAGATTTAAACATACATCCTATCAGATCACCATGGACTAAAGGTGGTCTTCAATATCAACAATAATGACAGAAAGACCACATATTCATGAGAGTTGGACAATGCTCTAATCACCAATAACTTGATCAAGGAAGAAATTAAAGACTTTTCAGAATTCAATGAAAATGAAGGCACAACATACCCAAACTTATTTGCCACAATGAAAGCAATGCTAAGAGGAAATCTCATAGCTCTGAGTGCCTCCAAAAAGAAACAGGAGAGAGCATACATTTGCAGCTTGACAGCGCACCTAAAAGCTCTAGAAGAAAAATAGGAAAATAAACCCAAGAAGAGTAGAAGGCAGAAATAGTGAAACTCGGGGCTGAAATCAACCAAGTAGAAACAAAAAGGAGTATACAAAGAAACAACAAAACCAGGAGCTGGTGCTTTGAGAAAATCAACAAGATAGATAAACCCGTAACCTGACTAACCAGAGGGCTCAGAGAGTATATACACACGAACAAAAGCAGAAATAAAAAGAGAGCTATAACAACAGGATCTGAGGAAATTTGAAAAATCATCAGATCCTATTACAAAAGCCTATATTCAACAAAACTGGAAAATGTAGTGGAAATGGACAATTTTCTTGAAAATACCAGGGAGCAAAGTTAAATCAGGATCAGATAAATCATCTAAACAACACTATAACTAAAGAAATAGAAGCAGTTATTAATAGTCTCCCAAACAAAAGAGCCCAGAACCAGATGGCTTTAGTGCATAAATCTATCAGACCTTCGTAGAAGACCTCATACCAATACTGTTCAAACTATTCCACAAAATAGAAACATAAGGAACACTACCCAATTCCTTCCATGAAGCCACGATTACACTTATAATTAATCACACACAGACCCAGCAAAGAAAGAGAACTTCAGATCAATTTCCCTTATGAATATTGACACAAAATTACTCAATAAATTTCTTGCAAACAGAATGCAAGTACACATCAAAACAATCATCCCTCATGATCAAGTAGGCTTCATCCCAGGGATGCAGAGATGATTCAATATACAGAAATCCAACAATGTTATTCACTATATAAACAAACTCAAAGGAAAAAAAACACACGATCATTTCATTAGATGCTGAGAAAGTATTTGACAAAATTCAACACCCATTAACGATACAATTCCTTGAAAGATCAGGAATTCAAGGCCCATACCTAAACATAGTAAAAGCAGTGTACAGCAATCCAGTGGTCAACATTAAACTAAATGGAGAGAAACATGAATCAATCCCACTAAAATCAGGGACTAGACAAGGTTGCCCACTTGCTCCCTACATATTCAATACAGTACTCTAAGTACTAGCCAAAACAATCACACAACAAAAAGAGGTCAAAGGGATACAAATTGGAAAGGAAGAAGTCAAAATATGACTAATTGCGGATGATATGATAGTATACTTAAGTGATCCCAAAAGTTCCACCAGAGAACTACTAAGCTTGATAAACAACTTCGGCAAAGTGGCTGGGTATAAAATTAACTCAAACAAATCAATAGCCTTCCTCTACTCAAAGGATCAACAGGCTGAGAAACAAACTTTGGAAATAACACCCTTCACATTATTCACAAATAATATAAGATGCCTTGTTGTGACTCTAACTGAGCAAGCAAAATATCTGCACGACAAGAACTTCAAGTCACTGCAGAAAGAAATTGAAGATCTCAGGAGATGGAAATATCTACCATACTCTTGGATTGGCAGGATTAATATAGTAAAGATGGCCATTTTCCAAAAGCAATCTACAGATTCAATGCAATCCCCATCAAAATTTCAACTCAATTCTTCATCGAGTTAGAAAGATCAATGTACAAATTATTTGGAATAATAAAAACCCAGGATAATGAAAACTATCCTCAAAGATAAAAGAACTTCTGGGGGACATCACTATCCCTGACCTCAAGCAGTATTAAAGAGCATTAGTGATAAAAACATGATTGTATTGGTATAGAGACAGGCAAGTAGATTAGTGGAATAGAATTGAAGACCCAGAAATGAACCCAACCACCTATGGTCACTTGATCTTTGACAAATGAGCTAAAACCATCCACTGGGAAAAAGATAGCATTTTCAGCAAATAGTGCTGGTTCATCTGGAGGTCAGCATGTAGAAGAATGCAAATCAATCCGTTCTTATAGCCCTGTACAAAGGTTAAGTCCAAGTGGATCAAGGACCTTCACATCAAACCAGATACACTCAAACTCATAGAAGGAAAAGTGGGAAAGAGCCTAGAGCCCATGGTCACTGGGGAAAATTTCCTGAACAAAACACCAATGGCTTATGCTCTAAGATCAAGAACCGAGAAATTGGACTACAAAACTTCTGCAAGGCAAAAGACACTGTCATTAGGACAAAACAGCAATCAACACATTGGGAAAAGATCTTTACCAATCCTACATCATATAGAGGACTTATATCCAAAATATACAAAGTACTAAAGAAGTTAAACCCCACAGAGCAAAATAACCCTATTAAAAATGGTGTACAGAGCTAAACAAAGAATTCTCAGCTAAGGAATATCGAATGGCTGAGAAGTACTTAAAGAAATGTTCAGCATCCTTAGTCATCTGGGAAATGCAAATCAAAACAACCCTGAGATTCCAGTTCACACCAGTCAGAATGGGTAAGATCAGAACTCCGCTGACAACAGATGCTGATGAGGATGTGTGAGAAAGAGGAATACTCCTCCATTATTGGTGGGATTGCAAGATTGTACAACCACTCTAGAAATCAGTCTGGAATCCTCCAAAAATTGAACACAGTATTACCTGAGGACCCAGTTATACCACTCCTAAGCATGTACCCAAAAGATGCTCCAATGGTCCACTATGTTCAAAGCAGCCTTATTTTTAATTTCCAGATGCTGGAAAGAAGCAAGATGCCCTTCAGCAGAGGATTGGATATAGAAAATGTGGTATTTCTGCACAACGGAGTACTACTCAGCTATCAAAAACAATGAACTCATGGGATTCATTGCAAATGAATGGAACTAGAAAATATCATCCTGAGTGAGGTAACCCAATCACAAAATAACACACATGGTATGCACTCACTGTTAAGTAGATATTAGTCTAAAAGCTCAAATTACCCAAGATGCAATCCACAGACCACATGAAGCTCAAGAAGGAGACCAAAGTGAGGATGCTTTACTTCTTCTTAAAAGGTGGAAAAAATATTCATAGGAGGTGATATGGAGACAAAGTTTGGAGTACAGACTGATGGAACCATCAATCAGAGCCTGTCCTACCTGGGTAAACAGTCCATTGATGTACAGCCACCAAAACTAGGTAATATTGATGAAGCCAAGAAGTGCATGCTGACAGGAACTGTTTCTCCTGAGAGTTTCATCTAGAACATGTCAAATACAGAGGCAAATGCTAGCAGCAAACCACTGAACTGAAAATGGTACCCCCTTGGGGGAATTAGAGAAAGCATTGAATGAGCCTAAGCAGCTTGAAACCCCATAAGAGCAACAATATCAACCAACCAGAGCTCCCAGGGACTAAACCACCACCCAAAAACTATACATGAACAGACCCATGGCTCCAGCTGCATGGGCTCCAGCAGAGGATGGCCTTGTTGGGCACCAATGGGAGGAAATGCCCTTGGTTCTGCTAAGGCTTTACCCCCTAGTGCAGGGGAATGTCAGGGCAGGCAGAAAGGGGGGTGGTGCTTTGTGAGATGAAACATCCTCATAGAAGAAGTGGAGGGGGATGGGATATGGAGCTTATGTCCGGGATACTGGAGGGGGAATAACATTTCCAATGTAAATAAAAAATATTCAATAAAAAAGAAAGAAAGAAGGAAAGAAAGAGAGAAAGGAAGGAAGAAAGAAAGAAGGCCCAAGAAAAGAAGCTTGAATCTTACTTAGAAGGGGAGAAAATAGTCCTAAGAGGCACATGGATGGAGTGAACTGGGAGGTGAGGATATGGGGAGGGCGATGGGGAATTCAGAATTGGGTACAGAGGACAGGGGAGAAGGCTATATGACCATGAAAATGAATGGAAAACTTCAACTGACTAGGGTAAGGAGGTGTCTAGGATGAGACAGAGACTTGGGATAAGGCAACCAAGAATCAGTAGGAATGATCTTAGCTGTGATTTACTACATTAGGGATATGGAACCTAAAGACGCCATTTCCTATAGCCATTCACTTATTTACATGTGTTTTCTGCCTACTTCCCATATATACTTTCATAAATAGCCCTTGGTGAGGGAGAGAGGGAGGAAGGCTGAGTAAAATTTCTTTAGTTAGAGTTCTTAGAGAGGACAGTTGATGGTGCAACAAATGAACAAGAATGGTAGAAAGACAAGGGATAATACTGAAAGCTTCAGGGAGATCTGGGAAAAGAATTTTCCAACAAAAGATAGCAATTGGTTTAGCCCAGCTTGGTTGCCTGTTCCTAGTAACAATTACCAGGTATCTCAACCTTTAAATTCCAACATCGATAAATCAAAAATACAAAATGAGCAAGGAATAAAAGATTATATTAATTTGTTGTTTCTATAAGACCATACCTTTTTCTTTGAAAGTGCTGTAGGATTGTACTCACTTAAGAGTATTGTGCAGCCCAAAGCTTATTCAGTTTAAAGGACCTTATGTGAGAGATACAAGCTCAAGTATTTTCATTTTGTGTGCATGAGTACTTGGTTTGAGTGTATGTATGCATACATCATGCATGCTTGGAGGTCACAGACAGGAAAAGTTTGTCAGATCCCTAGGAGCTTTAGTTACAGATGGAATTCAGGTCCTTTGCAATAGTAGCAAATGTTAGGCACTGCTGAGTAATCTCTCCTGTTTCAAGCTCAAGCATTTCATTTCTATAAACTGCAAAATTTTTACAAACATATGACAATAAGAATGCACTGTTAAGGTCTTGAAAAGTGAGAGACCTAAAAACCTCATTTTCATTTACAGTGTTGCCTATCTGCCCCTGGATGCAGGATGCATGGAGAGGAAAAGAAATCATTACTCTTTCTTACATCTCTCGTTTGTGACCTAATAAGGAAATGGCAGTTTGAGGTTAACATTGTGGGTTTTCTAGGCAAGTGCCTAATTAATAATTGTAAAATTCTCTTCCACAATGAGGAAATCAGGCCATTTTGGTGATGTGAATAAAGCACTTGGGTGAGATTCAGGGGGTTCTAATTTTAGGTCTGCCATTTGTTGCCTGTGAGAACAAAGGAAAGGTCACCCAGTGGACATGCCAATCACCAGGTAGGTCCTCACGTCAAGGGTTGCACTCCCTCAGTTCTTCTATACTTAACCTTATGAGACTGACCACACTTGAACACCACCTGTTACAACTTACCTTTGCAAAAGAAAGCAGAGCACTAATGCTTAATTAAGTCTACTTAGAGTTAATCCCCTATTTCACCATGGTTCTGGAAATATTTATACTGAAATGGAAGCTTGTTTCAAATGTTTTATAAAACCAGAATACTTCTAAGTTTTAGCTTCCAGAAATCTCTACAGTCAAACTTTTTTCTTATTTCAAATGTATATGCCATAAAGGGACATTACTACGTATCACAATGTTACTAATGTCATATTTCCAAAAACTTAGCCTCTTTACAACCATGAGTTCATAGAAAATTGCACATAAATAGGACGAGAAGATAAAACATTGTTCTTGAAAATTATTTAGTGAATCATCCTGTCATTTAAAATAAATAAATCATGGGTGTGAGTAAGGTATTATGTCCATAGTTTGGGAAAATTAGATTGCAGAATGTTTGCAATTACAATTATATAATAAATCGGGATTGAAAGTCAATTTTTTTCATCTTACATTTTTTTCCTCCATCTTTATTAACTTGAGTATTTCTTATTTACATTTCAATTGATATTCCCTTTCCTGGTTTCTGGGCCAACATCCACCTTTCCCCTCCCCCTCGCATTCTATATGGGTGTTCCCCTCCCCATATTCCCCCCAACAATCACGTTCACTGGGGGTTCAATCTTGGGAGGACCAAGGGTTTCCCCTTCCACTGGTGCTCTTACTAGGCTATTCATTGCTACCTATGCAGTTGGAGTCCAGGGTCAGTCCATGTATAGTCTTTGGGTAGTGGCTTAGTCCCTGGAAGCTCTGGTTGCTTGACATTGTTGTTCATATGGGTCTCCAGCCCCTTCAAGATCTTCCAGTCCTTTCTCTGATTCCTTCAACAGGGGTCCCGTTCTCAGTTCAGTGGTTTGCTGCTGGCATTCGCCTATGTATTTGCTGTATTCTGGATGTGTCTCTCAGGAGAGATCTACATCTGGTTCCTGTTGGCCTGCACTATTTTGCTTCATCCATCTCATCTAGTTTGGTGGCTGTATTGTATGGGCCACATATGGGGCAGGCTCTGAATGGGTATTTCTACAACCTCTGTTCTAAATTTTGCGTCGCTATTTGCTCCCAATGGTATTCTTGTTCCCCTTTTAAAGAAGGAGTGAAGCATTCGCATTTTGGTCATCCTTCTTGAGTTTCATGTAATTCAAGCATTTGGGCTAGTAGCCACTTATCAATGAGTGCATACCATGTGTATTTTTCTTTGATTGGGTTACCTCACTCAGGATGATATTTCCAATTCCATCCATTTGCCTATGAATTTTATAAAGTCATTGTTTTTGATAGTTGAGAAGTTTTCCATTGTGTAGATGTACCACATTTTCTGTATCCACTCCTCTGTTGAGGGGCATCTGGGTTCTTTCCAGTTTCTGGCTATTATAAATAAGACTGCTATGAACATAGTGGAGCACGTGTCTTTTTTATATGTTGGGGCATCATTTGGGTATGTGCCTAAGAGAGGTATAGCTGGGTCCTCAGGTAGTTCAGTGTCCAATTTTCTGAGGAACCTCCAGACTGATTTCCAGAATGGTTGTATGAGTCTGGAATCCCACCAATAATGGAGGAGTGTTCCTCTTCCTCCACATCTTTGTCAGCATTTGTTGTCACCTGAGTTTTTGATCTTAGCCATTCTCACTGGTGTGAGGTGAAATCTCAGGGTTGTTTTGATTCCCATTTCCGTTATGACTAAAGATGTTGAACATTTCTTTAGGTGTTTCTCAGCCATTCCTCATTCTCCAGCTGTGAATACTCTGTTTAGCTCTGAACCCCATTTTTTTATATTTTAATACATTGACTATCTTTTTTTTGTTATTAACTTGAGTATTTCTTATTTTCATTTGCTTGTTATTCCCTTTCCCATTTTCGGGGCCAACATCACCCTAACTCCTCCCCCTCCCGTTCTATATGGCTGTTACCCTCCCTATTCTTCATTATTGGCCTCTCCCAAACAATTGAACCCCATTTTTAATAGGGTTATTTGTCTCCCTGTGGTCTAACTTCTTGAGTTCTTTGTATATTTTGGACAAAAGCCCTCTATCAGTTGTAGGATTGGTAAAGATCTTTTCCCAATCTGTTGATTGTCATTTTGTCCTAACAACAGTTTCATTTGCCTTACAGAAGCTATTCAGTTTTATGAGATCCCATTTGTCGATTCTTGATCTTAGAGCATAAGCCATTGGTGTTTTGTTCAGGAAATTTTCTCCAGTGCCCACGTGTTTGAGATGCTTCCCTACTTTTTCTTCTATTACTTTGAGGGTATCTGGTTTGATGTGGAGGTCCTTGATCCCCTTGGACTTAAGCTTTGTACAGGGGGATAATCTTGGATCGACCTTAATCTTCTACATGCTGACCTCCAGTTGAACCAGCACCATTTGCTGAAAATGCTATCTTTTTTCCATTGGATGGTTTTTGGCTCCTTTGTCAAAAATCAAGTGACCATAGGTATGTAGGTTCATTTCTGGGTCTTCAATTCTATTCCACTGGTCTATCTGTCTGTCTCTGTACCAATACCATACAGTTTTTTATCATTATTGCTCTGTAATACTGCTTGAGTTCAGCGATAGTGATTCTCCCAGAAGTCTTTTTATTGTTGAGGATAGTTTTAGCTTTCCTGGGTTTTTTTGTTATTCCAGATGAATTTGCAAATTGTTCTGTCTAATTCTATGAAGAATTGAATTGGAATTTTGATGGGGATTGCATTGAATCTGTAGATCGCTTTTGGTAAAATGGCCATTTTTACTGTATAAATCCTGACAATCCATGAACATGGGGATCTTTCCCTCTTCTGAGATCTTCTTCAATTTCTTTCTTCAGAGGCTTGAAGTTCTTATGCAGATCTTTCACTTGCTTAGTGAAAGTCACACTGAGGTATTTCATATTGTTTGGGGCTATTATGAAGGGTGTCATTTCCCTAATTTCTTTCTCAGATTGTTTCTCTTTATTGTGGAGGAAGGCTCCTGATTTATTTGAGTTAATTTTATACCCAGCCACTTTGTTGAAGGTGTTTATCAGGTTTAGTATTTTGTGGTGGAACTTTTGGGATCATTTAAGTATACAATCATATTATCTGCAAATAGTGATATTTTGACTTCTTCCTTTACAATTTGTATCCCTTTGACCTCTTTTTGTTGTCTGATTGTTTTGGCTAGTACTTAGAGTACTGTACTGAATATGTAGGGAGAAAGTGGGCAACCTTGTCTAGTCCCTGATTTTAGTGGGATTGATTCATGTTTCTCTCCATTTAGTTTAATGTTGACCACTGGATTGCTGTACACTGCTTTTACTATGTTTAGGTATGGGCCTTGAATTCCTGATCTTTCAAGGAATTGTATCGTTAATGGGTGTTGAATTTGTCAAATACTTTCTCAGTATCCAATGAAATGATCGTGTGTTTTTTTTTTCCTTTGAGTTTGTTTATATAGTGAATAACATTGTTGGATTTCTGTATATTGAATCATCTCTGCTTCACTGGGATGAAGCTTACTTGATCATGAGGGACGATTGTTTTGATGTGTACTTGCATTGTTTGCAAGAAATTTATTGAGTATTTTTGTGTCAATAAGGGAAATTGATCTGAAGTTCTCTTTCTTTTTTGGGTCCTTGTGTGATTAATTGTAAGTGTAATTGTGGCTTCGCGGAAGGAATTGGGTAGTGTTCCTTATGTTTCTATTTTGTGGAATAGTTTGAACAGTATTGGTATGAGGTCTTCTATGAAGGTCTGATAGAATTCTGCACTGAATCCATCTAGACCTGGGCTCTTTTTTGTTGGGAGACCTTTAATGACTGCTTCTATTTCTTTAGGAGTTACGGGGTTGTTTAAATGGTTTATCTGTTCCTGATTTAACTTCGGTACCTGGTATCTGTCTAGGAAATTGTCCATTTCCTGCAGTTTTTCAAGTTTTCTTGAATATAGGCTTTTGTAGTAGGATCTGATGATTTTTTTTTTACTCTGGCTCTGTTGTTATGTCTCCCTTTTCATTTCTGATTTTGTTAATTTGGACACACTCTCTGTGTCCTCTCGTTAGTCTGGTTAAGGGTTTATTATCTTGTTGATTTTCTCAAAGAACAAACTTTTGGTTTTGTTGATTCTTTGCATGGTCCTTTTTGTTTCTACTTGGTTGATTTCAGCTCTGAGTTTGATTATTTCCTGCCTTCTACTCTTCCTGGGTGTATTTGCTTCTTTTTGTTCTAGAGCTTTTAGGTGTGCTGTCAAGTTGCTGATATATGCTCTCTCCTGTTTCTTTCTGCAGGCACTCAGAGCTATGAGTTTTCCTCTTAGCACAGCTTTCATTGCGTCCCATAAGTTTGGGCATGCTGTACCTTCATTTTCATTAATTTCTAAGAAATCTTTAATTTCTTTCTTTATTTCTTCCTTGACCAGGTTATCATTGAGTAGAGCATTATTCAACTTCCATGTATATGTGGGCATTCTTTCCTTATTGTTATTGAAGACCAGCTTTAGCCTATGGTGGTCTGATAGGAAGCATGGCATTATTTCTATATTTTGTATCTGTTGAGACCTGTTTTATGACCTATTATATGGTCAATTTTGGAGAAAGTACCATGAGGTGGTGAGAAGAAGGTATATCCTTTTGTTTTAGGATAGAATATTCTATAAATATCTATTAAGTCCATTTGGTTCAAGACTTCTCTTAGTTTGTCTATGTCTCCGTTTAATTTCTGTTTCCATGACCTGTCCATTGATGAGAGTGGGGTGTTGAAATCTCCTACTATTATTGTGTGAAATGCAATGTGTGTTTTGACCTTTAGTAAGGTTTTCTTTTATGTATGTAGGTGCCCTTGTATTTTGAGCATAGATATTTAGGATTGAGAGTTCATCTTGGTGCATTTTTCCTTTGATGGATATGAAGTGGCCTTTCTTATCTTTTTTGATTACTTTTCGTTGAAAATTGATTTTATTCGATATTAGAATGTCTACTCCAGCTTGCTTCTTCTGACCATTTTCTTGGAAAGTTGTTTTCCAGCCTTTTACTCTGAATTAGTGTCTGTCATTGTCTCTGAGGTGTGTTTCCTGTAGGCAGCAAAATGTTGGGTCCTCATTGCATATCCAGTTTGTTAATCTGTGTCTTTTTACTGTGGAATGGAGTCCATTGATGTTAAGAGATATTAAGGAATAGTGATTGTTGCTTCCTGTTTCATTCATGTTTGGATGTGAGACTATGTTTGTGCTTGTCTTCTCTTTGTTTTGTTGCAAAACAATTAGTTTATTGCTTTTTCTAGGGTGTAGCTTGCCTCCTTGTATTGGGCTTTACCCTTTATTAGCCTTTGTAGGGCTGGATTTGTAGAAAGATATTGTGTAAATTTGATTTTGTCATGGAATATCTTGGTTTCTCCATCTATGGTAATTGAGAGTTTTGCTGGATACAGTAACCTGGGCTGGCATTTGTGTTCACTTTTGGTCTGTATGACATCTGTCCAGGATCTTATGGCTTTCATAGTCTCTGATGAGATGTCCGGTGTGATTCTAATAGGTCTGCCTTTATATGTTACTTGACCTTTTTCCCTTACTGCTTTTAATATTCTTTCTTTATTTTGTGCATTTGGTGTTTTGACTATTATGTGACAGGAGGAGTTTCTTTTCTGGTCCAATCTATTTGGAGTTCTGTAGGCTTCTTGTTTGCTCATGGGCATCGCTTTCTTTAGGTTAGGGAAGTTTTCTTCTATGATTTTGTCGAAGATATTTACTGGTCCTTTGAGTTGGGAGTCTTCACTCTTTTCTACACCTATTATCCTTAGGTTTGATCTTGTCATTGTGTCCTGTATTTCCTGTATGTTTTGGACCAGTAGCTTTTTCCGTTTTATATTATCTTTGACAGTTATGTCGATGATTTCTATGGAATCTTCTGCTCCTGAGATTCTCTCTTTTATCTCTTGCATTCTGTTGATGATGCTTGTATGTATGACTCCATGTCTCTTCCTTTGGTTTTCTATATCCATGGTTGTTTCCCTGTGTTCTTTCTTGATTGCTTCTATTTCCATTTTCAATTCATTCAACTGTTTGATTGTGTTTTCCTGTAATTCTTTCAGGGATTTTTGCATTTCCTATCTATAGGCTTCTGCTTGTTTATTTGTGTTTTCCTGTGTTTGCTCTAAGGGAGTTCTTTATGTCTTTCTTGAAGTCTCCATCATCATGGTCAAATGTGATTTTCAATCTAGATCTTGCTTTTCTGGTGTGTTTGGATATTCAGTGTTTGCTTTGTTGGGAGAATTAGACTTTGATGATGCCATGTAGTCTTGGTTTCTGTTGCTTGGGTTCCTGCCCTTGCATCTTGCCATCACATTGTCTCTGGTGTTATCGTGTTCTGCTATTTCTGACAGTGGCTAGACTGTCCTATAGGCCTGTGTGTCAGGCGTGCTGTAGACCTGTTTTCCTGTTCTCTTTCAGCCAGTTATGGGAACAAATTGTTCTGCTTTCAGGTGTGTAGTCGTTCCTGTCTACTGGTCTTCAGGTGTTCCTGGGGGCCTGTGTCCTGAGTCCACCAGGCAGGTCACTTGGAGCAGAAAAGTTGGTCTCACCTCTGGTCTCAGGTCTGGAGTCGCTTCTTAGGGCCAGGTTTGAGTTTTTGTGAGGGCAACAACCGAAAGGGCCTGCCCTGCCTTTGCTGAGGTCCCTGTGCACAGTGGTCCCAGATGTCGCTAGGCGTTTTCCTCTAGAGTCAGAAATGTGGGCAGAGAGTATTCTCTTCTGGCCTCCCAGGCATGTCTGCCCCTCTGAAGGTCTAGCTCTCCCTACCCCAGGATTTGTGTGCGGGGAGCTGTTTGACCAGGTCCCTTCAGATCCAGGCACTGACTGGACCACAGTGTTGAGTGCCCCAATCTTCCTATTCCCAGAGACCCTATACAGTTTCCTCTTGTGCCAGGGATGTGGGCAAGGGTGGGCAGTACTGGAGGTACCTCCTGCCCTTCAGTCTCAGGAATGCCCACCTGTCTGGGCGGTGAGCTCTCTCTCCCAGGATCAGCGAGATTTGGGCCCTAGCTCATCTTGCATTTTTATTTAGTGCAGACCAGACTATAGTATAAAGTTCAAAATTATCTGTTGCTTGTTTTGAAGAGTAAAATATTTATGGAACACAGTCACACTCTCCTGTTTTGGCATTGTCTGTAGTCATTTTCTCACTGTTATGATCAAGTAAATTTGAAGGAGAATATAAGGTCTGAGTGAATACTTATCATCAGGTTTCCCATATAACACTACTGCAATCTGCACAAATGACTTCTTTTCATGCATGTCCTTTCCGGATTGGGGGTTGTCTTTGCCTGAAACTTATAAGTCACAATGAACAAAGATAAATGAAAGCAAGTATGTATTCTGTACATCTGGATGCCTAGTGGATATCTATGATCAATATGTATAATACAGGAGCCTAATGAATACAGACAGCACTTTCTTTATTGCTCAGCCCGTTCATTCTTTTCATTGCTAAGGCAAAAATCCTTGGACTCATCTTTGCTATTTATTTTAACTTCATCCACATTTACTTTATTGGAAAATGCCTCATGGTACCTTGCAAGGATGTCCATATACTGAGTACTGTGGACCTGAACTCAATGGTAGTCCCAATGATATATACTGTATTAACATCTCCACGTCATATCTGTTGGCTTTTCAGAACCACATAGAGTCTCTTGCACTCGCCTTTACTCCCCATAGCTTTATTTCAACACAACACAGAGAAAACTCTCCTACTCTCATCTGAGTAAACCACACATCCTTATATGTTCTATGTGGCTAAATATGAAGCCAACCATGTTCTGTTTACTTTGGTTGCTCTTTGATCTCCCCTGAATTAGCCGCCACCTAAGCTTGTCCCTGTCGCTAGGACACCAGGCACATCCCCTACTGGCTACATTTTCTTCCCTCTGGACTTATCTGCTCCCATAAGCTTCCACTCACTTTGGGACTTCATTGATGTCTTTGCTGACAGCGACCTTGTTCCTTTCAGAAGCCTAGCAGAGCACCGAATATAAAAGTTTCAGTGTCTTACCCTGCTGTGTTCTCTCTCTGAGGCTTCATTTCCTTTTACTTTTTGGCAGTTGTCTATTTTAAACACACACTATTATTTGTTATCTACCACTGTCATTTATTTTGGTAGTCTCAAGCATCCAACCCATGACCTTGTACATGCTCTGTAGGCACTCTACACTGAGCCACAAAGCCCTGGAATTTATTTTTTAATTCTTATTTTTATTGTCTGTCTTTGGTAAACAGAACATAAATTCCACAAAGGATGATTTTTTAAAAAAAAATCTTGTGTCCTTCAGGCATCTAGGAAAGTGCACAGAACCTTTGAGATGAGGGATGTATCATTTTCTGATAAGCAAATGAATCTATGCAAATTTAAGATGACATTTTCAATGAATTTCTCTAATGTACTGATCAAAATTTTCAATATTTATTCATATTTTAAAAAATTAGAATTGATGAATAAAGTAAAAATTTTATTTTTATTTTTATTTTTTAATTCTTTAATATTTTACAGTCTAGTCATTATTCCGCTCTGTGTCCTCGACTGTTCCTCATCACATACCTCCTTCTCTGTCCCCAAGAGGAAGTCCCCACTCTCCCACCCCCACCCCACTAGACATCCCCATTCCATGGGGCCTTAAGTCTCTCAAGGGTTAGGTACATGTTCTCTCACTGGGCCCAGACCAGGCAGCCCTTTGCAGTATATGTGTTAGGGGCCTCATATTGGACTAATGGTAGACTTCAATAATAACAAAAACAAAAGAAGAGCCCATGTACTCATGGAAAATGAACAACTCTTTACTCAATAATAATGTGGTCATGGAAGAAATAAAGAAATTAAAGACTTCCCGGAATTCAACGAAAATGATGATCCAGCATACCCAAAGTTATAGGACACAATGAAAGCAGTGCTAAGAGGAAAATTCTTAGCACTAAGTGCCCTGGTAAAGAAATTGGAGAGATCTTACACTAGTAATTTAACAGCACACCCGAGGGCTCTAGAATAAAAGAAGCTAACATACCCTAAAGGAGTAGATGGCAGAAAATAGTCAAACTCAGCCCTGAAATTAACCAAATAGAAACAAAGAAAATGATACAGGGAATCAACAAAATCAAAAGGGAAAGTTTTTATCATAATGTTTATTCTTGAGAATTTCATACATGGATAAAATGAAATGCGATAATATTCATGCCCTAGTTCCCCTGCCCACTTCCCTTCTTACCCTGTAACACATCCCCCTTTCCAATTTCATATCTGTTGTTTTTGAAAATCCTCTAAGTTCAAATAGGCATCGACAACTGTTTTCTAAGGGCAAAAAGGAAAGCTGGATTTCTCACATAGGAACCTTTAAGTCTAAAGACATCATTTTCCTGCCAATGAGTCTTCAAATTTACCTT
The DNA here is from genome assembly GCF_011064425.1 of Rattus rattus. Classification (NCBI taxonomy): domain Eukaryota; kingdom Metazoa; phylum Chordata; class Mammalia; order Rodentia; family Muridae; genus Rattus; species Rattus rattus. Next base: position 167,497,946 of record NC_046156.1, on the reverse strand, counting down.
TCATTTTTATCTTCTTTTGCATGGATTTATGACTAGTAAGTCTTATTTAAATGATATATAATGTTTGAATGAATCTTTATTGTTGTCAAATAACAAATACAGAAAGAAAAGAAAAAAAAATCCAACGTTGCTTATGGTGTCTCTTTACAGTCTCCCTCTGGAGGAAGCTAGGCAGTCCCCTGAAGCTGCCCAAACTCTCATCACAAGAGGGGCCTTTATTTTCTTATATATTTCTCTTCAGATCTAAGAGGTGAAGATGTGTTGTCTCAGCTCAAACCCAGGCCATCTCTTCTGCACTATGGAGGCTCTATCTTTTGTCCCATAGTTAATTTTCATTTTCTCAAATTTTCTAGAGATTTCATATTCCTTGGAGATCACAAGAATTTAATCTTTGTTTTAACTCAGTAACTGTCATTTTTTTATTTTGGGAATCAGAGGGGCTGAACATTCCTATATTTTAATTACTCAAACCCAAGCAAACACACTGATGGCTTCTTCCTCTGTTAGGGCCATTTCAAAATTTAATCTTAGCAACTGTTTTCATATTCTCAATCCAGACTTTCAAAATCTCAAATGCAAGCATCACCGTCCATGATATTCTTCTCCCAACTGTTTTCATTGCTGAATGATATTATCACAAGGATTTATCAGTAATGATTTAGATGTGACACACTCACTTCACACATTGTATCACTTTGTAGTGGTCCTGCTGTACCTTTTCTGTTAACACAGCTCATGTTTGAATTCATAATGAACACTTTTTTCTTTTTATAATGTTTTCATTCTCAAGTCTATTCCCTTTTATTCTTTTTTCTTTGAAATGCAGTATGGCTTCTTTCTCAACCTAAATATATATTTATGGTTCTTTTTTTTTTTTCGGAGCTGGGGACCGAACCCAGGGCCTTGCGCTTCCTAGGCAAGCGCTCTACCACTGAGCTAAATCCCAACCCCTCTAAATATATATTTAAGCGGGTGAACCCATCTGTCCACTGCATGTATGCAATTGCACTCAAGCAGCCAGATGAAGCTTCGGGGACATAATTACACCAGATCACCGCTCTTTATTACATCAGACTACTACCCTTCACTCAACCATCTCAAGCCTCCTTGGGTTTGTGAACCATACAGGTTAACCAGTAAATGTTCTTACTTTCTAGATGGGTAATTCATTGCATCACTTAGCAGCCATTTCTTAGTGACTTCTCAATCAACCTCCTCCTCTTTTTTTTTTTTTTTCGGAGCTGGGGACCAAACCCAGGGCCTTGCGCTTCCTAGGCAAGCGCTCTACCACTGAGCTAAATCCCCAACCCCAATCAACCTCCTTTTACCCCTTCATTAGCACCAGCAAGTCTAACAGTGACCTTTAGGTTGTCACAGGTCACAGGTAAGCGCCCGTATTTCCTAGTACCTGCTTGGATTTGGGGACCATATGCATATTTGCACTAATACCATGTGCATATAAATCTTACAATTGTAGGCAAATTTTATATTCCTAAATTAAAAACTATTTCCTCTTTGTAGTGCCCTCTTTCCTAATTTTGAAACAAAGATGTAATGACCCGGACAGTAGCAGCCACCTTACAAGATCATGTGATTTTACTTTAACCTTCTTACTTTTAAGCAGTTGAATAATTTCTAGCAACTTCAGAACTCTGAAATTTGTTGAAGCCACCATTTAATCTAGAAAACTCATAAGCATAATTTCCAACTGATGCATTTCTGTTCTTCAAATTTCTTACCTCATTAACCCTCTCCCACTCTTCAAACTAATCATTTGCTGAAAAAATGAGCAGCTGTCAGTGGGTTTCCTTATTTGTAGAAAATCTGCTGACCTAACTCTGTAGTGCTGTCTTTGGTATGAAGGAGGTTTTGCTCTCCTCCAATCAAAGACCAATGTCTCCCTCTTTTTACATGCTCTCCTCACGCACTTGAGGCTCTCTCACTTCCCCCGTTTTCTTTTCCTATTAGCTCCATCATCTGTCATATAATTTCTATGACAGTATCTTGAGTCCCTTATCTTTAAAAAAGGTGAAATAAATATTACACTCTCAGGCTCTTCTCCAAGTTTCTTCTCCCTAATGGAAGTCAATTTCTCAACATACCAAGTTATTTGCATATATTACATCTCTTTGATTCTTTCTTCCCTCCTTCCCTCCCTCCTCTCTCCTCCCTCCCTCTCTCCTTCCCTCCCTCCATCCCTTCCTCTTACTCTCCCACCTCTCTCTTGCTTTCATTAATATATTTGTATTTGGCTTCTCCACAATTCCCGTGAAATTGTTAATGTCAGAATAATTGTGAAATTTCATGTTGCTAAATCCTGTAATCAGAATCTTTGTCGTCATTATGTTTGACCCTTCAGTACCATGTGATTTAGTTCTCCTTCCTTACCTTGAAACACGTTACTTTGGTTTCCATCTTATTTGTCTGGACATTCACATTAGTCCTGATTGTTGGATAATTGTTTTGTTTTCCAATAATATATTTTAAGTTTATCTTTTCTCTAGGTTGTTACGGATGTTATTTTTCTCCTATTATCTCTATATCTGTATAATATCTTTTATTTCTCAAAGTCAGTCTATCTATCTATCTATCTATCTATTTATCTATCTATCTATCTATCTATCTATCTATCTATCTATGTCTCTCACACACAAGCACATGCACAGACACTAAAAGACTGGGTCATTTAGGAACAATATAAATCTATTGTTCAGAATTCTGGAGGCTGATAAGTTCAAAATAGGAGACATAGTTTGATGTTGGGTTGGACATCATTTCTTATAGATGATATCTCCTTATCATCTTCGAATGACAGGAAAAAGTGGTTTTATGAAGCTCCTTTACAGGTCTTGTTGAAAAGCTATTGATCCTATACTTTAGAATAATCCTTCATGGCCAAATCTTCTCCCAAAGTTTTAACTTATCAATACCAACTCTGGAAAGAACTAGGATTCAATTTTAAATCTCATAGCCACAGAAACACTCAAATCATATCGATAGTGCTAAGTTATCTCTTGCCTTCTCTAAAAGTAATCCTTCTTAAATAGTCCATACCAAAGGAAAGGCATGGTTGTTCTCTCATTTATAAAACACTTAGTTTGGCTCTTCTCTCATTTCTCACTTACAACCCATTTTCCATTTATTTTGACTTGATTTCCATATTTCATTTCTGTCCAATCACACCAGTCCCAACACTTACCTTCCATTACTTAAATATGAGTGGCAGCCTCTGAGCTACATTCTGCCTTGTACTGCTCCTTATAGGGAGTGAACAAGTCCTGAGTGAGTGTGTATATTGACATACATAGCCATGTAAAGAACCTCAATGTCTCAGACCTATGACAAGGGCATGGACTTCCTCGAATCAAGCTTAGAGGAATGGCAAAGCTTTCTTTGGCACAAGTTTTAATGTTGAGGAATATTTGATCTTCATGTAAAGCCAGTATGTGCAGAATATATCAATTACAGCTTCCTGGCCCAGGATTTTGATTTTGCATGAAGAAACTTGCAAACACAGTTTGTTCCTGGTGGATGACTGTACTCTGAGACTCCTCTTCTATGGAGACCTCCTACCAAGATTAGCTAACCTACCATTTCTTCCTTGTGCTGTATATAATAAATGCTCTGAATTTTCACGTGGTCATGTATCTCCATCAGAGCACCTAGCATACCCCATCCTGTTCTTTTCTATGTCTGTCTGCCATTTCTTTATCCTGTATCATTCCAATAAGGCCAGTCCATAAGCCATGCATATGGCAAATCCCTCCACAAGACTTTTAAAAGTGTACAGTGATAATGCCTTTTTTATGTATTCAAATCATCTTTCCATAACACAACTAATGGATGTGATGCCCTCTGCCTCAACACTCTCTTCATCTATTACTGTTTCCTCTCTTTTGCTCCACCGCTCATATCAGAAGTCTTCACGGCTTTGAGGTCTTTCCAAAACAAATGCCTTCCATATGTCCTTTGCATAGCACTCAATATATGTACTTTTGCATGAATTTTCATTTTCCAGAATTGTGTACTTTTCTATCAGCCTGGGCAAATGCCTCCTTTCTTTAGACATATCTTTCTTCATTACCTAGACCAGGGCTTCCCCCAATCCATTTTGGTGTTTCTTTTTATTTTTATCACATAAAACTCTTCATTTATATCTAAAAATGTATACAAGTCTGAGATAATAATGTTATTTATTTTTGTTTGATTATACATACACACACACACAGTGTCAGGACTCATTTTACTTTTCACAATAGGCTTTTAAAAAATCATAGTATATAGCAATTGACTTTGTTATTTATAAATATTTTTGGATCATTGATTCATTGTATATGTTGTAAATAGGAAATCCAATTATATAAATAATTGGTTTTATTCAGTTGACTACCTCTGCTCTTCAAATATATAGAATGGAGAATGTTATTATACTTACACAATTATTATCAATTTCACATATCCTGTATAGAGTACACTGATGCTACTAATATTAGAATACAGTATATAAGTGAAAGAAGTGAAAAGTAATAATTATATATTCAAAATATTTTTGAGATGATTTTGGCCTGTTTATTTTTTTTTCTTTTTATATTGGATATATTTCTTTCTTTGCATTACAAATGTTATTCCCTTTCCCAATGTCCTGTCCATAAGCCCCCTATTCCCTACCCCTCCATCATAAGGGTTTTCTACCCCATTAATCCCCCTTTACCCCCGACATTCTCCTGCTCTGGGGGTCCAACCTTGGCAGGACCAAGGGCTTCCCCTTCTGCTGGTGCCCCAACAAGGCTATTATACATATAATAGCCTATATATACAGTTGGAACCCTGGGTCAGTCCATGTACAGTCTTTAGGTAGTGGTTTAAGTCCCTGGAAGCTCTGATTGGTTGGCATTGTTTTCTTATGGAGTTGCAAGCCACTTCAGCTCTTTCAATCCTTCCTCTAATTCCCCCAAAGTGGGTCCAGTTCTCAGTTCAGTCTTTTGCTGCTAGCATTCCCCTCTGTATTTGACATGCGCTGGTTGTGTCTCTCAGGAGAGATGTATACCTGGTCCCTTTGAGCATGCACTTTTTAGCTTCATCAATCTTATCTAGTTTTGGTGGCTGTCTGTGGGGCAGGCTCTGAATGGCTGTTCCTTCAGTCTCTGCTCTAAACTTTGATTCCAAATTTTTGCTCCTCTATTTATGAAGGAGTGGAAGCATTCACATTTTGGTCAACCTTCTTCTTGAGTTTCATGTGGTCTGTGAATTGCATTTTGAGTAATTTGAGTTTTTCGACTAATTATCAATGAGTACATAGCATGTATGTTTTTCTGTGATTGGGTTACCTAACTCAGGATGATATTTTCTAGTTCCATCCATTTGCCTATGAATTTTATGAAGTCATTGTTTTTGATTGCTGAGTAGTACTCCATTGTGTAGACACAACACATTTTTTGAATTCATTCCTCTGTTGAAGGGCATCTGGGTTCTTTCCAGCTTCTGGCTATTACAAATAAGGCTGCTATAAAAAGAGTGGAGCATATGTCTTTGTTGTATGTTGTGAAAGGAGAAAGTTTAAAATTGCCCCTTAGACAAAAGTTGAAACCAAAAGAAAGAAAACTAGTCAGGTCTTGCAACTGCCTGTTCCAGGAACTAGCTGATCACAGAAAGAGTAATTGCACCAGCTGGTTCAGCCACTTTGTTCCAGAAACTAGCTAACCATAATAGCAGCTGACCATAATAGCAGCTGACCATAGTAGCAGGAACTGGTTAACCATAAAGTTGTTAAAGAACAATCATAAGAAACAGGAGGTTCTTCCTTGTGATTTGGTATGGTTTTTCCTTTAAATACCCCTTCTTCCAACCATTTGAGGTCGAACTCTTCTACCTCTGTGTGGGATACGAGTCTCGACCCCAGTGCACTGTTTCTGTCATCCCTATCAATAAACCTCGTGTGATTGCATCATGATCGCTCTCTCCTAAGGTCTTGGGGGGTTGTGTCATCCCGAGTCTTGAGTGAGGGTTTCCCCGCTCCGGGGGTCTTTCTGTTGGAGCATCTTTTGGGTGTATGTCAAAGAGAGGTATAGCTGGGTCCTCAGGTAGAGGAATGTCCAATTTTCTGAAAAAACTCCAGACTGATTTCCAGAGTGGTTGTACCAGTCTGCAGTCCCTCCAACAATGGAGTAGTATTCCTCTTTCTACACATCCTCGCCAGTATCTGTTGTCACCTGAGGTTTTTATCTTAGCCATTCTAGCTGGTGTGAGGTGGAATCTCTGGGATATTTTGATTTGCATTTCCCTGATGACTAAGGACATTGAATATTTCTTTAGATGCTTTTTTGGCCATTTGATATTCCTCAGCTGAGAAATTTTTGTCTAGCTCCATTTGTCTAGAAATTTTTGTCTGTACCCCATTTTTTAATATGGTTATTTGGCTCTCTGGAGTCTAATTTCTTGTATATTTTGGATATTAGCCCTCTATCAGATGTAGGATTGGTAAAGATCTTTTCCCAATCTGCTGGGTGCTGTTTAGTCCTAATGACAGTGTCCTTTGCCTTACAGAAGCTTTTCAGTTTTATGAGGTCTCATTTGTCGATTCTTGATCTTAGCGAATAAGCCATTGCTGTTTTGTTCAGGATATTTTTCCCAGTGCCGATGTGTTCGAGATATTTCCCCACTTTTTTTTCTATTAGTTTGAGTGTATCTGGTTTGATGTGGAGGTCCTTGATCCACTTGGACTTAAGCATTCTTAGTATGGGGTGATAAGAATGGATCAATTTGCGTTCTTCTACATGCAGACCTCCAGTTGAACCAGAATTATATGTCGAAAATGCTATATTTTATTCATTGGATGGTTTTAGCTCCTTGGTCAAATATCAAGTGACCATAGTGTGTGCATTCATTTCTGGGTCTTTAATTTTTTCCATTGATCTATCTGCCTATCTTTGTACCAATACCATTCAGTTTTTATGACTATTGCTCTGTAATACTGCTTGAGGTCAGGGATGGTGATTCCCCCAGAAGTTCTTTTATTGTTTTAGCTATCCTGGGTTTTTGTTACTCCAAATGAATTTGAAAATAGCACCTTTTATCCCTATAAAGAATTGAGTAGGAATTTTGATGGGGATTGCATTGAATCTGTAGACTGCTTTTGTCAAAATGGCCATATTTACTATATTAATCATGCCAATCCATAATCATGGGAGATCTGTCCATCTTCTGAGATCTTCAATTTCCTTCTTCAGAGATGTGAAGTTCTTGTCATACAGATCTTTCACTTACTTCTTTAAAGTCACATCAAGATATTTTATATTATTTGGGGCTATTGTGAATGGTGTCATTTCTCTAATTTCTTTCTATGCATGTTTATCCTTTAAGTAGAGGAGGGATACTGATTTGTTTCAGTTAATTTTATACCCAGCCACTTTGCTGAAGTGTTTATCAGGTTTAGTAGTTCTCTGGTGGAACTTTTGGGATCACTAAGTTATACTACCATATCATCTGCAAATAGTGATCTTTTGACTACTTCCCTTCCAATTTGTATCCCTTTGACCTCCTTTTGTTGTCTGATTTCTCTTGCTAGGACTTCAAGTACTATATTGAATAAATAGGGAGAGAGTGGGAAGCCTTGTCTAGTCTCTGATTTTAGTGGGATTGCTTTAAGTTTCTCTCCATTTAGTTTAATGTTAGCTACTCATTTGCTGTATATTGCTTTTACTATGTTTAAATATGGGCCTTGAGTTCCTGATCTTTCCAGGACTTTTATCATGAAGGGGTGTTGAATTTTGTCAAATGCTTTCTCAGCATCTAATGAAGTGATTATGTGGTTTTTTCTTTGAGTTTGTTTATATAGTGGATTATGTTGTTGGATTTCTGTATATTAAACCATCCCTGAATCCCTGGGATGAAGTCTACTTAATCGTGATTGATGATAATATTGATATCTTCTTGGATGCGGTTTTCAAGACTTTTATTGAGTCTTTTTGAGTGGCTATTTATAAGGGAAATTGGTCTGAAGCTCTCTTTCTTTGTTGGGTCTTTGTGTGGTTTAGTTATAAGTGTAATTGTTGTTTCATAAGAGGAATTTGGTAGTGTTCCATCTGTTCCTATTTTGTGGAATAGTTTGGACAGTATTGGCATGAGGTCTTCTATGATGTTCTGATAGAATTATGCTCTAAACCCTTCTGGTCATGGGCTCTTTTGAGTTGAGAGACTCTTAAAAATTGCTTCTATTACTTTAGGAGTTATGGGATTTAGATGGTTTATTTGTTCCTGATTTAACTTTGATATCTGGTATCTGTCTAGAAAATTGTCCGTTTCCTCCAGATTTTATAGTTTTGGTGAATATAGGCTTTTATAGTAGGACCTGATGATTTTTTTTAAAATTTCCTCAGATTCTGTTGTTATGGCTCCCTTTTCATTTCTGATTTTTTTTAATTTTTTGGATACACTCTCTGTGATCTCATGGTATTATGTCTAAGGGTTTATATTTCTTGATTTTCTCAAAGAACCAGCTCCTGGTTTTATTGAGTCTTTGTATAGTCCTTTTCATTTAGAGTTGCTTGATTTCAGCCCTGAATTTGATTATTTCCTGCCTCATATTCCTCTTGGGTGTATTTGTCTCATTTGGTTCTAGAGCTTTTAGGTGTGCTGTCAAGCTGCTGACATATCCTCTCTCCTGTTTCTTTCTGCAGGCACTCAGAGCTATGAGTTTTCCTCTTACCACTGCTTTCATTGTTTCCCATAATTTTGGGAATGTTGTATCTTCATTTTAATTAAATTCTAAGAAGTCTTTAATTTCTTTATTTCTTCCTTGACCAAGTTGTCATTGAGTAAAGCGTTGTTCAACTTCCATGTATATGTGGGCTTTCTGTCGTTATTGTTGTTATAGAAGACCAGCCTTAATCCGTGGTGATCTCATAGGATGCATGGGATTATTTATATCTTCCTGTATCTGTTGAGGCCTGTTTTTTGACTGATTATATAGTCAATTTTGGAGAAGGTACCATGAGGTGCTGAGAAGAAGGTATATCCTTTTGTTTAAGGATGGAATGTTCTATAATTATCTGTTAAATCCATTTTTTCTTAACTTCTGTTAGTTTCTCATGTCTCTTTTTATTTTTCATCATTTGTCCATTGATGAAAGTGGGGTGTAGAAATCTCCTACTATTATCATGTGAGGTGCAATATTTTTCTTTTATGAATGTAGGTGCCCTCGCATTTGGAGCATAGATATTTAGGATTGAGAACTCATCTCGTTGGTTCTTTCCTTTGATGAATATGAAGTGTCCTTTCTTAGCTTTTTGGATGACTTTTGGTTGAAAGTCAATTTTATTCAATATCAGAATGACAACTCCAGCTTGTTTCTTAGGATCGTTTGCTTGGAAAGTTGTTTTCCAATCTTTTACTCTGAGGTAGTTTCTGTTTTTGTCTCTGAGGTGTGTTTCCTGTATGAAGCAAAATACTGTGTCCTTTTTACGTCTCCAGTTTGTTAGTCTATGTCTTTTTATTCGGGAATTGAGTCCGTTGATATTGAAAGATATTAAGGAATAGTGATTGTCGCTTCCTATTACTTTGGTTGTTAGGGATGGAATTATGTTTATGTGTCTCTCTTTTGGTTTCATTGCAAGGAGATTATATTCTTGCATTTTGTACAGCATAGTTTCTCTCCTTGTGCTGGAATTTTCCATCTATTATCCTTTGTAGGACTGGATTTGTAGAAAGATATTGTGTAAATTTGGTTTTGTCATGGAATATCTCAGTTTCTCCCTCTATATTAATTGAGATTTTTGCTTGATATTGTAGCCTGGACTGGCATTTGTTTTCTCTTAGGGTCTGTATGATATCTGTCCAGGATCTTCTGGCTTCCATAGTCTCTGATGAGAAGTCTGGTATAATTCATATAGATCTGCCTTTCTATGTCACTTTATCTTTTTCCCTTACTGTTTTTAATATTCTTTCTTTGTTTCATGCATTTGGTGTTTTGACTATTATGTGATGGGAGGAATTTCTCTTCTGGTCCAATCTATTTAGAGTTTTGTGGGCTTTTTGTATGTTTATGGGCATTTCTTTCTTTAGGTTAGGGAAGTTTTCTTCTATAATTTTGTTGAATATATTTTCTGGCCCTTTAAGTTGGAAGTCTTCACTCTCTGCTATACCATTACCCTTAGGTTTTATCTCATTATGTCCTGGATTTCCTAGATGTTTTTGGGCTAGGAGTCTTTTGCATTTTACATTATCTTTTACTGTTTTGTCGATGTTTTCTATGGTATCTTCTGTCCCTGAGATTCTCTTTTCTATCTCTTGTATTCTGTGAGTGATGCTTGTATCTATGACTCCTGGTCTCTTCCTTACGTTTTCTATATCCAGGGTTGTCTCCCTTTGTGCTTTCTTTATTGTTTCTATATCCATTTTTAAATCCTGGACCATTTTGTTCAATTCCTCCACCTGTTTGTTTGTGTTTTCCTGTAATTCTTTCAGAGATTTTTGTGTTTCCTCTTTAAGGGCTACTACTTGTTTACTCATGTTGTCCTGCATTTCTCTATGGGAGTTATTTATGTCCTTCTTAAAGTCTTCTATCATTATCATAAAATGTGATTTTTAAATCTAAATCTTGCTTTTCTGGTGTGTTTGGATATCCAGTATTTTCCTTGGTGGGAGAACTGGGCTCTGGCGGTGCTAAGTAGTCTTGGTTTCTGTTGCTTAGGTTCCTGCGCTTGTCTTTTGCCATCGGGTTGTCTCTGGTGTTTACTTGTTTTACTGTTTCTGACAGTGTCTAGACCTTCCTGTAGACCTCTGTGTCAGCACTCCTGTAGAACTGTTTTTCTGTTTTCTTTCAGCCTTTTCTGGGAACAGGTGCTCTACTCTTAGGTGTGTAGGCATTCCTGGTGACTGTCTTTCAGTTCTTGGTGCAGGCAGGAGTCAGATGGATCCAGCCCCTGACTGCCCTTAGGTCCTTGTACCCAAGGGGCACAGCTGGCACTAGGCGATTCCCTCTTGGGTCAGGAATGTGGGCAGAGGGTAGTCTCCTCTGATTTCTCAGGAGTGTTGGCTCTTCTGAGGCTCCAGCTCTCTCCACCACACCCCCGGAATTTGGGTGCTGGGAGCTGTTTGAGTGGATCAGTTCAATTCAGTTCTGGGCCCAGACCAGAACTGTAGGTTCCGGCAGCTGATTGCTCCTATATTCTTGTGTCCAGAGGCACTATGGAGTTTCCTCTTGGACCAGGGATGTGGGCAGAGGTGGGCAGAAGTGGCAGACTGTTCTGCAGTCTCAGGATTGTCTGCACTTCTGGGTGTTCAGCTCTCTTCCCCATGGGATTTGGGTTCAAAATATCTCTTATATTTGCCTTTTAATATCAAATATGCATTCTTTCCTCCAATGTATATTTCTTGCATATTTATAAAAAATCAGTTAAGTGGTTCAATGGATTTATATCTGGGATATCGATATCTTTCCAGCAATAATCTATGTGCCTATTTTTGTGGCACTGCCATGTTGTACTGATTAATATTGCTCTGAAGTATTATTGAATATCAGATATGGTGCTATCCCTCCAACAGTATTGCTTTTGCTTAAGAATAACGTGCACCTCATCTTATTACCTCCATATATATTTTTAGATTTTGTTTATTTCTAGGTCTCTGATGAAGGTTTTTGGAATTTGGATTAGCATTTCACTGGATCTATAGAGTGGTTTTGATGGAATGGCCACGTTCACAAGATTAATTCTTCTCATCCATGACCATGAGAGGTGTTTTCATCTTTTAGGGTCTTCCTCAATTTTCTCATTTCATATCTTCTAAGCTATAATTGTGTGGATCTTCCATTCTGTTGCTTAGGCTTAATCTGATGTGTGTTTTATGGCCACTGTATGTGAGGTTTAAACCCTGATTTCTTTTTTAGTCTGTCACTGGAATATAAGAATGCTACTAATTTTTGCATTAAATTTGTAAGCTGCTACTTGACTTGAAATATTTAGGCTTTAAGAACTTTTTGGTGAAGTCTTTAGTCTCTGTTGTGTATAGACATATCATCTTCAAAAAAGAATTACTTTTTTCTTATTTTATTAGTTACTTTTTATTTATATTTCAAATGTTATTTTCTTTCCCAGTTTCCTGTCCATAAACCCCCTATCCCCTTCCACTCCCCTGCACTAGGGGTTCCAGTCTTTGCAGGACCAAGGGCTTCCCTTTCCTTTGGTGCCCAACAAGGCCATCCTTTGCTACATATGTAGCTGGAGCCATGGGTCAGTCCATGTATAGTCTTTTAGTAGTGGTTTAGTTCCTGGGAGCTCTGGTTGGTTGACATGGTAGTTCTTACGGGGTTGCAAGCCCCTTCAGCTTTTTCAATCCTTTCTCTAATTCCTCCTCAGTTCAATGGTTTGCTGCTAGCATTCACCTCTGTATTTGACATGCTCTGGCTGTGTCTCTCAGGAGAGATCTATATCCAGTTCTTGTCAGCATGAACTTCTTAGCTTTATCAATCTTGTTTTGGTGGCTGTATATATCTGGGCCACATGTGGGGCAGGCTCATGTTTCTTTTTATTTTTCATCTCCATGATCTGTCCATTGATGAGAGTGGGGTGTTAAAATCTCCTACTATTATCATGTGAGGTGCAATGTGTACTTTGAGCTTTAATAAGGTTTCTTTTATGAATGTAGTGCCCTTGCACTTGGAGCATAGATATTTAGGATTGAGAGTTCATCTTGTTGGTCCTTTCCTTTGATGAACCAACAAACTTTGCCTCCATATCACCTCCTATGAATATTTTTGTTCTCCCTTTTAAGAAGGAGTGAAGCATCCACACTTCGGTCATCCTTCTTCTTGAACTTCCTGTGGTCTGTGAATTGCATCTTGGGTAATTTGATCTTTTGGGCTAATGTCCACTTATCAGTGAGTGCTTACCATGTGTGTTTTTCTGTGATTTGGTTACCTCACTTAGGATTCTTATTTTTCTATAATCTTTATTTTCTTCTCTTATTATGTTGTTCTAGGTACTACTTCAGGCACTGTGTTGAATAGAAATGGGCAGAGTGGACACCCTTGTCTTGTTCCTGACATTAGTGGGAGTACTTCAAGATTTTATCTGTTTACCCCTTACTGAGGAACTATTTGCTGTCAATAGCTGCTGGAAAAGAGAATTAATCTTCTTTGAGGGTGGTTGCTAGTAAGTTTCCCATGTTCTAGCAGGTGACCCACATCCATGTAATACATAGGGGGGCAGCTCTAACTTGATATAATGGCTCAGCTAAAGAGACAAGGTCATGAAGTTATAGAGGAAGGATGTTTGGCAGAGATATGGAAAAGTAGGAGGGAGGAAGTTGAGGTGAATATGATCATATTTAATTTCTTACATGTATGAAATTCTCAATGACAAAAACCAAAAATATATACCCATTCGTCCTTAGAAAATTAACTTCACCTGTCTCTCATATCTTTCTTATAGATTTCCTTCTCTCTAATGTAATTCTAATGTAATTCAGGGCTTATGCCCTGCTCTTAATTATTGCTTGATAGTACATTTATTCTAGAAGTACAGCACACTTACTCTCAAATACCACAATTACCCTGGCAAGCAATAATTACTGACTGTCTAATGTTCAGAAAATTGTGTCATCTATCAGTTTGCTTATGGTGTGTAGAAGTAGTATCATTACTACAAAGTTATGTCAGGGACAAATAAAGTCACTCCTATATGAATTCTTATAAAGAGAATGAGGCCATCACTCACAATAAGAAGATCATGGAACAATATCTTTTTTCAGTTTCTAGGTACTATCTTAACTTATTAGTCACTTATTTATCTACAGCTAGGCTCCAGTAGTAATTACTGTCTATAAGTTATTCAATAGGACTGGAATTGATTATTTTTGGAGGTACAAAGGTAGTTCCTGTGTTTTGAAGCAGGTAGTGATTTCAGAACAGATCTGGCCAATAGTGGATATTTAATCAATCCTTTAATCAATAAACTCCAGAATCTTCCATATCTACCATGTTATTTTAAGTGCTAGTTACATTGTTCATTCACTGGTACTGTCCTTCACAGAAGCAGCAGGTGCAGCAGGAGCTATAGAAGTAGCCACAGCCACTGCAATAACAGCTTCAGCAGCAGCAGCAGCAGCAGCAGCAGCAACAGCAACAGCAGCAGCAACAACAACAATCCAGGATTAGAGATCATTGAAATCACATAGGTTATTCCTGTCCTCCCTAGCCTGCTGCAGAATAACTTCAGAGAAAGCAGTGCGCATATTTCTTTGTCTTTTGATCATAACCTCAGTGATATTTGCCCGAGTCTCTCTGTTAATAGTGACATGTCTCAACTTCGCTTCACCTGTGAAGAACCTGTCTGGGAATTGATGGCTCTGGAGGAGAGGCTAGCCAATTAGGTAATGGCCTCCAGCGGACTCCATAGAAGACTCGCCTTTGAACTTGTGGAGTTGAACTAAAGGGCACAGCTGTTACATAAATCAGAGAGAAAAGAGCAAGGTTACACCTGTAGGTTGACGCAACAGCTATATTTTCGCAGCCCAGATAGCAGAGGACTATAATGATAGCTAATACAATGCTCAGATTAATTAAGAAATCTTGACTGCAATTATTTAGATAACTCAGGAGAGTAGGGAATTATTATTCACAATTAAAGTGTTAATTTTAGAAATAGAGATGTTGTCTTAAAGCTCTCTATCAGGAAACAACTCGTGGGAAATCTGTTGCTAAAAGATGTAAAAGTTTAATGGCAAAAGAAGTTATCAAGCAGGACCAGGTGTTATAAATTGAAAGCCAGAGATCAGATACTAAGTTTATTAAGTAGATATGGAGAACATGTCACAAACAGGTCTGTAGACATACCTCTGTGAGAAATTGCTAAGTACCAGTCCCAACCTAAACATGGCTGGGAACTATGAAGCAAAAGGAGTTGATGAAAGATTAGGTCAAACTGCTCCTAGCAGAGAACGTCTTTGTGTTATGGTATGTGCAATGGGTGTTTTGTGAAAGTGGAGGTGCTCTGGGAAAGAGTATGTTAAGATTTCCAAGGTTATGAACTTTTATTATCATTCATCTCAGGATCTAATTAATTTTTTTCATCTTCAGAAATTCTAATGATTAATATAAATGTAATACTCTTATAATTAAACAAGAAATAATTATGTATGAAAAGTCAGGTTTTATTATGCTATTATATTCCTTCCCTAGCATTTAAACACAGTGACACTGTCTCGATGCAGATCTTCAAAAATCTAAGGAGAGTTTTCTGCAAGTAACAGTCACCTATCAAATTAGCTGTAATTATTTTATCATTGAATCTCTTTTTGAAGAATCAGTCTGGGAAACCTAATTCAATCTCCAAAATGAGCAGCTGCTGCGAGCGTTATGTTCTAACCTTTGTCTCTCTTAAGTTTTAAATTTAAGAAGTCTATTTTATGTTCATGTTCAGCAGAGAAGAGCAATGTGCTTAAAATTCCACGGTACCGTATACTTTTAATATGTTCAACACACAAACCCTGGACAGTAAAGGAAAATCCACTGTCAAGCATACTGAGTTAAAGGCATGAAACTCTGATGAGAGAAATGAGGTCAGTGATAAACAGCGCTCTCCTTTATGAGTAAATTAGCAGACATTACTTTTGTTGTGGGTATATTTTTCAGGTCATGATAATTTTTACATGTGGTTCTTTGTACTTTATAAAGCATTTCCATCTACATTTTCTCATTTGATCCCGGAAAGCTCTGTGGGAATAGCTTAGCAAGGATTTTTATTATCCAAAAAGGAACTGATTCTCATAAAGTTTTGATCTCCTCACATAGCTAATAGATGGGAGACCTAGCATTTGATAGAACATAGAATCTCCCCATTAACTGCCAGCACCTTTGTTTCCCCAAACAGCCAGCAGTATTGTCTATAAATTCAATGATTGCAGAGTGAGGAATATGTTTATTAAAATTTCTTCAGAGGGTTAGAGAGTTGTCTCAGTAGCCCAAAGAAAAACAATTGTTTTTGCCGAGGACCTGGGTTCCACTCACATAGTGGCTTGCAACCTCCCGTTACTACAGTCACTGACATTTGTCTCTGTCCTCTAAAGACAACACATCCAAGTTGTGTCGTACATACATGGAGACAACCATTGATGCACAAAAAATAAAATAAATAGTCCTTAATATATCAAGCCTTACCAAATAACTGAGAGATGATTCATGCACTGTCTTATGTAGTAAGCTGAACTCACTAAACTGTCTTCTCCAAGTTCATCTTGAACTTTGCCTGTATTATTTGAAACATTGTGTCCTCTGACTTCTTTCAGGGATAACTGGCAGCTGTCTGTGCATTAATGAAGCAAAGAGACAGTTTTCTGTCCTGAGGGGAATAGATCACTACTTTTCAACCTTTTCCTTTGAACTATTTAATTTTACAGCCACCAGAGCCAACCTTTATTCTTTTTAGCAGGTGTTCTAGAATTTTAAAAGCCCAGAAAGCAGAACAGTTCAGCAGCTAAATAGACAGCTTTCTTCAAATACTGCATCTACATTTTTACTACAGGGCTTCTTTTGTTTTGTGGTTGAAAACAATAATATCTTCCTGTGAAAAAGGAAACCATAGGAATTCATCTCCTTTTTTAAAAATAAAGAATTCTAGGATCCGAATAGAATTTTTAAGTTCCCTTGTCAGGAATGCAAGTGAAATATTTATTTACTGACATGATGTGATGTGTCACTATTACTAGTTAGGATGGTGGGATGAAAATAGCAAACAAGATCAATTTGTGGGGAGTCTTCCATTTTTGATAGAGACTAATTAGAAGAAACAGTTTGAGTTCTGGTGGGAAAGATAAAAGGAGCAGTCCTTGGGGTTTGGAAGTTTGCTTGGCTCACAGAATGAGGTCTTGTTATTCTCTGAGCAGACAAACAATTTCATAGAAACTGTTTCAGACAAGTCTGCTTCAAGATCAATGAAGGGGAAACCAGCCTGGCCATTTCCCAGTTCTGCCTTAAAACAGACAGAATTCACTCCCGCGCCACCCTCAAAATATTAATGCCTTTATTTATCCAAAATGCAAAACTGCCGTTCTTCACTGACTTTGTCTTTGCTCTGCTTTCTGTTTCTGTTCAATAATGTTTATTGAGGCAATAGTCATGGATGTTCGTGCCTTTGGATAGGGTACAACAGAGTGAACTCCTCCTTTCTCCTACTTCTCCAAGTTACTCAATCAACGCAGATCTTTAAATACTGCTCTGTTCTTGGTCGTACTTTTGGTTTCCTTTCAGCCTTTTACTAGTACCTTGAAATTGAACAAATTGTGTATTTTCTGGGCCTTTGTTCTCACTTAAATGTTGAACTTTGTTTATGCTGTCATATAGTATTTGCTTTACTTTTCCATTGTTTTGCTGATTTACTGTGACGGCTCATTCCCATGATCCCATCACTTAAAGCCTGAACCAGAAGGATGGCAATACATTAGAGCCAAACCTGCTCTACATAGTGAGGACCAGGCCGACTAGGGCTCCATAGTAAGATCCTTTCTCAGAGGGACAGTGCTATCTAAAAATTAGAATACAACAAAAAAAGAAGGCATTATTTCATATGTTTGGTTGGGGGTTGGAACTTGACAATAGTTTGGGCAGATTTACAGAAATTTCACCAATTTTGTTTTCTTGTCACCCAACTCAAAGCAGACCTTTCCAGCCCTAGCAATCCTTTACTGACAACTCTGACTCAGAGGGTACACTGGACAACACAGGCACCGAGGTGAGTCAGACACTGATGTTCCACCAAATAACACAGACGCAGCCCCAGTAATTTGCCAAGTGCCAACCTAGTGGTGGTTCTCAACTCTGTTCCTAAGTGTACATATTTGGGGATATGGTTCGGTCCTCTCATACTGCTACGACAGCTTTCTTATTTGGCAAGATGGATACAGAAAGAAGAATAATTATAAACTTATATAATTCCTTAACTTAAATGAACCTTCAGAATATATAAAAAGCTAGGATGTATGAAAGAATAGACTGAAAATCTGCTTGTTGAAGACTTAATAAATTCCCAATTGTTGAAAAATTTAACAGGTTTAGACAGATCAAGAAACTATGAAGATACAAAGGGTATGGACAGCATTAATAACTCTCTTCAGTAAGTTTGTGTCCATGTGAAAATGAACATACTTATGTAGATATGCTTGTGCATGTGTGTGTGTGTGTGTGTGTGTGTGTGTGTAGATGCACATATATGGATTTTTGTGTATTGCTTCACCTCAGAGAGAAAACCTGTAGTTTTAAGAATTATATTTGGAAAATTTGCAGAATGTGAACAAGCCCTGTCTTACAAAGATGGTTTTTAAATTTACTGAATGATGTGGGCATGTATACAACTCTCTATGACTAATTTTCTTTGATGGCTCTTAAAGGCTGAGGCAGAAGGATGGCAATGGGTTTGGTCCTTTAAAAAGACACCAAACTGATTAAAAAAAAACACCTTGAAAAAAATATGGGGCTTCAGAATTGTGTCAGGAAGGTAAAACTCAGTGACTTCATACATCAGTCAGAGCTCCCATGGCTCTCTCTCAGTTTCTTCCCAAAAGACATTGAGATTCATGCTAAGTGATTCTACAGGAATCAAGGTTCCCAGTGCAGTATTCAAGGAAACACCAGTCGGAAAGGGAACCAATCAGGAGAATCGGCAGAGAGAGAGTTGATAATTAAGGTCAGAGTTCTACTAGAACTGTCTCCTCTACTTCCCACTCTTAAAGTACTGCTGGCAAGTGGGCAAGAAACACAATGCAAGAAAACAAATCTATTCCATCCTTCACACGGGAAAAACAGGGAGACACTGAAGGGCATCTGGAATTTAATCTGATGCAGTTACATCTCTGTAATTGAAACTTTCCATTTGGCATTGTGAACATGGATGTGGAAATCCAATGCAGGTATATGGAAATTAATATTTTGGAGCTTCCATCAGTTTTTCCTTAAGACTAGTGTGATGAATTACACAGATTACTGATTAGTTTCTGGTCCTACTTCCAAAATGTTAAAGGTTATAGAAAGTTTAAAATGATTTGGCTTTTTTAAAAATTTATTTTATGAGTGTTTGCTTCACACACACACACATACACACAAACATATACACACATACACATACACAAATACACACATAAACACACAGGCACACACAAGCATGGACACACACACACACACACACACACACACACACACACACACACACACTCTTACACACACCGTGTGCATGTCTGGTGGCTGCAGAGCCCAGAGGGTGCTTGGTTTCTCTGGAACTTGGGATATCAGTGGTAATGAGCCACCACGTGGATGTTGCGAACCAAACTTGGGACCTCAGTGCGACAAGGGCTCAGAACCACTGAGCATGACTCCAGACCTATGGGTTGTTTTATTTCACTAAATGCTTGGTTTTTAAGGTTTTATTATATTTTCCCTGAAGCCTGAGGTACAAGTGTTTCTGAGATGCCTGAACTTGATCCTGGCAACTGAACTCTGGTCCTGAGGAAGAGCTTCAGATGCTCTTAATCAATGGGCCCTCTCAAGTTTCAAATTTTTCTTACCGAATCAATACAGATTCAGCTTAGATCCTTATCCTATAGCAAAGATACTAAAATATTCCACTTCAAACTAATTTGGTTAACAGAAAAATTAGGACATTAGATATGTAGGAAGTAACTGTCTCCTTATTTTTGTATATTTTACTATCTCATAACTATTTAAAATATAAACACTATAATTTAGGTTCAGTTACGTTTGATTAAACTAGAGTTCACTGTGATCGAAGGAAGCTTATAGCTCTGGGATTTAATTTCCTTATTTGCAGAAATGAACATTTTGGTAATATTCTACTATAATGCAAGATGATTTAAATAATTTTGCTTAGCAATATATTCCATACATATTCTTTTTTCTTTTACTCTTTACCTTAAAACTTTCACAGAAAAGTAATTTAATGCACATTTTAAGTAGAAAGATATTTTCATGGTTATGGCGGCTATGAGCTCCAAAATGCCTCTAAGCATCTTTAGTCCTACAAAGCTCCCATACTATTACTAACTCAATAAAACCGCTAAAACATTTATTTAGGGAAAAAATGAAAATTGATTCTGACTTCAATTAAAAAAAAAAGCCCAAGGAATAGAAGATCAACTGACCGAGATGTTAATTTTTTTTCTTAATGTTCACAGGTCGCAGTTTTCATTCAATTACCATTTGAACTGTGGTCACAATTTCATAAATTGTGAGGCTGTGTTAGTCAGAGTCCCAGCAGGAAAAAGAAGACAACCAATTGGGTAATTGAGGGGAGTTTAATAAAAGATCTGTTTTCAAAGTCATGGTGTGCTTTAGGAATACCAGTAAGAGACTCTGAAATCCTCTGGGGCTTACAACCACTCAGAGGCACATCTCCCCTGGGGCTTGAAAGGACTTGAGGGAGATGTGCTTCCCAGAACATAGAGAAGGCAGTTGTTACGTGCAGGAGGTTGGCTGACTGGAACTATTCTTCTTTCCAGGACCCTGTTAAGGATTGATGCAGAAAATCAATGCCCAGACTTCACTCTATCCCTGCCTTCTGGGCCCTTGTGGTACATCCTATTATCCAAAGTCAAGAGTAAGCCAGAGGTGTGAGATCCTGTTGATGATGTCATGGTGGCCAGTCATAGTCCCCAGACAGAGAACTCAACAGAGAAGGGCTGAAATGCAGTATGGGAGTAAAATAATTCATAGGTCCACATGGATAGGTTAGTAATACACTTGGAATACATTCATTGAACATCTACTATAAACTATGCATTCTACCAGGAATTGCAGATACAAAGGTAAACAGAATCTAATACTTGGAAGTAAAGAAAACTTCTGAGTTTCCCTTTTTTGGTTTGAGGATCAGAATCTGAAAAGGAAGTGAGGAGAGCCAAATCAGGTAGAAAATTCACTATGGAGAAAATGACATTATGAAGTATAAAGTATTCATTCATAAAAATATATAGTAAGAATGACTCCCCATTCTAACTTCCATCTGGTCCAAAAGATAAAGGCTTATAAAAATACTGTGGACCAAAAACGTCTTATAAATGAATGGAGAACCTAAGCTATGTGAGGGCGAGCAGGGAATTGATTCATGCCTAATAAACCCTGCAATTAATAAAACCTTGTTCCTGGGCAACTCCCTCCTCTGGGGAACTCTCAGTGTTTTATTGGCCTTGTCTAAGCAACGTTATAACTCCTCTGTGCCAGGAAGAATGGAAAAGTATGTCAGTGGGGTGAGCATTCTTTCTCCCTCTTCTGTACCCTGGATACTTTAACAGTGATTCAATGCTTTGCGGCTTCGTCTCTAGTGGGAAACATTCTTTCCTATTTCACATGGTGAGGAGAGGAAACTTCCCCCTGCTTACACTTTGCTAGGGATGCTAACTTTATTTATAATCCTTCCTGTGAGTAACTTAAGTTAATTCAGAGGATATTAAATAAACTCTCTGAATTATTGATGAACAGAACTTTTGTAGCTCCCTCCCTGCTTTGGCATTAAATTGGAGTCATAATATACTGTTTTATGACATAGATATAATCTTAGTGTGACTCAGAGTATGGTGACAAAAAACTGTTCCACTTAATAATAGATTGTTTTCTTATTCACCTTCAGTAGGAGAGAGGGGAGAGGGGAGAGGGGAGAGGGGAGAGGGGAGAGGGGAGGAGAGAGAGAGAGAGAGAGAGAGAGAGAGAGAGAGAGAGAGGAGGGAGGAGGGAGGAGGAGAGAGAGAGAGAGAGAGAGGAGGGAGAGAGAGAGAGAGAGAGGAGAGGGAGAGAGAGAGAGAGAGAGAGAGAGAGAGAGAGAGAGAGAGAGAGAGATCTGGCTGCTTGTGTACACATTGTATCTGTTGAGATAGATTTTTCCCAGGTTCATAAAGCCATAGTGAGTTTCTTTCAGGCTGGTGGTTATCTTTCCCTTTTAAATTTGTCATTAGGGCTGGCTGTGGAAGAGAAAGGTTATAGAGCATGTCTTTCTAAGCCAGACTGGGAAAATACTCTCTCATAAGACTCCTTAATGTTTTGTTATTTCTGAGACTCTGACAGATGGACGCATGTTCTTAGCTAGGAAATGAGATAATTAAGTGTAACCTAGATGTCAACTGGGATTTCCTGACCCCTGAGACCTACTTGGGCATCTGCTCATAGTTGACGGAAGCCAAATAAAGCTCCAGGCTTCTGTAAGTTGAGGAGACTGTAGCCTCGTGTTTTCCCGTGCCTCTCCCTTCTGTTTCCCTTTCGTTCTGTGTGTTGTCACTGTGATGGCAGAGTGCACACCAACTCAACTCCTGATCAACTCTCCAAAAACATATTCCCTTGGAAATAAAGGAAATCAAGACATCTGTGACAGAAACAACAAGTTGAAAACTTGTACATCAAAGCAGTCACCTTACTTACAGATAATTTTTACCCTTCATTTCTGCTCATGCAAGTTTATCAGCTTTTGTCTTTTTGTAACTTCTGTCTCTGAAGCCATCCCCTAGAATTTTTACTAGGACTAGCATTTTCACCTTTTCATCATGGGGAATTTGTTCCTGAATAAGAGAATCTAGCCTGTCCATTTGTATACTTTTTCTTTTTTAACCTTGAGAGATAGAGGACAGTTCCGGTTACATAATAAGATGATTATGGATCTGGGGTTTGGCAGCTTTGTTGCCTTGACTATGCAAATGCCTTGTTGAATGGTGCGGTGACCTTGGTCTCTGAAACTCTAAGCAGGTTTGCTGTTTGTCCTTTAAGGGCAGTCTCACAAATGTATGGGGAGGAATAGGAATATGGACAATGTGCTAGACGTCTATTGTCTCTTTTAGATTTCATTCACTTTTATTTAGTTCCTAAACTTTGGGATCTCAAGCAATAGGGTGTGGGAGTTAGGGGCAGGGGTGGGTAAATGTTTTCAAACTTCATCGAGTTTTACACTAATTTCTTGTTTTCTTCCCAAGTCAGCTTTTTAATTTCTCTTAACTAAACTATACTCTGCCATGAACAAATGATGCTAAGTGAAAGTCAGTAGGAAACAAATAGAAACCATCAAAGACACGAGTAAGGGAGGAGGCAAGCGAGAACAGAAAGGCTGGAAGTCATCTAAGGTGAATCTCATCTCCGCTCTTGATGTGTGATGGATCTGAGCTGTAACAGCTGCAGAGGGTAAGGCAGGGTTAAAACTATTAAAAATGACTTCACAGTTCTATCTCTGGTCTTTGCTATTCAGTGTATGTATTCAATTGAGAAGCTCTCTGGTTGATGGCAAGGTTGATGATACATGATTTTAGTGTAACAGAAGAGAACATGGGTCACAGGTCACAAGCAGAGCCATTTCAGTGTTATTAGTGAGGAACAAACAAAAGAAGAGGCAGATGTCAGGAAATGTCAAGAGCTCATTAGGATTACAGGAAAAATAAGTGGAAATTGAAGAATTACACCCCTGACAGTTGTTCTTTAATTCTCTTTGAAATCTCTATTCCAAAATGAGTATTTTGCTGCAAGAACAAGGTAGGAGAATTATCTGAAATCTAAAAATAAAAATGCTTTTGCGATGTAGATCTGATGAGTTCTGGATGCGCATGGTTTGTAGCGCCACATAAAAAATAACAAGGGGAGAGGTTCCTCTACATCAGGGCAGCAAACAGCAGCAGAGAGACTCTAAAGGTGAACCCTGTGTTAGGAAAGTGTTGTTTTCAAGAAAGATTCATAAACATTTTCAGCAGCGGAGGCCTCTTGTGGGGTGATTATGCTTTTGTACTCTTGCCCCGAGACTTTCCAGAGTGAAGCACAAGCTAAAACACACTGGCCAACAGAGTCCAACGTGTAGTTTTCATACAAGCAAGAGAGACTGAGTTCTAATCAAATCTCAAGCTGAGCTTCTAATTGTTCTCTCTGAAATAGAAGTGGATCACTTTAGCCTCTTTGTAACTGAATCAGGGCTTTTAAGTTGTTTGCTTCGGGAGATCATGACCTGCCATAGAGATGCCCACCTACCTAAAAGCCTAGTGGGCTACTTATTGGAAACATTTCCCTATCCTGGTGCTTCCTTACAGAAATCCAAGAGGGCCTCTCTACCCCAGCTATCACGGGCTTCTCTGAGCTTTCAAAGGCTGTCTTCATCTGCTAAGGAACATCTGCTCCCTTCTCTGGTCATATGGTGGCCCCGAGGAAACAGTTCTCCAAGGCAGAAGCATATTTCATTAGATTCATGATTTACAAACAAGAATTTTAAGTTCTAATTAGTACTTTCAGGATGATTCATGCAAAAGAAAGCTTTCGATTTGCATGTCAATGAAAATTTGCTGCCTTAGAAAACCATTCTAAGCTATGTAATTAATCTTGGTACATAGTAAGGATTTGTTTTTCTTATATTCAATCCCCAGGATGCGTATTGAGACAACCTTAGCATATCATATGTTCAAAGGCATGCATGAACATTGCATGATGACATTTTGGGTTTCCCATATGGTCTTAAGACAGAGAAAAATAGTTTCCCCAATGATCTTTCTCCTTTATTGATAGCACCCTACTTTTCCTTTCCTTTTCTTATTTTCTGTTTGCTTCTTTTATTCTCTGCTCTTCCTCACTTTCTTCTTTTATGTCCTCTGCTAACACTTTCCGCAGATCTCTTCATAACTGTGCTCCATGAGGCAGCTTTTATGCTAGATTATCTGTTTCCCAATGTAATAATGACTGACAAAAATCATCTACTATACATTTCTTCCATAGTCTAAATTAAGAATTTCCACAGTAATTACTTCTGTATGATTGTGTGTATTATATTAAAGTACCTATATTTTTCCCAGTAAATAGATACAGTGGAAAGAATTAAAAGTGATTAGAACTTGCGTTAGTGACAGTAAATAAACTTTCCCTCATGTCTTGGGTTAGGACTATGACAAAATTGGCAAATCAGTCACTATATACTATTACAATGCTAATATATTAACATAGTAATAATATATAATGTGTAACAATAATAATATTCAATTATATGTATATTCATGCTAGTCATGATCTGAAATGGGCCAGTCATCCGATTTTGCTTTTGGGTTTTAGGAAAGTTATAACTATAAATTAGACTATAAAGAAGATTACCCGTGGCTGTGTTATCATTGTAGAATAGGGGGTGAGAAAATAGATAAATATACACAGATAGAAATGAACAAAAGGAAGAAAAGAGACAGAAAGAGTTTCTTCCATGGACTGCTTTATATGGATATGTACGGGGAAAACCTTTACAGAGAACTGGATGACAGAAGTGGATGACAGAAGTATAGTTTTCCAAATAGAAGGGGGACTAAGAACAAATTTGGTAAGACATGTGGACTCTGTTATCACTAGGATGTCAAAGCATTTAGAATAGCTTTTGGGTCAGGACTTTGGCTGGGTAGTGGTGGGCATGACTTTAAAAGTTGCTAAGATGTAGACCATATCAAGGTAAGGAGCTGGGATTTGCATACAGTGGCAATGAGGAGCCACTCAAGGCTGGTGTTGAAATATCAGATTTGCTAGAAAGGCTAACATTAGAGAAAATTCGAATAAGTTCAAACATCCTTGCTAGTTCCCTATTCATGAGCATCAAACACACAGTAAGAAAATGTAAATGTCCGATTATTTTTGCAATTGTGGCTCTATTTTTCATCTATGGTATTATAAAAGAACATGAAGATGTTATGAATATGTTGATTTAATGTTTGGTATTATTATATTTGAAATGCTGTTTTCAAGTAGAACGTATTACACTTTGTGCGAACATAATCAATCCAAAGAAGAAGGTTAGAAAATAGAAAAGTTAGCTTTACCATGAAGTAAGGACAATTACAATGGAACTAATTCTGTTTCTTACAGTAGAACTCTCTTCAGAGATCCTGTAATCCTTACGTGCTGTGTAAGCAGGTGCTGCAGTCTGTGGTGGTTTGGATAAGAAGGGTCCCCATAAGCTCATATATTTGAACACTTTGTCCCCAGTTGGTCAGTTTGTTTGGGAAGAATCCGGAGGGGATAGTCTTCTTAAAGGATGTCTGCCACTGGCAAGTGCTTTGAGGTTCAAAATTCAAATTCCATGTCATTTCTAGTTAGCTTTCTCTTCCTCATGCCTGCTGATCAGTATATAAGTTCTCAGCTACTGTTCTGGTACCATGCCTCCCTGCCTGCTGCCACACTCCCTTCCCTAATGATCTTGGACTCCAACTCTTTGGAACTATAAGCCCTGATCAACTTCTTTTATAAGTTTCGTTGGCCATTTTTTCCCTTCAGAGTAATAGGCATGTAACTAAGACTGAATCACAGTGAGGCTTTGCTTTTATTGTTATTTGTTTAAAAATTCTACATTATTTGATTGACATAGTGCTTTTGTTATTTTAATCCAGTGCAAACTGAAATGTCTAATATGTCAGTGTGTTAACTATGTTTAGGTATAAATGTATTTTCTCTTATTAATTTATATATGAAATTCTTTTCTATTTTTATTTTTTACTGATAGCATTCCAGTGGTACACACTTATCCCTCAGATGGTGATCTGCAGTTGGAAGAAGATAGTAGCAATTTGCTCAAGGATTGCACAGAGAAGGTGGCCAGTTTAGACTTGAGTTTCAGTCTACCCTTAAAGTCAAACCCTCCTTCTCAGATAGACAGGCAACAGAACCATGAAAGTTTGCTGATAATAAGGAATCTGATATCTGATCAGAGGTAGAGACTGTACAATGCATGAACACTGAGATAGGTTCTTTCATGGTCTTAGGAATTTATGATCTTGTGTTTCAGGGAGAGACTACTGTCATCTATTTATATGTCTATCTATCTATCTATCTATCTATCTATCTATCTATCTATCTATCTATCTATCTATCTATCCTGGTACTGGGGATGAACTCAAGTTCTATCACATTAGCACCTTGTTAGAAATCACTCTACCACTGAAAAGAATTTTTCCATGAACAGGTAGCTCTTGATTCCTTTATCTTTCACTTTTTCTTGCCAGACAAAGTGTAAACTGGAATCTTGCCCTAGTATTAAGAAGATTAAATACTCTGCTCAGATTAGGGGCAGGATTTCCTTCAGTGGGCTGATTACCCGTTAGCATCACTTGCTAAGTCACTTAAGGCACTTCCTACCATCTGGATCCCTGGTATAGAGAGTGAGATGGGCTTGTCAACCTAAATGAGAGGGAAGCCTTTAGCTTCTGAACTCTATATTAAAATAATGTCCATACCTTCAGAAGTTAGTCTGTCTATATAAAAAGCAAAGATAATTTCTGGATTCTGCCACATCTTGCTTGGGTTGCAGATGGCAACACATTTCCTACTATGTCACCTGGCTGCTCTTCTCACGTTTCCTCTTCCTCCAAACCTTCCCCATAAATGGTTCCCAGAATGTAGGTTTCCCTTGAGAGTTTCCCCTCTTGTACAGTGGTTTCCTCAATTCATTGCAAGCGTCTGTCTCACGGACAAAGAAGCAATAGATTTCGTCAGAGCCTACCATCTCATTTCTCCCCCTCCAGTGCCACCTGCAGGGCCAACGCATGCATGTGGAACTAAAAAAAACTGAACGAAAAGAAATCATCTCTGAAACACAGAAAATATAAATCCAAAAATTCAACTCTTCCCGGCTTACGTAGGCATTTTCTAGGAGTCGTCAATTCTGAATCACATTAAAATAATTAGAGGAATCGTCAAGTGAAAAGGAACTGGCACATACTATGGTCACTTAGTAAAAGCAGGTAGAGAAAATGGTTCAATACTCTATCCAAGAGCTGATTAGAACTGGCCATTCCATTTCACTTTGTAAAAATACCATAAAGCAGGAGTATTTTGCCTTCATACTATGAATAAGCAAACTATGTATTAAGTTCTCTTTAGAAAAATAAAACATTTAACAAGTGATAAAAACATGAGATACACACCAAAGGCCATGTGGATATCCTTAAGCTGTGCTGCCACTGGTGGCCATATTGACATGAGTGGCCTGAGCTGATACCTGAAGTCATGTTGATATCCAGGTCTATGCTGTCATATCTGGGTCCTTGGTCCTGCTGTGGCTCAGGTCTGTGTTGATATCTATGGCCCATGTTACCACTGAAGGCCATGAAGGTGTCTGCCTGTCCTCTGTGCTGCGGTCTGTGCTGCAGCCTGAATCCATAGTGACGTCAGTGGTTCAGGCAATCCCCAAGGGCCTTACCTGGATCTAGGGTCCCACTGTAGCAGGAGACCATGTTTACAATCTGTGCTGTTGCCAGAAATTGTGTGGAGACCCGTGATCCACATGTGATCCAGCTGACATTATTGACTAGAGATACACAGTTGAGAGACAAGGACATAGAAGACTATGAAAACTTGTAAACAGCTTTTACCTCTTAAATCCTGCACCCTCACCAAAAGAAGTAACAGCCTAGACAGGAAGCCACTGAAGAGAACTCTTAAATAAGAGTGTAACAGAGGTCCCAAAGTTTAGATCTGCATAACTCATGGCTTCTGGAAGACATGTGAGGGGGGAAGCCTCACTTCTACTGGGACAGGTCACTGAGAGTTTGAGCATACTCCAGTGAGTATAGAGACAACACAAAGTGGACCTGGCATTTGTTTGTTTGTTTTTTGTTTTTCTTATTTTTATTTTTACTTCTTTTGGGGAAAGAAAATTGTAAGAAGGGTCAGACATGGAAGGACTGGCATTGTGACCAGGGTACATGATGTGAAACTCCTAGAGAATCAATAAAAATATTATTCGGATAAAACAAACAAATAAACCAAAATGTGAGACAAAGTCCCAGAAGATGATAAACTAAAATCTTAGCATTGACTGACGTTTCCCCCTAGTACTGGTAATCAGAGACTTGCAGTTTTTGGAATGGTGTTCTTCCGTTTTAATGCTAACACTTACTCTACACCTAATGTGTTTATAACTTAGGTTTTACTCTGAGTATTTCCTTAATGAATGCACACCCATATGGGAACCATGGCACTAAGAATGCCTGAATCACAATTTTCTTTTAAGGATAAATTAATACATACAGCCTATGCAGGAAAATTGCAGGGATTATAAGTCTGATGATGATCATGATGCTAGAAAGTCTTAGTTCTTGCTGCACTGCATTTTCATCAAAATAAGCAAATTACTGTTATATGTGGGTACAAATGGACATTTTGGGTATTAGCTGTTTACAGGCAGGCAAAAGTACGACTTTGAATCACTTTTGAGGCAGTTTGCTTCTAAAACATTTCTGGAGAAATCATCAAACCAACATAGGCTTATGAATGAGGGATGCATAATGAACCCAGGAAATTCCGACTTGCACCAACCAAACTAGGCTCTCATTGATAGTGGCCCGATGTGAGGGCAGCTGGCTAAATTGGATCATGTTGAAATTGTCTTTCTGTGGTCTGTGGATACTAGAAAGTGTTAGAATTTGGAATTCTCTAGAGAATGGGGTCCTAGCAGGAAATCAAACAGTTTCCAGATATAAATAGTCTGCTACCCAATTAGTTCAGATCTGACATTGTGATGGGGAATAGAATTCTTTTAAAGCAGTGCTGTTATTATTGGAGACAAAGAACAAGCTTTAAATGTAGATAACTTCTATTTCTTAGGTACACAAAGCACCAGACAAATAAGTTCTTTTTGTAAAAGGGAAAGAAAAATAATATTTATCTTATAGGTATGACATAGAAATTTGGCCTGTACATAGAAAAATTTAAAAATTAGGTGTGCTTGTGTGTGTGTGTGTGTGTGTGTGTGTGTGTGTGTGTGTGTGTGCGAGAGAGAGAGAGAGAGAGAGAGAGAGAGAGAGAGAGAGAGAGAGATGAAAGACAGTCATTAGATGAAGTTAAGAGTAAAATTCAAGGAAGATGAAGCAATATTTCCCTGTCAAGTCACTGTGCATGTGGATGCTCAATGTTTGCCTGAAGCATGCTCCTATGCTTCTAAAGGCAATGGAAGCCTTCTGGGCCAAGTAGAGCTCCATTTCTCTGTTCTGTATAAGGAATCAGTGTGAGCTCTCTGCATAAAAACACCTCAGAGAATGTGGGATGGAACAGTAGCAGCTTCTCCAAAGCTGATAGAAAGCACACAGATTAAATAAAATACATTTACCTCAGAGCCCTGACAAAGGTTGTCGGGGCTCTGGGGAACTCAGTCTTTGTGGTAATATTCCTTTTCTTTTTTCTTTTTTTCTTTTCTTTTTTTTTGTAATATAGCTTTCCCATGCAGCCATAACTTAAATCAGAGTGTCTTGGGAAAACAGAAGTTGATATTAAAGAAAATCTTTCTAAGTTATTAGGGAAGTCGCTTCAAGTGAAATTAACTTTAGATCACGAACAATAATATTTTGCCTATGAAACACAACTCATACATTTCAGATGAGCAAAAATATAATATTTTATTCACTGAGTGGGTGGAAGACTTTAGGAAGTACTTTGGGAAGAGCTAAGATAGTTTGAAGCTATTTTTAAAATCTTATTTCATTGTATAAAGATCTCTCATGTTCTTATTGAAGGTTTGGCTCTGTTAGTAATGATTTCCCACCTTACCTACACGTTCTGTGATTCATTTCTGTTATAACATTCTCTGTTTTATGAAAAGATTTTTCCCCCACTCTTTTAAATCTAATCTTACCTGTGATTAGTCTTGCCCTACTTTCCTATGTCACCTTCAAAAAAAAAAAAAAAAGCGATAAAGCCTGAGTTTCCTCCAAAAATAGACATTATTTGAGTCTCCTTGTTCTATTGCCGTGGTGTCATTAGGGACTAAGCGGCACTGCAGACACAGAGAAGAAATATGTCATTCGCCTTTGAGGTCAGCCTAGTCTAGAGAGGAAAGAACAATCCGGTGGTGAACACCCTACAAAATAACATCTCTGATTTAACTTTCGGAAAATGTCCTGGAATGAAAGCCATTGCCACCACCACCCCTGCCTGCTACCTAGGTCCCTATCTATGTGACCTAGATCATCAGTCCAAAAGTGGATGTGAGCCTCTTGCAAAGGAGTAGCATAAAGTTGTATGCTTCATAGAAATCCAACACTTTATAATCCAATTCATTCAAATTCTTGAATTTGCTTTTAGTAGCATCCCCAAATGACTTTCTAGCCTCTAAAGACATATTTCCTAACAGGATAAGTACAGTTATTGATGTTATCCCTTTGAGAACGGGCCTGATGTTTTGCCCCCCCCCCACTATCTCTTTAGCCTAAGCCATGCCTGGTACAAAGTATAACCTCACTAAGCATTTCTTTAATGAATGATTATTCTGACACAGCCCATGCAATCGCTTGTTATTTTTAGCACAAAAATGCTATCTGTCTTCTCCCTACTACCACCTTTCCCTCCATTCTTTTCTCCTCCTCCTGCTTTTAATTCAGAGGTAGTCAGAGCCTTGAGTCATGTAGAATAGCAAGCTGAGCCATAGCTCTTTGTACACTGAGGACAGGACGAATTCTTTACTTGATTTTGTCATTAACCTGTTCACAGAAGTCCTGATGGAACAGGTGAAAGGCTCCCTGGGTGGCTATTTTACATGATGTCATCTGTAAAATAAGATTAATGATTAAACTACCCAACATGGTTGTGTGAAGATTGAATGCGAGAATAACGAAAACGAACATTGGACCGGCATTTGACATAAAATCATTCCTATTAAAAAGTTGATGCTGGGCTGGAAAGATGGTTAAGTGGTTACAAGTTTTGTGGATTATGCAAGCTGAATTCCTGGTTCCCAAAGGGTGGCACCCAACCCACCGCAACTCTAGTTCCAGGGGATCCCCCACTGTCCTGCTCAGACACCAGGAAATGTGTGTGGTTCAGATACCCAGGTAAACTAACAGACATTTACATAAAATAAACAAGCATTTTTAAAAGCCTGTACCAACAAAACCCAACACTGTTGTCATGGCCAAGAGGTGCTTGCTGACAGGAACCTAGTGTGGGCCAGCAACTGACTAATGCAGATGTGGATACTTGGAACCAACTGTCAGACTGAGCTAAGGGAACCTGGTTGGGGGAGCTGATGGAAGGTCCGGAAGAGAGGAGAGTTATTGCAACCCCATTGGAAGAACAATATAGGCTGGCCTGACCACCCAGTTCTCCCAGAGACTAGACCACCAACCAAGCAGTGTACCCGGAGGGATCCATGGCTCCAGATACATATGTAGCAGAATATGGCTTTTCCTGACAGGATTGGGGAAAGACCGTTGGTTTCAGTGAAGCTTGATGCTCCAGCATAGGGGAATGCTGGAGTGGTGGGGGAGTAGAGTGTGGTTGGGTGGGGGAGCACCCTTATATAGGTAAAGGGTAGGGGATAGGGCAGACGGGGAATGGGGATTTGGTAGAGGGGTAACCAGGAAGTGATATATCATTTGATATGTAAATGAATGGAATGATTCATAAAAAATAAAAATAAAAACCTGTACCTGTGAAATGGCTCTTGCAGCTCAGTTCTGAGAGGTCTGGTTGTCTCTTGCTGCATAATGAACCACTCTACCACAGCCTCGGATCTTTCTCCAGTTTAGTATGAGGGTGCATGGTTCTCACTTGAGTTTTGCAGTCATTTTTCCTGTCCAAGAGCAAAATGTCAGACAGCCAAAAAATAGCCTGCGGTGTTAGAATGCCTGCCTGGGTTGGATGTTTAAGAATGTCCACACTCTACCTCAGGTGGTTGTGGAACTGGTTGTTGACTCAGAGCTTGGCTATCACCTGTATCTAGGGTCTGTGCATTTAACCTTGCGTGTTCGAGCCTCATTTCCTCACCCTCCTTCCCTTCTTCCTACTCTTCCCATTTTCTGCTTCATCCTTTTCTTCTTCTTCCTTCTGCTCTTCATCCTCTTCCTTTTCGTCCTTCACATTGTTTTCCAGTTTATAATTCATTTGCCTAAAACCAGTCCTCCCAATAGACATTATGATTCCTTTCACATGGAAATACCGGGCAGCTTTTGTTTAACCCAAGTTTCTTACCACGTGGTAGCTGGGTGTTTTGAGCATCACTAGAGGTTAGAGACCTAATTGAAGACGTAGCATCAGATAAATTGTTTGCCATCTTTGGAATACTTCATATTTTCCATAATAATTAATATAAGTCCTTTGTGCATTTGAAATGAAACTATATTGTCCATTTTATGTAATACTGATGATCATTGAGAACAGTTTGAAATTCAGATTTTTTTCTTTGAGAAGGGATTGTAAAAATGTGAAGATGGCTAATGTGGCTTTAGTGCACAGTTTGCCAGGTAAATATCCATAGTTGTGCCAATTTTCCATGCGTACATTTATTGAAAATACCTGGAGAGTGCTGTTTTTGACTTAAGAACTTGATATTGAGACTGAAATTAGTCCACATAACAGTTAAATGTAAGACACCAAATATACTATTCACGTGGCTTCAGTGATATCAGGTTGAATAGTAAACTCCATTCAGCTCATTTTTTTCACCTTAAGCATCCGAGAGAAAGAAAGGTGCTTTCATCTAGTCATAGTTTGCATTATTTGATTACTCTTATCCATGTTTTTACCATAGCATGGTCACAGACATAATAGCCAATAATACTCTGCATACTTCATTAGTTCCCATAGCAACCCATGTCATATGTGTTATTTTTGAAATGAAAATATTGAAGTGAGAATATTTTTCTTAGAGTCAAAATTTGAGACATAAGTGTTCTCTTTTAAAAAACTTATTCTTCTCCAATACAATACATTCTGACCAAAACCCTCCCTCTCTCCAGACCTCCCTCTACCTCTCTTCTTCATATATCCGTTGCTCCTCTGTTTTCCCTCAGAAAAGAGCAGGCCTCCCAGGGATATCAACCAAACATGGCATTACAAGTTAAAATAGGACTAGACAAAACCACTTCTTATCAAGGCTAGACAGAGTTAGAGATACACGCATTCTCACTGTTAGGTTTTCCACAGAAAACTCAAGGTAAAGAAGCACAGCATGTAACCAGAAAGACTTAGCTCAGACCCATGCAGGCTCCATGATTATTGCTTCAGTCTCTGTGAGCTGCTATGAGCCCTGCTTAGTTGATTCTGTGAGTCACATTCCCCTGGTGTCCTCAACCCCTCTAGCTCCTACAATTCTTCCTTCCCTTCTTCTGGGAGTTCAAAGAGTTCCACCTAATGTTTGACTGTGTCTCTCCACATCTGTTCCCATTGGCTGCCAGAGGAAGCTTCTCTGATGACCACTGGGGTGGGCACTGATCTATTAGTATAGCAGAAAATCATTAAGAATAATTTCATTGACATTTTCTTTTCTTCTTTCCTTCTTTCCCCACCCATTCTGGTCAGCCAATTTTGGTTCTATCCTAGATCTCTGGGCCATCCAGCTTCTGTTTTCTGGTCATCCAGGAAGTGTTGGATATGGGCTTCCTCTCATGGACTGGCTCTCAAATTAGACCAGTAATTGGTTGTTCACTCCCACAAGCTCTAAATTACCGTTGCTCTGCACATCTTGCAGGCAGGACAGGTTGTGGGTCTAATGTTTTGGGACTGGGTTGATGTTCCAGTTTCCACCCCTGGATAGCTTGCCTGGTAACACAAGATGACTGATTCAGGCTCTGCATCATTCATTAAAAGGAGTCCATGTGAGGTCACCCTCACAGTTCCCAGAAGTTTCCATTGCACTAGGTTTTACACCAGTCCTCAAATGTCCCACAATTTGCATTTCCCTGATGGCTAAGGATGCTGAACATTTCTTTAAGTGTTGCTTGGCTATTTTACTATTGAGAACATCTCTTCCCCATTTTTTGTAATTTGGATTATTTGGTTTGTTGATGTGTAGATTTTTGTGTTCTTTGTATGTTTTGGATATAACCCCTCTATTGGATGTGGAGCTGGTGAAAATCTCTTTTCATTATATAGGCAGCTTGCCATTTTGTTCTATTGATATTGTCCTTTTCCTTCCAGAAGATTTTTACTTCTTTTCTTTTATATGTTTGAAATTGTTCATTTATTTATAAAATTTAGGATTATCTCTTAATATATTCAGCATTCACCTCAATATCCATCAACTTAGTTCTCTTGGCTGATAGTGTCTAAGAAAATTATATTTGTCTTCCCCAATTTCCTTGGAGTTGAACATGACTACATAATAAATTTCTGGTCAATGAGATGAAAAGGGTAGTTGCATGTCATTTTATGGAGTGATAGCCAGTCTGTGTTGATAATGGTATGGTAAAGATGTTATTGTCCGTTCTTCTCTGATTGATACCAATATATGCCAAAATTATCTATCTAGTTTTTGTCACAAATGCAGTGACACAAAGCCACCATGATGCAAGCCTCTTCTTGTATTCTTGATCTACTAATTCAACAATGGGGATAATTTCCCAATGATTTCTTTCTAGATAAATTATCAAGTTGTCTTAGTTCCTTTTTCTGTTACTGTGATAAGATGCTCTGAGACAAGTAACTGAATGGAGAAAGAATTCATTTGGCTCGCAGTTTGAGGGTACTGTTCACCATAGCAAGGAAGTCAATGCAGTAGGAGCTTGAAGCAGTTGACCATGTAGCAACTACAAGCAGCAAACAGAAAATAAATGCTTAAATCACATTGATTATTTTATACAGTCCGGGATCTCCTGCCCATGGAATGGGCTCACCCATCATTAAACTGGGTCTTCTCAGCTAGGATAATGGAGATCATCCCTCTACCCACACTGATGTAGAAGTCTATTTCCTGGCTGCCTCCAGATTCTTTCAGGCTAACAGTACCCACTCACACACAAGTTCATACCTGTTTGATAAGGCTATCATTTTTTTAAATCTAAGCTGGTATTGGTTGATTTTTTACTGCATTTCAGCCTAAATGTCTTCCTCATTTTTTCTTCCATCTCTCTTTACTTCCTTTTTTAACCGTCTTTCTTTTCTTCAGCACCAAGTAACAAGAAGTCAAAATGATGTTGAAGAGAAATATTCCACTAGGAGGAGTTTGATGAAAATAAGGTATTTTACTGGTGAATCTGATTGTTGGAAAATCTAAAACCAGAGCAATGACTCTGATAAACAATGAGCTTAGAAACATTCTAAAACAATAACAAGCTATTGAAATACGCTTTACTCTTTATCTTTTATCTCAATTTCAATGCCTGAACTGTGTCTCCTTTATGAATTAAAACCAGCCACATTACCATTAAATTAGAAAGATATTTGGAAGTGTTTCTGAAGGTACAATAGAGATCCATTCTGATGACTTGTAAAGAATGTGGTACTGCTGTCGCTGTGTAAGGGCAGAGCGTCAGTATCAATTATGAAGAAGTGGGTAGATGATATATTCATCTGAGTCAGGCAGCCCTTCTTTCAGTGTTACCTTCCACGTCCTTGGTCAATTTGGAACACATTCACCTTTTAATTACGCACTTCCGTAGGTTGTTTCTCTGGCTTAAATCATGTTCTTGTCTGTACTGATGATCTTCCATCTTGAGATCCTGGTGGTCTCAATTGAGCTCTTTTCCTCTGTGAAGAACACACTTGTTTATAAGTTCAATTCTTTACAATGAACTTCCATAGGGCCTTGTCCTTCACCACTCATAAGTTGCAGCTGCTTATTTGCTTGTCATCTCCTCGCTAAACTCTCTGAACCTTGGGTATAGAGATGACCTTTCTCCTGAGATCCTTGCCTGATGTATTATGAGTTTGAGTCCTTAAACTCCTTGAACGAATGGCAGTCAATTTAATTAGCAACTTGTATGTATTGCAGCAACTTTATCAAAAATAAATTTGGAAATTGGTTGAACGAAAGGCATTTCTGTCATTGAGTTCATTTGTGTGGGTTATGAGAGAGAGCAATGCCTTCCTTTGAAGTTTTCAGTTTTTGTATTTGTTGCAGACTTATGTAATTTTGTGATTTCTTCCTTAACATTCTTGATATGTTGAAGGGCTGTAAGTCTTCTCATTTTTCAACCTTTGTTTGCAATTGTGAATGTTGAGAGCCAGGCTAATTTCCACACCCCATACATTTGCCTACCTAAAGAAAAAAAAAACACAGAGCTTGACATGATTTATCTTTGACAAATATGTGCAGCCTACTTTAATATGTGAAAACATTTTTCATTAGGTTCCTGAGGGAAGAACAGTATCTCACCGGCTATCTCTCCTTATTTTAACACAACATTACTTTTTCCAGTTTTGTTTTGTCTTGTCTGGTCTCCTAATATCTCCAAAGAATACTCACTCCCAAGCATCTATGTATCTTGGAGGAAATTCATAGTACATAATACAGATGGTTTTAAAAATGTTTAACACATTGAAACATTGCTTAAACATAGTTTTAAGTTTCTTCATTTTTTTGGAAATTACAATATTTGCATCTGGTTAGCTGAAAGTCATAATTATACTCTAAATTCCAGTTTTCCTTTGTTCACCTTTTAAATGAGCTAATTTGTCTGTTCTTTCCTTTGATATTTTCCCCCAATCTTTTGTGTAATTATTGCTATTTTCCATTATTAGTATTTTATTTGTACAGTGGCATCTCCAATAGCATCATCTTTGATGTACTTTTTATGCTAAATGTGAAAAACATATCTTTAAAAATATTATCAGGCTCTCCTCAAATAGCTCAAAATTGCAATGAATTAGCCTGTTATTTATCCTTCCTCATATTGTGAAGTATGATAATGATTCACAGCTCTTGTTCTCCCAACACACCCTGTTAATAAAACATACCAGACACCACCGGCTTGCTTATACACACTGAACATAATTTCTTTTTACATCTCTTCCATTAACTTGCCACGTCAAATAAACTCTACAGTGTTATTCAATACCCCTTTTATTCTTTTCCTCTTCCATGATTACTGTTTCCTTGACCTTTCACGATTTCCATCTACCTTCAAAGATCAATTTGGAAATCATATCCTGTTACTTTTCTGCCTGAAAACTCCTATTATTTTCAGTGCCTCTTGGGAAAAGTGAAGTTAAAGCTGCTTAATGTGAATATCTTTTATGTTGTCAAATACGTCTTATTTCTTGCTCTTCCTGCCTGCTTTCCTGACTTCTTGCTATAATGGCTCCTTTGGCCAAAAAGGTCTTTTCCCTCACTCCACTCCCCCTACTCACTTTTTATTTCTTCCCTAAGTTAACTCATCAACCCCAAGTCTCATCTTCAAAAAGTCTTTGAAGACTAGCTTTCATCCTTATCTCAATTAAGAAATTTGTCCCCACCCACATTTTCCCTTGAAATCATCTAGTTCCCCAAACTGTTTTTAATTGCTTTCACTTAACAAATTGAATATTATTTTGACACATCACAATTGTAACATTTATGCAGCTGAAAGTAATGATGCATTGATACATGAATATGCATTATGAATTAAATAAAACAAAGTAACATACCTGTTAACCCAGTCCTTGCTAATAATTGTTGTGGACAGACCTTTGAAAGTTGCTGGGTCAACTTGGATCAATTATACCATCAGACAATGAGGCATAGATTGGTGCTGACTGCAGCGATTAGGCTGTGTCTCCACACTACTCTTGAGGTGTAACTGGACCCTGGTATCTTTTGACCATAGAAAGTCCCATTTTAAATTAATCCAGATTTCCTCCTGTTAAAAGGAAATGCAAGGACAAAGAGTGGAGGAGAAACTGAAGGAAAGGCCATCCAGAGACCGCCCCACTCTGATGACACCAAACTCAGATACTATTGCTGATGCCAAGAAATGTTTACTGACAGGGGTCTGCTATAGCTGTCCCCTGAGGGGCTCTTTCAGAGCCAGACTAATACAGATGTGGATATACACTGCCAAACATTGGCCTGAGCATGGGGACCCCAGTGGGGAAGTTAGGGCAAGGACCGTTGGAGCTGATGGGGTTTGCAACCTCATAGGATGAAAAACAGTACCAGCCTACTAGATCCCCCAAAGCTTCAAGGAACTAAACCACCAACCAAAGAGTACATAGGGCATACCCATGGCTCTAGCTGTATATGTAGCAGAGGATTTCCTTATCTGGCATCTCTGGGAGGGGAGTCCCTTGGTCCTCTGGAGGCTTGAAGACCCAGGATAGGGAAACACTAGGCTGCTGGGGCAGAAGTGGGTGGGCAGGTGGGGGAGCACCCTCATAGGGTCAGGGGGAGGCAGGAGGGGATAGGAATTTTGTGGAAGTGAAACTGGGATAGGAAGTAACATTTGAAATGTAAATAAATGAAATAACCAATAAAAGGGGTGGGACTGGGAGGAGAAGAGAGCCTGGGCTGCAATCAAGATGATATAAAATTAAAAAAAAAAATTTCTCCCTATCTTCAGCATCTGGTAATTTTCACCCTATTATCTGATTTGATGCTTGGTTTATACAGATTCTAATAGAATATGCTTGATTGATACATTTTCCTTTTTGTACCACTTTTATTTCTTTTAGTATATTATATCGTCCTCTAGAATTATCCACATTATCAAAAATTAAAGGATTTCCTTCTTTTTTAAAGATAGTATTTAGCCATTCTTATTTATTACATTCCACCATGTTTATTTATTCCCTGATACATATTTAGAATGCTGGTATTCCTTGGATATTGTGAATAATTATAGAATGAATATAGGTGTACAAATGTTTCTTTTGAAACACATTGTAGTTTTATTATTAGACAAGATGATCTAATTTTTAGATTTTGACATGGATACAGATATTGAAAAAAAATGCCTTCATAGAATTGATCTGATGGCCAGCCTGTGAAACATTTTCCCATTTAATGATTGACTGTGGAGAGCCCAACTTACTTTAAGTAATGCTATCCATGGATTGATGATCCTGGGTTCTTTAAGAGGCCTACTGAGACATAGATAGCAGCAGCACTCCTCCATTGTCTCTGGATCAGCTACCACCTCCAGATTCTAGCTCTGTTTGAGTTCCTGCCCTGCCCTCCTTCAATGACAAACTCTGATTTGGAAGTATAAGTCAAATAAACCATCGTGGTTGTGTCCTCCGCTTTCTCCCTCTCAGGGTGTCCAGACTCTGCTGCACACTGGGCTGGAAGATTGAAGCAGAATTCATAATGGGCGGGATCCTGGTCTATCTGGGAGCCAGGGATGAGGAAGAGGTTGAGAGGAGAATGCCTTTTCCAAGGATCTTAGAGATACAGATTTTTCAGATGAAGACCTTCTCTGATGATCGTCAATGAAATAGCTGAGATGATCTTAGTATGTGCATATACCTTTATTTGGGGTGAACTTACATGCATATACTTTATTTGAGGTGAACCAAGGGTACTATAGTTTTGGGAAGAATGTGAGAATATCCAGGGTGGGCAAAGGTCATTGGTTAAAGATTTCAGGTACTGAGATGCCTCATTAGCATGGGCAGGGATTCCAAGAATCTCTATGGAGGACTACGTGACACTCCTCAGTGTGTAGTTCAGTATCCCCCAGAGAACGAGAAGACCTGCTGAAAAAGAGAGTCTGTCATTTTGCACTGAGCTCAGAGCAGTCTGGTAGTGTCAGACTTTGACATTAGCAGCAGGGTTTCCCAACAAACCCTTTTCCTTCCCAGCTTGCTTTTGATCATGGTATTACAGCAGAGTAATATTACCATAACTGGGATAGATGAACAAGAATGGAGTACTATTCAGCTATAAAAATGACTTCATGAAAGTCTTAGGCAAATGGATGGAACAAGAAAATATTCTGAGTGAGTTAACCCAATCAGAAAAGAACACACATGATATGCACTCACTGATAAGTGGATATTAGCCCAAAGATTGGGATAACTAAAATATAATTTATAGACCATAGCTTAAGAAGAAGGAAGCACGAAATGTAGATTTTTTTCAGTCCTTCTTAGAGGGGGGAACAAAATACTTTCAGGAGGAAATATGAAGATAAAGTGTGGAGCAGAGACTGAAGGAAAGGCCTTTCCAGGACTGCCACACCTGGGGATCCATCACACATACAGTCACCAAACTCAGACACTATTGCAGATGCTAAAAGGTGCTGCTGTCAGGAGCCTGATATAACTGTCTCCTGAGAGACTCTGCCAGAGTCTGATAAATACAGAGGCAGACACTTGCAGCCAATCATTGGACTGAGAACAGGGTCCCTAATGGAGGAGTTAGAAAAAGGACTAAAGGAGCTGAAGGTGTTTACAACCCTATAGGAAGAACTACAATATCAACCAACCTGGTCCTCCATAGCTCCCAGGGACTAAATCACCAACCAAAGAGTACACATGGAGCAACCCATGGTTCTAGTCGCATATGTAGCAGAGGATGACCTTGTCAGGCATCAATGGGAGAAGAGACCCTTGGTTCTGTGAAGGCTTGGTGCCCCAGTATAGGGAATTGTCATAGCAGGGAGGTGGGAGGGAGTTGGTGGTTGGATGGGGGAGCACCCTCATTGAAGCAGGCGGAGGGTGATGGGATAGGGGTTTTCTGGAGAGGAAATCGAGGAATAGGAAAATATTTGAAATGTAAATAAAGAAAATATCTAATAAAAATGAAAAATAAATAGAAATTGGAGGGATCACATACTAGCAACTTCACAGCAAAACTGAAAGCTCTAGAGCAAAAGGTAGCAAACATATCCAAGAGGAACAGATGTCAGGAAATGCTCAAACTTATGGCTGAAATCAACCAATTGGAAACAAAGAGAAAAATACAAAGAATCACCAAAAGCCAAGGCTGTGTCTTGAGAAAACCAACAAGATAGACAAACCCTTAGCTAAACTAACTAGAAGGCAGAGAGACAATATCCAAATTAACAAAATCAGAAATAAAAAGGGGGAAGTGACACTGAAAAGCTGGATGTGCACATTCAGGAGAAGGAAGTTATGTTCACCTTAGTTACTAGCTGTCTAAAACTACTCAAAGTGGATTAAAGTCTTTTTATGTAACAGAAAACAAAAAAAAAAAAAAAAAAAAAAACCAAACAAATAAAGAAACAAAACCGAACAAACCAAACCAAACCAACCAAACCAAAACCAAAACCAAAACCAAAACCAAAACCAAACCAACCAAACCAAAACCAAAACCAAAACCAAAACCAAAACCAAAACCAAAACCAAAGCAAAACAACAAAAACACATAGGGCTAGTAGGAGATACCCACAACACTGGTCTAGGAGGTTTTGAATACCAACTCAAAAATATAGTTCACAAGGTAAATAAAATAAACAAATGTAATCGGACCATATTAAAATGTTTCTGCATTGGACAAAGACAATCAGGGGAGTAGAAAGACCATAGACAGAGGGTGAGAGAAGTTGTACAAACCAAACATCTGATAAAACAAATCATACAAGCAATGCAAGACAAAAGGAAACTAACATCATAAAACCTACTTCAAAACTAGCATTCTCAAAGGAAGAAGCAAACAGGCGGCTCATAACAAAGTGCTTAGCTCTTTGAGCTGAAATTAAGTCCCCCTGATGAGTCACTTTGTCCTAGCTCTCCTACCAACAACAGAGGTCTTGCGACTGTTCTATTTATATTATTGGGAGTCCTAGAACATTACACTCTATGTTTTCTCCTATCTGCCATGGGATTATAACATATAAAAGAATCTCATCCATAATAGTTACTTTCTGTTTAGTTTTTTTTTTATTGTTTCCCCCTTTTCCACTTGGCAACATGTTCAGAGAGAAACTATGCCTTTAGGGAGAAAAAGTGCTGTCAGTTTTTTTCTTTCACTGTTATAAGCTTTCTAGATTATTAATTTGAAGTCTATATTTTTATCTATGTCATACCTTTTCAACTCTACAATCTTATGATCATTTCTTTCAAATTGTCATTGCTGTTTATTAAAGGAGTCACTGTTTGACTTTTGTGTGACCTGATGGTGACCTTAACATATTACTTTGCTGTGCATAGGCTATAGTGCTTTAGATGTGTTTAATTGGAAAAATCTAATTGTGTGGTTTCCAATTCTGCTAATGCAATATTCTTGGGCAAAGGGGAGATATGGAAAACTTTTGAGACTACTTGCCATTTGTATTAATTAGTAGTTGGTTCAATTGTCCTTAGAGAACCTGCCATGATAGCCTGTTAATTTCAATATGACATATAGAGAAAAAATAATATTAAAAAAGAGGCACAGCATGCTCTTTCACGAATAAAGTCTTCCACAAAAAGTTCAAATGTTAGTAGGTTGTCTTTGGCCATTGTTTTAACTCTTACTCTGACAGAATCTTTTATATAATAGGGAAAGTTGATTAATCAATTATATCTACAAATTCAATGTTCTGTTGACTTGAAAATACCAAAATAACACAAGGGACCGGAGTAACTTCAACAGAGTCAAAGATAACATTTAATGACCCCTTTCAGAGTTGTATTTTATTATTAATACAATTTTACATCCCAGAAATGTAGGATAGGATACTTATTTCTTTTTAATTTTACTGCATGATTATAATGAAGAAAACTCTCTTACAAAGATATTTCTTGCTAATGTCAAGTGATTTGGTGTGATGGAATGAATCTTTTGAACATGGAAACACCAATAGCAAGTGACAGCTAAATCCAAGTGTTTCTACATATCTAGGTAGGGTATTTTCTCTTAAGGTAGTTCAAAAGTAAGCTCACATCTCCTCAGTTAATTTTAATCTTTGTCGGTTACCTAATCACAGATAGGCATTCAAAGGTATCCTTTCAGCAATTACCAGCTTCTGTTTACCTTTTGAATTAATTAATTTATTTTTAGTTATTCACTTTACATCCTGCTCACCGCCCCTCTCCCTGTCACCACTTGTCACAATCTTTTCCCCATCCTTCCTCTCTGCTACTACTCTGAGCAGATTCCTCCCAACCCCCCTGTTCCTGCATATCAAGTCTCTGAGGAGCTAGGTGCATCTTCGTCCACTGAGGCCAGATAAAGCAGCCCAGCTAGAAGAAAATATCCCACAAGCAGGCAACAGTTTTTGGAATAGCTCCTGCTCCAGTTGCTCGGGATCCACATGGATACCAAACTGCACATCTGCTACACTCACCCATTTCTATAATACATAATAGAGACAATCAAATTAAAAGTAAAAGTGAATTATTGAGGTTCATTGTTTTGGCTTTTATCATCCATGATCAGTTGGTCTTCTCTGGGGAGTTCTGTGATGAACACAGCAGAACCAAGCCACACACTCATGGTAGGTTATAGGGACAAAAGGAAAGCCCTGTCTTAGTTACGTTTCTATAGCTATGATATAACATCATGATCAAAAGCAAAGTTGAGGAGGAAGGATTTTACTTCATTTAGAACTGCAATTTATCACCTAAGGGAGTCAGGCAAGAGCTCAAAAAAAAGGACCTAGAGGCAGGAACTGATGTGGAGGTCATGGAAAAGTGCACCTTACTCTGCTGGCTTACTCTTGAAGGCTTGCTTTGCTCAGTCTGCTTCCTTATATTCTCCAGGACCACCTGCCCAAGGGCCACGTCACTCCTAATGAGTTGAACCTCCCCATATCAGTCAGTAGTTAAGAAAAATACATCACCTGCCTACTAACAAGGAAGACTTAGGGATTATGTTCCCAATTGAAGTTCCCTTTCCCTAAATATCTTTAGCTTGCATCAAGTTGACATAATTCTAGACAGCACAAATACTTTTTGGTAATTTTCCCCTAAAGACCTGAAACTCCTCGCTTGCCTCTATGTTTCCACCATCTTTAAATTTCACCAGTATAGAGAACAACCTTCAGCATATAGGACTTTCTGAGAGATCCAAAATCAACTGTAGCAGCCACCTTTGTGGCTACAACCTCTCTGCTTTGCTGACTTTCAATATGTCTCAATCAACTCTTAGTATTTCAAGTGTTCTTTTACTGGACAGTTTTCTCACCCGATCATCTTCCTATACATTGTTCTCAGAATACCTATAGAATATCAAAAATTCCTCAGCCATGAATTCTTCGTTTAGCTCTGTACCCCATTTTTGAATAGGGTTATTTGGGTTTCTGGAGTCTAACTTTGTGAGTTCTTTGTATATTTTGGATTTTAGCCCTCTATCAGTTGTAGGATTGGTAAAGATCTTTTCCCAATCTGT
Organism: Rattus rattus; assembly: GCF_011064425.1. Classification (NCBI taxonomy): domain Eukaryota; kingdom Metazoa; phylum Chordata; class Mammalia; order Rodentia; family Muridae; genus Rattus; species Rattus rattus. Next base: position 167,453,010 of record NC_046156.1, on the reverse strand, counting down.
GGGTTGCTGTTTTGTCCTAATGACAGTGTCCTTTGCCTTAGAGAAGGTTTCAGCTTTATGAGATCCTATTTGTCAATTCTTGATCTTACAACACAAGCCATTGGTGTTCTGTTAAGAAAATTTTCTCCAGTGCCCATGTGTTTGAGACTCTTCCTCACTTTTTCTTCTCTTAGTTTGAGTTTGATTTGATGCGGAGGTCCTTGATCCACTTGGACCTAAGTTTTGTACAGGGCGATAAGAATGGATCGATTTGCATTCTTCTGCATGCTGACCTCCAGTTGAACCAGCATCATTTGCTGAAAATGCTATCTTTTTTCCATTGGATGGTTTTGGCTCCTTTTGTCAAAAATCAAGTGACCGCAGGTATGTGGGTTCATTTCTGGGTCTTCAATTCTATTCCACTAGTCTATCTGACTGTCTCTGTACCAATATCATACAGTTTTTATCACTACTGCTCTGTAATACTGTTTGAGGTCAGGGATAGTGATTTCCTCCAGAAAGTTGTTGAGGGTAGTTTTAGCTATCCTGCCTTTTTTGTTATTCCAGATGAATTTGCAGATTGTTCTTTCTAACTATGAAGAATTGGATTGTAATTTTGATGAACATTGCATTGAATCTGTAGATTGCTTTTGGTAAAATGGCCATTTTTTACTATATTAATCCTGCCAATCCATGAACATGGGAGATTTTTCCATCTTCTGAGATCTTCAATTTCTTTCTTCAGAGGCTTAAAGTTCTTATCATACAGATCTTTCACTTGCTTGGTTAAAGTATTTTATATTATTTGGTGCTATTATGAAATGTGTCATTTCCCTAATTTCTTTCTCAGCCTGTTTATCTCTTATGTAGAGGAAGGCTACTGATTTATTTGAGTTAATTTTATACCCAGCCACTTTGCTGAAGTTGTTTATCAGGCTTAGTAGTTCTTTGGTGGAACTGAGGAATATTGAATAGCTGAGAAGCATGTAAACAAAAGATCAACATCTGTAGTCATCAGGGAAATACAAATCAAAACAACCCTGAGATTCCATCTCAGGCCAGTCAGAATGGCTAAGATCAAAACCTCAGGTGACAGCAGATGCTGGAGAGGATGTGGAGAAAGAGGAATATGTCTCTATTATTGATGGGATTACAGACTGGTACAACCTCTCTGGAAATCAGTGTGGAGGTTCCTCAGAAAATTGGACGTTGCACTACCTGAGGACCCAGCTATACCTCTCCTGGGCATATACGCAAAACATGCTTCAACATACAACAAAGACACATGCTCCACCATGTTCATAGAAGCCTTATTTAAAAATAGCCAGAAGCTGGAGAGAACCCAGATGCCCTTCAACAAAGGAATGGATACAGAAAATGTGGTACATCTATACAATGACTATCAAAAATGACTATCAGCTATCAAAAACAATGACTTCATAGGCAAATGGATGGAACTAGAAAATATCATCCTGAGTGAGGTAACCCAATCACAGAAAAACACACATGGTATGCACTCATTGATAAGTGGATATTAGCTTAAATGCTCGAATTACCCAAGATGCACAGACCATATGAAACTCAAGAAGGATGATCAAAATGTAGATTCTTCACTCCTTCTTTAAAAAGGGGAACAAAAATATCCATAAGAAGGGATGGGGGCAAAGTTTAGAGCAGAGACTGAAGTATTGGCCATTCAGAGCCTGCCCCCCTTGTGGCATATATATATCCACCAAAACTAGATAAGATGGATGAAGCTAAGAAGTGCATGCTGACAGGAATCAGATTTATATCTCTCCTGTGAGACACAAGAACATGTCAAATACAGAGGTGAATTCCAGCAGCAAACCACTGAACTGAGGGAACAGGACCCCCATTGGAGGTATTAGAGAAAGGACTGAAAGAGCTCAAGGGGCTTGTGACCCTATAAGAACAACAATGCCAACAAATCATAGCTCCCAGGGACTAAACCACTACCCAATGGACTGACCCTGAGCTCCAACTGCACAGGTAGCAGTGAATAGCCTTGTTGGGGCACCAGTGGAAGGGGAAGCCCTTGGTCCCGCCAAGGTTGGACCCTTAGTGTAGGGGATTGTTGGGGTAGGTGATAAGGGGGGGTGGATGGTGAGGGGAATACCCATATAGAAGGAAAGGGGGAGGAGGTAGGGGGCTGATGGATAGGAAACCAGGAAATGGAATAACATTTGAATGTAAATAAGAAATACCCAATTTAATAAAATGGAAGAAAAAAATGCCCAGAGGCAACAAATTCAATGATGAGGCCAGGAAGGATTCTGCCCAAAGTAGGTCAGCAGGAACCCTGTCTTACCACCTTATTGAGAACTGATGTCTAATGAAGAATGCATTTCTGCTATTTTAAGTTGTCCGTTTGCGCTTGTTAAAAATAACTTTGTAAACTAAACACAACACATTAATATAAATAAATAGATAAATATGCTAAAAAATATCAAAAATTCTGTAGCCAGTAACAACTATGACCAGGCCTGCTCATGTTATAATAGACTGTTTATCATCTTGGACTAGAGAAGCTACTGCAACAATTCAGTTTGTTCCTTTCACTGTTAGAAGGACCCTGTCCTCTCAACACAAGTCAAGTGCACATAATCTAGGTTGGAACAATTTTGTGGGATTGCTCAAGTTTGTTGCTGGTTGTGCACATAGAGCCAAGATTCTACCCAGACAGAGACCCACTCTACCTTTACTTTAGCATTTATCCTACACTTCCTTTACCCACTGTTGCCTTAAACGTAATACCATCTCTTCTTATGACTTGTTGCATATGAGCATATCCAGTCTTGAAAGACTTAACCAGTCAGTAAAACTTTTGTCCAGGATGCAATGCGTGAGACTGAGAACCTCAATTCTCCCAAGTGTGCAAGCTCTCCATTGGGTATTTATAGAAAGCACACTCCCAACTCTTATGTAGAGGAGGAGAATTTCTTGGGCTCCAACAGTAGTTGGATTACACATTGCTACATATTTAAAAACAACAAGTGCCATCCATTCTGTGAGTCAGGGTTCTCTAGGGTAGCAGAAGCTACATAAAGAATACATTTCATTAAAGATTTACTGGATGAGATTGGCAATAATAATGTATGATAATGTGATTCAAGAGGGGTGGAAATGTCCAAATGGCCATGCTTAGCTCCTTGTGTTTAATTTGGGATTGGGTTATTTGGTTTTCCTTTGGGTTATGAGATACTCCAATCTCATCTGCTGCATAAGTTGTTCTTTCTTACAACTATTAATTTATGCAATCTATAACCAAGGCATCTTTTGATCCCTTGAAATTGTGCATGTGAAAGTGTGTGGGGAGAGACAGATCACACACATGTGTTTATGTATAGATGCATTATCTTCATCTTCCTATAGTAGACAAAAAAGAAATACACTGACAGAGATTTGTGCCTGTGCCTGGGTGCTCATGGTCATTCTGGAATTGTACAGACAGACACGTTCTCATGTCTCTTACTATAGGATATATGCACATCTGCACTGCATCCAGGAAGGCATACTTTTAAATCACTATTGTTATGTGTGTGCATACCAATATATTTAAGACTATGTGGTAACCCTTCCTCTGATCTGCTGATATGCATCATCATCACAAAACATGGCTGGTTTATATATTCCACATTATGAATAAAACTCCATTCTCTGCTTGTGTATTACTTTTGTTTTTTTTAAATCTCTTGCTCAAAAGTAGATTGATTGGAAATGAATTATGAATAATAAGAAAAAATACCAAGCTATATTTTCCTGTTTGTTTGTTCTCACTCTCATTGGCCCAGCTACATCTTCACTGGATCATTGTCTAACTGTGCATCTCATGTGCAAAATTGTTTGAAAGTGTTGTCCTGTTGAAGAGAGGAAACCTCTTATTTTAAGGTATTTATGTCTTATTAAGTTTTTCATATCAAAACATTGTAATCATTTTGGGTAATGCTATTTTGATTAATCTTTCAATATTATGAGTCTTTTAAAAAACAGATTAATTTGCTGCTGATTCGGTGGTATTTTGTTTCTTATCCCTATTTATTTTCATCAGATATAATTAATGAAGTAATAATAGTTTAGCCTAATTTGTTTTTCCTTTTAAAACACAAATTTAAGGCATTTCTAAGTAATGATAATTATGACATTATGAAGAAGAATGGATGTGTTCGTCTCATATTTAGGGGTGTTTTGAAGCTGTACAGAGTGTCAAGGTTGACTTACTATGTCTCTTTTGCAAGAGAATCCACAGAACCCATAGTTTCATGAGAGAAACCCTAGGGTCTGCATTTCCTGCAGTAAGAGTTTCACTTTTGCTACTGCATGTTCTATTATATGAGAGCTAGGATGATTGGGTAAGACAGCCTGAGAACTGTTGCTAGAACATCCCCATTGCTAGCATGGAGAACAGTGAAAGGCACTCGCTTATTTTTCCTCAGACCTCAATGCATTCTAGAGCATGTCTTCAATAAGAGTCACAGTCCCTCAGAGAGTGAGCCAGCTTTTGATCCTTTAGAGTTGTATGGCAGATAGTTTGAATCTAAGTAATACCTTTGAATTTTTGCCTATGTTCATAAATAAAGAGTTTTTAGAATTTTAAAGGATGGTGATATAAGACCAATGTTCAAGTTGCCAATGTTCTTGGGAATTTTTAAAACAAAACAGAAGTTGCTCCCTTTCAGATATCCAGGCCCACAAACAGCATGCTAACATTTTTCTTGGATGTTACAAAACACAACATTTTCCTCATCAAACATGTAAATTCAGTGTTAAAATTGTTAAGTACGGTTGAAAACTCACAAGTATCCTGTTAGAAACATTCCATGCCCCCATGCATTCAATTTCTCTTTCTGCTCACATGGTTATCAGAATATCTGGCTGTGAGTCATGCTTTAGTAACATTGACTTAAGTCATTTTCTGTTATTTTAGTTTTTAATCACTTTCAGAGAACTTAGTGCTTCATAGTTTTATCCAGCTTATTATAGTTATTTACTATGCATTCACAGTCCTTTAAGCTTTTCTAAATAAACTAGGAATTCAGTGCTTGGCCTCTGAAGATAGGCCAAATTCTGTATTAAAACCAAAGGACTAATTGTTATTGAATGCACATATGTATGTTTTTATACATACATACATACACATACATAAACACACACACACACACACACACATATATATATATATGCTATATACACAGATGTATATAACATTAACAGTCTGCATAATGTTTCTTGTTTCTGTGATTTCAGGGCTTATCATTTGGTGCTGGGCGACCAGATGGTGTACTCTTCCCTGGGGAGTCCCATCCCCAGTTTTTCTCAGTTGTCCATAGTTCTTTGTATGGGGTTGAGGCCTTATGGGCTTTTCTCTGTCCACATTGATATGTTCATTGGAAGGAGAGTGGGGAGGGGTATTAGAGAGTTTGGAGGGAGAAAAGGAATGGAGAAATACTCTAATTATATTATAATCTCAAAAATGAAATAAAAGTTTTTAAGAGAACAAAGACACTGGGACTGCCTTAAATGTTAAATTCTCATTGTCTTGGTTTTACAATTTGTTCCTGTTTGTTCTTTGATGTACTATAATACAATAAAAGTAGTGTTTGCCATACAGTGGAGATAATCCCTCAAAATGTGTAAAATTTTAATTTCTATTGAAAGTATTGTCCTTGAAGTTTATAAGGCCATTTCCATGGAAATAATTTATAAAAGAAATGGGACTGTGGCAAAAGATTAAGGAATTGAGTACTTGAAAAAGATGCCACAAACTTATTTTTATTGATCACATTCTTATGGTTTCTATGTGATTTTTAATTAGAGTAAACCACTGAAAATACAATATTCTGTTTTTTCCCCCCTGAAAGATTTGGTTCTGTTTTGACCCTTTCAACTTATAAATGGACGACATATTCTACAGAGAGTTTAGAAAAGTCAAATCTGTGATGATCTGTCCTTCACACAACAAGTAAGTTATTTTCTGGAAAATATAACTTAAAGAAGAGGTATTCAAACAGTGGTATACCACTGCCATTCTGTGCCTATGAGGTATTAAATAAAACCCTCAGTGTCGGACACAGTTTTTCTTCTTATGAAGTGACTGGTTAGAGCATCTCCAGAGACACTCAAAACAATGCAGGCTTATTGCTATTGCTCTTTGTTACCAATTATAATTATATGGTATTATCCCAATGCTGAGGACACAATACTACAGGTCCATCTTTAAATTTATCATCTTCATGAGACCAGGAAACTCACTCCCTGATGGCTAGTTTCATAGAACTGGAGAGTTCTATTCAGCTTGCCAGGAAACAAAAGACTTCAGTGGTTTTACCCAGGATTGGCACTTGCATGCTGAAACACTGACCTGCTAGATAAGATGTGTCCACTGGTATAACAGCTAGGATATTTTTGCAGTTAACCAGCTGCTCTCTTGATTGGATTTAAGGCCTGTTCTGCAATCATGGTCAAAAACCAGCCATAAGCTCTAGGGGAGAACCTATTTATTTTACTTTAATGAATGGCGGTATTGTCAAACTTCCCACTGAATATTTATGCTCATCTCCATCCATCTGTGCTATGCTCAGCCTTGATCAGGAATGGGTATTGGTTAATGTACCGACTTCAGACTCTTTGGTACTTCTTTAGACTCAGTCATTTAAATGACTAGGAATAAGGGACTATGTCTATTTAGCTGAAGATGGAATATCTCTGTCAGCTGCCTCCACCAAAGCTCAGGCAAGATCACTGAAGAGGGGAAGGAGAAAAACACATGAGTTTGAGGATAGTTAGGAATGTAATGAAGTGCTCTTCTCTAGACATGACATGGTTGTTGCACGCATGAATTCACAGAAGCTGTGGCTACATGTACAGGGCACACTAAGATCAAACCAGGTAAAATTCTGAGCACGGGTGGAGGAGGACTTCCAGAGACCCTACCCCTAGCAGACGAGAAGAGAATGGTGGTAGTAAGGAGAGTCCGTTTTTGTTAAAGGATAACTGTAAGTTGCATTCACAGTTAATGATTCTACATGAATGCACACACAGATAGAACAAACTGGATTCATTTATAAATTGATGAATACAAATAATAATAAAACCCTCACAAAATACAATGGGAGAGTTCTAGAGAACTCTGGAGAAGGTAGATGTGATGAAGAAACATTGTATGTATGCATGGAATACTCAATGAATAAATCAAAGTGTTATTTTAAAAATGGAGATGCTACTAATACCTACTTTATTTGGTTGTTAGGAAAATTAAGTGAGATAGAATATATGGAGCACTTGAGTGCCTGGCAGATCAAAAACCCTCCAGAAACCATGTTTACTAAAACTACACTAAGGCAAGATGGAGTTGATTTATTTTCAAACTATCCTAACACTTAATTCACAAAATATAGAAGTGGCATAAAATGTTTTTTGAAATCTGTTACTATTTTTCTTTTGTTAATGATGTTTTTGATCTTAGAAGAAGATAATGACCTAAGTGGTAAGAACTGTTATGGAAGATGAGTAGAGCATGTAACTGTTAAATATACCCAAATAATTTATCAGTTAATTTTGCAAGATAAATATAAAATGATTGGATATTTTTATTACTGTCAACATGAGTATTTAAAATATTGATTAACACAAATGTCTTTCCTTAGCTTTCAGGTGTTTGTAAGTACAGTATGTATGTGCTCTTTCTCTTTCCCTCTCCCCTCCCTCCCCTCCCTCCCTCCCACCATCCTTTCCTCCCTCTCTCCCTTGCTTTCTTCCTCCTACTTTTTCTGCCTGCCTATTTTGTGGACCGATACTGTGAGAACTAACCCGGAAGTACACTTTGACCACACAACAGATCTGCTAACTACCCTTGGTCTGGAGCTTCCCACCCTTTACAACCAAGAAAAATAACTGTTTACTGTTGGTTTCACCAGCAGATGGTGTCAGGTTCAATGGCCTCAGGTGACCAATACAATATCATGAAGTTAGGAAAAAAAACAGTCTGTTAATTCATCAAGGTTTTCCCCAACACAACATATAATTTATTTCTCCATTACTTAAATGTATTGTGGTTTTTCCAAACTGAGAATTCAGCGACTTCTGTGAGTTACATGGGGGGGGGGGGTTTGCAGTGGAGAGAGGAAGACGCGGGTTGGCAATGTCCATGCCCTTTTAATCCCATTCAGGAAGCGTTTGCTTAGTCTCTCTCAATGCTATCACAGCTAACATTTGTGTGTGTTTGCTTTCTTTATCTCAGCTCCGGTAAATCCATGAAAAACAGATGAAAGCCAAATCTTTCATTATTCCTAAATCCGTGATTATGACATGTTTCCTCACAATGTGTCCCCAAAGAGCGTGAGAAGCATCTGTAACCACACACAGGTTACGCTGTTGCTCCCTCAGTAGCGTTTTGCCCATATGGAGCTTAATTTTGTAAACTACCTATAACTAGGTATAAAATTCAAACCGAAAATAGCAATTTATCACAAGTGTCCAGCTGGCTTCTCTTTCTAAGTGGTTATTTCCTAATCTGAAACCCAGCCATTTACTGCCCACTTCCATTTTTTGAGCTATAAAATCAATAATAAGTAGCAAAAACATTCCCTTGAGAGATGAGCCAGGCATTCCAACTGGGAAGAACTAATGAAGGGCAAGGCCACAGACTTGTGTGCTTGGATTTTAAAATAAAAAACAAAATGTGGAAAAGGGGGAGTTGTTCTCTGCGTTAGATTGATCAATAATTCTCCCTAAATGTTCTTTAAATCAAACCTTTAGAGAAAGATATTTTCAATTAGTGTAATCTTAGGAAGATATTTGTGAATTTTGCAGAAGTATTGATCTTGCTGCAAGATGTTTTAGCATTATCTGTCTAAACTACACATTTTTAACCCTTCTCAAGTTAGTATCTTGAAATGTTCCTTGTAATTTTGAAAAAAACTTTTTTTTTCTGAGAAAGTACATTACCTTGGAAATCATTAACCATACAACTGTGATGACTAGAAATATGCTAAGCTATGGAAAGCAAGTTCTTACCTGACAGCTACTTGACTATAAATATATGAGCATGTACACATACACACACATAGGTTAATATGGGTGTATGTATGTACGTGCCTTTGTATTGGTATACATTTAAATTTACATATGCAGTTAACATATGGGCAGCACATACATATAAGTACACATAAAATTCTGCATGTTTTTTGATGACAGAGTATCTTTCATAGATTTATGCTGTTTAATTTTTCTCTACAAGGGTATTAATAGTCAAGTGAAGTAACCACTCTATGAAAATGGAAATTTTTGTGTGATCCTCTGCTTTATAGCATTTATCAAATTCTTTGTCCTTAAGAGCTCAAATGCTAGTTGATAAATGTTAAGTGTAAAACATATGAGACTATAGGGGAATATCAGTCCTTGTAACACATTTGCATCTCATAGAATTCTGTTCCTTGAAAACGGCATGATGGCCGATTCTCATTTTGCAGGTGGAAATCACATACAGAGAGAAGTTTAACTAAGATCATGCTGCTAATATATGTTTTGCTAGAATTTGAACTAAAAGGGGATCAAATTCTGAGGCTTTGACTCTCTTTATTACATAACTCTGACTTCCATAATAAAAATCCATGCAATAGAATTAAATGTATCGGAAAGGAACCTGCAATTAAAAAACAATTGAGTACAATAGACAGTAAATTAGTCATATCTGGACTGATTGGTGAAATTTTCACGGAGGAACAATTTGATTACGCCCTAAAATTAGATTAGGTTAATTAAAAAAATATTTTAATGTGAAAAATTTGGAAAATCAGACATCACAAAATGTGTAAGAGGAGAAAACAGAAAAAACAATTAGCTACAGGGTAGAGCTGAAGATGACATTTTGGAGAATTTGTTGAAACTGTTGATGAGCCAAATTCAAGAGACCTTTAATAGAAGTCCATGAGGTTTAAACAAGAACTTGGGAAAAACACTAAATAAGTGCTTTTTATTAAGTTAATTCACAATGTAGGCCTTGGACCATATTGATGACTTTTAGTGTAAACATTTGTACAATGATAGCAGTGCGCAGTCTGATGAAGTTATACAATACAGGCAAAGCTTAAAGTCGAGGAACTTCAAATGTGAGATAAAGAAGAGCTATTCACAGAGGAGTCAAATTATTTTCTCTGGTACCTAAGATCCTAAGCCCTGTACAGTGTGGAGAGATTGTGTTTCTTTCTGTGTACAAGGCATCTGTTGTTCATGTAGGCTCACATATCTACTTCCTCAAACATTTGTTTCCTTACAGGGAAAATTTTTAAAATTCTTCAAGCATTGGGAACTGTAGAAGAACAGGGTTAGCAATCATCCTACTGTGTAACTGATTCCCGATGTGCTTTTCTTGTCTAAATATCTCCATACCCATCGGTCAGCCTTTCCATCTTCTCTGCCCAGTGCTCTTCTCATTCTCTGGTAACTGCTGTTACTCCCAAGTGCTGCAAAATCCAGGTTTGTAATAGACTTTTCCTACGAGTGAGATCACATTGTACTTGCCTTCTTTTCTTGCTTTATTTATATCTCACACAATGATCTTCAGTTCCATTCACGTTATTGACAAATGTTTGATGGCCATTTCATGGTTGTATAAGTAGATGATCTGTTTATCAAGATAGTAGAAAATTAAGATTGCTTTTATTTCTCAGCTGGTATTAGCAGCACTGCAAAGTATGCGGGAGAACAAATACCTCTTCCACACATTTGTTTCCCTCTTTTTAGTTATATACCCCAGAGGAGCATAGCTGGAGATCAGATACTAGTTCTCCTTTTACCCTTTGCCTTCCTTGTTGGGTGAGGTGATGTAATTGTATTTTCCTTTGCATTTCTCTAGTAACTAGGGATGCTTAGCATTTTTTTATATGCTATTCTATTAAGGCCTGTTACCCATTTGAATGAATAATTTATTATTATTACTATTGCTATTATTGTTATTTCTTGTGTCAAGGATTTACAGAGTCTTTATGTACTTTGATATGATTTTTCTTGTCAGATATTTGGTTTGTAAGCATTTTCTCTTTTTTAGTATATTTCTCTCTGTTGATTGAGTTTTGTTTTGTTTGTCCCTTTTTGTAGACTTAAGGTTGCAATCCCAGCCAAAATGCCAATAACATTCTTCAGAGGTATCTAAAAAATAATATTAAAATATGTATCAGGTCATAAAAAAATTAAATAAGCAAGGTGATCTTGAATAAGGACAAAGCAGGAGATATTCCACCATCTGACTTCAAAATACACCACAAAAGTGTTGTCACAGCGATGACATAGAATTGGCATAGATACAGACACCTACCTATGGGCCCAAAAGAGAGCAAAAAAGTAAACTGACACATGCATAGGAAATTATCTTCGAATACAAATGCCAATAAACACTCCTAGTAAGTATAATAATTTTAGTAATACTATTGACAAAATAGATATCCATTTGAAGAAGAACGGAACCGAACCTTTAGAAGCTAAATCACTTGCTGGAAAAATCTGTATCTCATACAGGAGAACAAAACTATTCACTATTCTAAAAGCACATGCCCATGAAACATCATGTACGTAGTGGTGTAGACCAAAGCAAACGGGTTGATAGGCAGAGTTACAAAACAAAGAAGGCACAAGTGCATAAGGGAAGCAATAATTGGCTCTGTGAAGTCGGTGAGGCAGAAGGTTCAGCTAGTTTTAGTTGGCCTTGGCTTGAATACTGAACTAGGCCAAAGGATTCTGATTGCATAGCAGGAAACATCTTTCTAGAGACCACAGCTTGTCAGTGGTTAAGAATCAAAGGAAGGACCAACCAGCGACTGCTCCACCTGGGGATCCATCATGTCTGCAGACACCAAACTCAACACTGTCGCTGTGGTCAAGAGGTGCTTGCTGACAGGAACCTAGTGTGGCAGTTCCTGAGGAAGTCCAGCCAGTAACTGATCAATGCAGATGTGGATGCTTGGAGCCAACCATCAGACTGAGAGATGGGGGAGCTTATGGAAGGTCTGGAGGACAGGAGGGGGATTGCAACACCATTGGAAGAACACAATAAGCAAGCCTGACCACCCAGTTCTTCCAGAGGCTAGACCACCAACCAAGCAGTGTAGTTGGAGGAGATCCAGGGCTCCAGATTCGTATGTAGCAGAGGATGGCCTTGTCTGACAGCAACTTGAGGGGAAGCCCTTGGTCCCAGGCCAGCTTGATGCCCCAGTGTAGGGGAATGCTAGAGCAGTGGGGTGGGAGAGGGTAGGAGGGTGGGGGAGCACTCTCATATAGACAAAGGGGAGGGGGAAGGCCAGATGTGGGATGGGGGTGTTGGTGGAGGGGTAATCGGGAAGTGGAATATCATTTGAGATGTAAATGAATGGAATGTTCAATAAAAAATTAAAAAAATGAAATGTAATATGATGTTCCATGTTATAACAATGTATTACATGTTTCAAACTTTGGAGTGAATGATATGATGCACTGTTTGAGCAGTGAATTCCCTTCATTCTCTTTTAAATGGCAAAAAATAAAGAAGCACACCAATAAGATGAAGATGTTGTAATCTAATGTTTCATATACTTAGAATATATATGTGGTTTTTATAGATATTACAAAATATGATTTTTTACTTACAACCAAAGCTATTAGGAAGAATAATTGTATCTCTTAATCTTTGTAACAAATTCTATCAAAGATATCATTTACTTAACTTTAGAAAATCTTTCAAACATTTGATTGATAAGGTTAGTATATATTTAAATTTTGTGAGTATAAAATTTGGTATTTGGAATGAATATGTTATATAAACACTGTCCTTGTACTTAGAAATATACATGCATCATATACAAACATGGTAAAAATAATGCATTGAGTTCTTGTCTATGTATGGAGAGGATATTTCACTGAAAGAGAAAATATGTGAATTATTTTGGGATTTAACTCACTTTAAGATTTTATTACACATAGTTCAATGAAGTAGTTAAAGAAAATGTATTTAGGCTCTCTGCTCTTCCCTGTTCCAGAGATAGCCGCATCTTCTCGTGCAGTGCCAGCTCGTCTCATTAACAAGATGGTGAAGTCGGTGTGAACGGATTTGGCCGTATTGGTCGCCTGGTTACCAGGGCTGCCTTTTGCTCTGCATCTGGCAAAGTGGACATTGTTGCCATCAACGATCCCTTCATTGACCTCAACTACATGGTCTACATGTTCCAGTATGACTCTAACCATGGCAAGTTCAACAGCACAGTCAAGGCTGAGAATGGGAAGCTTGTTGTCAACGGGAAGCCCATCACCATCTTTCAGGAGCGAGATCCCACTAATATCAAATGGGGTGATGCTGGTGCTGAGTATGTCGTGGTCTCCTGGCGTCTTCACCACCATGAAGAAGGCTGGGGCTCACTTGAAGGGTGGAGCCAAAAGGGTCATCATTTCCACTCCTTCAGCTGATGCCCCCATGTTTGTGATGGGTGTGAACCACGAGAAATATGACAACTCCCTCAAGATTGTCAGCAATGTATCCTGCACCACCAACTGCTTAGTCCCCCTGGCCAAGGTCATCCATGACAACTTTGACATTGTGGAAGGGCTCATGACCACAATCCATGCCATCACTGCCACTGTGGATGGCCTCTCTGGAAAGCTGTGGCGTGATGGCCATGGGGCAGCCCAGAATATCATCCCTGCATCCACTGGTGCTGCCAAGGCTGTGGGCAAGGTCATTCCAGAGCTGAATGAGAAACTCACTGGCATGGCCTTCCGTGTTCCTATCCCCAATGTATCCGTTGTGGATCTGACATGCCACCTGGAGAAACCTGCCAAGTATGATGACATCAAGAAGGTGGCAAAGCCCACTAAAGGGCATCCTGGGCTACACTGAGGACCAGGTTGTCTCCTGCGACTTCAACAGCAACTCCCACTCTTCCATCTTTGATGCTGGGGCTGGCATTGCTCTCAATGACAACTTTGTAAAGCTCATTTCCTGGTATGACAATGAATACGGATACAGCAACAGGGTGGTGGACCTCATGGCCTACATTGCCTCCAAGGAGTAAGAAACCCTGGACCACCCACCCCAGCCCAGCAAGGATACTGAGAGCAAGAGAGAGGCCCTCAGTTGCTGAGGAGTCCCCATCCCAACTTGGCCCCCAACATTGAGCATCTCCCTCACAATTCCATCCCAGACCCCATAATAACAGGAGGGGCCTAGGGAGCCCTCCCTTCTCTCTTGAATACCATCAATAAAGTTTGCTTAACCCCCCCAAAAAATGTATTTGAAGATGTTAGTCAACTCCTCTCTTTTCTAAAAGGCTATGATACATTGTGTTTGCTCCTTGAATTTTCACTTTCTAAGGAAAAGTACAAACTTCAGAAATGAAAACATCACCACATTGCACATTAAATTAATCAAGATAGTGCAGTTTCAAGAGTTTCTGCATTTGGTTATGTGCTCCTACTTTTCCTGGGAAAAGAACTGGATGATCTTGAGCTGTTCTAGACTCCACACCCCATTGGCTTTGCTAGAAGAGCAGAGAGCTAATGTCTAGCAAGGATCTTAGGTGTGTCTTGTGTAAATATAGTTTCACAGGTTATGATAGAACGTTCTGAACTGAATAATGAATGTGATGTGTAGGCCTAAGTAATACTGGTTAATCAATAAAGAAATTTATGTATACACTTCTCAAACTGCTGTTGAGAAAATGAAATTTCCTGCAAGGCTCTTCATTCTAGCACAATAGAGAGGTATCTACCAAATCAATCTAGTTTGCTCTATTGTGTTTGATTTTTTAAAGAAATGGCTGTGAAGTTTTCTCTGTATGGACAAGTAAACAGTTAGTTCAATGGGCTTAAATAGTTGTAGGTCCATGTGGAGCAGTTGGAGACTAAAGATGACTGAGTAAATCTACGGGTCATGGTAAAAATTGATGCACCACAAGGTTTGGGGGGCGTTTCTAGGTTCAGCTTTATAGAAATTTTGCCTTACAAAATATTTTAAACATTGATCAGTTTTTCGTTTGCAAACTGAATAGAAATTGCTGTTAATGAATTTCACAGGAAGAAATAAAAAACGATATGCAAGATTATTCAGTATATAAAACAAGGTTATGAAACTCGCAGAAAGCTTTTAATTAGATATTTCTGAAGCCACATTATTAACCTATGACAGAAAGTATTCATATAAAAAATCCTAGTCAAATATTCAACCAAAGGTTTTCTTAAGTATCTTATTAGCAACTGCATGGGCAGAGTAAGAGGTAATACATACACAAATATTTTGAATGAAAATCAGTAAAACCAGTTAAAAAAATAGTTGCTCTACAGATGGAATTTTTCTTTTAAAATATTTTTAATTTTGCTGTTGATGTCGTTTTATCTGGTATAGATATTAGAAAATGTTATTTTTATTTCTGAAATAATTACCATATTTTCAAGTGTGGATTCTAAACCTAAAAATACATGAAGGTTACTTTTAATAAATAAGGATTGAGTGACATCTTGCATGTTTGTTCATAGAGGCTAATTAATTTGGTCCATGGGCAATTTCACCATCAAGACTTTAAAATATAAATGATTAATAATAGACTTGCTTCATCACTAAATTATAGCTCTGATTTTCCATGATAAAGACTTCTACTTTGTCAAACGTATATTGAATGTCCACTAGTGAACACAGTGTCACCATTTATAAATTTAAAAAATTAGATGAAGTGCATTGCTAGAGAAATTGCAAGCGAGTAGTATAGTGGTTGAGGTGGAAAAATGATGGGGCAGAGAAAGAGTTAACCAAAATGAAAAGTGCAGAAAAACCCTAAATGGGATACTGTGCTAGATAACCCAATAAAGCTTATATTAGGAGATAGCAGAGCACATGAATGGGAGTGGGTCAATACTGACATCCTAGTGTTTAAACAAGGGCTCTTGGAAGTAGGGCAAAAGAGATACAAGAGAAGATTAACTAAAACTAAAGATATATGAAGAAACTTATGAAACCCTACTCTTGTGTAAACTAATTAAAAGTATGAGTTTAAAAAAAGGAGTTTGAGTAAAAGTATCCATGTTAGGGAACACATTAGTGTTCCCAGAAGAGGGCGTAATTAAATGAAAGTCTCAATGCCAGACATGAGTTATGTCCCTGAGAGTTATTGCTCATGGGGGACCCAGAGGCACCTCAAACAATACAGGCTATTGAAAGTGCTCTTTCCTTGCAGAAGATAACTCCTTTGCACAAGATAACTGTATCTTGATGAGACCCGTTACTCCCACATAATTTCATTGCTAACATAGAGAAATCATTCTTGACCTGACCAGGTCACCCTACTCCTTCTGGCAAGCTCTCCTACCGCCAGAAGTTGCTCTGAAAACTCCTGAGGGTGAAACATACCTTAAGGTTTTCCCAACTCAAGAACTTTCATGCTCTCATACTAATTTACCAGGCAAGATATACTGCCTGGTATATCTTGGTAAAGTAATGGAAAAGCTTTTTGAGGATTAAATACTCTGTTGACTGGATTTGATTTCTTTTCCACAGAAGGAAATATGAAATTATCAATGAATTAGTAGAAACAAATTGGGCAAAAAAACCCCAATATCTTGAAGGAGGATATATTTCAAATCTGATAATCCTATTTGACTGAACTCTGATTTTATATTTATTTTTGCGGTTGATTATGTGTGCACATACATGTGTCTTGGTATGGGTATGTGCATGTGCCTGCAGATAGCTCTGGATGCCAGAGATGTTGGAGCTCATATGAAGCTGAATTTAAAGTTCGTTGAGTCATCAAACATGGATCCTGGGACCAAAATTCTGGTTCTTTGCAAGAACACTGTGTGCTTTTAGTCCCAGAGCCATCTCTTCAGCCACTAACAAATATTTTAATGAATTATGTAAAATGGATTATTGATGCTACAAGACTTTAAAAAACAAACAAGAGGTAGGAGGACGTTGCCATGAAAGGAGGTGGACCTTGAATATGTGGTCAGGAGAAACAGGAAGTAACAAGAGAGTTCCCTTCTGTCTGGTCCATTCTGCCGGCACAGACTGCTATCTAGTCTGCTCCCAGGAAGACACTATATCTTGAAGCATACCAGAGGATCCACTGCACTCAAAGCATTGATACCACATCCTGAGGCATCCCAGGAGATCTGCTGCACCCAGGACATCTGACACCAAAATGGGAGACATCCTAGGAGATCCACTACACCCAAAATACCACAGCTTGAAGGCATCCCAGGAGTTCTTCTGTAAATAGGGCAACTAGGCAATGGACACCAGAATCTGAAGACCTTCAGGGGCCTCTGTGGCATGCAGGACAACTGACCCAAAAGACTGAAAGCATCCCTAGAGTGTAGTTGCACACAAGGAAACAGAAAAGACAGTTCATTGAACCCCTGGAGAACACAGGAAAACCATTTGACTACTCTTCTGAGATCCAACATTCCGAAGGCTTCCCAGGATATCTACTGCAGCCAGGGCAACAAATCAGCAGCTTCTACGCTCCACTGAATACCCTCCAGTTGGAAGGCCCCATAGGAGGTCTGCTACAATCAGGGCTGCAGGCCTACCAGAAGACCTGTTGCAACCCAGGGACAAAAGAGGCAGACTCCAGATAGAGTCACCCAGACTAGCAAACATTAGGGATGGTGAGAGACAAGCACAAGATCATAAGCAATAGAAGCCAATGTACGTAGGCATCATCAAAACCTCATTCTCCTACCACACCAAGACACTTGAAAATCAAAAAGCTGACCAAAAATCCTATCTCATGAAGATAAAGGAGTCCTTTAAAGAGAATAATAACTCACTGAAAGAAATACAGGAAAACACAAGTAAACACACATTTAAGAAGCCCTTAAAGAAAAAAACAAATAAATCCCTTAAAGAAATACAGGAAAACAATCAAACAGGTGAAGAAATTGCATAAAGCAGTCCAAGACCTAAAAGTGGAAGTAGAAACAATAATGAAAACACAAATCGAGGCAAAACCACACAAGGACCCTACCAAAAAAGAGGAGGTTAAGACCAATCTCGCTTATGAATATTGATGAAAATTACTCAACAAAAATTTGCAAACTGAATCCAAGAACATATCAAAACCATCATTCACCATGATCAAGTAGGCTTCATCCTAAGGATTCAAGGTTGGTTCAATATGTGAAAATTCATTAATGTAATCCACCATATAAACAAACTCAAAGAAAAAAAAACATGATTATCTCCTTAGATGCAGAGAAAGCATTTGACAAAATACAACATCCCTTTGTGTTAAAAGTCTTGGAGAGATCAGGAATTCAAGATCCATACCTAAACATAATGAAAGCAGTATACAGCAAACCAGTAGCTAACATTAAACTAAATGGAGAGAAACTTGAAGCAATCCCACTAAAATCAGGGACTAGATAAGGCTGCCCACTCTCTCATTATATATTCAATATAGTACTTGAAGTTCTAGCTAGAGGAATTAGAAAAAAAAGGGGGTCAAGGGGGTACAAATAGGAAAGGAAGAAGTCAAAATATCACTATTTGAAGATGATATGATAGTATCATAAATGACCCCAAAAATTCTACAACAACTTCAGCAAAGTGGCAGGATAGAAAATTAACTCAAATATATCAGTAGCCTTCCTTAATACAAATAATAAATAGGATAAAAAGGAATTAGGAAAACAATCCCTTTCACAATAGCCACAAATAAAATAAAATTTCTTGGGGTAACTCTAACCTAACAAGTGAAAGATCTGTACGACAAGAACATCAAGTCTCTTAAGAAAGAAATCAAAGACTTCAGAAAGTGGAAAGATCTCTCATGTTCATGGATTGGCAGAATTTAGATAGCAAAAATGACCATTTTACAAAAGACAATCTACAGACTCATTGCAATCCTCATCAAAATCCCAACAAAATTCTTCAAAGACATGGAAAGAACAATTTTCAAATTCATCTGGGAAGTCAAAAACTCAGAATAGTAAAAACAATTCTTGACAATAAAAGAACAGCTGAGGGAATCAACATTCTTGAATTTAAGCTGTACTAAAGATCAATAGTGATAAAAACTGCATGGTATTGGTACAGAGACGGACAGGTTGATCAATGGAATAGAATTGAAGACCCATAAATAAGATCACATACTTACAGACACTTGATATATGACAAAGAAGCCAAAAATATACAATAGAAAAAATAAACCATCTTTAATAAATGGTGCTGGTCTAACTGGCCGTCTGTACATTGAAAAATGTAAATAGATCCATATTTGTCACCATGCACAAAGCTCAAGTTCAAGTGGATCAAGGACCTCAACATAAAACCAGACACATGTAATCTAATAGAAGAGAAAGCGGAAAAGAGCCTTGAACTCACTGGCACAGAAATTTCCTAAACAGAACTCCAATGGCTCATAATCTGAGATTGAGAATTGATAAATGGGGGTCCAGATTAATTAAAATTTCTCTTCCTCCTACAGGATTGCCCTTCTCCTCAGAGGGGTCAGCAGCTTTCGTTCATTTGTTTGGTAACCATATCTGCAACTGACTCTCTCAGCTGCTTGTCTGCTTGTTGGGTCTTTCAGAGGGCAATTATGATATGTCCCTTATATACTTAACCCTCAAGAGACTAGAGGCCCTAGGAAGTTTAGATGTCTGGTGAGGTGGGTGTGGTGGGGACATCCTTGTGGAGACTGGGGGGAGGTGATGGGTTGTGGAATTGTCAGGAGGGTAGACTGGAAGGAGAAGTAGAATCTGGACTGCAAGAATTAATTAACTAACTAATTAATTAATTAATTTAAAATAGAAGTGATAAATGGGACCTTATGAAACTGGAAAGCACCTCTAATGCAAAGGACATAGTCAATAAAACAAATTGGCAATCCTACGGATTGGGAAAAATAATCTTCATTTACCTCACATCCAGTGGAAGGCTAATATACAAAATATATAAAGAACTCAGGAACACCAAAACCCCAAAAAACCCAATCAAATAATGGAGTTTAGAACTAACCCAAGAATTCACAACAGATGAATTTTGTATGACTGAGAAGCATCTAAAGACATGTTCAAAGTCCTAAGTGATCAGAGAAATGCAAATCAAAACTACCCTGACATTCCACTTTTCACCAATCAGAAAGGTGGCATTTAGAGCCCTTCTTCTCTTTATCTCTCAGCTCTTATAACCTATCTTTATCTTTATTTTATTTTGTTTTATATTTCTGATCTCTTGTCCAAGGCATTCCCTAAACAATAGAGGAGTGGTATAGATGCCATGTTTAGACTGATCACTCAACTACCACTGATTTTTAGTCCTCTGAGTTACTAAAGTCCCTGAATTTACTGTTATCTACTGATTGGCCTGCAATAAGGTCATATGTAGCCTTTGTCTATGGGCAAATGTTTAGAAGCAAATATTGGCAAGGTATCAAATGAATTAAGCAGTACTAAGTCAACCAATCGAGCCTGTTATTCCACCAGCCATATTTGAATTAGGTTTTCATAATTTGTATCCATTTCTTCCCGTGAAGGTGGCCTCAATTAGAGTGAGGTTAGTAATTTCTGTTGCAGATATGCCACTATTGAACAAGAGGGTTATCTTCTGGCAGTTGGTGTGGATATTCATAGCGTATTGAACCTATACATATTCGTGGAGTATTTCACTCTATAAACCACACTTTTGTTTTATGAGACTTGCCATGAAGTTAGTAGATCAATTGAAGAAACTGCTAAAAAGTAGGTGAATCTTCAGAGCTGGAGAGTCTGGGTAACTTTTCTTCATGACGCTAACACCTTCATTAATGTTTTAAAGTAGACAAACAGACTCATCATCAAGTCATGTGTGTAATTAAAAATAGTTTTCTTGGTCAGTATTTAAAACAATCAGTTTAAAGAGTCAGATATTTTCCTACAATAAATATATAATTTTATACAAATACACATAAATAGATAAATATTTATGTAAATGTATAATTCTTCTCATATGAAGACATTCATTTCAAGTTTCTTTATTATATAACTTATAAGAGGCAAAGAAAATGTGAACTATCCAGGTCACTTATGATGGGATGCCTAGCATGAAATGGAAACCAGTGAAACGGTTCTCTGGCAAAGAACACTGAAAGCTATTCAAAACAGTCAGATGTGCCTGAAAATAAGGTGAGTTTTTTTTTTTGTGTGTGTAAAGTTTTACTATGTCTTAATGAAAGTTTTGTTCATATTTGAAAATCTCATGGAAATGTAAGAAAAAAATCTGGTGTCTATTTATTGTAAGAATTCTAAGAACAATAGATTAACAGCTCAAATACTGATTGATAATTTGCTGCGTCTGTTGAGCAAAGTGGCATGATCACTGTGAATGTAGAGAAAAGTATTCGATAAATTACAACATTGTTCCTGATAAAAATCCTTAGCAGCTCAGGAATAAGAGGAACATCTTTAATTTTCCAAAAGGTCTCAACAGAAGACTAGAGCAGCCTCTAATTTACTGGTCAAATATGAAGAGCCTCCATGCATAAGAATGAGAGGAAATGATATTAACCCTACTGTTTAGCTTTGTCGTAGGTCATTGGGCAGTTCAATGGGCCAAATAAGTAAACAGAAAAGTACAGGAAGAGAATAAGAAGTTGTAAACTTTTTGGGCCCTGTAAACATCAAATTGTTTTAGAAACAATTACAAATATTGGAAAAGAAAACTTTTACACTGATAATTTTAAATAGATTTCTTTAAATATTTATCAAGACTAAAGAGCAATCAATAGTGATAAAAACTGTATGGTACTGGTACAGAGACAGACAGATAGACCAGTGGAATAGAATTGAAGACCCAGAAATGAACCCACACACCAATGGTCATTTGATTTTTGACAAAGGAGCCAAAACCATCCAATGGAAAAAAGATAGCATTTTCAGCAAATGGTGCTGGTTCAACTGGAGGGCAGCATGTAGAAGAATGCAGATCGATCCATGCTTATCACCCTGTACAAAGCTTAAGTCCAAGTGGGTCAAGGACCTCCACATCAAACCAGATACACTCAAACTAATAGAAGAAAAAGTGGGGAAGAATCTCGAACACATGGGCACTGGAGAAAATTTCCTGAAAAAACAAAACAAAACAATGGCTTATGCTTTAAGATCAAGAATCGACAAATGGGATCTCATAAAACTGCAAAGCTTCTGTAAGGCAAAGGACACTGTTGTTAGGACAAAATGGCAACCAACAGATTGGGAAAAGATCTTTACCAATCCTACAATTGATAGAGGGTTTATATCCAAAATATACAAAGAACTCAAGAAGTTAGACCGCAGGGAGACAAGTAACCCTATTAAAAATGGGGTTCAGAGCTAAACAAAGAATTCACAGCTGAGGAATGCTAAATGGCTGAGAAGCACCTAAAGAAATGTTCAACATCTTGAGTCATAAGGGAAATGCAAATCAAAACAACCCTGAGATTCCACCTCACACCAGTCAGAATGGCTAAAATCAAAAACTCTGGTGACAGTGAATGTGGTTGTTGGGGGAAGGGCAGTAATGGGGGAAGGATGGGGAGGGGAACACCCTTATAGAAGGAGATGGGGAAGGGGTATGGGGGATGTTGGCCCAGAAACTGGGAAAGTGAATAACAATTGAAATGTAAATAAGAATTACCCAAGTTAATAAAGATGGAGAAAAAAAAGACCCAATCATATATATATAGTAATCTCTATATGATTGTGCCCAAAGCATACTCATTGCTTTACTAGTGGAAGGAATATAGTCAGATAAAACATTTAAGATCATCTCCCAGGAAGGGATGAAAAACAGCATTGACTGACTGTAGTCTATTGTCATTCTTTGTTTTGTTTTTGTTTTTGGTTTTGTTTTTGGTTTTGTTTGGTTTGGTTTGGTTGGGTTTTTGGTTTGTTTGTTTTTGTTTTTTTTTTTTTTTTTTTTTTTTTTTTTTTTTTTTGTTTTTGAGACAAGGAACAAGAATTCTCCATGGAGCTCTGTCTGTCCTAGAACTTACTCTGTAGACCACACTGACCTCAAACTCAGAGATCCACCTGCCTCTCCCTCCCCCGTGCTTGGATTAAAAGGCATGAGCCACTATGCCTTGCTTCAACTCTTATCTTTGAAAGACTGGAAAAGTCCATTAAAATCACTTTCATAGAAATAAAACTATTGCTACCTGGATATACTAGTAAAAATTATAATTAACAAACCACAGCAAAGAATTCCCAATTATGTATAAATGGTTTTCAAGTAACAAATATTAATTGGCATTAAATAATCCTTAAATTACCATTTCCCATCAAGTAATCCCTACCAGTACATGTATTCGTGAGTGTTTTGTATGTTTTGCAAGCTAAGATAATGCTTTTGATGTGATATTGATACCATGGCTGACACAAATTGAAACATGGTCTAATAGAATTGATGTTATAAAAGATATGTTTGCACTCAGGATACAGAGGCAAGTGGATCTCTGTGAGTTCAAGGCCAGCCTGGTCTACAGAGCAAGTTCCAGGGCTGCTGAGGCTACACAGAAAAAAATAAACTGTCTTGAAAAAAAACATCCCAAAGAAAACAGTAGTAGTAAGAGGGTCTACAGAGGCCAAAAAAGATGTCGTTTTTAATTTTCTTCTTACTGCCCCCAAAGGAAATATATTGATTCTTGGTCCAATTAGCTTCTACATGAATTCCCCTCTAAGGATCCATGACTATAGCTTTACCTTCCAGAAACTATTACAATAATATTTTTAATCATCATGAAGCTTTCACCAAGATGCTCAGTGTGAGACAACACCAATTAAAACACCATTATCATAAAGAATAACAACTAGAGCCTCATAAAGCACTGCATGGTAAGATCACGGCAAGCTGAGGACACAACAGGCACTGGTCAAGGAGAGGGGCCCCTGCCACAGTGCTCCATGAAACAGGAAGTCAGATGATCTTATTCTGAACTTCAGAAATACATCCAAAAATATCATTAGTTTATGTATCACAGTGTCCATTGTTCTATGTCCTATGTCCATAGGAATACTAACCTTGTGTTGGACGTGGACAATTAAGAATTAACCATTTTTTAAAGTTAGATCTTGAAATAAAACTCTTAAATATCAATGACGGTGATAGCAGACTTGCAGACAAGACTTTGGACTCACTGGGATTGTTGAAAGGCTTTAATGATTTTGTGTTCATATTATACGTATTATAAGGTTGAGCAAGCTGCCTGCCCCGTTTATAACCTCATTTTGAGACTGTGAAAAAGCAAGGAACCAGTTTGATTCTGCAGGAGACAGTAGTACCTTCTCTTTACGTGAATGCCTCATAATTGGATTACATTGTTTTCTGCTGCTGTTATAATCCTTGCCATGCCATTTACCGCCCAAGAATTTCCATCTTTTCCTTATTTGGAAGACTATATTATAATACAGTTTAAGTATTCCTGTCTCCTTTCTACTGTCCGTCAAGTAGCTATGCCACCTGCCCACAGCAGTCATTCAAACGCCTAAGTTCTTGTCTATTCATTCACTTAATTCAACAAGTGCTTGACACTTAGAAACATCCTCTTACTGATATGACTTCGATGTTAACTACATAATTTATAGCTAACATGGAATTTATTACTTTTTAAGAGGTAGGACTAGGGAGACAGAGAGGTCAGTAAAGTGCTTGCTGTACAAGTAGGAGAACCTGAGTTTTAGCCTCAGAACCCACATTAAAATGTGGGCATGGTAGCATGTATTTGCAATCCCAGCCCTGGAGAAGCAGAAATGGGTGTTAGATATGGTTCAGTGGCCAGCTAGCAGAGCCTACTTGGGAAAAGATCCTGTGTCAAGACAAAAAAACTAAGATGTTTCTGTGTAAATAATTTACTCCAATGAAAAATGCCATAAGCAGAAACGGGATACCACATTGGGAGTGTCAGTCAAGATGAACTTCTGGCCTCCAGGAGCACACGCATGCAGACATAATTTTGGAGGTAAATTAAATGGACAACGCATATACTTTGGATTATATGAAGGGTGGGATTTTTTTCCTGATGCAATATTACTATAAACCAACTGTCATGGTGAAAAGTAATGTTATCTATTTAGTAGTTCAGAACAAAGAAATAAAAATAAATTGTTATATATTCTAGCTGACAAAATTAAAGAAGTGCTTTTCTGAGGTTGACAGAAAAGAAGCATACTCAGAAGTGGTTATACCGAGGGGAAATGAGTCTGAATGCTGAGGACCACATGTCTTCAGTATTCTCCAATGTGTCTCTGTGAGGTTTTGGTTTCCATGATGAGAAAGGATATGTGCTAAACCATGTCATTTCTTCCACAGAAATGAGGGTAAGCCTTTTTGATAAGAATGGGGTAGAACCAGAGAAAGTGGAGAGGTAAACGTATTCTATTCAGGATTGCTGAGGCAAAAATAGCTTCAATTTCTAAAGGTTTACATTTATTTTACTTAAAATATGGTGTTTTAAAATGCATTATCTTTCAATAAATATACATTTTCATATAATATCATTATACAATAAATTGTAATATATAAAACTTTGTAGTATATACTGTCAGTTCTACACCACAATCAGAAATCACAGGACCCATGTATCTGACCAGAGGAGTATGAAATTTAGAACCTTTGCACACACAAGTAGAGAGCCACATGTATCTTTTTTCTTTTATGTGTATGCCTGTGGTTGAATTACTGGGCCATAGAGTTTGCCACTATTCAACTTTAGAAAATGCAACCAAAAGGCCTTCCAGAATGGAACATGACAGACGTGTTTTACAAAATCATCAACTGTATATATAAATTCCTTACATTTATATTATTATAACATTTGTTTTAGTTTTTGAAAAATGTAACCAACATATCAACATTTACGATTATTCGTTATGTCACAAATGTTTGTGTGTGCAGTTCTTATGTGAAATTGTACAGATGTGTGTGCATTGAGTATATATGTATGGAGACAAGACATTGACAGTGTTCTTCAGGAGGCATCTATCTTTTCTTAGAAAAGATCTAAAATCACTAATTTGACTGCACTGGAAGGTCCCTGGGCACCTGCCTTTCCCCTCCCAAATCCTGAGAACCCACCATGACTGTACTCTGGATGTACTCTGCAGATCAAGCACTTTAAACCCTTCAGTCCCAGATTTCCCTACCCTTGCTCCATTTTAATATTATCTCATTTTATTTTTAACTAAATAAATACTGTTATAACTAGACATGTTGAGTAAACCTGTCTGTGCAGCTTGTGCATGTGAGTATCTTGCTTTGGGAAGTGCCCGTTCAATTTTTTTCCTTTTGAGGAAAAAAAATGAGCTGATTCTATTTTCCTAATGACTGAATGGAGTCGTTTGCAAGCACCTGACATAGTTTTTTTCCTCAGGTGCAGGTGGCACTGAACTAATCTCTCATTCTAAGTATTGTCGTGAGTCTTTATTGGTGACTTTACATAAATATAAACAATCAATTTTAACAATATACATTTTGTAGCGTTTACATTTCTTACTAAATGCATTGCTGACTATTTAAGAGGTGTTTATCACCCCTCAAAAAATGGGGACAGTATCCTTTGTTATCTTTTAGATGATGTATGTTCTAGTTTTCCTCTTATACTTTCAATCCACGGAGACATCACTTCTTTCTTGACCATTGAGATGGGGCTCAAATCTAACTTTTTTCCATATGGAGAAACAGTTGGCTTGGAAATAGAACCTGGGAACTGGTCTTCACCCTGGCACTACAGCAGAGCTCTATCACAATACAGCTGACTATTCCCGAACCCCTACACTGCTGCACTCACTGGTCTTGCTTCTTTAGATTGTCAGCACTGATACTCTGTAAGGTTCCCAATGTGTTGCTCTTAGAGATTCACCTTTCCATTTTCTCTTGGCCTCTTAATTTGCAATTAAGATTCAGTTTGTCACTTACTACCATAATTATTGAGTTAATTATTGGGATTCCACTGATTAGTTAGGGTCCGTTAGACATTTTTATAGCGCTAGATCATTCAGTTCATGGAAAAGCACCATTCTCCAAACATTTCTTTGTTTAATATATATTATCTTTCTTACCTAACCTGTTTTTTGTGAGGGCGGGGAGAGCTTTGTTTATTTCATTCAATTTATTTCTAAGGCTTTTATTTTTTTTTCTGATGGTACAAGTATCTATGTTATTTTCATTTTTAATGTTAATGAACACCTTTATTTTTTTCAACCAAATTTTTAATACTGTCAAAAAATTCTCCATTGTACATAGTCATCCACATTTCAATGAATTTAGAGGAGGTTGCTTTTTAATATAGCAAACAAACAAATCTGATGTTCTTTTTTTTGTTATTTTTTTCCTCCATCTTTATTAAATTGGGTATTTCTTATTTACATTTCAATTGTTATTCCCTTTCCTGATTTCCCAGCCAACATCCCCCGAGCCCCTGCCTCTCCCCTTCGCTATGGGTGTTCCCTTCCCAATCCTCCTCCCCTTACCGATCTCCCCCAAACAATCATGTTCCCTGGAGGTTCAGTCTTGACAGACCAAGGGCTTCCCCTTCCACTGGTGCCCTTACTAGGATATTCATTGCTACCTTTGAGGTTGGAGCCCAGGGTCAGTCCATGTATAGTCTTTGGGTAGTGGCTTAGTCCCTGGAAGCTCTGGTTGCTTGGCATTGCTGTGATATGGGGTCTCGAGGCCCTTCAAGCTCTTCCAGTTCTTTCTCTGATTCCTTCAGCGGGGGTCCCATTCTCAGTTCAGTGGCTTGCTGTTGGCATTCGCCTATGTATTTGCCATATTCTGGTTGTGCCTCTCAGGAGAGATCTACATCCGGTTCCTGTCGGCCTGCACTTCTTTGCTTCATCCATCTTATCTAGTTTGGTGGCTGTATATGTATGGGCCACATGTGGGGCAGGTTCTGAATGGGTGTTCCTTCAGCCTCTGTTCTAAACTTTGCCTCCCTATTCCCTCCCAAGTGTATTCTTGTTTCCCTTTAAAGAAGGAGTGAAGCATTAGCATTTTGATCATCATTCTTGAGTTTCATGTGTTCTAGGCATCTAGGGTAATTCGAGCATTTGGGCTAATAGCCACTTATCAATGAATGCATACCATGTGTGTTTTTCTGTGATTGGGTTACCTCACTCAGGATGATATTCTCCATTTCCATCCATTTGCCTATGAATTTCATAAATTCATTGTTTTTGATAGCAGAGTAGTATTCCATTGTGTAGATGTACCACATTTTCTGTATCCATTCCTCTGTTGAAGGGCATCTGGGTTCTTTCCAGCTTCTGGTTATTATAAATAAGGCTGCTATGAACATAGTGGAGCACGTGTCTTTGTTATATTTTGGGGCATCTTTTGGGTATATGCCTAAGAGATGTATAGCTGGGTCCTCAGGTAGTTCAATGTCCAATTTTCTGAGGAACCTCCAGACTGATTTCCAGAATGGTTGTACCAGTCTGCAATTCTACCAACAGTGGAGGAGTGTTCCCCTTTCTCCACATCCTTGCCAGCAACTGAGTTTTTTTGATTTTAGCCATTCTGACTGGTGTGAGGTGGAATCTCAGGGTTGTTTTGATTTGCATTTCCCTTATGATTAAAGATGTTGAACATTTCTTTAGGTGTTTCTCAGCCATTCGGCATTCCTCAGCTGTGAATTCTTTGTTTAGCTCTGAACCCCATTTTTTAATAGGGTTCTTTGTCTCCCTACAGTCTAACTTATAATTTAACTTAAAAAGAGACAAACTCTACTTACTACTTATTAACGTGCTAATGTACTTCATTTCTAACAGTAAACAGAACACAACTGCCTTCAATTTATCTATTTTCCTAGGCCTCATCAGATAATTTTGTATTTTTGGGATATATTATGCCACAAACAATCTCATTGATCTAAGTGGAAAATTTCTATTAATTTGATAACATTTTCCTTGTTAAATATTTGTATATCTTTTCCTTTAATTTTGGAGTCAGCATCTTGCTAGGCATCCCTCGATGGCTGGTTGTCTCCAACTCTCAGAAACCCTTCTCTCATAGTTTCCTATGTGATAAAAGTATAGGGGGGTGCCATCTTACATGGATGATAAAACTCATAGTAACTCTATTAAATTTGTGATTACTTTGAAAAGAAAAAAGATGCCACAAGTTAAGATCTTCAAATTTGGAGCACAAAATTCATTAAAATCCTTTTAATGGGATTCATTAACAATGAATTCTATAGGACTTCACTCATCCTATCTTTTACTAAGGACTAAAATGGAGGATAGGTAAATGGTGTTTCACCATGAATATATAATGCATACTTTTAGATTTCCTACAGATGACATTAAGTATGCATTTATGGAAGATTAGCAGTTATGAGTGATGGAATATAAAAATAAATCTCATGAATCTATTTCTACCATGTAAAAGGTATGAAATCCAGTGACTTAATTGGTTTCTTTCTAAAGTGGAATGGACACTGAGTATGAATTAGACAGGATTGTTTTAGCAGATTCTAAGGTAGAGGAGAAACACAAGGATAAGAAGTCTGAGAGTTTGATGAGAAGCTAGGAAGCAAATGGATTTTATTTTCCACAAGGTTAACATTTTCCAAGCTATTGTTCACTATGTGCTTCTAAACATACAGAAGATCAAGGTTATAAAGAGCTTATTGAATATCTGTTTATTGTTTATCTGTGATGTCACCCGCTCAGAACTTGGTGAGTGACACCAGTTAGTTGCATCTAATAGTCTACAAATGTAAAATTAACAATTCTAGGAATTGTTAATCTGTAGAAACACCCATTTTTTTCTCTGCAATTAGAGATGACAATTCCCCGTTTACATTTGTGTTTTCTCTCTTTTGCAGTACATATTACATGCCACCCTCTGTGCACACACTAGTTTGTATGCTATATCCATTCACTAGACTGTAATGCTGAATAAACCATGCCTTCATAGTCCTGGATGTTCACATTACCTCTGCATAAGTGTGTACTCAGAAGTGATTTTTAAATGATTAAATAAATGAGGAAATGTTTTTATAAACCACAGCTCATTGAATCAAAGATGTGTACATATCATCTTAGTGTTAATTTGGGAAGCCATTTGTGAAGACTAACCAAGAACTAAGCATAATCAATTACTTCTGCTAGTTGGAATGCAATTCAGAAAGCAATCCCTTGGAAGTAAAAGAAGTTATGGGGAGCACTTGCACAACACCAATTGCAAATTAATGAACTACCATAGCTTTTGGTTTTGAGAATACCAAATTAGGAGTAAGTGTTTGGGGATGCAGAAGTTTAATAGATACAAATTCTACACATGGTCTGAAAAAATAAACAGTGATTGCCAGGAATGCTAAAAATTTATGAAATGATTGATCAGAACACATATAAGGTCTTGCCCAGTGTTTTACAGATTGACCTTGGTCATATTGAATGTCTATGTCAGATATATACCTGACAAGTATCCTAATAGAGTCAAGGCAAGGGCTTCTTAAAGTAGAGGGCTTTGCAATTTTCTTAGGGCTAACCTTCTAGAATTAATATAAGTATATGATAAACACACAGTTTCCATTATCATTCCAACTTTTCTGGGACTCTGGATAGTTGACACACAGAGTGCATTTTAAACATTATATTGAAGAAACTATTTTAATCTTTTTCTCTACTAAGCTCACGCCTCCCTCCAAATCTTGCTTGACAGCCAAAGGAACAACTCATTAGTGCAGTGGTTAGTAAGAACAAAGACTTAAATAGCCACATTGCTCTTTGGAAGTATAGTTGGAACATGTCACAGTAGGCATTTGATCAAGACTGCTGTGTATTAGCCCTTAATGGGTGCTTTGAGTCCACAGTGGTGGGACTTCGGTTGAGTCTTTAGACTGTTTGGACATGTGCCTATGCCCTGCAGTGCTTCTCTTTTGTCAAGAGCTGCTGGAACTGCCAAATAATTCTCAAGTTTTTATCAGGATGTCAGGAGACCTCCTTTTCCTATGCTTTTACATTTCACCTTTTTCTCTACCACAATGCTTTGTACAAAGTCTTCCTTCTGGTTTTGCAAACTGAATTCTTCACTGCCCACTCATGAAAATCAGTTTCAGAATTCAACTCACTCCTGTTTCTCCACTGCGGTTCTTTAATTATGCAGCACACAGGCAAGCATCCTATGAGAGAGACGAGAGAGAGAGAGAGAGAGAGAGAGAGAGAGAGAGAGAGAGAGAGAGAGAGATGGTGGCAAAGAGTAGGAATCACAAATCATACAGAGATGAAACAACACATTTTCCAACTGTCTGCATTTAAATACTTTTCCCATTCTCATTTTTTTTGGAAGCCTTCCCTGCTTTTTATTTCACGTTTGTACTTTGGAAAGCACACCTACTTAGATGTAGATATTTTTTCCTTTGGATTTATGAAGAATGAACCTCAAATTTTTACTCACATAAAACACAGTTTCCATATAAAGGATTGGGAGTCAGTTGTGTGCCACAAAATATAATGAAATGAGAGGAGAATAAAAATTATACAACCAGGGCGATAGAATTGAAAAATTCAAAATAATTAATTAAACAAAATCCCAAAACACATGATAGCTGATAGTTAAACAATGTTAGTCCAATAATTACAAGTGAGGTAGCATGCTCTCTCTTTGCTATTAGGCCTGCACAGGTGCATGGCCCTCTTGTCGCTGCAGCGAGGTGATTAAGATCTCTTGCTCATTCCATCTGTCATTAAAACATCACAGAATGTTATCGGTACAAGTAAATGAATTTTCCTCAAGGCAAACTGAATAAAACAAACTACAGTGAATTCATGCTGTGTCTACACAACAAAGAACAAACTGGAAATGTCTCTATGTACACTTATTTTAATCAATGCCCCTTTTTGTCAGTTTGATACAAGCTAGAGTTATTTGAGAAGACACAGCCCCCACTGAGGAAATATCGCTGCTAGATTGGCCTGTGGGCAAGCAAGCCTGTGGAGCATTTTCCTGGTTAATAATTTATATGGAAGGGTTTGGCTTACTGGGCATGGTGCTATCACTGGAAAGGTGATCCTGGGTGGTAACGAAGTAGGCTGAGGAAGCCAGAACTCTCCCATAGACTCTACATCAATTGTTGCCTCCAGGTTCCTGCCTTAAGTTGCTGCTCTTACTTGTGTAGGTGATAGAGTACAATATGGAATATGAAATGAACCCTTTCCTCTCTAAGTTGCTTTTGGTCATAGTGTTTTATCAGAGCTATTGAAACCCTACTGAGACAATGAATGTGGCTATATGATAGAAATGAGACTACATCTTACTCTGTAGCTATCAGGTTACTATGTAGCTCCCATCTTAACACAATTAGCAAATTACATGTTTGGGTCTTTAAAATTACATTACATCATAAAATAGTTAAAAACAAAGAGGAGGAGAAGGAATGGGATGAGGAGGAGGAAGAGGAAAAGGAGGTGGAGGAGAAGGAGGAGGAGGAGGAGGAGGAGGAGGAGGAGGAGAACAAGAAGAACAAGAACAAGAACACGAAGAACAAGAAAAGAACAATAACAGAAACAAGAACAAGGACAAGGACAAGGACAAGGACAAGAAAAGATAAAAAGGAAATTGGGCACTTTTAAAGAAAGGGTTTTAATTAGCCAGGATGACCTGAACTTACTCTGTAGACCACACTGGCTTCAACTTCACAGAGATCTACCTGCACTGCACTTCAGGTGCTTGGATTAAACATGTGTACCATGGTACTTAGCTAAGAAACGACTGATCAAAGGAATGTATAGTAATCAATATGATCAAGGGTTTCTGACACTGAGAACAAGGGAGATGGGAATTAGGAAAAGCATATTGGAAATTACCTACTTCCTATATTTCCATCATTCACTGATTAATAAACTTAGACCAGAGAGACTGCAAGGAGGAAGAAAGGATGATGAAATGGGGTACAATAATGGAAAAGAGGTAATTAAGAGAGAAAAAGAGAGGAAGAGAGGGAAAGAGAGAATAAGGGAGATAGAAATATAGAGGTGCATTTCTTACATTAAAGTGGGAATGAATAAAATATGTTTGAAAAGCATTGGGGGTAAGATTATATGTTACATTTGTAGGAAACTAAATATGGAATTCAGAGAAGAGCTTTTGCTAAATAGTTATGGAATTGATCTTTTCCTAAATATTATTTACTAAGCAATCAATTAAATTCTGAATGCATCCACTCTTTTATTCTTTAACAAAATGTAAAGACATGTATTGTCAGTATTTGCAAAATGTATGTCTGAGTAACATACCACTTATTACAACTCATATTTGATTCTACAGTTGATAGCTCTTAGGCTCTAGAATCTATGGTAAGTAGTGTACTGAAAATAGATGGCACACATTTAATCTTTGACAAAAATTGTATTTGTAAATATACACAGCAGTGGGTTCTTACAAGAAGAGATTGAGGCTGTCACTGCATGTTTATATTTTATCTTTTTTATTGGATAGTTTATGTATTTACATTTCAAATGTTAGCCTCTTTCCTGGTTCCACACCCCCCCTATAAAATCCCCCCTTTTCCTGCTTCTATGAGGGTGCTCCCTCACACACCCATCCACTCCCAACTCACTGCCCTGGCATTCTCCTACACTGGGGCATCAGGCCTTTACAGGACCAAGAGCCTCTCCTCCAGCTGATGCCAGATAAGGCCATCCTGTGCTGCGTATGCTGCTGGAGCCATGTGTACTTTGATTGGTGGTTTAGCTCCTGGGAGCTCTGGGGTTCTGGTTGGTTGATATTGTTGATTTTCCTATGGGGTTGTAAACCTCCTTCAGCTGCTTCAGTCCATTAGGGTTCCTGTGCTCAGTCTGATGGTTAGCTGCAAGCATCCACCTCTGTATTTGTCAGGCTCTTGCATAGCCTCTCAGGAGACATTCATATCAAGTTCCTGTCAGCAAGAACTTTTTGGCATCAGTAATAGTGACTGGGTTTGGTAGCTGCATATGGGATGGAGCCCCAGGTGGGGCAGTCTCTAGGTGTCCTTTCATTGAGTCTTTGCTCCACCTTTTTTCCTTGTATTTCCTCCCATTAGTATTTGTTACCTCTTCTAAAAAGGACTGATGTATCAACATTTTGGTATTCCTTCTTTTGTGTTTCATATGATCTGTGAATTGTATCTAAGGTATTCCAAGATTTGGATTAATTTATCTACTTATGAGTGAGTATATTCCACGTGTATTCTTTTGTGACTGAGTTACCTTACTCAGGATGATATTTCTAGTTCCATCCTTTGCTTACGAGTTTCATATAGTCATTGATTTTAATAGTACTCCCTTGTGCAAATGTACCACATTTTCTGTATCTATTCCTCTGTTGAAGGACATCTGGGTTCTTTCCACCTTCTGGCTATTATAAATAAGGATGCTATGAATATAGTGGAGTAAGTGTCCTTGTTATATATTGGAGCATCTTTTGGGTATATGCCCAAGATGCTATAGCTGGGTCCTCAGGTAGCACTCTGTGCAATTTTCTGTGGAACCACCCATCTGATTTCCATAGTGGTTGTACCAGTCTGCAATCCCATGATCAATGGAGGAGTGTTCCTCTTTCTCTAGCTCCTCACCAGCATCTGCTGTCACCTGAGTTTTTGATCTTAGCCATTCTCACTGGTGTGAGGTGAAATCTCAGGGTTGTTCTGATTTGTATTTCCCTGATGACTGTGGATGTTGGACATTTATTTAGGTGCTTTGTGGTCATTCAATATTCTTCAGTTGAAAATTCTTTGTTAGCTCTGTACCCTATTTTTATATAGGATTATTTGGATCTCTGGAGTCTAACTCCTTGAGTTCTTTGTATATGTTAGATATTAGCCCTGTATCAGAGGTAGGATTGGTAAAGATCTTTCCCCAATGTGTTGGTTGCGACTTTGTTCTAACAACAGTGTCCTTTGCCTTTCAGAAGCTTTGAAAGTTTATGAGGTCTGATTTTTGGATTCTTGATCTTAGAGCACAAGCCATTGGTGTTCTGTTAAGGAAATTTCCTCCTGTGCCTATGTATTTCTTTTTGTATTATTTTCAGTCTATCTGGTTTTATGTGGAGGTCTGGATCGACCTGGACTTGAGCTTTATGCAAGGAGATAGGAATAGGTTAATTTGCATTTATTCTTCCACATTCTGACTTCTAGTTGAACCTGCACTATTTGTTGAAAATATTGTCTTTTTCCCACTGGATGGTTTTAGCTTCTTTGTCAAAGATCAAGTGATCATAGGTGTGTGGGTCTTCAATTCTATTCCATTGATCTCCCTGCCTTTCTCTGTACAAATAACATGCGATTTTTTTTAAAATCATGATTGCTTTCCAATACAGCTTGAATTCAGGGATGGTGATACCCCCAGATGTTTCTGTTGTTGAGAATAGTGTTTGCTCTCCTGGATTTTTTGCTATTCAAAATGAATTTGCAAATTGCTCTTTCTAAGTCTATGAAGAATTTAGGTGGAATTATGGTAGGCATTACATTGAACCTATAGATTGCTTTCAGTAAGATAGCCATTTTTACTATATTAATCCTGCAAATCCATGAGCATGGGAGGTTTTTCCATCTTCTGATATCTTCTTCAATTTATTTCTTCAGAGACTTGAAGTTATTTTGTACAGATATTTCACTTGCTTGGTTAGAGTCACACCAAGGTATTTTATGTTATTCGGGACTATTGTGAAGGGTGTCATTTCCCTAATTTCGTTCTCAACCTGTTTATTCTTTGAGTAGAGGAAGGCCACTAATTTGTTTGAGTTAACTTTATACCTAGCCACTTTGCTGAAGGTGTTTATCAGTTTTAGGTGTTCTCTGGTGAAATTTTTAGGGTCATTCAAGTATACTATCATATAATCTGCAAATAGTGATATTTTGATTTCTTCCTTTCCTATTATATCCCTTTAACCTCCTTTTGCTGTCTGATTACTCTGGCTAAGACTTCAAGTACTATATTGAATAGGTAGGGAAAGAGTAGACAGACTTGTCTAGTCCCTGATTTTAGCAGGACTGCTTCAAGTTTCTCTCCATTCAGTATGATGTTGGCAACTGGTTTGCTGTATATTGCTTTTACTACGTTTAGGTACGGGACTTGAATTCTTGATCTTTCCAAGACATTTATCATCAAGGGGTGTTAAATTTTGTCAAATGCTTTCTCAGCATCTAATGAGAGGATGATGTGTTCTTTTTCCTCTGAGTGTGTTTAAATAGTGGATTATGTTGACGGCTTTCCGAATATTGAACCATCCCTGCATTCGTGGTATGAACCCTCTGTGATCATGATGGATGATCATGTTGATGTGTTCTTGGATTTGGTTTGTCAGAATTCTATTGAGCATTTTTGCACTGATATTCATGAGGTAAATTGGTCTGAAGTTTGCTTTCTTTGTAAGATCTTTGTGTGGTTTAGATATTTTCTGTAATTGTGGCTTCAAAGAATGAATTGGGTAGTGTTCCTTCTGTTTCTATTTTGTGAAATAGTTTGAAGATTACCCTTATTAGGCCTTCTTTGATGGTCTGATAGAATTCTGCTCTGTATTAAACCCATCTGTTCCTGGGCTTTTTGGTTGGGAGACTTCAATGACTGCTTCTATTTCTTTAGGGGTTATGGGATTGTTTGGATGGTTTAATCTGATCCTGATTTAACTTTGTGTTATGGTTTGCCCTGAAGTTATCTGTATTTTGATGCTAATTCCACTGCCCCAAGGACAGCTGCCTAGTCACATACTCAGGAATCAGGTGACTTCACAGGGACCTTGCCATTGAATTTGTAAAGTACAGGTGAGGGGCAGGTACAGGATAGAAGGAGGCCTATCATTGGAGAGAAGGAAGGATGGGCAGGAGAGAAGTTTGAAGGAAGAGAAGGAGATTAGGACAGAGAGGAGAGACAGGAGGGAGAGAGGGGCTGAGAAGCCGTGGTAGGACAAGATGGCAGGTGATGTTAAGATTCTGCTCTGTGTATTTACAGGTTGTTATTAATGTTCTCAAGGGATGGATAGTACCGGGCTTTGTATGTTTAAGTGGGCAATTATATCTTACCAATTGGATCTAAGATAATTGTGTTGTGTGTTTTTTTATGTGAGGGTTTGAGTGTAGGAAAGTGCAGCTGGGCTGTGTTTCCGCCAAGATATCTAGCAGGTATCTTGGGGTACCGAGGTGTAGACCCAGCGGGGTAAAAAACCATCATTACTTTTTTATTTTTATATTTTTACAACAACAACTTTGGTATCAGGTATCTGTCTAGGAAAATGTCCATTTCATCCAGATTTTCCAGTTTTGTTGAATATAGGCTTTTGTAGTAGAATCTGATGATTTTTTAAAAAATTTCCTTAGATTTTGTTGTTATGTCACGCTTTTCATTTCTGATTTTCTTAAGTTGGACCCTCTCTCTGTGACCTCTTGTTAGTCTGGCTAAGGGTTTACCTATCCTGTTGGTTTTCTCAGAGAACCAGCTCCTGCTTTTTGTTGATTTTTTGTATCATCCTTTTGGTTTCTACTTGGTTGATTTCAGCCCTGAGTGTGATTACTTCCTGTCTTCTACCTGACTTGGGTGTATTTGCTTCTTTTTGTTCTAGAGCATTTAGGTGTGCTGTGAAGCTGCTAGTATATGCTCTCTTTTGTTTCTTTTTGGAGGCACTCAGAGCTATGAGTTTACCTCTTAGCACTGCTTTCATTGCATCCCATAATTTTGGGTATGTTGTATCTTCATTTTCATTAACTTCTCAAGTCTTTAATTTCTTTATTTCTTCCTTGACCAAGTTATCATTGAGTATAATGCTGTTCAGCTTCCATGTATATGTGGACTTTCTGCTGGTTTGGTTGTTATTGAAGACCAGTCTTGGTCCATGGTGATCTGATAGTTTGCATGGGA
Source organism: Rattus rattus (assembly GCF_011064425.1). Lineage (NCBI taxonomy): Eukaryota > Metazoa > Chordata > Mammalia > Rodentia > Muridae > Rattus > Rattus rattus. The sequence goes on along the minus strand of NC_046156.1, from coordinate 167,415,210 downwards.
TTGTTTCCATGTACTTGTTGAAGCCTGTTTTGTGACCTACAAAATGGTCTGTGTTAGAAAAGCTACTATGAGGTGCTGAGAAGAAAGTACATCCTTTGTTTTAGGATGAAATGTTCTATAGATATGTTAAATCATGTGTTTCATAAATTCTGTTAGTTTTACTGTTTTTATTTTGTTTCTATTTCCATGATCTGTCCATTGATGACTGTGTAGTGTTTAAGTCTCCCACTAATATTGTGTATGCTTTGAACTTTAGTAAAGTTTCTTTTATGATATGGGTGCCTTCGCATTTGGAACATAGATATTCTGAACTGAGAGTTCATCTTGGTCGATTATTACTTTGATGAGTATGCAGACTCCTTCCTTATCTTTTTTGATAACTTTTGGGTGAAGTTGATGTTATTTGATATTAGAATGGCTATTCCAGCTTGTTTCCTGGGACCATTTGCTTTGAAAATTGTTTTCCATCTTTTTACTCTGAGGTAGTGTCTTTCTTTCTCAGTGATGTGCGTTTCCTATATGCAGCAAAATGCTAAGTCCTGTTTACATATCCAGCCTGTTAGTCTATGTCTTTTTATTACCGAATTGAGTCCATTGATGTTAAGAGATATTAAGGAATAGTGATTGTTGGTTTTTTGTTGTTGTTATTTTTGTTCTTAGAGGTAGAATTATGTTTGTGGGGCTAACTTCTTTTGGGTTTGTTGAAAAAAGATAACTTTCTAGCTTTTTCTAGGGTGTAGTTTCCCTCCTTGTGTTGGAGTTTTCTATGTATTATCCTTTGTAGTGCTGGATGTGTGGAAAGATATAGTGTAAATTTGGTTTTGTCATGGAATATCTCAGTTTCTCCCTCTATGGTAATTGAGATTTTTGCTTGATATTGTAGCCTCAACTGGCATTTGTGTTCTCTTAGGGACTGTATGACATCTGCCCAGAATGTTCCAGCTTTCACAGTCTCTGTTGAGAAGTCTGGTGTAATTCTGATAGGTCTGCATTTATATGTTACTTGACCTTTTTCCCTTACTGCTTTTTAACATTCTTTCTCTTATTTTTGCATTAGGTGTTTTGACTATTTGTTTTGACTATTATGTGATGGGAGGAATTTCTTTTCTGGTCCAATCTATTTGGAGTTATGTAGGCTTCTTGTATGTTCATTGGCATCTCTTTCTTTAGGTTAGGAAAGTTTTCTTCTATAGTTTTCTTGACGATATTTATTGGCCCTTTAATTTGGGAACCTTCCCTCTCTTCTATACCTATTATCCTTAGGTTTGATCTTATCATTGTTTCCTGGATTTCCTAGACATTTTGGATTAGAAGATTTTTGCATTTTGCACTTTCTTTGACTGTTATGTCAAGGTTTTATATGATATCTCCTGTCCCTGAGATTTTCTCTTCTATCTCTTGTATTCTCTTGGCAGTATATGCATCTATGTCTCCTGATCTCTTTCCTAGGTTTTCTATGTCCAGGATTGTCTCTTTTGCATTTTCTTTATTATTTCTCTTTCCATTTTTAGATACTGGATGGTTTTGTTCAATTCCTTTATCTGTTTGTTTTTGTTTTCCTGTAATTAATTAAGGGATTTTTGGGTTTCTTCTGTAAGGGTTTCACTTGTTTACTGGTATTCTCATGTATTTTTTTTTGTTTTTTTAATTTTAAATTATTTATTTGGATGGTTTATTATACAGCCAGATATGTTAACACATATCTATCAAAATAACATCTATGAAGTTAAGGTACAAGGATTTGAAGTTCCAAGCCAGTCAGATCATTGTTCATTATAGGTCTAATTAGTTATTATTTCATCATCAAAGGAGACATGCATCAGACAGGTGAAGGGATAAAATCATTTCTCACATATTTTGCTAGTGAAAATGTAAGCTAAGTATAGATGTGCACCTGATACAGAAGCAAAAGATTCTTTTTGGTTTTTTTTTTCTTTCTTTTATTGGGTATATTTTTATTTATATCTCAGTCCAAGTTTCCCCTCCACATACACTATCCCATTTCTTTTTCTTAAAATTAGATATATTTCTTTATTTACATTTCGAATGTTATTCCCTTTCCTAGTTTCCTGTCCAAAAGCCCCCATCTTCTTCCCTTTCCCCATACAGTTGTTCCCCCCCCCCGTTCATCCCCTGTATTTCTTCTAGGGAGTTATTTATGTCCTTCTTAAATCCTCTATAATAATCATGAGATGTGATTTTAATACCAAATCTTGCTTTTCCGGTGTGTTGGGATATCCAGAACTTGCTGTGGTAGGAGAACTTGGTTCTGATAATGGCAAATAGCCTTGGTTTCTGATGCTTAGGTTCTTGTGCTTGCCTCTGGCCATCTGGTTATCCCTGATGTTAGTTGGTCTTGCTGTCTCTGACTGGAGCTTGTCCTCCCTGTAGGCCTGTGAGCCTGACATCTTAGGGGCAAGAGCACTCCTGGGAAACCAGCTCTCTCTGGGCAGGCTTTGGGTCTGGAGGGTTGTGGACAGCCTTAGCTCTGGGTACAGATGGAGATCAGAGGGCTCCTATCCCAGGCTGCTTGGAAGTGTCTGTGCCTTTTGTGATTCTGGTGGGTCCCTCTTTGGATAGTTAGTGGAATGAAACTGGGGTCTCTGCTGTGGTCCTAGGAGTCAGAGCACTCCTGGGAGAACAGCTCTTTCCAGGAAGGTTTTGGTCCAGAGGGCTGTGTACAGCCTTATCTCGGTGCAGATGGAGACCAGAAGCTTCATGTAGTTTTAAAAGTGACATATATACTGTCAGATTTATGTGAGCACACACACACACACACACACACACACACACACACACACACACACACACACACGCACACTTGTAACAACAATAAATGAAAAAGAGCTTAAAAAGAGGAAGGGAAAGGTGTATGAGAGGGTTGGGAGGGAAGAAAGAGAAACAGAAAATGGTGTAATTATGTTAAAATTTCAAAAATGCAAAATGAAAAGAAGAGGAGTTGGAATTGATCATTGATCATTGGTAGAAGGCTTGCCTTCCATGTTAAAACACAAAGAACCTCTCCAAGAGCTGAGTTTAAACTCAAACAATTCAAAATAAATAAAAATCTAGTATTCCAATTGCCGCATAAAGAACAAATATTAATAAGAATGTCATAGGCATCACCTATAAAGGACAGTGTCATGAATGCTGTAGAGAAGAATCTGTCTTACTCAAGCCTGGGTCTGCTGTTTCCCACAGTACAGCCAAGAGAGATTAGCTAAACATCTCTGTTATCCTTATTCTCCCTTTGTAAAATACAAATAGTAGCAATGGTATTTAACTCACTTATGAAAATCAACCAAAACCGGGTATGTAAAGCACTCTGAGTGCTATGCATGTGTGAAACATTTCACAAATATAAGCTTTTATTATGTGACGGATCTTCTGCACACTAAGAAGAATGACTCTATTCATGAACAATGACAAGTTCCCCATGACTGAGTTCTACATGTAAAATAGTGAAGTTGCAGATAATATACACAAAATAATATTTATGAGAGCTATATTCTCACAGAGACATTTATTGTGTGGATACACACAGCTATTAGGATGGTTTCTCTTTGCTTCTCTGTCATGAAATGTGGGGGAGGGTTCAAGAGAAAGGTAGAGCTTCTGTCAAAGTTAAGACACTTTATTTGATTTGTCACAAACATGTGAATATCTGAATACACTTTCTCCTTTGTAAAAGTGAGAAAATACCAAGTTCTGTTGTTCCATTGAGAACAGAAATACATTCTGGAAAGCTTTCAACCATATTCCTGCCAAAAAATGGCTTTCATTTTTTTTTCCCAAACAAACACCAATTCAGTGTACTACTAAGATCTTTTAAAAAGATAATGAAGTATAAATATTTTCCTTTAACTAACACGATGTGCTTCTTTGGAAGATTCTTAGGCTTTCTCAAGCTCCTTGGGGTTTCATATAATTAAAATGGGTATGTTGAGGGTAACAGGACAGTGTCTTTAATTTCTAAACCTGTGGGGGTAGATGGCTGCAGAATTTACTCTAAGATGGATAGAATGTTAAGGTTTTATAGTAAGGTCTTTCTCAAGCCATTTCATATACACACATCTGAGTGAATCTTAGTAAGGTTTATAAAAACTGAAAACCTGATTGGAATGGAATTGGCTGACACATTTTCTAGAGTGACAGGTTAAAGAAAGAGTCGGAGACTGGGATGAAGAGAAATTTAATGTCAAAGTCTAAGCAAATAATCATTTGTTTTTGGTATTAAACCCATAGATATGTATGAAACATCATTTTTCTTTTTCATTTTCATTCAATCTATCTTCTATGTTAAAAATTATTCCATTTTAGAAAATGCACATACATACATATATGTGTGTATGTACATATATTGTAAATGGATTATACATACACACACACACATACACACGCGCGCGCGCGCGCACACACACACACACACACACACACACACACACACACACACACACACACACGGAGTGTCAAACAAGGCTGCTCTGAAGACTCAGTGGATGAAGATTCTTGCCTTTCAGCCTAATGGCTTGAGTTTTGTTCCACAGATCCATGACAGAATGAGAAACCTGATTCTCAAAAGTTGTCTGGCCTATATACCTGTGCCATGACTCACCTGAAAACTTTGCAAAATGTGCATATTTCTGATAAATGAAAATAGTTTTAATGAAATCACTGGTTGCCCTACAATGGTGTTATTCAGAAGTCACATTGGTTAAACCAAATAACCTGTAACAGGCTGAGGATCTACCTACTACTAGAGCTACTACCTAGCAGGTAAGGGCTTGAGTTCAGTCTTCTAACTTGGTAATATTTAAGTGAAAAATTGAGTAGTATTGTCATTTTAACTATAATTCTTAGATTTCCACTGATGTAGATTGTATTATTGCTAACTTATGTAGCATTAAGGTACTAATATCTTCATTTAAAAATTGTTAGCATGGCATACTACAAAATTATTCCTTATGAAGACTTAAATTCTGATATGATATCAATATTTCAACAACATCCTGAATAATACCTGACACATCATACGTTATCAAGACTGGTCTCAGCTTTGACAAAAATATCTTCTTTGTAGAGTGGGAAGCAGTCAGTTGAGAGATGCACGACTGGTTATAGTACTGAGCAAAGAGACTGAGTCCTCACCCTTATGGAGGACATTAATTAAGCACCGGCTACCAAATCTCAAGACATTTTAGAACAAGAGACCGAAAGAGTGAAAAAGCAGAGAATATGATGACTGCATTGAGATGCTATCTTCTGGAAATGACATAGTATAGGCTTAGATTTTTTTCAAAACTTACGTTATTTAGGGTTTTTAAATGTTTCGACTTTCCTTCTCTCCCACGAGCCAGAGGCAAGGGAGAAAAAAGGTTACTAGGAAAAGGGTTTGTGGACCTGTTTAGAAGTAGTTTCTTGGGGGGAAATTTCATAATTGTTGTCAGGATACCAGCAAACCAATTCAATAGCAAACCTCAAACATGAATCAGTAGCTGTGGATGATCCAGTAGAAACAGCAAGGCTCTACTGAATTGGCACAAGTCAGGGAAAGTGGCCAGAATCATCTGGAATATCATGAGAAGTTCTTTGGTATAAAGTGAAGACTGGCAAAGGCCAGAGAAGACCAGTGAAGACCAGCAAAGAAGCAAAGCATTATATGACATAACAATGCAAAATCCCTCACTGTTTGTGGGGTTCTATTTAAATTCTTTCTAAACATCACACATTCTCTCAAGTGTCTGTTTTCAGGAAACATCACATATCCTCTTAAAAGATAGCTTCCAGAAAAACATCACAGGATACAACTGGATGGTTAAAGAATCCAGAAATTTCCACTTCAAAATAGCTTTTACATTATGAACTCATAACAATTGAGGTTACTTAACACACAACTTAGATATGATCAAGCAAAAGAAAATCTTGATATATATAGGGCATATGATTTCCAGATTTCTCACCAAGGAACTGTTAGCACTAAGTACCTGCTGGGTGGAAAGAGATTCATTCTTTTTTAAGGATATGACCACTGGTAGTTTTCTCATGGCCCAGTGGATAGCCCTATAGCCATGCAGGTATGGACAACACAGAGTGGACTTAGTGACTTATAAACAAATGGAGACTTGAAGCAAGAGAGTTCAAGAATAAGGTTGGAGTTGAAGAGGTAGGGATGGTCAAATTTATTGAATATATGAATCGAATTCTTAAATATAAAGGAAAATGTTTACATCTTCTATATACCCACAGGTATACATGGATGTTTGCAATCTGTCATTTATTTTTCTTTGTTTATTATTTACAAATATTTTTCTATTAGTAAAATAAGATGTAGTCACATTTTTTTGTAGATATCATAGTTGGATTATTTTGCTTGAGATCTTTGTAACATGAATTTAGAAGTAGACATTGATAAAACAGAAAGAAGAAGGTAAATTTCCTGAGAAAGTAACAATAAATATCAAAGCATAGAGAAAATTGGTTAGGCTTGAGGGAAGATAGTAAGGGTGGCATCTTGGATTGTTGGGAATTGGAAGCAATGAGACTGATGTCATGGTTGGGTAAATAAATATTGGAGACTACAGGGGACCTGCTATCTGAGGAGAAATAAAATTACCTCATTGAGAAAAAGTGCTTTTAAAATTAGAGTAATAACATCAAGTGATTTGCTTTCTTTAAGGTAGAGAGCTTAGGAAAAAAGTTCTGAAAATAAAGTTTTAGAATGGAGAGGAGCATTGAAAGAAGGGTCAGGCAGTTGAACAGTTTATAGGGACGTTAAATACTTCGCCAGTGTGAAGGAAACTCCGTACGCCTTCACAATGCAAAACGAAGAAAACAAGACAATGGAAATCATGAAGTTTCCCTAGTGTCCTGTGTTTAGAGCATTGATGAGGTCTAGGTGAATGTAATTGATCCTCTTTTCAGGTCAATTTATGTACTAACAATTTTGTAATCAACTTAAGCAGATCAGTCCTTTTCTTTGTTAAACTTGGGTTTAGAACATGCTCCGTAGGCTCATGTGTTTGCACACAGTGTTTCCCTCTGGTGTCACTGTTCTGGGAGGTTTTGGGAGGTTTGGGACTGTGGTCAAGTTCGAATAGTTAGGTTGCTGTTGGTTAGAATTCTAGAGTACATCTGCTTCGGGGTTATCGACATTCCTGCCTGATTCCACAAAGTGACCAGCTCTACAACTTCTCACCACATGGCTCCTGTCTGTAGTAAGCATAACAGAGTATCATTAATAGTGTCAGGAATTTGTGCTCCCTACGGGATGGGTCCCAAATTGGGCTAGGCACTGGTTGGCCATTTTCTTAGTCTCTTCTCCGTCTCCCATTCCTGCCCTTCTTATATACAGGGTAAATTTTGGGTCAAAGTTTTGTTGGTAGGTTGGCGTCCTTATTGTTCCACTAGGGTTCCTGCCTGGCTATAGGAGGTGGCCTCTCCAGGTTTGATATCCTATACCTGTAATTCTAATGAGTATGTTGTTTCATTGTTTCCTATCGCTTTCGTCTTCAGAGGCTGTTCCAGTAACCTTTCTTGTTGCCGAGATAAAATGCTCTGATAAAAACAACGTAAGGAAGGGTTTATTTTGGACTACATTTGGAAGGTTTGTATGTATGTATGTATGTATGTATGTATGTATGTATGTATGTATGTATTGTCACTGTAGTCAGGGTGGCAAGAGCTTGAGATAGCTGGTCACATTATATCTGCAGCCAAGAAGCAGAGTGAGGAATGCTTGTGTTTAGCTCCTTTTTTTTTTTTTTTTTTTTTTTAATACAAAGTCCAGAATCCCAGCCCAGGGAAGCATGATAGTCATAAGCGGGTAGACTTTTGCACTTTAGTTAATGTAATCAAGATAATCCAGCATGGGAATGCCTGCAGACCCACTTTATTATAGATTCTAGTAAGTGGACAACGATTAAGCAGGTTACAGGGTAGAGCTCTACAGAAAATGAAACATGAAATAGTTCTCTTGCTTTCATTTCAACTGAAGGGCCTTAAAGTCCAAAACTATTTCTTAAATTTTATGCACGATCTCAAACAAGGGATCCTGTGATAGGAGTATTAGCGGGTGCAGAGCAACTGAAAATGAATGTTGTAGTTCACAGAAGATTCACTTTAATTCTGGAAAAGATTGCATTGAGAAGAGGAAAGTTTTATTCCTGATAAATTGGTTCTCTTTATAAAGGAGTCAGAGGAAATTAACTCATCACGCTATTAACTAAAGATCTTCATCTTTTTGTCAGGCTGTGCCTATCGAACTGAAAAGATCTGACTCCATTATTAGGTGCTGTACTAATGCCAATATTGATGCCAGCATGGCTTTCTCCATGGTCAATTAGATCATTTATTTGGAGATGGGCCATTATAAAATAGTAAGGGGCAAATGGAATTGATTGCACTGCATTGACAAGGTATACTGTCCTTTTTGTAATCATTTGAACAGACAGATATTAATTTCACCCAGGAGAGAACTTACTTTGTTTAGGAAAAGCTTTATGCTCTTCAAGTCTCCTTTCAGAAGCATTTATATTGTTCAGGGCATAATTTTTGAGTAATGTAGAGATACTATTACATGTAATGGGGTAACAGGTAAAAATGAAAAAAAAAACCTTAAAATTAAAATGCTTTAAGATATTAAATGGAAAATCTCAAATTCCTTAAATTTTAATTGATTTTGGATATTTAGGGTTTGCTATGTCTAGACATTTAAGACTGAAAACTGGAAGCTTTCACTTAAGGGAAATTAAAACAGCCTTATAATATTCTGTAAAAAAAAATGGGGGTTCAGATAAGATCAGCCATGTCAAGAATTGCTGCTCAGGCGAATTTTTAAAAAGGAAAAAGTTAAGAAAATTAAAGAGAAGATTGACAGTTATCAGAGGTTTGTTCAGAAGACATTGGCACTAATACAATACCATTTGGAGAGTGAGTAGTGCAATGAAAGGAATTTAGTATTTTAGCTATGTTTAATTTAAAACCAAAGCATCTGTCCTTAATAATGAAAAACTGTAGCCTTCTTAACCTGTACACCCCACAGGCCAACAACTGCAGTCTCCTAAAGGCTTCACAATCCAACTACAACCTTCCTGAACTGAGCCCCTCACAACCGAACAGCTGTAGACTCTAACCTGTTCTCCGCGCACGGCAACAACAGCAGCCATCTAATCTGTACTCTCAGTAACCCAACAACGGTAACCCTCCTAGCCTACACACTCAACACCCCAACAACTGCAGCCTCCTCACCTGTGCTCCCCATCACATCTAGTTTATGTATCAGCATCAGGGAAACAATTCAGTTCAGAATATGAAATGAAACATACATATGAAATATCTTTGGAAAAATCATTTTTTTATACCAGATTTTATTCCCCTCCAGGTCCACCTCCCCTCCCCCGCACCCCACCCCACCCCGTCCCCAGTCTCTTGAGAGTTGGGTGCATCTTCTCTCACTGAACCCAGACCCAGGAGTCCTCTGCTGTACATATGTTGGAGGCCTCATCTTAGCTGGTGTATGCTTCCTGGTTAGTGGTCCAGTGTCTGAGAGATCTCAGGGGTCCAGGTTAATTGAGACTGCTGGTCCTCCTACAGGATTGTCCTCCTCCTCAGCTTCCTCCAGCTTTTTCTTAATTCAACCAGATGGGTCAGAGTTTCTGTTCATTGGTTGGGTACACATAATTTACATCTCACTCTTTCATCTGCTTGTTGGCTCATTTGAGGGCAGTCATGCTAGGTCCCTTTTTCTGAACACCCCATAGCCACGGTAAATGGTGTCAGGTCTTGGGGCCTCCCCTTGAGCTGGATCCAACTTTGGGCTTGTCACTGGACCTTATTTTCCTCAGGCTCTTTTCCATTTCCATCCCAGCATTTCTTTCAATGGGAAGAATTATGGGTCAGAGCTTTGATGTGGGATAGCAACCCCATCCCTCACTTGATGCCCTGTCTTTTGGCTGGAAGTGGGTTCAGAATTCAAAGAGATAGTAAAACTGTAGAAGAAGCCATAGAAAAGAATAGACTTATTTTTGTGAAGACAGGTGCATAACAAAATAAAGGGCTAGTTACTTTTAAGGACTCAGGCCACAAATATTGCTACACATTCTTTCTTTAATGTTGATGGATCTAAACACTTTAATTCGGCAATTTAATTAACAGTCACAGAAGGGATACTTTATATTTCCAAATATAAGGAAAATTCTTATTAGATTGTACTGTGAAGGCTAAGGGATACCTAGCCCAGAGCTAGGAAGTAGGGCACTTGGAAGCGCAACTTTTCCTTAGGAATCACCAATAGCCTATGTTCTTTGGAGCACTCTAGCACTTACATTCAGATCCTCCCCCCCATAAAAGTCAGACCTTCATTAGGACCTATTAGCCTTTCTGGAGTGCCTCAGCACCTTATCCAGGTTGTACCTGTGATTTTTCCCAAATGAAAAATTTGCATATCTACTTCTCTTGTACTATCATCATCACCAAATGGCACTGAGATTCATCAGCATTCAAATGTTAAGATTAGGGCTTTTGAATGAGCTTATGCACAGACTGTGGGTGATGAGCTGGGAGAGTTACACTCTGTCACACAAGGTAAACTTTATCGTGGAAGGTTTTACTTGTGGGCAAGAAAGTGTCTGGTGATTAAAGGTTTGCTGGAGTGTGAAGAGTTCAGAACTTAGAATGTTTGGTTTAACAATGCCTATTGTAGCATTGGCATTTTCTGGTTACTCATGTAAGGTAAGATAGGTCACTTTCTGTATAATAGAAGATTTTGCAGAAGCTACACCTGCACAAAGTAACTGGGCACTGATCCTTTTGCAAAGTGCTCATTTTTCTGAGCTGCCTGAAGTTGGATGATTAGTCCCAAGTTCCAGAATAATCATGCTTTATGAGAGAAGAATAGAGAAAGCTATATTATGTTGTAGGAAGTTGAAATGATTAGCTGGCTTTACTATGTTGAGCCAGATAATTATATACAATATGGAATTTTGTTGGTCAAATCCTGTATAATTTTATAAGGAAATATTCCTGGAGGGTGTCTAAGTCAGGGTTTCTATCCCTGCACATAGCATCATGACCAAGAAGCAAGTTGAGGAGAAAAGGGTTTGTTCAGCTTTAATTTCCACATTGCTGTTAATCACCAAAGGAAGTCAGTACAAGAAGTCACTCAGGGTAGGAACTTGGAGGAAAGGGTGAATGAAGAAACCATGGAGGAATGCTGCTTACTGTATTGCTCACTGTGGCTTGCTCAGCTTGCATTCTTATAGAACTCAGATTACTAGCCCAGGGATGGCACCACCCACAATGGGCTTGTCCTTCCTCATCTTGATCACTAATGCCTTACAGATGGAGGCTTTTCCTCAGGGAGGCTCCTTTCTCTGTAATAACTCCAGCTTGTATCAAATTTACACTCAAAACCATACAGTACAGAGGGAGATATTTAACTCTCAGGGAGATGCTTAACTCTCTTAGAACAAGACGTATACTAGAAAAGATGCAACAGGATGGACCATACCCACTTTAGAGGTGTTTTTTGATAAACAAGCAAGATAATGGTAAGCATAGAGTGAAGAAGAAATGTCTGAAATGTCTAGTTACATACTAGAGATAGAAATAATGAGGATGGAGTGGATGCAGGACGAGAAACCAGAAGACATATCAGAAGATGATGTTTTCAGGATCTAAGAGGAAATGTTACTCCCTGTGGTGATCATCAAGGTACTAGGAAGGGGACTTCTAAAATCACTAAAAAATTCAGCTGGTCCTCAAAATTTTCAGTTCAGTTTATTAAAGGCAGGCAGATGGTTACTCAGAAGACATGTAATTGAACCATGAAATGGCAGCTCAGAGTTATTCTGAAGAGTAAGTACTAACATGAAATCAACAGCTATGGATGCTTAGCTAGCATGGAACTGTGAATGTGTATAATATGGGAAGAATCCCAAGGGCACCAAAAGGTGAAGAAGAAAAGGAGTAGTCCAAAAGAGCAGGATGTCAGAATGGCTGAGTTATACATGTCTGCTTTGTTGTTTAGTGCCCCAACAATGTTTAATATATAAAAGTCATTGACTTGATTTCTTCATTTTAATAACACTACATACAGAATTCATTTTCTAACTAGTTATCCAACCATAATGATGGCAGGCAAATATTCTAAAGATTTCTCTCATCTACTCCTACATGGATCACCACCACTTATTTGGGTTAGTACATGTGGAGTAAAAAGGAATAAGAAGCCCATTCAAAATCTGCCACATACAAGTTAGCCAAGTTAGCACTGACACTTGCGCAGTTCAAGTCTCCTTCCAGTTCCTCATGTTAAAGCAGAGTTCTGTGGAAAGCATCCCTACAGGATTCTGTTAGATGGAGTCATATGGGTGTCATCTCATGAATGTGTATCCTGAAAGTCTGTGTTACTACTCTACCTCTGTAACGACATACCTTGGATAAGCAGCTCATAAGTAGGAAAGGCTTAATTTGGCTTATGACAGAGTGTGTGTGTGTGTGTGTGTGTGTGTGTGTGTGTGTGTGTGTGTGTGTGTGTGTGTGTGTGTCCATGTGTGTCTGTGTGTCTGTGTGTGCCTGTGTGGGGTGTGTGTGTGTGTGTGTGTGTGTGTGTGTTTGTGATTATGATCCTATTCACTTCAATATCACTCTCCAATGACAATTCTAAAGGATAATGACCTCCCAAAGGTTACACAACTTCACAACTAAGCCTTAAGCACACTGTCTTTAGGGAACATTTTAGAGTGGAATTCACAACAACTTAAATAAATATTAAGAGTTGATAATCCTGGGGAGAGTGGACAGCCTTGTCTTGTTTAGTCGAACTGCTTCAAGTATCTCCCCATTTCATTTTCTATTGACTGTTGCTTTGCAGTAAATTGCTTTTATTATGTTTAAGTGTGGGCCTTGAATTCCTGATCTCTCCAGTACTTTTAACATAGAGGGTCATATTTTGTCAAATACCTTTTCTGCATCTAAGGAGATGATCATGTGATTTTTTTTCCTTTGAGCTTGTTTATATAGTGTTTTATGTTAATGGATTTTCAAATGTTGAACCAAACTTACATCACTGGGATGAAGCCTACATGACCATGGTAAACGATGGTTTTGATATGTTCTTGCATTCAGTTTGCAAGAATTTTATTGAGTATTTTTGAATTGATATGCATAAGCAAGATTGGTCTGAAATTCTCTTTTTTGGTTGGGTTCTTGTGTGGTTTAGTTATCAGAGCAACTGTGGCTTCATGGAATGGATTAGGTAGTATTCCTTCTGTTTCTATTTTATGTAAGAGTTTGAGGAATATTGCTATCGGGTATTCTTTGAAGGTCTGGTAGAATTCTGAACTAAATCCATCTGGCCCTGGGCTTTTTTTGGTTGGAAGGTTTTCAATGACTTCTTCCATTTTCTATCAGGATATGGGTCTGTTTAGATAGTTTACCTGATCTTGATTTAACTTTGCTGTGTGGTGTCTGTCTAGAAAACCATCCATTTCATCTAGATTTTCTATTTTTGTTAAGTATAGGCGTTTGTAGTAGGATCTGATGAATTTGAATTTCCTCCATTTATGTTGTTATGTCTCTCTTTTCATTTCTTATCTTGTTAATTTGAATTCTGCCTCTGGGTCCTTTAGCTAGTTTGGATAGGGGTTCATATATCTTGTTTATTCTCTCACAGAACCAGCTTTTGGGTTCGTTGATTCTTTTTATTGTTCTCTTTGTTTCTACTTGGTTGATTTCAGCCCTGAATTTGACTTTCCTGCCATCTACTCCTCTTCAATGAGAGTTTGCGTCTTTTTGTTTTAGAGCTCTTGGGTGTGCTGTTAAGTTGCTAGTATAATATCTCTCCAGTTTCTTTACCAGGGCACCTAGTGCTATGCATTTAACTCTTAGCTCTGCTATCATTATGTCCCATAAATTTGGGTATGATTTGTCAATATTTTCATTAAATTCCAGGAAGGCTTTAACTATTTTTATTTCTTCCCTGACCAAATTATCATTGAGTAGAGAATTGTTCAGTTTCCACTTGTAAGTGGGCTTTCTGTTGTTTTTGCTGTTATTAAAGACAAGCCTAAGGCCATCCTGGTTTGATAGGGTGCATGGGATTATTTCTATCTTGTTTCAGTTGAGGTTTGTTTTGTGATCAATTATATGCTTGATTTTGGAGAAGGTACTATGAGGTTCTGAGAAGAAAGTGTACTTCTCTTTTTAAGGAAGATTCTATGAAGTCCGTTTGGTTCATAACCTCTATAAGTTTCACTGCATTTCTGTTTAGTTTCTGTTTTAATGATCTGTCCATTGGTGAGAGTTGGATGTTGAAGTCTGCCACTATTATTGTGTGGGGTTCAATGTGTAGTTTGAACTTTAGTAAAGTTTCTTTTATGAATGTGGGTGCCCTTGCATTTGAGGCAGAGATGTACATAATTGATAATTTCTCTTGGTGTATTCCCTTTGATAAATATGAAGGATCCTTCCTCATCATGCTTGATAACTTTGGTTGAAAGTCTATTTTATTGGATTTTAGGATGGGAACCCAAGCTTGTTTATTGAGACCATTTGCTTAGAAGACCTTTTTCCATCCTTTTACTCTGAGATAATGTCTACCTTTGTTATTGAGGTCGGTTTCTTTTAGTCACCAAGAAGCTGGATCTTGTTTGCATATGTAGTCTGTTAGTTTATATCTTTTTATAGGTGAGTTGAATCCATTAATCTCCCCATATCTATTCAATATAGTACTCGAAATGCTAGCTAGAGCAATAAGACAACAACAACAACAACAACAACAACAACAACAACAACAAAGATCAAGGGGATACAAATTGGAGATGAAGAAATAAATGTATTACTATTTGCAGATGATATGATAGAATACATAAATGACCAAAACTTTTACCAGAGAACTTCTTCAGCCAATAAACAACTTCAGCAAAGTGTCTGAATATAAAACTAACTCAAATAAATCAGTAGCCTCCCTTTATACAAATGGTAAAGAGGCTTAGACAGAAATTAGGGAAACAACTCCCTTCACAATAGCCACAAATACTATAAAATACCTTGTGGTAACTCTAACTAAACAAGTGAAAGATCATTATGATAAGAACTTCAAGTCTCTCATGAAAGAAATCAAAGAAGACCTAGAAGATGGAAAGATCTACCATGTGCATTGATTGCCATAGTTAATGTAGAGAACATGGCCATTCTACCAAAGGCAATCTACAGATTTAATGCAATCTCCATCAACATACCAGTATAAATCTTCAAAGACATGGGGAAAGCAATTCCTATGTTCATCTGGCAAAAAACAGAATAGGGAAAAAATTTTAACAATAAGCAATAGTGAGAAAAACTGCACTGGTACAGAGACAGACAGGTTGATAAATGGAATAGAAATGAAGACCCAGAAGTAAGATCACACACTTATGCACACTTGATTTTTGACAACGAGGCCAAAAATATACAAAAGATAAAATAAAGCATCTTCAATAAATGGTACTTTTTAAATTGGCTGTCTGTATGTAGAAAATATGAAAATAGACCCATATCTGTCACCTTGCACAAAACTGAAGTCCAAATGGATCAAGGACCTCGATAATAAACCAGTTACACTGAGTCTAAAGAAGAGAAAGTGGGAAAGAGCCTTGAACTTACTGGCATGGGGGCAAGTTTCCTAAACAGAACTACAATGGCTCACTCTTTAAGGTCAAGAATTGACAAATGGGACCTCATGAAACCGGAAAGCTTCTCTAAGGCAAAGGACATAGTCAATAACAATTCAGCAACCTGCATATTGGTAAAAAAGTCTCTACTAACCCTACATCCAATCGAGGGCTCAAATCCAAAATATATAAAGAACTTAAGAAGCTTACCACCAAAAAAACAAACAACCCAATCATTAACGGGGTATAGAACTAAACTGAGAATTCACAACAGAGGAATTTAGAATGGCTGAGAAGCACCAAAAGAAATGTTCAAAGTCCTTATTGATCAGAATAATGCAAATCCAAATATCCACCTTACACCAATCACAATGTCTAAGATCACAACCTCAAGTGACAACACATGTTGCTTAGGATGTGGAAAGAGAGAAACATTCCTCAATTGCTGTTGGAATGGCAAACTGGTACAACCACTCTGGAAATAAATTTCGAGGTCCCTCAGAAAAATGGAAATAGATCTACCTAAAGATCCAGCAATACCACTCTTGGGAATATACCCTAAAGATACCCACCATACCACAGGGGCATCTATTCCACTATGTTCATAGAAGCCTTATTTGTGAAAGCCAGAAGCTGGAAACAACCCAGATGATGCACGACGGAAGAATGGATGCAGAAACATGCGGTTCATTTACACAATGGAATACAACTCAGCTATTAAGAATGAAGACATCCTGAGTTTTGCAGGAAATGGAACTAGAAAATATTCTAAGTGAGGCAACTCAGACACAAAAGGATATGCATGGTATGTTCTCACTAATAAGTGATAATAGTCAAAAAAAAAAAAGAAAAAGAAAAAAGTAGAGAACAGAAGAGACATTCCCAGAACTCAAAAAAAAATGTCAACAGGCTGAAAGACCCAAGGGAAGACCCTTATATTCTACTTGGGAGGGAGAAGAAAGCAACCACAAGGGGGTGGGAGGGAGAGATCTGGGATGGGAAAGGGTTGGGGGGGGTCAGAAGGGAACATGAATTGGTATTGGGTTGGGGAAAAGGACTGAAGCCCTGAGGGCCAGCAGAAAGAATGCAAACAGGCCACCAAGGGAGGTAGGGGGTTGGGAGGACCCTCCAGAATGTACCAGAGACCTGGGAAGCAAGAGACTCTCAAGAATTAAATGGGGGGACCCTATATGAAATGCCCAACAATGGGGAGAGGAAACTTGTAGAGCCCATTCCCAGCAGAAAGACAGGGCATCGAGTGAGCGATGGGGTTGCTATCCCCCAGTCAAACTCTGATCCATAATTGTTCCTGTCTGGAAGAACTGCAGGCATGGAAATTGAGGAAAACCTGAGGAAAAAAAAGGTCCAGTGACAGACCCCAAAGGAGGATCCAGTTCAAGGGGAGCACTCAAGGCCTGACACCACTACTTAGGCTATGGAACGCTCACATAAAGGGACCTATCATAACTTACGTTTGAAAGACCCAACAGGTACCTGAAGAGTCAGATATAGATATTTCCACCCAACCAATGTACAGAAGCTGCTGACACCTCTGATTGAATTAAGGAAAAGCTGGAGGAAGCTGAAGAGGAAGGCGACCCTGTAAGTGGACTAGCAGTTTCAATTAACCTGGACCCCTGCACTCTTTTAGACACTGGATCAACAACCAAGCAGCATACACCAGCTGATATGAGGCCCCAAATGTACAGCAGAGGACTACTGAGTCTAGGTTCAGTAAGAAAAGATCTGCCTAACCCTCAAGAGACTGGAGATCCCAGGGAGTTTAGAAGTCTGATGGGATGGGTGGGGTAGGGACATCCTTGTATGGAGACAGGGGGTGGGGGATGGGGGTGATAGGGTGTTGGTGGTAGGAGGGGTTATAGGATGTGAAACAGTGAGGAGGGTGGACTGGGGGAGAATAAAATCTGGAGTGTATATATATATATATGCATACACACACACACACACACACACACACACACACACACACACACACATATATATATATATATATATATATATGCACAAATAAATGAGTTGGTAATCCTGGAAACTGTGCTTAGGACTCTATTTGTGGGCTTGATTTCTACAGAAAGAAACCTACGCCACAGTTAAAATATCCAACAAGCTAATTTTCATGAAAAGACTCACTCACTGTAACACTGAATCCAGAGGCATTCCTTTAATTAATACATATGAAAATGCTAAAATATGGTGGTCATTCTTAGGGCAGCCATGAAGCACCTTTCAATATCATACACCAAACTCCCACACATTTAATATAATTTAGTTCTGACAATTGCTCTCACTGTTAAACACATGGCATGATATTTTGACTTGATGGACTCTGGGTTTTTGTTCTTTGTTTTCAGTTTTTTATTTACAGTTTTGCTTAAGGTCTGTTTAAGCTCTTACCTCTTGGGTGCATTCCATAGAAACAGCCTGATCTATCCCATCAATGATATGCACCTAAGAAAAGAAGCTATGCATGATAACTATACTGGAAACCTTTTTTTATTTTTTTGAGAAGAATTTTACGGTGCCAACTGTGTAGGCAACTATAAAAACGAACTTCTGATCCTTCTGCCTCCATCTCACAAGTTCTGGAAGTAAAGGTGCATGCATGTGCTATTGAGGATAATATACCGAGCTTCCTGTAAGCCAGGAATGTATTCTACCAATGTTGGAAACTTAGGAAGATTTTTATAAAATTATCAACTATAAAAATTCCAGAGGATAGAACATATTTGTATCAAAACTCAAAGATTTGAACATCAGCATCTTCATGGTCCATAGATGTATTATAAAAAGGAAAGGGTTCACTATGGGGTTCATGGAAGACGTGGATGGGATGTTATCCACAAGACTCTGGGATTCAGGAACATGATTATGGTATGTGAATTAGGAAAAAATGTTCCTCAAGAGCACCTCTTGTGGTGTATGACAGCAGAGGGGACACAACACTGGGTCACAGGATCATAAATTATTTTATTCTATATCTGAGCATCATAGACAGAGCTCATCAGGTATTACCATTATAGAGCATTCAGTGCTCTTAGTTTGGAGGCAACTGTGCTATGATAAAAATCATTTGTTGGTGATCAACTCTCATCAGATCAGAGAGGATCAACAGACCACTAAAATGTATGTTCCGTTTTCATGTTGCTCACTAGAACCATCACAGTGCACATTTTTGACCTCACCCTTAATGCTAAATTTAGGTCTGTGTTGACAGTTGAAATGGGAAAAATGGTCAGATTGACGTTTTTGTCCTTACACTTTCTAGATATGGATTGTGATACATTTCAGACACTGAAAAACTGTGGAGGGAAAAGAATCCTTCCCAATTTGGGAAACTGAGTGGAAAACCTACATTTTCACTTAATACATACATGTGTACATACATAACATAACATATTTCTATGAATACACATGAAATGGATATATAGAAATTTTCACAGTTGCCAATGGTCTGACCATTTGGCTGGAATCTGGATAGAAAATTAGTGAGTCTTATAGGAGAAAAGCTAAAGAGATGGCCCAGTGGTTAAGAGTGCTTGCTGCTTCTGTAGAGGACAAGGGTCAGTTCTCAGAAACTACATTGGGTGGCTCATAACTGCCTGTAACTACAGCCCCAGCATATTCACAGGCTCCCACAGACAAATGTGTGTCTGAGAGTGTATATGCACATGCACTTGCCTACACACACAAACACCCCCACACACAAAATTTAAAAATAATATTCTTTAAAAAGAAACAAGGATATTTAGAGCCTTATGGTTGAACATATGGAATGAGATTGGACACACATTTTTCAAGGCTATTTGTTTTACATATAATGCAAAATATAAAACATACTTAGCATTGATGGGTCACTAAACAACCAAGTAGACAAAAATAATCAGCCATTTGGTGCCAACCTGCTTCCATTATCAACTTTCTAAAATTTGGCAGGGCCATAATGGTAGAGACAGAGTCCATGGCTCAATAGTATTCCATTTTACTAAAGATAGTTAAGCTAGTACTATTTCTCCCAAATCTCCAACCTTCAAGTTAGACACCACAACTTAAATTCTCAACAATAAAAAAACTAGGGGAATCACCATCCCTGACCTCAAGCTGTACTATGGAGGAATAGTGATAAAAACCGAATGGTTGCAAGCATCTGTCTCTGTATTTGTCAGGTTATGGCAGAGTTTCTCAGGAGACAGCTATGTCAGGCTCCTGTCAGCAAGCACTTCTTGGCATTAACAATAGTGTCTGGGTTTGGTGTCTGTATATGGGATGGATCCACATGTGGGGTAATCTCTGGATGGCTTTTCCTTCAGTCTCTGCTCTACTCTCTCTCTCTTTTTTTATTAGCTTGAGTATTTCTTATTTACATTTCGAGTGTTATTCCTTTTCCCGGTTTCGGGCAAACATCCCCTAATCCCTCCCCCCTTCCTTATGGGTGTTCCCTCCCCCCACCTCCCCCATTGCCGCCCCCCCAACAATCACGTTCACTGGGGGTTCAGTCTTAGCAGGACCAAGGGCTTCCCCTTCCACTGGTGCTCTTACTAGGATATTCATTGCTACCTATGAGGTCAGAGTCCAGGGTCAGTCCATGTATAGTCTTTAGGTAGTGGCTTAGTCCCTGGAAGTTCTGTTTGCTTGGCATTGTTTTTCATATGGTGTCTCAAGCCCCTTCAAGCTCTTCCAGTTCTTTCTCTGTTTCCTTGAACAGGGGTCCTATTCCCAGTTCAGTGGTTTGCTGCTGGCATTCACCTCTGTATTTGCTGTATTCTGGCTGTGTCTCTCAGGAGAGATCTACATCCGGCTCCTGTAGGCCTGCACTTCTTTGCTTCATCCATCTTGTCTAATTGGGTGGCTGTATATGTATGGGCCACAAGTGGGGCAGGCTCTGAATGGGTGTTCCTTCTGTGTCTGTTTTAATCTTTGCCTCTCTATTCCCTGCCAAGGGTATTCTTGTTCCCCTTTTAAAGAAGGAGTGAAGCAATCACATTTTCATCATCCGTCTTGAGTTTCATGTGTTCTATGCATCTAAGGTAATTCAAGCATTTGGGCTAATTCTGCTCTACTCTTTGTCTTTGTATTTCCTCCCTTGAGTATTTTTCCCCCTTCTAAGAAGGACTAAACCATCCACATGGTCTTCATTCTTCTTGTGCTTCGTGTGGTCTATGAATTGTAGTTTGGGAATCTGGAGATTTTGGCCTAATGTCCACGTATCAGTGAGTGCATACCATGTGTCCACTAACCAAACATGAAGGGACACATGGCTCTAGCTGCATATGTAGCAGAGGATGGCCTTGTTGGATACCAATGGGAGGAGAAGACCTTGGACCTCTCAAGGCTGGACCCACCAATGTAGGGTAATGTCAGAGCGGTGAGGCAGGAAGGGGTGGGTGGATGAGTGGGGGAGCATCCTCATAGATGCAAGGAAAAGGAGGAGGTAGTAGGGGGAATCCAGAGGGGAAACTGAAAAAGGGCATAACATTTGAAATGTAAATAAATAAAATATCCAATAAAAAATCCTGCATGGTATTGGTACAGAGGCAGAGAGGTTAGTGAAAATAATGGAATTGAAGATCCAGAAATAAACCCAAATGCTTATAGACACTTTATCTTTGACAAAGAATCCAAAAATGTACACCAGAGAAAGCACCTTCAATAAATGGTGCTGGTCTAACTGGTAGTCAGTATGTAGAAAACTGAAAACAGATCCAAATCTATCACCTTGCACAAAGTTCAAGTCTAAAAGGATCAAGGACCTTAACAAAAAACCAGATGCAATGAATCATATAGAAGAGATAAATAAAATGTGAAAGAGTCTCAAATTCTTTGGCATAGGGGGTAATTACATGAACAGAACACAAATGGATCTAAGATCAAAAATTGCTAAATGGGACCTCATGAAAGTGGAAAGCTTTTGTAAGAGAAAAGATGATTTTGTCAATAGCACAAAATCAGCAATCTACAAATTGGTAAAAAATAATCTTCACTAACTCCAAACCTGAGAGAGGGATGATATCCAAAATATATAAAGAACTCAAGAAATTAACCTCAAAAACCAAACCACACAATTTAAAAGTAGGGTATTAAGCTAAACAGAGAATTCCCAAAGAAGAATCTCAACTGGCTGAGAAGCACTTAAAGAGATGCTCAAAGTCCTTAGTGATCAGGGATATGCAAATCAAAAGTGCCCTGAGATTCTACCTTACACCAATCAGAATTGCTAAGAACAAAAAGTCAAGCGAAAGTACATGCTGATGAGGATATGGAGAAAGAGGAACACTCCTCCACTGGAATTGCAAACTTCTAAAGCTATTTTGGAAATCAATCATAAGAAGACCAGCAGTCTCAACTATGCAAACCCTTTGGAGCACCCAGAAACTGAGCCACCAACCAGGCACCATACTTGAGTTTGTCTGAGGCCCCAGCACATATATAAAAGAGGACTACCTGGTTGGCTTCAGTGGGAGAAGACATGCCTCATCCTCAAGAGACTTGAGCTCCAGGGAGGGGCGGGTATTAGTGGGGAGAGCATCTTCGTGGAGATAATGGGAGAAGGAAATGGATGAGGAGCTGTGGAAGGAGGACCAGAGAGAGGGTAACAGCTGGCATATATATATATATATATATATATATATATTATATATTAAAATTCTAGTGTGGCGTCATTCCATCATTCCACAGAGAGATCAATGAGCACTTTCAGGTAAAGTGACTACAACAAACTCTTTCTAGGTATGTAGGGAAAATAGTAACTTATAATCATGATCAGATATTTATTCTATAATACATTTGAATTTCTTTCTTTCATGGGCTCAATTAATAACATAATGGTGGGTCCCTAATAGGACTAACATACTTATCAAAAATCTTAGAGTAGTTATTTGCCTTCATTTTTAAGAACTTTTCTTCACTATTCTCTGCAACTATGTTTTTCCCCCCAGAGGAAGAGTTCCTCGAATCTAGTAGTAAACAAAAGTATTCCAACAAAATACATGTTAACATTTTTGTCTGGTCATCCTAGACCCCTTTGAAGCAAGAGGTCAACAGGGCAGAGGGCATGTGTATTATACACATAATATATCACTATATTGCAATTGGATAACTAGTGAGATGCTACTATGCTAACCTCATGTAGTAGGAATGGGGAAGGAGGTGTGTGGAACACAGGCAATGCATGTGACCATCTCCTATCATGTAATTGTTCCTTTGTAAATATGAAAGCATGTGCATATAACTATGAAAGTATGTGTATGGTAACCTCTGTTTGAAGATAGTATGATTATCAGAGATACAGTCTACTCCAACCAAAATGAAGATTTTTATTATCCCACAAGATGTACCAATAAACTGCTCAGGTGTTCACCCGATAAGAAGATAATTTCCAAATGCATATAGGAGGTAGTTGATATACCAATTGTAACAAAACTACCCTTTCTAACTCATTAGTCAGAAAGAGGGGCTCTTTAGAAAAAATGATTAATCCTATATTTATGATGAGAAGATATATGAAATACATGGTAAATAAGATGGCCATAAAATTGTTTCTGTAACAACTGATGAAAAAGTAATCAATGAACTAATATTTTGAGCATAGAAATCTATCTCCACAATTATGCTAAGGCTGACATTTCTAATGTTTTTCCTCTGAAAGTTGGTGATTCCTACAAGGCATATGTGATGCAATATTGCTATAGAATAAGGAGAGAGAGAGAGAGAGAGAGAGAGAGAGAGAGAGAGAGAGAGAGAGAGAGAGAGAGAGAGAGATTGCACTTTTACAGGCCATTTGAAGTCATGATGTCAAGGACCTAAAGAAAGTTCCACATAGAATCTCACATTAGTGCTGCTGTGGTGATGAAGCCTTTAACATACAGATCTTTTGGCTTGTTTCCTCTGAGAACTTGCAGTGACTTTTGTATTGGGCAAAAATACAAATTAGTTTGTGTAGTTAATTAGAATAAACTGTATACTGAACCAAGATTGATTTGTAATATGATTCTACAAGTAATTTTTGCTTCTTGTATATAGCAGTTGACAGACTGGCTCTCTTCCATCTACTAATGATAACTGACTGTTTTTCATCCACTCAGTAACTTTTCAATTTTTTCTTGCTCCAAATAAGTCAGTACAACTTAACCAATACAAGAATGGAATGTATAACTTTACTACAAAATCATAAAGATAGTACCAAACATATGCCTAATGGCAGAATAGTTCTGGGCCAAGGGAGTGCATCAGAACATGAAGCAGAAATATGTGGAGAAATAAAGAACAATGAAAGTAAGAAGTCCCACCTATTTTAACATTCTGAAATGTTTAATTTGTTTAGTCTTTTAATTGTGTTCAAATCTAAAAATAAAGTAACTCTAGAAAAATGGTTTTTACATGAACATTAGTGAATCAATTATACAGTACTTCATTCAAAAGTTTGTTGAACAAATGGACAGATACTTCTCATAATGCGCACTAATTCCGTAGACAAATAGAAGTCAGTGATTGGACAGACTTATACATCCATGTTCATATTATCAGCATCCTTCTTTGTTTAAATACTACATGACATCTATTATATCTTCCGGATAAGTGATGCCCAGAAATTTTGATAGATCTGAAATGAAAAGATATTTGAAGAGGGCATCTGTACAGAATTATGCTTCATAGGTGTAACTAACTCACCAAACAAGCATTATAAAGACACAGGACCAAACGCCTAAAGCTAAGGCTCTTTGGTCCTGTGAGTATTAGAATGCCATTATTTCACAAGTTGTTTTGCTGATCGCATTACAAATAGCCAAATGACCCAAATGAACATCACAACTTGTTGTCATATTGCTGTAGCTTGTGCTGGGAACAGACCTCTATTTCTGTATTTCAGTAGAAATTCAGATGGCTCTCTGATATTCTGTTTGATCACAGGTTCTAGTGAGGTACAGGCAAATTCCTGGCCTTTGTATATTTTTGACACACAGGGAAGAGACGTTTCTCTGAGTTTATCCCATTCACTAGTCCTCATACACACGTGCCTTACAGGGGATGGAAAAGGAAGTTAGTTGTCAGAATTCCTATTAAATATAGGAATAGATAAAGTGTAAAGGGGAAATGATGACATATGCCAAAATTAAGGGGACAAGAATCTTTTCAGAATGTGTTCCAAAGAATCCAAACAGTTTTGTGACATTTTAGACAGAAAAACTCATTTTTATACTGGAGTAATGTAGGGTTGTGCAAACCTTCATATCAGTTGATAAAGAAAAATATTACTTTCATAGGTTCACACAAGAAGTTCAAGTATTTCATCTCGGCTTCGATTTTTAAGCCATTTTCCTGCAAACTGGCAAATTTCTGCCTCCAGCAAACTGATGAAAATTCATGTGTGTTTTTATTCCTCCAGTTTAGGGCAGAATAGTAAAACTTTTGCCTTAGATCAAACTTTTGAATATTTGAGGGGAGGAAAAAAAACCCCACATCACTTCTCAAATGTGAATACCCAAAGTGAAATGTGGCTGTTTCTTACATTTTTAGATTCCTGGAAGTTTTCCACCAACTTCTATAACAGTCACTCTGCAGGCTTCCGCTATAAATGTTGCAGGAACTATCTGGGGAAATATTCTATTGAGAGGCAAGGCAGGATTATCTAGCAGATAGAGCGTGGAATTTGGACTTAGACAACCATCTGAGACCTGCACCTGCCTCCTTCAGTGCCTTATGGTACGGCTCTGTATAAATGATTCAGATTCACTTTGCTTATATTTTTCCCTGTGGCAATAGAGGAAAATGGGCTAAACGTTAGTCCCTTCTTGTCTCTCAGAGTATTCTATGAAGGTAAACATAACACTGTTTATAAAATGAATGACCTTTAACACAGAAAAGTAGTACCACTGAGCAGGACAGCGTGGGTATCAACACTGTAGAATTCTGGGACGGGCACCTGTGCAGCAGAACCCTCACATTTGCATTCTTACAGGGATGCCTACGACACATAATCAATAATAGGAGCTACAAATGCTAATTCTGTCAGCACATATCTTTTCGTCAGCATCTGGACATATTAATGTCTCTCTCACAAATCCAGTGAACAGAGACAACAATCCATAACAACTGGTCAGCTGACATCTATCAAAATCTATCAGCATCTGTCAACATCTATCAACAGCAAATTTCACTGTGATGCTGCGTGCTTAGATTTTTCACAGCCTTCTTCTAAGGTTCTTAAATGCTTTATCCTTCCATCTAGCCCACCAGCCACCAGAGGTAGTGGAAAGGAAAGGTTAATAGAGCAAAGAAGGGTGTGGACCTGTTTAAAAATAGTTCTTTGGAGCAAATCCAATCTGCATTGTCAGGGTAGCAGTGGTTCAGTTCACCCAAATCAGCAGTGGCACCTTGATCCCGTTGCAAACATTATTCATGAATCAGCGATGGCAGTTCAACACAGAAGAAGCCGAGAGTCTCTGCCAATCGGCCTGAGTCCTTAGAAGTGACAAGAAGCCACTGGAACAGCATCAGAAGTTTCATGGTGCATTTCTCTCTATGAAGTCATGACAAATGATGACCAAAAAAGAATGGTAAAGTGACTCAACAGCATACAGCATCATTAGTGAAGAAGCCAGAGGCAGCAAAGTCCAACAATGACCGTCAAAGAATGGTAAGGTGCACCATCATCCACTGTCTGTTGGGTTATAGTTATACTTTTTCCAAACATCGTGTTCTCTCAAGCATCTGTTCCAGGAAAACATCCCATGCCCCCTTTCCAGACTGCTTTCAGAAAAAAAAAAAACACCACGTGTCAGTTCTCAGCAAAATATCCTCCCACAAGTCTGCCTCAGCAAAAGCATCCTCTTACAAAACAGTTTAAAGAAAAAAAAATCACATGACATGACTGAGTCTCTAAAGAAACCAGAAAGTTCCACGTCATGATGCACTTCAGACATCTTTTGAGAATCTACTGGAAGGGTAGTGATTAATTTAATAAAGCACATTTGCTCTTCTCTAAACACTCATGTCTGTGTATTGATGATGTAATTATGAAGGAGATATGTCTGAATGACAAAATAAATCACATGTATTAGTCATACATGACAGGTGACAGATAATGATTATGAATTTAAAGGAAGACATTTGTGACTGAGGACAGAAGAATCTTTGTTACATCTTTGTGGAATTAGGACACGCACACACCAGTGTAAAAGGTACACACACACACACACACACACACACACACACACACACACACACACACACGTGAGTGGTGCATGCTTTATACCAAGTCACTCTCTGTATAGAAATATTTGATCCCTGAAAAATACAAGGCACTTTTGGAGAAGAATATTAATCCATTCATTTATCCACAACTTAATTGCTTTCCATGTCCCTCCTCATTAAGGTTTCACCATCTCCGCAAAGGACCTAAACTTGCAGCACAGCAACCTCTAAGAAATAAACCATATTCTAAGGTGCTAAGGACACCCTCAGCCGTCACTGTGATGCTGAGATTGTGATTCATTAGTGTCTCTTGCTACCATATCGAATCTCATTGTCACTGATTTTAAACAAGACTAATCCTACTGCATATTATATTATAGGCCATGGTTTTGACATTTTGTTGGCTTATTAGTAAACCCTGACCTAGAAAAATCAATATGGATGTGGTTTATGACAAATTCTATAATGAAGACGGCATGTAGTATTGAGGAGAGAAACTATTGGAGGTGGAGGAATATGTTTATACCCTGTTTGGACTCAAAGTTCCCCATTTAATTTTGTCTGATCATCTCCTTTTTCATTGCGAAGACGGAAGCTATGCATCATATTTTTAAATTCCCTTAAAAACCAGTGCCCTTGAAAGTTATATAGTTCCTGTTCCTGTTGTTATATATTTCCTCATGCTATTGGATTTTGTCAGAATCCATGATTATTTTGTGTCATTAAGCTCAATATCTCAATTTTATAGACCTTGGATCCCGCAGTAGAAACAAACCAGATGGTGATATGCTTTCAAAACAAGCTCTAACTGTAATTCTCAATTTAATTATAGCTAAACTGGGCATTCCCAAGCTCTATTAAATTTAATACCCAACTCAGGTTATGCTTATATGCATTGCCTTAGATGAATGTGCTGGTTCTTGATGTAGGAACTTGTACAGGAGGAATGAGCAATGCATCTATCAAACCTACAGAGGTGTGTTGCCTTTTCTTTGGCTTATGGGCAGCATTACATCTCTTAAATATTTATTTCTATATACCACCAAGAAGATTGACAAATTCAAATCATCAGGTCAGCTTGTAGAACATAGTTATTGATTTTTAATGAAGTATCTACTATTCTATTGGTTTACAGAAAATTTTTAAGTTTTGATTTCCTTTGAACCTTCATGTTTTACTATGTGTCAGAGTCAGTATCTGGAATGTGTTCTGCATTGCAAGTGTGCTGCATTACATAAATGATGTGGTTAGTATGAGTCTATCCAAAAGTGAAAGTTAATTATCTTCCAAAACAAGGACTTTTTAGGTAAACATGGTTTTAAATAGATAATAATATGAGTAAAGATTAAACAATTGTGGCAAGAACTGTTTTAACATGAATGAATATATTTTGAACTATATTATATATTATATATATTATATGTATATTATATATAATATATATTATATATATATATTATGAACTATTTTGGATTTCTATAACGTTATGTATAGTCTAAATCAACACTATAACATGCAAATATTTAAGTTTTGTACTTTGTATCCCACTTATAACAGAAAAGACACAATAATATCCTTAAAAATACTGTTTAATGCTATACATACACATTTATCATCAAACATAGGAGATACTTTATTCATTTTACTGATTCATTAGAATTCACTGTGCATTTAACTTATAATGAGACTAAAGTCCATCTGGCCACATTTTCAGTGTGACACAGCCACTCCTACCTAATGACTGAAGCACTGTTTGTTTAGGAACCGTAAGTATGAAACTAAGTAACACAGATGTGGCCACTGCCTTCATGGAATTTATAATCTAGTACACACAGTAAAAGTGCAAAAATGCATAGTATAACTTTGAAAAGTATTTTATAAAATTACTATTTATGAATAAGTTCTTTGCATTTAAATATTTCTATTTTACATATGCTTTATGTAATATAGTTTTCTATGTGAGAAAAGTAAATATTTTATGTACATATACTCTAAATTCACACAGTTTTATACACTGTTTCCATTCTGTTACCTCTGTGTTTGCCATTCATTCCATCTCAGGATTATATTTTAAATTTAAAGTTGAACACAATCTAGGAGTATAGTAATCTTTTAAATCAGTCTTATATTAGTTAAAAAATTAAAATTGGTTGACATGAAAGAAAAGTTATCAAAGAAATTGCCATTGCTTTAAAGAAAGTTGAATATTTCTGTGTGTCCTTTGCATTTCTATAATATCTGTAATTTCTTCTGACATATGTCTGCAAAGGTTTCCAATGTAGCACAGTAGACTTCCCTTAGTTTTATTTTAGGGCTTTATTTTTCTGACCTCTTGCAAATATGCTTTATTTATATAGAGAAGTGGTTTGACTATAGTGTTTTGGTTTGAAAAAGTAGAATAAAATAAGGAAAGCAGAGTGATAGAAGTTTGTAGATACATGCCTTAGTTGGTTCCATGGAGATCAGACTTAATTGGTGATGTGCTGAGAGTGGCTATTTATTGAGATTTGAAACATGCCAGAAAGAATGAATGGCATAAAGGTTTAGTGCTCATTCATTTAACTAGACATACAACTCTCCCCACATTCCTTCTTAAAACAAGTTACCTTAGAATTTCAAACAAGGCTGTGTAGACTGAAGACTTGCTCTGAGAGAATCCACTCTACACCGGAAGTCAGTGTTTGAGTAGATCTGGGCTGGGCTAGGAAACTCTATTCATTTAGCCAAGGCACTAGGAGAATAGAGCAAACAGCTTCCATTGGAGCAAAAGTGGAAATGTAAGAAGCATGAGCTAATGGAGTCTTAGAATATCAAACTTGATCAAAACATGATATGGTGCCAATATAGTAAGCATCAAGGAAGTGACACGATGAAAATGGCATAGTTGGAAGTTTCATGGAGCAGAGGTGATGGGATTGATTTAAAGACACTGCAGAGAAATATCACGGAGGTTGAGCTGAGAGACCAGATCCAATAACAGATTTGGAAGACTTAACAGGACTTCTTAAAATAGGAGACTCATGGTGTTTGACATAGTGGATGGGAACAAGTAAGAGAAGACTAGTGGAAAAGAGAATAAATGCATCAAAAAGCTTGGTTTCAGGAATGTTTGTAGGAAGTTAGGTGGCTATTAAAGGATGAAATGAGGGTTCTTTCATGACGTCATGTACGAAGCTGGGATATGACTGTGGCAGTGAATTTTGTTGAGGTTTCTGTTGTCCAACATAAAATACAGTGCAGTTTCATTTTATATTATTATTCTTAGAAGTCATTCCTCAAAGCAAAAGTAAATTGAAAGTTGGTTGAAAAATTACGAAGTGAACTAGGGCAATGCTTCCATCTCCTCTCTGAGAGCTACGTATTTGGGCTTGAATTATTTAGGAAGTTATGAAACAAAACAGGATTTATGTTTGCTTTATTTTGACATATGGTTTACATTCTGAAAACTTTGCCCTAGGATGGCATTGCATGAAATTATGATGATAAAATTGGGCATTGCCCAAGGAAAATCACAAAATTCAGAATAGTAATAGACTTTATAAATCATATGAGTAGGAAAACAGTAGGTTTTTGAGTTACTATCAGGTTCCAAGTATGTTGAGAACATTGGGTTTGACATATATATATATATATATATATATATATATATATATATATATATGTTCTTATAGATAACTTAGCTGTCCAGTCCAGTTGGGAACATAGTCATCGAGGAAGCACACATATGTATATACAATTATTAATTAAGTAACTCCTTGTTCTTGTTACTGGTTGTAGTTTGTCTCCTAAACATTCATATATTCAACTCCTATTTTCTAGTGTCTCGGGCATTATTTGAATAGGCTAGGAACACTATGAGAAAAAAACAGAAGAATAATAAATGAGGACATTTTAATGGACAGATTAAATTTGACATGTGTGAGTGTGTAAAGATAAAGTTAGACACTCAATTAGAAAATTCTTGCTTCAAAGAGCTGTAAGGAAAGGTGGAACAATGGACGTCAACTCCATGTTCATCAGGAGCTCTTAACACAGTTTAAGATTACCAGACTCCAGATCCTGCAGCCAGTGTTGATCACTAACACCAATCTTTGGTTAAACTTGCAAGTGCCTGTGAAGCAAACAAGAAGGTAGAGACACAGCAGTGACACCATGTCAAATGCACAGAAATAAAGTTAAGAGGCTTGGAGTCTATTTTAGCCTTGCTGCTAATTAGCTCACTCATTTCTTAGGATAATGAGTATGCAGTATCCGTTGAACTCTAAGATACCTATTAGTTTCAAAGCTTGATGACTCATATTCTTTTACATGGGCATAAGGAGGTACACATGAAGGTCCTTGTTAAAATATTATGTATCTTTTTGTATCACCTCCTCTCATAACTTTAGCTTTGCTCTTCAATGTTCCAGTGAGTTGAGATCAAGCCAGCTTCAAAGATATTAATGGAAATATCTAGAAATAACTCACCTTTGAGTCATCATTATGAATATTTCTGAGGAGACTGACAAAATCTTTTGCTGTTCCCTCATCTCTCTGTCCAGGATATCTATGATGCATGTGCAACCTGCCCTCTGGAGAGAGGAGGAAGGAGAGAGACAAGAGAAGAGAGAGACAGCAAAACCCATCTATCTAATTTTACCATTATGTTTTGGAATTACTGTTATGCCTTATCAGTATTATTAACCTTTAGTATATATTTATAAACTATTAATATATTATAGGTATGTATAATTAATTCATACATACATACATACATACACACATATGTGTGTTTGTGTGTGTTTGTGTTTCAGTGCTGGCCACAATTTCCAGCTCATACTAGGATCTTTGATCACATCCCGTGAAGATATGAGAAATGACTATATATACACATATCATAAACATGGGATACTGTACAGCAGAAATTTACCCTTAAAATGTAAAGTGAAGTTTAAAATAACTCATCTTCTATAAATGTACATATGTGTAAAAATATAAAGAGTAGGAAGGATGAAATTTTGGTGAATTACTGGAAAAGAGGAGGAAACAGAGAAGAATGATTCATAAGGAAAGCTTCCAGAGAGTTGGTCCTTAAGGTCTCTGTTTATAAGGTGGGGGGAATTGATGTTTAAAGTTAAACTTCTAATTTCATAAATAGGTGCAGTCAAGCTTTGGCTGACAATTGAGACCTTGTGGTAAAAGAGAAGGTCCAATTTCATAATAAAATTTAATTTGGCTCTATATGTAGGAGGAACAGATAAAGTTTATACATTATCCCTTGTATACTTATATTTACGTTAATTTTATTTCTCCATGCATTATCTAGGACTTGCATTTTTCATTTTAAATTGTTGAGGCCAAAAAAGATTTTCATTTCAACATTATGAATATTTTAATACCACATCATTAATTTCCTAAGGTTGGGGACAATGTAGTACATATTAACTTTGTGTTCATTGTTTCTTTTTGAATGTTTTCTTCAGCTTTATCTAACCATCTATGACTCTTGTGCTTCAGTTGTGCTGGGCAATCTCACATTCATGTTTATTTCAGATAAATACTGTTCTAAAAGGAGCACTAAGGATGCCAATAACAAGCTTCAGCTCCCTAAATGTCCAGCCCTTGCTCTGGGCTTCAGAACTGGTAAATTCTGGTCAACAAAAGACAGAAGATTTCAAACTCAACTGCACTACTTGAAACTGTGTTCTTGCTAAGCCATAATTGACAGGCATGTTGGCGTCAATTCCACCTCAACCTTATTTTCAAACTTTCTTATAAAGTGGGACACTCATTCAGTTAGCATATAGTCTAAATATACTGAACATAGTGTTCATGTACTTTGCACATAAGTGGTGTGAAAATTTCAGAAATATACAGTAAGTGAAGGAAATATCTATCTTTAGTGAATAAGGAGATGGCTTAGTGGGTAGCATGCTTGCCTTGTAAGTCTGACAATCTGAGTTGGATTCACAGGACCTGTGCAAAAGCCAGATTCAATAGCGCGAGGGTCTGTAATCCTAGAGCACCTCTATTTGGAAACGGGAGACAAAGGCAGGACATTACCAGAAGCTTATAGTGCATGGACAATGTCCTGGCCAAACAAGAGGGAATGGTGCTCTAATGTTCTTTAACATCAACATGCATGCCTTGATACACGTAGGGCATGTATCCATACCTCCCACAGTAAGATGTACACATAAAAACACACACTTTTTATATACACATACACAGCAAATTTAGAAAGTGCATTGTGTTCTAGACACAGGCAAATGACTCTACTCAATGCTCAGGCTCTGCTTTATCCAAATATTTTGTTAGCTATGACAGTGCTGTTTCTTTCTACCTATGCTTCACACTATTTTGCTATCATCAAAGTTAAATGGAAGATTGTCTTACATTCATGGGTGTCGCTATTGTGGGATGAAGAATTTATTGGTTGATTTTCTAAAGAAGAAAACATTGAAGACAACTTCAAGAAAAGAACAACAACATGTTTAATAAAACGTCCATAATGTAACTTTGCTGTCAATAAATATTTGCATCCCTCTTTCTTGTTTTCTCAAGTCCATTGTTTGTGTTCTTCACCTTAACACTTTTGTGCTATATTTAAAGGATGAGCCAAAAGCATGGAAAGCTGTTGTTTTCAAAATTTATTAATGTTTTCCAACTCATCTCCCTGTTTGCCTGCTGACAGCCTGCCAAAATCACCCTCCAGTGAATTGTAACAAGATTGGGGTAGCAATCACGGGACCCAAAATGAGTTGCAGATAATTAGTAGATCAGATCTTTGTCACAGCAGATAGTTGCTTCCCACACATCTCTATTTTTAAGCCTGTGTGTCATACAATGTGTATGCATTGTCTGCTTCAGAGTGAGGCACACATCTTTGCATTGCATATAATACAGCTGAGTTGAATGAGAAATCTCATTCTTTTATAATTTTGTCTTGTGACTGGATAACACACGAGGTCTGAAAATTTGACAAACAATTGAAATCACCCCTTGGCTTTAAACAGTGCTAGAGAGGGAAGAGGATTTTCCCATTTCTCTATTAAGTGAAGCAACTCAGTCATCACAGACTGTTTTCTAATAAATGCAGGAAACAAAAATCTTAGATGATCAAATTTTTTCATGCTAATTAGCTCTGACTAATTTGATTGGCAAGCCTAGCAGGTCAGGAGATTAGTTTTTAAGTGGAACGAAATAGGAAAGCCTTTTTAGTGAAGATATGAAGTGATAAGTTGAGGGAGAAAATAAAGATTTAACTCTAGGATGTTGAAAAGTCTAAGGTTATCAGCTAATAGGCTTTCAAGGGAATCAACCAGAAGTTCATAGGTAGCAAATTATCTTCTAGTAATCTGTTCCTTTTAGAATACTATCTAATGCCTTCACTCGTCTTGTCTTACTTTATTTTCCCCTTAATTCTACAGCCCATAGAGAGAATGTATAAGAAGTCAAATGGGAGATTATGGGGTGCTCAGGTGTGCCTCAGCATTAAGGGAAATTTATTATTCTTTGTAGTGCAAGTCAATATATTGGTACATACCTGGCACTTGGGTGGAAGAAGGTTGAAGAAAAAAAGATCAGAAGTTCAGGTTCATCATCAGTTACATAATGAATTGGAGGCCAGGCTGAGCTACATAAGCACTTGTCTCAAAGGAAAAAGGCATAGTTTTGGTATTTGGAGTCTCAAATCTAAGAGGGCCACCTAGGAATTGCACAAAGAATGGACTGATGCTGCAACTGAAATAAAAATCAAAGAGTCAAGACATTAGCCTTAATTATTTTTTTTTAAAAAGAAGAATCTTGTATTTTATATCTAAATGTTTCACTTGGAGAAAGCATACAAACTTTAAAATGTAAGTTATTTAACTATATAATGAGCACAAAGGGCTTTTCTAGCTAACATGAGTTTTGTTATCTATAACAAGATTGATCTAGAAATAATTTAATGAGTTTCTAATATGTTATGAATGTTTATAATATTATTGAGATCACTTAAACATTGATATTTTAGGAGAGAAGACATATCTTGAGTCAATTTTAATATACTAAATATAAATTGGTACTCACTCTAAATATGAATTTTTCTAATTTTTGATAAATGTTCAATAGACAAATCATGCAGTAACTCTTATCTTCATAGACCTTATAATTTAATGAGTCAAAATTGTATAGTATCTTAATAGGTAATAAACATTGCAAAATAAGATAGAATGGTTTTAAGCATATTTTTATTATATATGCATGTATGCATGTGCATAATACATGTTCACGAGTTAGTGTAGTCATATATGCAGCACAAATGTGCAAGTGATCACAAAAGGCAGAAGAAGGAATCAGATTCCTGGAACTGGAGTAAGAAGCATTCATAGTTTACCCTATAGGTACAGGGACCAGGAATAAATTAAGTCTCTAGATGTAAGAACAGAAACAGTATTATAGCTGAGGTTTTGTTTTGCCAGATCTTCATGGCATTCCCCATTTGCATGACTACTGGTACATAGCTGGGAAGCAGGACAGAAGTTAAAGAGGTACTTTCCAGGATACTAGGGTAGTCTCATTGATCTCATCTCTCAATAGTAAGAGGGAAGGACTGTGTGATGGGTAACTGAGTTGTGTGGTAGGCAAAGAAGGATTGTATTTAGTCAGAAAAAGAAGAAGAAGAAGAAGAAGAAGAAGAAGAAGAAGAAGAAGAAGAAGAAGAAGAAGAAGAAGAAGAAGAAGAAGAAGAAGAAGAAGAAGAAGAAGAAGAAGAAGAAGAAGAAGAAGAAGAAGAAGAAGAAGAAGAAGAAGAAGAAGAAGAAGAAGAAGAAGAAGAAGAAGCAGAAGAAGCTGAAGCAGAAGCAGAAGAATCAACTACCACGTCATATCTGGCCACCTGAATCAGTGAAGAATAAAAAGGAATTTTCAAGCTTGTAATGTGTCTCAAAGAAACTAATCAGAAAATCTCCTATGTTTTGTTACCTACAGGAAAATGCTGCAAGCTGTATACTTTTTATTATCAGCTTAGGAAACTGGGTGCTTGCTGTCATACATATAAGTGAGACCAAACTATGGTCAGTCAAATTTGAGTGATCAAAAAATTCCATAACCCAGTTCCTCCCTACATAACAAATAGATGTTACATAAATATGTAACTTGTAAGGAGAGAAAAATGTAATAGCAATGAAAATCTATAAAATACAAATTAAAACAAAAAATGAAGACATCTTTAGAAAAGCCTCGCATACGAGTTGATGCAAAACAAATCAATAGATTTGTGCTGTTTTGTTTTACAGGATATCAGATTTTCCTCACATGTTAATAATTATCTCAGTTGACACAATTTTCCTGGTAATGGGATCTATTGTTAGCGATTATCAACTCCTTCAATGTTGAAAGCTTTCTTGCATAAACATACCAATGCATACCATCAACACTTGTGGATTTGAGTCAAGTATATAGTTCTTTGGAAGAATAGACACAGGTATTAAGGTGGTTTTGTCTTCCAAAATCCTAAAGGGTACTTGCAACCACCCATTTCAAGGCCTGATGTCTAGATCACTTTTAAACTATGGAAATTCACTGTGGTACACAAAGTTATTTTTATGTATATGTAAGCCAGAAATGTAGGTTAAATATAGAAGCCCCTATCTGTAATTCAAGAACATTTGTAGCACAGCATAGACACAGTCATTTGTTTATGCATTATCAATGGCTATTCTTCATGGCAAAGTAATTGTAAAAGAGGCTATGCATCTTGAAAGGTCTAAAACACTTATAATCTGACTCTCTGCAGAAAGTGTTTGCTAATATTATCTTATGCTATAACCTTGTCGAGAAAACCGTGAGGACTTTATAGCCACAAAAATATGCATCCTCTTAGCAAAGAGCATCTATAGCTTTGTAAAACATTCCTGCTCATCAGGACATTTGCAAGGCTCCATCTCCAGGATTACATCAGTTTCAGGGCTGCTTTCCCAAAATCTTATTTTTACACAGTCAAACCCCGACTATAATTAAAAACAGTTTTACTGAGTGATTTTAAGTAAGGCACAACCAAAGATCTAGTTTCTACTCCCATCTCACATTTGAAGGGAAATATATAAAGTATTCTTTTATTCCAGAAAGTTAATCTCTATAAATGAAACTTTAGATTAAAAAAAATGCATAGTATTTTGATTTAAAATTTTTACGTTCATATGCTGTTTATATTAAGGATATAGAATAGTTTTACATGTTCTAAGTTTAATAAATTATCACATTTATGGCATGAATGTTATGTATTATGGGGCATGGTGGATACATGAAAAATAGTTTACTATAGATATAAAGAGGAGAATAACATTAGACTGTAATTTTATGTGACAGAATTTTTTGGATTGTAATTAACATTTATTTTGCATTCTTAGGAACTATTTGATCCTTCTACTAATAAGACAAGACCACAATAGAAGGTAGATGTTTACTCTTCCAGGAAGAGAAGGGTGGGTTCACGTGAAAAACAAAAGTTTATTTTTTCGGTTCTTTATGACACTTAAAACTTTTTGAGATTATACTATAATTGTAATATTTTTGTCTTCTATTTCCTACATCTAAATCTTTCCATATACACCTTCCCACTCTCCTTCAAATTCATGAACTCTATTTTCAATAACTGTTATAGCATATATATATATATATATATATATATATATATATATATATATATATATCCAGTTTGGTCATATAATGTGGCAGAGTCTTACCAGAATGGCTTGACAATCATGCATGAGCTTTACAAAGGTGATACCAATGGATGTACCAAACTGACCTTGGATAAAGAAAAGCCTATGAGGCCTCATTCCTAAACTGAGAACTATAGGCAACTAAGGAAAGATCGAAATAGCAGAGACGTGCCTCCCTAGAGAAGAGCATAACAATAGTTTATCCAGTACTAAATGTTCAGTCCTGAAAACATACACATAAGTAACATTATGTGACAGATTGTTAAATTTCTCCTCCTTAATGATAATACTGAATAGAAACACTCTTGCTACATAAGAACTAGACATTAAGGCTTGCTACAGCAGCACATATACTAAAATTGGAATAATACAGAGAAGATTAACATGGGTCCTGCGCAAAGATGACACACCAATCCGTGAAGCATTCCATATCTTTAGTAGATGGAAAACTTCATCACACAGTGGGAAACTATACCCTAGAAGAAGCAAGAAAGTAATCTTCTTTCAACAAACCCCAAAGAAGATAACCACACCAACATAATTCCACCTCTAACAATGAAAATAACAGGAAGCATCAATCACTATTCCTTAATATCTCTTAACATCAGTGGACTCAATTCCCCAATAAAAAGACATAGACTAACTAATGGATATGTAAACAGGACCCAGCATTTTGCTGCATACAGGAAACACACCTCAGTGACAAAAACAGATACTACCTCAGAGTGAAAGTCTGGAAAACAGTTTTGCAAGCAAATGGTCCCAAGAAACAAGCTGGAGTAGTCCTTCTAATATTGAATAAAATCAACTTTCAACCAAAAGTTATCACAAAAGATAAGGAAGGACATTTCATACTCATCACAGGAAAAATCTACCACAATGAACTCTTAATTCTGAAAATCTATGCTCCAAATGCAGATGCACCCACACTCATAAAAGAAACTTTACTAAATCTCAAAGCACACATTTCAACACCCCACTCTCATCAAGGGACAGATCATGGAAACAGAAAATAAACAGAGACAAAAAGAAACTAACAGATGTTATGAAAGAAATGAATTTAACACATATCTATAGAACATTTCATCCTCAAACAAAAGAATATATAAACCTCATCACCTCATGGTACCTTCTCCAAAATTGACCATATAATCAGTCACAAAACAAGCCTCAATAGATAAAAGAAGATTGAAATAATAATCCCATGCAGTCTATTAGATCACCATGGACTAAGGCTGATCTTCAATAACAACACAAATAATAGAAAGCCCACACACACATGGAAGCTAAACAGTGCTCTACTCAATGAAAACTTATTCAAGGAAGAAATAAAGAAAAAAAATAAAGAGTTTTTAGAATTTAATGAATATGAAGGCACAACATACCCACACTTATGGGACACAATGAAAACAGTGGTAAAGGGAAAACTCTTAGCTCTGAGTGCCAAAAAAAAGAAAGAAAGAAAGAAAGAAAGAAAGAAAAAAGAAAGAAAGAAAGAAAAGAAAAAGAAAAAAGAAAAAAAAACCTTGGAGAGAGCATACATCAGCAGCTTGACAGCACACCTAAAAACTCTAGAACAAAAAGAAACA
This sequence comes from Rattus rattus, assembly GCF_011064425.1. Lineage (NCBI taxonomy): Eukaryota > Metazoa > Chordata > Mammalia > Rodentia > Muridae > Rattus > Rattus rattus. The sequence continues at coordinate 167,376,075 of NC_046156.1, read as the reverse complement.
AATGCACCAAAGAGGAGTAGAATGCAGGGAATAATCAAACTCAGGGCTGAAATCAACCAAGTACAAACAAAAAGAACTATACAAAGAATCAACAAAACCAAGATTGGATTCTTTGAGAAGATTAACAAGGTAGATAAACCATTAGCTAGATTAACTAGAGAGCACCAGGACAGTAACCAAATTAACAAAACCAGAAATGAAAAGGGACACATAACAACAGAAAGAGAAAATTCAAAAAATTATCAGTTCTTACTACAAAAGCCATTATGCAACAGAACTGGAAAATCTGGATAAAATGAACAATTTTCTAGACAGATACCAGGTACCAAAGCTAAATCAGGAACAAATAAAGCATCTAAACAATCCCATAACTCCTAAGAAATAGAAGCAGTCCATAAAAGTCACCCAACCAAAATAAATAAATAAATAAAGCCCAGGACCAGATGGGTTTCATGCAGAACTGTATCAGACCAAAACAGAAGACCTGATATCAATACTCTTCAAACTACCCCACAATATAGAAACAGAAGGAACACTACCTATTTCATTCTATAAAGCCACAATTATTGCTTATATTTCCTATCAAAACTGCATATTGGTTATTTTACTAAATATTGCTAAGTTTTTATTTAAAAAAGAACTAGACATGAGAAGCAGATTTTTTTTTATTTAGAGTTACTATTTTTCCTATGTGATTAGTTGAATCCAATGATACATACACCATAGACAGAGAGGGTCAACTGTATGCACACCTTTGAGGAAGAAGGGAGGTATCAGAGATGCCTGGCTGTCTTGTGTGTCAGTGAAATCACTGTAGCATTGAGCAGAGTCGTCATGCAGACAAGGCTCTGAATAGGGGACAACTTAGCAACAGAACATCAGGTAATTGAAGAGTGAAAACTTCTTTCTATGATTATAGAAACACAGAAGTGGACACATCAGGAAGAGCTATGACCAGGCTAACCAGACACTGCTGAGAACTTTATTCTTGCTCCTAGCCAACCTGGGTACAAACTGAAAGTCTCTCCAATATGACCTCATAACATGCACACAATGTACATACATACATGCACATCTGCACATAGGCCCTACATGCACAAGCATGCACATATGTGGATACAGAGAGGGGGGAGGGGGGAGGGAGGAGGGAGGGAGGGGAGAGAGAGAGAGAGGAGAGAAGAGAGAGAGAGAGAGAGAGAGAATGGACAGAGGGACAGAGGGACAGAGGACAGAGGGACAGAACAAGAATAGAAGGGCATTTAAATACTAAGTGAACTGAAGCATAGTTGAATAAATCAGATGGGGATTACATCAGTCCCCTTAAAATGGAAAACTTTACTTTCTTTTCTGCTACAAGTATGAACAAGGAGACTTGTGAATGAGCTCAGTAATGAAATACATTCACATCTGTGCTTTTTAGTTGTATCGTTAAGTTTTAAACTGCATATATTTTATATACTTGTTAAGAAGCAAGCGTATTTACACAAATGTGAAGGTCAGTAATCTTAGGTGGTGAGTATGTGGGTGACTCTTAGGTCATCCACTTGTATGTGTTCTCTAAATATGCTCAAACAAATCCGTGTCAGCTTGGCAGTGAGAAGGGAAATATAATGTCAGGACAGATGTATTTGTGCCTTTGCTCACTCTGTGCTCACTGAAGCTTGTTAATCTAAAAACCATTCCACCTTCAAGTGTTAATGAGCTAATAAGTCATTTTGAGGTGAACTACTTTTCAAAATTGCTGAAGTCACACCTCGAGCTGCATTCTTTTTCTCTCTTGGAAGGGAGGGCATGACTATCCTTTTCTGTAACCTAACATATGAAAACAAGAAAATATATGCTTGTTATCTCCAAAATTTCTTATGATGGCAAATCAACAGGAACAGTCTTATTTTAGTAAATGACCTGTTTGAATCTGATGAATTCTATACGTGTGGACTTAACAGAATATAAAATTATGGTAAAGATCAAAATCACTTTCTTTCATATCCAGACATTTTTCTCCATGTTAGTACATAGTTTTACTCAGTTAAGTGTGTCTTGAAAACTGTAAAATCAAAGCTAAGGTGTGAACTGGAGCTGAGATGCTTGGAGTGTACTGTGGTTGAATAGGACACAAATGTACCCATTTCTTGTAATGTAATGCTCACACCTTACTATGACATTAGAAAAAGCATATTAGATGTGAAGAATTCCAATTAATAATGCATTTAGTGTTTGATTGATTACACAGTGGTACCACATAGCTGTAAGGACAAGCACTTATGTGAATAAACTTGCATCCCCCTCAGAAGAGAAAGGAAACAGGGAATGAGAATAATAATGTAATTTAGAGCTTTCCTTTTAGGCTGTGTTTAAGGTTTCTCTTAATACTTTCAAAAATTACAGTTCATGCTTCTTTTTATAGTACACATTTTTATTCTTATTACACTTTTCTATTAAATATTGAATATAAAATGAATGTGGCTATTTTATTACAATCACACAAATAAAATGAAATTAATGATCATTAAAGCATAAATCCATGTTAGGGTTAAATATCAAAAAATGAAGAAATGCTACACCTCTTAGATATAAGAGAAATGGCATAAAAATGCTTTAAGATACAAACAGTAAAAATGTGACTTAACCTGGCTATAACTGTTAATTATATGTGTTAAACATGGTTCAAACAGATGTTATATTTTTAATATGCATGATTCTATGAGGATATTTTGGATGGGAGTCACGTTAATGTATAGAGAATATAACATAGAGTGCATGCTCTATTGTTGATGACCTCATTTAGAGTGTTGAAAAAAATCAACAAAATAGAACAAAAGTTGAAGCATGAGTCAGTTCTCTCTGCTTTAAGACTTTTCAGAGTGAACAAAACTATTCAGCCTTTAGACTCACATTCACGCCAGAATTTATAAACTCAGTTTTATTTCTTCTCAGGCTTTTACATCAAAATGAACCTATATTATCACATCACTTGCTTCTTCAGTTTGAAAATCTTAGGTATCATCTTCCATAATTTACTGAGCCAATTTTTTAATCAAATGTTTCTATACCTTACCTCTCCATCTATCTATCTATCTATCTATCTATCTATCTATCTATCTATCTATCTATCTATCTATCATCTCTCTCTGTATATATATATATATATATATATATATATGAATATATATGAATATTCCATTGTTTCCCTATGCATCCACATGATTATATTTGTTTCTCTGGACAACATTGGTCAATATATTAGCAAAACAAATTTGTCATCTCAAAAACAAGCCAAATAAGGTCAAATCATGTTGCTTGATTCAGTGTGACTGTGTGACTCTTAGCCCCCAACTGTCTTAATAAAAGGAAAAGAATATAGACTATGTTAATGATTAGGTTGATTGGATTTCCTTTTTAAAAATGAAAAGCAAATCAAACTGAAACAATGCTGGAAATGCTGGTTTTAGTCCCAACACATAAAGATCAGGCACGTTTTCACTCCTATTGTTATAGTAACTGGAAAAGACAGAGAAATTGAAATTCAGTTGGATCTTCCCTATTTCTGTCTCCAAGTGTATTAGGCAAACGTCTAACCTGGAATATGGAGGGGTCAGCATACTGAGGACATGAGCTGAAGTGTTCTCACAGGATGCAGAATCCACTGGGGCCACAGATTCTTACCTTTTTCTGAAATGTCAAGATGGATAAGATGGAGAGAAAATATCTGAGAACCTCACTTTTAAGAGAAATCCAAGGTTTCCCTTTGTGAAGCCACCCGATCCTCCTGATGAAAGTTAATAAAAATTGGTCCTCATGATCTCAAAGGAAAGGGAGAAAAACCATCAGCAAACAGAACCATACCCTTGTCTGCAACAGCATATTCCTCGGGAGATTTTTACAGAGTATTTATCTCACCAATGTTAAGCTCATTTTTTATTCTTCTAATTTACCAGCTTTTTCTGGTCTGCCTGCATCATTAAATGATGGGAAGGGGGTTCAAAAACAAAAGGAAAGGAAACTAAATGGAATTCATAGCTGGGAGCACAACTCCATAAAAGAATGATTATTTTTTGAGAACAAGATTAGATGTTTCCTCTTTGCTATAAATTAACATCATATCAATGGGAGTGCAGTTTGATAGTGGAAGATTACAGTGTAAAGACCTTCAAAGCGCATATGTTCTCTGAGAAAGAACAATTCTGTGAACTTAGCATCAAAAAGGACGAAAAATAGAAATGAATTCAGAGGCCCATGGCTGCACAAAATGCTGAGAATACATAGCCTTAAATATTACATTTGCACTATATCTGTAAGACTCAAAGACCTACAACAGAAGAGTAGGAAGAAAATGAATGATCTAAATATAGAGGAAAGGGCTATGAAGTGATATCTTTAAGCATACACAACCATGGCAAGTGTAAACTTAAGTCAGTTGTGCTTCCTGGTACTGAACCTATAGAAGGTTGGGAAGGTTATCAATAAGCTATGGATAGGGAAGGGCTGATTTGGCCTTACTGATTACTGCTAAACTATTGAGAGCAAAGGAATCTGGGGAGAGGGCATTGTATAATAATCACTTTTGCCTCCACAGATGAACCCACTAGTTCCCAAAATACACTTTCAAACTCAAATTCATGTAGATGAACCTATTGGAACTCAGTGGGACACAATTACCTCATGAATATGGGAAAGATATTTGTAGGGTAGATGTGGACTGGAAGTAGAAAAGAGGGAAGAGAAGGCATGGATGCTCTGGGCAACCCAAGAGAGATATGAATGTAATCCATCACACTTAGAGATGACAAAGTCGTGTCACCATGTACAAAGTTGGCACAGCCCTACTAGACCCTAGATTTAAAGTTAGTGAACATAAAGTCTCCAGTGAAAGACCTATTTTTCTCATTTCCTAACCACGAATGCATTGTGCATAGCTATTGACAAAACACAGAAGCAAACTTCAGTTAATTTAAGGGAGAAAACATAAAAACAAATCAGACAAAAACGAAAGAGAAAGATAGTAAAAGATAAAGAACGATTGACCCAGGAATTGAAAACATCTCTTTATCTGTAAAGGACCCTAAATAATTAAGGGTGTCATATATTTTCAAAACAATATCCAAAAATGGAGTCCTGTGAGGAAAATTCTGAGTAGTTATGACGAAACTCCAAGAAACCAAGACCTTATGATTTGAATTTCTTCAAAAAACACAGATTATTTTCTTGAATTATGCTTTTGTGCCCTTCCAAGATATAGCAGATAGGAATAAGTTTACTTTAGATCATCAATGCAACTGGGTATTGTTATTTATTTATGTACTTCTAGGGAAAAGCAAGTTTTCTTTTTCATACGAAGCTTATTCTTATAATTGTAGACATCTTGAACTCATGAAAACTTTGTTCAGGTAACATTTCTATTTGGGCTAATATCCACTTATCAGTGAGTATATACCATGTGTGATGTTTTGTGATTGGGTTACCTCACTCCGGATGATATTTTCTAGTTCCATCCATTTGCCTAAGAATTTCATGAAGTCATTGTTTTTAATAGTTGAGTAGTATTCCATTGTGTAAAAGTACCACATTTTCTCTATTCCTTCCTATGTTGAAGGACTTCTTGGTTCTTTCCAACTTATGGATATTATAACTAAAGCTTCTGGAACATAGTAGAGCATGTTTCCTTGGTATAGGTTGGAGCATCTTTCGGGTGCATGCCCAGGAGTGGTATAGCTGGGTCTCCAGGTAGTACTATGTCTAATTTTCTAAAGAACCACCAACTGATTTCCAGAGCAGTTGTATCAGCTTGCAATCCCACCAACAATGGTGTATTCCTCTTTCTCCACATCCTTGCCAGCATCTGTGGTCACCTGAGTTTTGGTCGTAGCAATTCTGACTGGTGTAAAGTAGAATCCTAGGGTTGTTTGACTTGTATTTCCCTGATGACTAAAGTTGTTGAACATTTCTTTAGGTGCATCATGGTCATTTGATATTCCTCAGTTGAGAATTCTTTCTTTAGCTCTGTATCCCATTTTTTAAATAGGGTGATCTGACTCTATGGAGTCTAACTTCACGGATTCTGTACATATATTGGACATTAGCACTTTATCTGATGTAGGATTGGTAAAGATCTTTTCCCAATCTGTTGGTTGCCATTTTGTTCTATTGACAGTGTCCTTTGCCTTACAGAAGCTTTGCAATTTTATGAAAAGTCTCATTTGTCGATTCTTGATCTTAGAGCATAAGTCATAAGTGTTCGGTTAAGGAAAAATTTTCCCCATGTCTATGTTTTCAAGGCTCTTCCCCACTTCCTCTTGTATTATTTTCAGTGTGTCTGGTTTTATGTGGAGGTCCTTGATCCACTTGGACTTGAGCTTTGTACAAGATGATAAAAATGGATCAATTTGCATTCTTCTATATGCTGACCTCCAGTTGAATCAGCACTATTTTTTTTGTTAATGCTGTCTCTTTTCCACTGGTTGGTTTTAGATCCTTTATTAAATATCAAGTGACCATAGGTGAGTGGGTTTATTTCTGGATCTTCAATTCTATTCCATTGATCTACCTGCCTGTCTCTGTACTAATACCATACAGTTTTCATCACTATTGTTTTGTAATACTGCTTGAGTTCAGGGATGGTGATTCCCCCAGAAGTTCTTTTATTGTTGAGAATAGTTATCGTTAACCTGGGTTTTTTTTCCTCCAAATAAATTTGCAAATTGCTCTTTCTAACTCTATGAAGAATTGAGTAGGAATTTTGATGGAGTGTGCATTGAATCTGTAGATTGCTTTTGGAAAATGGGCATTTTTACTACATTAACCCTGACAATCCATGAACATGGGAGGTCGTTCATTTTCTGTGATCTTCTTCAATTTCTTTCATCAGAGACTTGAAGTTCTTGTCCTACCCATGATTCACTTGTTTAGTTAGAGTCACATTGAGGTATTTTATATTATTTGGGACTATTGTGAAGGGTGCCATTTCTCTAATTCCTTTCTCAGCCTATTTATCCTTTGAGTAGAGGAAGGATACTGATCTAATTAAAGTTAATTAAATATCCAACCACTTTACTGAAGTTGTTTATCAGGTTTAGGAGTTATCTGGGGGAATCTTGGGGGGTTGCTCAAGTATACTGTCATATCATCTGCAAATAGTGGTATTTTGACTTCTTCCTTTCCAATTTTATCCCTTTGACCTCATTTTGTTGTCTAATTTGTCTGGCTAAGATTTCAAGTACTATATTAGGTAGGTACAGAGAGAGTGAGCAGCCTTGTCTAGTCCCTGATTTTAGTGGGGTTGCTTCAAGTTTCTCTCCATTCGGGTGTTGGTTACTGGTTTGCTATATATTGTTTTTACTGTGCTTAGATATGGGCCTTGAATTCCTCATCTTTCCAAGACTTTTAACTTGAGATGGTGTTGAATTTTGTCAAATACTTCAGCATCTAATGAAATGATCATTTTTTAAAAATTTGTTTATGTGGTGTGTTATGTTGATGCATTTCCAATGTTATACCATCCTTGTGTTTCTGGAATGAAGCCTCCTTGATCATGATAGATGATTGTTTCGATGCGTTCTTGGATTTGGTTTCTGACCATTTAATTGAGTATTTTTATTGATATTTATAAAGATAATTCATCTGAAGTTCTTTTTCTTTGTTGGGTCTTTGTGGTTATTTGGTATCAGCATAACTGTGGCTTCAAAGAAGGAATTGGATAGTGTTCTCTTATGGAATAGTTTGAAGTGTATTGGTATTAGGTTTTCTTTGAATGTCTATTAGATTTCTTTATGTGGTCATGGGTTTTTTTTTGGTAGGGAGACTTTTAATGACTGATTCTATTTCTTTAGGGTTATGGGACTGTTTAAATGGTTTATCTGAACCTGATTTGGTACCTCATATTTGTCTAGAAAATTTTGTCTAGGTAACAATTTTCTTAGAAGAGTAAGAATTGTCTGATGGTATGAATAACCTCAGCTATTGCACGAGGCTGTAGTCTGCTTCAATATTAGGCTGCATTTTCACAGAGTCCACAACCTTTAGGGTGATATACAATGATAAAAACATGCATTGTAAGGTAGTTTGCATAAACATAGAGAAAATTTGTAAAAGAAAAAGAAAAACATCGAAGAATGTCTCTCAAATGTAAGAAAACACAGAGAATGCATGGAAATATGCAAATCAGAAGGCTGCCAAAGGAAGAATCAGAAACCAGGCCAGTACCAATTTCCCAAGCTAAAATATAAGAGGAAAAGTTAATGAAAAACAAATAAAGACATGCTACAATATTAAATAATTGTTATTTAAAGGTTAAATTAGATTTGATCAAATATGCACAATATAGTTGAAGGTTATCACTGAAGTTTTCAGAAGTATAATTGCCATGCTAAGAGAGAAGGAAGATAAAGTGTAATGACATTAAATATTTGCTTTAGAATAAAGGCAAAGCCAGGCAGTTGTAGCAGTTGCCCTTCATTCCAACACTTAGGAGGCAGAGAGAAGTTGACCTCTAAGTTTGGGGCCAGTGTGATCTACAGAGTGAGTGACAGGAGAGCCAGGGCTGTACAGTAAAATTTGTCTTGATAAAAACAAAACAAGAAACAAAACCAAACAACAACAAAAACAAAAACAGAAAGAAACAACAAATTGACAACAACAAAGAGGAAGAAGAGGATATAAAAATAAATTCTTCTATAAGAGAACAATTGTAAATAAATTATTAAACTCCATCCTTGCCAGATTAGAGGAAATACTATAAATATAGTTAAAAATCAAGAAATAGTTAGGGTCAAACAATTTGTCAGATGGATGAAAAATTTAGCTGTGTATATAAACCCCATTTACAGAGTCAGATTGAAAGCAAAAAGTGAAAAATTTACTATTTCACCTTGACTAAAATAATCCAGAAGTAACATTACTACATTAGATGCAGTAACCTTCAAACCCAGGAAATTTATCACCTTAAAATATAAGATAAGAAGCAAGTTGTTGAAGAAACTGTAATTACCTGGAAGATGCATGGCCACAAAACCAGCAACATTGCATGTAAGACTGGAAATGATAAAATGCTGTAGAAAAGTAAACAAATCTGCTAAGATCCTTTGAAACTCACCATTTTCTTCCATCAGTAACTGATAGAAATAACATGTAGATTAACAAAGAAATTAACAGTAAAATCATTTTTTCTCATTAATATAAATAAGTTAACCTATTAAACAGTATCAACTTCTGAAGTATGAGGGGGACATTTTCTAATGTGGATAATATTTACTTAGTTAATAGTACAAACATATTTTGTCAACTTTAGAAAAATTAAAGCCAGAGTGTAATATCAGATATCAGTAGAATTAAGCTACAAAGGAAAATAGAACAATATTTGATAATATTTTAATTTAAAATTAAATATATTTTTCTTATCATATGCAGACAATTTTTGTGGAAAATTTAAAAATGATTTTTGTTTAACTAAAACAGCACTTATTACTGAGAGCATATGAGAGAGGGTGGCAGGAAGATCAGATGATGTGGCCAGCTGTGTTTACATAAAAAGTTTAAGATCAGTCTGATTTGTGTGAAAATCATATAAAGAAAATGCATATCAAAATTTGTGAGATCCAGTAAAAGAGTACTTGGAGAGACATTTGTTGTATAGGTGTTTATTGCTGAAATGAAGAAATACTTAAGATGAGTAATGTAAGCTTTCAATTTGGAAGCTACAGAAAACCCGTTAATGCTAAGGTAATGGAAAATTTAATTCTTTTATTTTCCCAGTGAAGTAATTCATTTCATTGGATTTTTTATTTAAATTTCAAATCTTATTCCCTTTCCGAGTGTCCTGGACATCTGAAAAAGCAATTTGCAAATTCATTTGGAATAAGAAAAACCAAGGATAGCAAAAACTATCCTCAACAATAAAAGAACTTTTAGGGGATTCACCATCCCTGACCTCATGCAGTATTACAAAACAATAGTGATAAAAAAAAAACTGTATGGTATTGGTACAGAGACAGGCAGGTAGGTCAATGAAATAGAATTGAAGACCCAGAAATGAACCCACACGCCTGTGGTCACTTGATCTTTGACAAAGGGGCTAAAACCATCCAATGGAAAAAAGATAGCATTTTCAGCAAATGGTGCTGGTTCAACTGGAGGTCAACATGTAGAAGAATGCAGATTGATCCATGCTTATCACCCTGTACAAAGCTTAAGTCCAAGTGGATCAAGGACCTCCACATCAAACCAGATACACTCAAACTAAGAGAAGAAAAAGTGGGGAAGCATCTCGATCACATGGGCACTGGAAAAATTTGCTGAACAAAACAAACACCAATCTTAGAGCTTATGCTCTAAGATCAAGAATCGACAAATGGTATCTCATAAAACTGCAAAGCTTCTGTAAGGCAAAGGACACAGTTGTTAGGACAAAACGACAACCAACAGCTTGGGAAAAGACCAACCCTACATCAGATAGAGGGCTAATATCTGATATATACAAAGAACTCAAGAAGTCACACTCTAGAGAGCCATATAACCCTATTTAAAAAATGGGGTACAAAGATAAACTAAGAATTCACAGCTGAGGAATAACAAATGGCTGAGAAGTACCTAAAGAAATTTTAATCCTTAAGAAGGATTTGCTTATAAAACAATAAATTAAGTACAACAATAAAAGAAAGAAATCAAGACATGGAAAATATTTTTGTTTGTGCTTTGTTTCTTTCTTTGTTTGTTTGGGGGGCAAGGTAAGAAGTAAATATTTCCAGTTAATTGTCTAAGACTAAAAGCAAGGTGTACAGAAGCAAGCAATTCTAGAATTGAAAGAACAGTCCTAGTACTGGTCTCAATGACATTGAGACATTAGGAAAGGCTAGATATCTAGATTAGTGCAAAAAGTTGTCTAGAGTGCATGGGGGCTGAAGCACAGTGTGCAATAGTGAACAAAAAAAGTATTATAAAATTATTTATGATATACATAATATTTATTACATACAAACTAATTTGATTACTTAAACAGGCTACTTCCTTCAAATATACCAAAATAAATAGGTAATTCAAGCATTCCCACATGTTAAAATGAAATTGAATAAATATGAAGGGCTAATCAAGATGAACTCACTGAATAATTTCAAAATTTAAGGAAGACATAATCCCTCTGTGTGTGTGTGTGTGTGTGTGTGTGTGTGTGTTTCTGAAAACAGAAGCAGAGGGGATACCCTTTTAACTTATTCAGTGTAGTTAACATTACATTCTCCCCAAACTAAGCAAGTACTTTAAAAAAAATCTATAATTTACTCTTTTTCATGAATTCTGATGTAAATATTCCCACTAATATTGTTGAAATTACACTTAACACTGTAATAAACATTTCATTTCTATTGGTAAGAAGAACTGATGAAGAGATCTGGAATTCAGGGTGTGACAAATATTTCTAGTAGGTTTTTCTCCGGTTTTTAGTCAGTTTAGAATTAGAAGCTAAAAGTTCTTTATCAGATGTATGTTTTGAAAATCTTTTACCATCTTCTGCAATTTGCCCCTCATTCTCTTACTTTAAAACTCTAAAACTCCTCTTATACACCATTCTGAATTTCCATTATGCATAACCCACAGCTGAGAAAGACAAGTAATGTCCTACATTCTAGAGTGTGGGAAATATACATACATAATTTTTGAAATTTATCTGAATTAACAGATGTTTTAGTATACTTGAACTTTATGAAATAGTGTATAGAATTAAGTATATTACTAGATCTTAAGGGTTATGAGTAACAGAAGAGAAAATAAAAGATATATAGTTTATAAGTAATAGGAATAATAAGAAAATATAGCAAAGTTAAAAATCTAGGTACATCAGACTAAACCTCTTTTTCAGAAAATAGATTTAAAGAATATTAAAAATAGAACACAAGTAAAATTGCATGAATAGCATGAAGGCGTTCATTAAGTAAAAATATTGAGTCACATACTATTCTTAAAATGTAGATAGCTTAAGAATGCCTTTAAAATGCAGAAACAAAAGTCACTGCCATGTAAAAACCACACTTCAAGTTTAAATACATCCATCAAACTGAATCAAAAGGGTAGAATAATATATAACTGGCATGTATTAATCAAAAGAAGGAAATTGAAGAATGTCGTTACCTGAAAAAATATGGAGTTCAAGGCAAATGCTTTCTATGAAGAAAAGAAATATTCCCCTTTGATAAAAATAATAGTATGTCAAGGAGCAATGATATTCATGAACTTTTTGTAGGAACACGGTTACAGTATACAGAAGAAAACATTTATCAAAATCAAAAAGAAATCAACAGTATCAAATGCATTTCATCCTGTGTTAATATGGGAGAAATGAACTATGTGAATAGGTTAGTAGTGGAATGATTATCTAACATGCACAAAATCTTGGGTTCAGTTTCTCACACCATAACCAACGAACCAACAAACCAACCAGCCAACCAAGAGACAAGTCAAATAGAAGAAAGAAATGATAGGAGCGAAATTAGTACACAAAGATTGTAAAATTTAATATATATATATATATATATATATTACAAGCTCATGGTATGTATGTACATTTATATATTTATATGTAAGTCTGTGGATATATATGAACATAATAAAATGTTTTTCTTTAAACAAAAATATGTACTATGCACAGGAGAAGAATATAATTCTGGTTGTTCATTCAGCAAGCCCAAGTTCATACTACGAGGTCTTGCTTTCTTGCTAAATAGAAGTAGAGTTTTTCAGTTTAAAGAAGAAAGTGAAAAGAGTTTTTAGGTGGAGTCATGGAGTCCCTTGTGGAAACTCACATCAGGCATGTGAAGACAATATAAAGTTAATGAAGCTGCTGCTTAAAGTTGGAAGACAGTGGATATTTTCATGCTAATGAGATAAAACTAGATTAAGGTGAATGTCAAAAGTCAAGAAAATTAAAAGTACTTAGCTTCTTAGAGAGGCAGAATAGTGATATCTAAGGTTCCTTAAACTTTGTGGGAATTTTGACAGGAACAGATATACTTAAATGACACAAGGTCCCCCAAGATTGGAGAAAATGTAGCTTGTTTATCTGAGAAGGAACTAACTTCCAGACTGTATAAAGTATCCAAGAAGGTAAATTTCAAAAACATAATCAATACACAAAATGCATATATAATTCGAAAAAGAGATGAATATATGTCCAGTAAGTACATGAAAAAACATGTGTGAGAACTTTAGTGCATTAAGGAAAATTCAAATCAAAATCACTATGGTTCCATTTAGAAAAAGCAGCTATCAAAGGAAAACAGAGAAAATACCTGGAGGAGAAGTAGAATCTTTCTCCACTATTGGAAATGAGAACAGTCTACCTAGTCTGCCAGCCATGAAAACAGCATATGGTTCAACAAACAAACAAGCAAACAAAAAGCTGTGGCATTTGTTGCACACCTTAAAATTTGGCACTTGTGAGGCAAAGGCAGATGTCTCTGTCTAGGAGAGTTCCAGACCAGCCTAGTCCACATAACAATTTCCAGACAACTCTAGACACACTGTGAAACCTTGTCTAAAAAGTCACCTCTATGAATCCAAAACAAAACCAAACAAAAATAGAATTTCCATGATCCAACTATACCATTTCACATGGATATATAACCAAAGGAATTTGCCAGCATTCCGTAGATATACCAGCGCATCCTTTCTTGATGTACTACAATAGACATGATGTAGTGAGTACAAATGTCTAACATTTGATAAATACATAATGAAAATGTTGTCTGTCTGTTAGTCAGCCACATTTAAGGACAAAATTAAATTTACTAAAAAATAGACCAAATGAGAATTTATCATATTTAACCAAGGCAGAATATTGCCTGTGTTTGTCTCATTTATGATGTCTAATAACTAAAGAAAAACATGACATATTAGAATGGAGACTATTGAGATAAGGGATAAAGATGAGTGAAGGAGGCAGAAAGACCATAGGAAACAAGAGAGAGGACCAAGGAGGTGAATATTCTTAGAATAGACTGTATGCATAAATGAAACAATAATGAAAGCCTCTATATTTTATAATTCATATATACTCACTCAAAGAGGACATTGCTATTTTATTAAAACTGAGATTGTAAATTAAATAATTTAAATCACATGGAAATTAAAAAGTTTAAATTATAAAGAATATATAACATTTTTAGTCCTATGAATCCAAAATTTATTTTTGATTATATAATTACTTTATTCAACATTGCCAATCAATTTTTATCACATGATTATAGTCAACAATAAATCCCTTATCAGAGGTATAAAGACCATCAGAAGTAAACATAAAATATTGCATATAAGGAGGAATGTATGAAAGTGATAATGTGATATTCATGTTAAAGAAATATTTGATACAGATTTTTTTCTAAGAAGATAAAAAGAAGACATAACTCAGGGTCAAATAATGAGATAGTGATTACTCTTTAAGTCTTGGGGATTCTAGAAATATGTTTCAAGTATTTTTCTCTTTCTTTTTTCTTTGTTTTTGGTCTTTTCAAATTCCTCACAGGAACAAAATACTAGCTGAGTTGAGAATTCTCTGGGCCAGGATGCTTTACAATATAAAGAGATTACTGCGGAGAGGATAGTTATGAACAAATGATTTAGACAGATCAAGTCTCTGACCCACCCTTGGTACCTCTTTGTTTCTATTTATTTCTCCTTTTCTTCTTCTTTTTTCTTCTTCTTCTTCTTCTTCTTCTTCTTCTTCTTCTTCTTCTTCTTCTTCTTGCTTGCTTCTTTGCTTTTCTGCTTCTGCTTCTGCTTATTCTGCTTCTTAGCTATAGCTTCTGCTTCTGCTTCGCTTCTCTTCCTTCCCTCATTAAAAGTACTGGATAATATTGGAAATGTTTTTAAGTTAGTTTTTTGAAAGCTCATACAGGGTATTTTCTCCATGTTTACACTTGTCCCAGTTACTCCAAGACCCATATCCCCTTCCCTACATACCTGAGTTTTTCTCCTATCAAGTTCAGTGTTTGTTACCAACATGTGTATAAAAGTGTGTCCTTGGAGTGGAGGTTGTTTGAAATATCAGAGACAAACTCTCAGAGACAGCCTGTTTTCCCTTCCTAAGCAACCATTGATTGTCAGTAGCTCCTCAATTAGAAGTGGGTCTTTGCGCCCACCTCCCTTCGACATATTGCAATTTGTTCTGGTGTTTTTTCAGAGGTCCATGTAACTTCCATAGCCACTGCTAGTATGTTGTATGCAGCTACCATGTTATACTTGGAACATGCACTCATTTAGTATCTCTGATTATTACAATCTTTTCTTCATCTTCTTCTTAAAAAGGCTCTTGAATCTTTGGAGGAGATGACTCATAATAGACATTCAGTTTAGTGCTAAGCATGCTAACTGACTTCTCTTATTCTCTGCATCTTTGACAGTTGTATCTTTGTTTAACATCATCTACTGCAAGTAGTATCATCTCTGTTGAGCATTGAGGTGTATATTAATCTATGCAATAATAATAACTCATTTTTAGTCAGTTTAATACTATGCTGATTTAGCAAAATAATAGTAGGAGGCTCTTCTATATGGCCTGTGACTTGTGTAGTCGTAGTTTCTTGTATAATAATAGTGCCATGTATGGGTTTCATCGTGTGTACCAGAACGTAAACCCAATCAGAAATTACGTGGCTACTCTCATGATGTTTGAGTCACTATTACACCAGTATGCACGTCTTGCAAAGCCAGGATTTATTTTAACTCACAGGGTTCACATCTAGGTAAGTGTGATAATTACTTTTCTGTTCTATACTATGATCACCTTTTATCACTATTAAAGTAGGGATGAAGTTTCCAGGTCAATACCAATTTACTACCTCTGTGTTCTATGACTCAAATATGTGGTTTCTTTAGCAATAGGCTCTTACTGCCAAAAATAGACAGCCACAAAACAAAGAACTCAGCTAAAAATGGTAGATAGAACTAAACAGAGAATCTTTAAATATGAAGTATAAAATGTCTGGACACAGTTTTAAGAATGTTTAACATTCTTAGAAATCAACAGAATTTCATCTGACCTGAGTCAGAATGTTTGAAATGATGATGATGATGGTGATGATGATGATGAAAAGGAGGAGGAGGAGGAGGAGGGGAGGAGGAAGAGAGGGAGGAGGAGGGGGAGGAGGAGTAGGAGAGGACGAAGAAGAAGAAGAAGAAGAAGAAGAAGAAGAAGAAGAAGAAGAAGAAGAAGAAGAAGAAGAAGAAGAAGAAGAAGAAGAAGAAGAAGAAGAGGAAGAAGAAGAAGAAGAAGAAGAAGAAGAAGAAGAAAAAAGAAGAAGAAGAAGAAGAAGAAGAAGAAGAAGAAGAAAAAAAAAGAAGAAGAAGAAGAAGAAGAAGAAGAAGAAGAAGAAGAAGAAGAAGAAGAAGAAGAAGAAGAAGAAGAAGAAGAAGAAGAAGAAGAAGGCGACTCTGTGTGTTCAGAAAATCAGGAACACTTGATCAGTGATAGTGGGCATGAAAATTGGTGCGGCCATTATGAAAATCAGTGTAGAATTTCCTCAATAAATTAAAAATAGATCCATCTATAGCCTTCTTGGGTACACATCCAGAAAAATCTATTTCTTACCTGCTCATCCATATTCATTTGTGATCTATTAACAATAGCCAAGAAATAGAAACAGCCTAAATGCCCATTAAATGATAGATAACGAAAATGTAGTATGTTTATACAGTGGAATATTAATTAGATATTAAGAACAACAAAATCATAAAATTCACAGGGAAGTGGATGGAACTAGAAACAATTATTCTGAATGAGTTATCCCAAGCCAAGTAAGATGAATTTGTATGCTTTCTCTCATTTGTCGATATTAGTTTTCAATCTTCAGATAGCTATTTTCATTTGGAATACCCACAAAATAAGAAAATTATTAATTAACCAAGGGGTGGAGCTTTTGAGTGAAAGAGATAGAAAAGAGTGGTATAAATGTCTAAAGATAGTTGATTAAACAGGAGGGCTAAATTGGGGTGGGGAATAAGAGAGCAGGGGAGCGAAAAGAATATAAGAAGGGATAAAAATCTTTTAAGAAACCTTTAAAAAGTCATGCAAAACCTATCTATGATTGTAGAAGTTTCTGAGAAACAAGTATGTACATATGAAAGTGCATGAGTGTATATATGTATGAAAATATAAAATTAGTAAAAACATAGTTACCATGTAACCGAACAATACTCATACTAAGCACTATTTGCTAGCAAATGAAAGACAAAATGCTAATAATGGGTTTCTTCTTTTGCAGTTGCTGGCCAGTAAGCTGACACAAACTCCAAAAATTAGAGGCCATTAACTATGCTATTGCTTGTCTGAAATGTTAACCGTTGAGTGTTAGCAGTTAGAAACGTCTCTGAATGTCATTTGTGGGAAATGAGGACAAATACTGTTGGGGGAGGAAATAAGAGAGAAATAGGCAAAAGAAGGAGGGAAAGGAGACATCAGAGGGGGTTGAGGAGGAGATTAATGCAATTAATAGGGGAATTATCTACATTAGTTAAATTATTTTTTTCCTGATTAAGTTCTGATTGTTGAAATCTCAGCCATGGCACTATACAGAAGCAGCCTAACAAAGCAGGCAGGAGTCAACTCAGTGAAACATCCTACTGACTGGACTTTCCTATGGTCAGCTTACAGTGCTTGTTTATCTGTAGTGTAAAAACGCCTCCCCCATCTCAGTTCTTTTGTGCGGGCTGGAAAGCTTTGAATCTTGCTCCTTTGAAATAGAATAAAGTTTAAGGAACAGACAAGACTCACCTTTTGCATTTGTCCAGCTGGTGTTAAAATTATCCCAGAGCTATAGTTAGACTTCTCTTGAAGTCTTTCATGGATGAACAATGAAGTGGGAAGTGCAGAAAAAGAAAAGAAAGGTGATAACATTGAAAAAGGAATTTGAATTGAATGTGAATTGAGATACAAAGAGCTGACTGGAGAGTGCTTACCATTGCTTCCACCTGAGAGACTCTAGATGTCATCCAGCACCAAAAGAAGGGCACTTTGATCATGCAAATGAGAGGAATTAAATGTGACAGTAAGATTAAAGATTCCTCAGACGATATTAGAGGATTTCTTGGAGATATTATGGATCATCAGTAGTACAATTAATACATGTGAACAAACCTTAAAATCAGTACTAGAAATGTGTAAATGATAAAATGCTATCATTCATTCGTTTATTCATTCATTTATTCATTCATTATTGGGACAATTATAGTTTTCCCATTAAATTATTAAAGATATTTTTGTGTGGCTTCAATTGGAAGGTGCCTTCATATGGGCACACACTACTGTGCAAAGCTACATTGTATGAAATACATAACTTAAGGTCTTGAGATGTAAAGGCTATTTTATCTCAAATCTTGTAGGGTAAATATGTCAAAAACCTGATTAATTGCATTTAATTCAGAAGGGCTTATTTAGTAGAGCATGAGATGAAGATTCAAGAGGCACATGTCTGAGGTCCATAACACCTGCTATGCATGGCATTCAGCTATGTATGACAGCCAGACTGTTCACATCCATGTTACCCAAAGGGTTTTCCTCATGAGTTGACCAGGAAAATCAAGCTCACTGTATAGACACAAGCAGATGACTTCCTTTCTGAACAGAACACCAACAGCACAGGCAAATGATCAAAAAGTTAAATGGGACCTTAAGAAACGGAGCTTCTCTAGGTAAAAGATACTTTCAAGACAAAGTGGCAGCCTACATAAAGGGAAGAGAATTTTTACCAACTCCTCATCCAAATTAGGGCTAATATCTAAAATATATAACGAACTCAAGGATCTAAATATTAACAAACCAAATAATTCAATTAAAAATGGGGAACACACCTAAACAGACTTCTCAATAATGAAATCTTATATGGCTGAGAAATACATAGAGAAATGTTCAACATCCTTAGTCATCCAGGAAATGTAATTCAAAATGTACACTTTCCTGAATGGCTAAGAGCAATAATACAAGTGACAGGTCATGTTGGCAAGGATTTTGAGCAAGGGGAACACTCCTTCATTGCTACTTAGAGTATAAACTTGTACAGCCCCTATGGAAATCAATATGGTGGTTCTTTAGATTGTTGGAAATCAATGTACCTCAAGATCCAGCTTCACTACACTTGGGCATGTATCCAAAGGATGCTCCACTTTACTCCAAAGGCAACTGCTCAACCTTGTTCATTGTGGATTTATTCATAAAGCAAGAAATTGGAAGCAAGCTAGATATCCCTCCACAGAAGTAATCTAGAGAAATGTGGTACATTTACACAATGGAGTATTATTCCTGTGTTAAAAAAGGCCATCATGAAATTACAGACAAATAAATGGAACTGGAAAAAATTATTCTGAGTAAAGTAACCAAGACTCACCAAGATAGATATGTATTCACTTATAAGTGAACATTAGATGTTATGTAAGTGATAACTAAATTACAATATGTAGACACAGAAAGGTAGATTAGGAGAAGGGGTTTAGGTAGGACACATGAATTTCCCTGGGAGGAAAAGTAGAGTAGATTCTAGAGGTGGACTAGGCAAGGTAGAGATGATATTTTGGGGGATCAGCTTTGTGGAGGTGATATTGGGGAAAGAGAGCTGGAGTTGGGGGGCATTTTGGGGTTGTTGTGGAAACCTAGTTCAATGGAAATGTCCTGAAGTTTATAAGGGTGATTATAATAGGACTCATAGTAATGATACAGGGTCTCAACTGGCCATCTCCTGTAACCACGCCAGGTTTCCAGTTGTGAAATAAGTTTGCTTTCACTTGAGTTGTTGGCTAACAGGGTCATGTGGAAAGCCTTAAACAACCAAGGCTGTTGCTTTGACAAGCATTGTTTTCTTCAAACTGGCAATGAGGCACTCATTACTGGTAGGACAAACTCCCACATAATTCACATGAAGAAGTAGAGTTGGTTAGTACTTATATGGAATCTTTACCCCTACTGTATGGTATCTTTGGTAGAAGAAGGTACTCTGCCGACTGCCAAAAAGAAATGTGGACAGCAGTCCAGCCACAAAACCTCTGGCAACATTCTGTCCTGCCTGCAAAACATTCTAGGACAATGGTGACATAGAACTTTTGGGAGAAGCAACCAATGTATGATTTGACTTAAGGCTTATTCCATTAGGAGGAACCCAGACCTGGTACTGCTAAAATAACCAAGAACCAGAGACTTGATAGCCAGATAGCCCAGAGAACTATGGTAAAACCAAATATGATTTGTCTAAGAAAATTATCAAAAAGTGACTCCTAAAGATACTCTGCTATACTAGGTCAATGTCTTATCCTGTCATCATCAGAGGCTTCCTCTGCCAGCAGACGGGAACAGATGCAGTGACTCACATCTAGATTTTAAGGGGAGAGAGAATCTAAATGAGAGGTCTCCATCAATTTTTTTCTCTCAGAGCCCAGGGAATCCTGTGGAAGAATAGACAGAAATATTTGAAGAGCCAGTCAGGATGGAGGACACCAGAAGAACAAGACCCTCTGAATCAATGAAGTTATGAGCATATGAGCTCACAGAGTCCAAACCAGCAAGCAAAGGAACTACAAGAGTCTACACCCATACCCAGTCTTCTACTACTAACTTGGTACTTTTATTATACTCCTGACAGTGAGAACAAGTGTGTCTCTGAATTAATTGCCTATACTTGAAACCCTTTTCCTACTCTTGGGTTGCCATGCCAAACTTCTATACTATAATTTTGTTTCATATTATTATATTTTGTCATGTCTAGTTGTCATTTCTTAGAAACCTGTTCTTTTCTGATAAGAGACAGAAAAGGAGTGGATCTGGAGAAAAGAGTTGGTGAGGAGGAACTGGGAGAAGTAGAGGGGAGAGAAGCTAAATTAGTGTTTATTGTTTAAGAGAAGAATCAATTTTCAGTAAAATAGTAATTGAGGAGGAGGGCGACCCTCTAGGAGGCCCAGCAGTCTCAACTAAACTGGATCCCTGAGATCTCTCAGACATGGAGCCACCAACCAGGCCGCATACACCAGCTGATATGAGGCCCCCAACACATAGACAGCAGAGGACTGCCTGAGGACATTTGACTCAGTGAGAGAAGATGCACCTAACCCTCAAGAGACCTGAGGCTCCAGGGAGTGGGGAGGTCTAGTGGGGTGGGCTGGGGATGGGGAGGAGGTATGGGATGAGGAACAATCAGAGAGTGGCAGACCAGGAGGAGGATAAAGACTAGACTGTAAAAAAAAAGATTAAAGAACAACAGCAACAAAAAAAAAAGAAAATCAAATGACAGTCAAGTTCACCTTACTGATTAAACCGAATTGTAATAAATAAGTAGATTCTAAAGTATTTATTTTAGTGAACTCTGTAAAGACCATTACTTAATTCATTATGGTAATAAGGACATGGTTGAGAGTAAAAAGGCAAAAGATAAAGTAAAATTAAATTGGAACTTAAATGGAAACATGCATTGGCCAATGAGTTTTATTTATTTGGTGAAACTAAAAAAACATTTAAATATAATTTTAAATTTCTTTCCAAAAGTCAATAATAATAATAACAATAATAATAATATAACTATATTTTAAAATAAAAAATTTAAATCATGATTTCAAATTATCTAAACATTAGTGGCTATCATGGGAAAATAGTTTTACTTGGTACATGTATTTTTCTTCTTTCTTATTTTAATTATATCTATTTCAAACAAGAAGACATTATTTTTCCCATTAAATGGAGATCAATAGTTTTCAAATCATTCACACATGTATATGTATAAAAGTTTCAGTAAAATTATGTTATGGTTGCTAAAATTCTTTATACATTTATATTGTGCAGTCAATGTTTTTACTGAATTCATATTTAAATTTACAAATATTTTATTTGTAATAGGTTCCCTTGTATTATTTTCTTCCTGAGGAACTGTTTTTGAAATCAAAACCTTAACAAGTATGTTCTTATTTTCAAGATTTTCATGGTTTATTTGAAAGTAAGAGCCTTTCATATTTATGGAATCTTCTTTGTTATAACTCTTATATAGACAATCACTTTATCCAAATAAAGAATCGTACTTAAACAGAGAGCTCATAAGAAATTATATGAGGCTTGAGAAAGAGGGTAAGGAGAGGAAAAAAGGAAAATAAGAGACAGTTATATATTCCTTAAAAATTTAGATTATCAGTATGCTAGTAAAATATAAGCATTCAAGAATAATCTAAAATTTTTAAACCAAATTCATAATATCACTCATGATAATGCCATGAATCGAGTGGTCTTCTATTTAAAATATCTATGCTATTTATAGACATGTATCATATTTCAACTCTTGAAGAGATTCTTATGCTACTTAAACAAATCAATTATAGTTATAGTTTTGTTTTCAGTAAAAGGAAATTAGACATTCATTTAGGAGAATTGCTCTATCTAAATGAAAATTTATAATTTACAGCATAGAGTGATAAGCAGACACATTAGAACCCTTGCCTATGAAAATTTGTTAAGAATAGACATTGTGTTTTGGTTGTCTTATTTAGCACAGTTTACTTTCTAGTTTTGTGTTCTTATATCACTCTGGCCTGGGGAGGAGAGCACACATGTCTGTAAACATTTTGTCAATGCTTCATGTTCATAACAATATTTCAGGAGAATTGGGAATTTTGTACTTAATTTTTGAGCTTATGCTCTCATTTTTTCAGATCTCATTGCTGCCAGACTTCATTAAATAAATGTCATTACATTCTATTCCAATATGAAAATGAAAGCTCAAAAGTAACAAAGATTTATGCCTACTAATAAATGAAAAGGAATTTGCAGCACTCGGGTTCAACATTTTTTAACATGATGTATACAAAGGTTCTATTCGTGCTTGATCAACTGTGTGTACTTCGGGGACTATTGGAGACTAAATTACCACCTCTCTTCATGACCAGCTGTGGCCCTGACAGTGTCAGGCACTCAGAAGTCCAGTACTTACCCATGGGCACCTGATGCTAGAATATTTTTGTAACCTCTGCACTGTCAGATCCAAATTTACTCTATTTTAGCAACCTTTGTACTTGGTCTGAAATGTAGGTATTGTTTATGCCTGGGAAGATGGAAACAAAGGCAGCTGATATCTTGCTATCTTTCTTCAGATATAAGAACATGTTAACATGCGACAACTTCTCAAAACAATATGTAGTTGAAAGTGATGAACTCACAAGGAAAAACAGCAGTGTTAGTGAAAAAGTAACAGGATGCATGATTTAGAACAAAGATTAGATATGATAAAGTATTCCTCGAATAATGTAAAATATTTTCCCAAATGAAAAGGGTAGAACTGAGGTAAAACACTAAGAATGATAGAAATGTATTTGTTATACAAAATGTTACATTGCACAACGAAGATTTGCCAGGCACCTCCATCCATCACAGAGAGCAAGTTCAAAATAAATTTTAAAGACAACGTGAATAATAAAATAGTTGGAAAAACTGAGAAAAATGAAAGCTGCTTCTCAAGCCTTAAAACCTTGCTTGAATGGGGCTTAGGAGATATCTCAGCATGCAACGTGGACTTTGCCATGAATTTAATGGAGTTTAATGTAGTAGGCCTGTGTAGTCTAAGCCTTTCTTCAGTGGGATGGAAGGTAGTGATAGGAGATTTATCTTGGAGCCTGAAGGCTACTTGGCCTTGTGTATACAGTGAAGCCAAATAAAATACTAGAGAGACTCTGCTTTACCAGGGTGAGAGGTGACAACTGACTCTTAAGATGGCACTTGACTACACTCATCCACAGATCCAAACATGTTTGATGAATATAATTTCTTTAAAAAGAAGAGAGAGACTACATTAACAAATGTCGCAGACATACAATAATAAAAGTAGCGAAGTGAAGCCCCCCAAAGTGATTAACTATTAAGGTACTGAATGTACTGACTTTTTTAATGATAGTTCATGTTCAAAATATTAAGGAAACCAGGATATATAATTATTTATGCTAATTCATGAGCATTTATCACATATTTAATAATTTGAAGAAAATATCAAATTACTTTGCTGATTTGGTTAGAGATTAGGTGACTCGTTTTAAAAGTTTCTTCTCGAATCTGAGAAAGAACTGGAAGAGCTTGAAGGGGCTCGAGACCCCTTATGAACAACAATGACAAGCAACTAGAGCTTCCAGGGACTAAGCCACTACCTAAAGACTATACATGGACTGACCCTGGACTCTGACCTCATAGGTAGCAATGAATATCCTAGTAAGATCACCAGTGGAAGAGGAAGCCCTTGGTCCTGCTAAGACTGAACCCCCAGTGAACGTGATTGTTGGGGGGAGGGCGGCAATGTGGGGAGGGTGGGGAGAGGAACACCCATAAAGAAGGGGAGGGGTAGGGATTAGGGGGATGTTTGCCCGGAAACTGGGAAAGGGAATAACATTCGAAATGTAAATAAGAAATACTCAAGTGAATAAAAAAAAAAAGTTTCTTCTCGGGTTGGGATTTAGCTCAGTGGTAGAGCGCTTGCCTAGCAAGCACAAGACCCTGGGTTCGGTCCCCAGCCACCCCCCCCAAAAAAAAAGAAATAAAAGTTTCTTCTCTGTTTTTTGACTCACTGCTATATAATGTATGCCGGTCATAATCACATTAAACATTAGGTTACCCTTTTACTTTCATATGCAAAGTATCAGCATTGCTATTTTGATACACAAACATTAGAGAAGACATGCAACTTCATATTTTCTGTGTCATACTTTGGTTTTAAACAATGGATTCAATTCTTCATATTTCTACAAATGTTCTCTAAGATTGCTTGTCTTGTCTTGTCAATTTTGGTATAGGTTCTCACAGAGAGGAGGGATGAAATGGCATACCAAAACCTATGGTTAAAGAAGCCTTGGTTACTTCGGTCCCCATGCCTTCCACTTAGATTTGGTTTTATCATGACAACATGACTGAGCTGATACTTGATGTGTGTGAAAGTGTCCTAGCAAATAGAAGTTGAATTAATCAATTATTAATCTCATAGATAAGAGACAATAATCAATACCATACAACCAAATTTCAGGCTTGATAGTGAGCATGGTCTAGACAAGTGGAGACATCTAGACTCTTGGATGTCTATTGAGCAATCCTCAAATTTCATCAAGCTGAGGTACGGAGCCTGAAGTGAGAACAGATTCCTAAGACACAAATCTATACTTGACAGAAGGTGCTGTGATTAAATATGTTTAATAGAAACTTGAATTTTTGTGGTGCTGATTTTGGAAATGTTTCAAACCGTTACCCAGGACTAGAAGCTTGGTAAAGGAACTGTAATTGGAACCTGGAAAAAATGATGATGTACATAAAGTTCTCACAAAATAATTGACCAGATCATTGCCTGCAGAAACTTGGAAAGATGGAAAGAGTGTCTAATGAACTTTTGGATTGGCCTAAGGAGATCTCTAGGCAGAATGTTGAGAGTCAGCTGGATTTTTCCTAATTGTGTAGAGTGTGTCAAGAAAGTGATGAATTAATGAAAAGCTGTCCAGTTCCTAAGCAGAATTTAAGGGGCATACGAGAGAGCTACACTTAATAGATTGAAAACTAAAACAGCTATAATTTTTAGTCCCTCAAGTCAAAATAAGATTGTCAAAATCAAGTGTAGCCCAAGAGCATAGACGGAAAATGTTCATACTCTTTGTAAAACTTGTCCAAGTATTAAGCAGTTTGTCTCCCACACTCAGCCTGACAAAAAGAGCTGTAGCCATAAGAGGTATCTCTCATGGAAGTCTGATATGCTATAAATGGGTATGATTTAAAAAAATATGTAAAACATTGTAGATATAAATCAAACTGTGGAAAGTCCACAAAAGTTTTCAAGGGATTATAGGGACAAAGTTCTGCTGTTTTGGTCCCCAGAGAGATTGGGATTATGTGAAGTACAGAAAACAACAGAATTCTGTCCGTACATGAAGGTTTGCTAAGGGAAATATTCACAGGTTATAGTTTTGTTGAGCTCTCCAAAACGGAGCAGGAGAGGTGGAGAAGGAAAGATGTGTGATTAGGAAATCATAGGAAACAGTGGACTGGAAAACCTGACCTAGAAAGTAGCATGGAGGCTACATTCTGTTCTTCCTGAAGCAGATTACCTGGTTATTCATGTCCAGATGGTCTTCAGAATTTTTAAGGCAGAGAGATTTCTATGTGTCTCACATTCTGAATCTTTACAAAGGAAATCCTATTTAATGTCACCTCTTCCACATTTTTTCACCCTTGTAATCTAGGCAGTAATGGCAGTGTACACATACCTTGTCGTCTTAGTCTGGAAGTCTCTCAGCTAAAAAGTGTTGTCTCTGAAAAGCTTTATATAAATTTCTGGATTTAGAAATACTCTAATAGTACTCTACTTGGATGAGCCTTAGATAACCAGCAGGGTGTTGCTGTGAATTATGTGTGGGGTCTGTCTAACATTGGAACCAGAAGAGGGAATCTATTTGCTGTAAACACGGCTGTTCAAGGGTATGTTTGGTATTTGTTAACGTTACATAAACCTAGAATATCTGGGAGGGTTAACCACAACTGAGGAATTCCCAATGTTAAATTGGCCTATAGACAAGTCTGTGGGTACACGGCTTCATAAATCATTAATGTGGGAGGATCCAGTCCACTGTGCCTAGTTCCAGTCCTGGGATCCTGATTTGGATTTAAAAAAAGTGTAAACAAGCCTTGAAGAACAAGCCAGTAAGTGTCATGTATCCATGGCTTCTGCGTCGTTTCCTGCCTTCAGGTTTCTGCCTTGTGTTCTTAGTCTTGGCTGCTTTCAATCGACCGTGAGCATGATTCATATGTCAAGTAAACCCTTTGCTCTCCAGGTTGCTTATGGTCATGGCTTTATCATAGCAATAGGGACCAGATATACACCAAGCCTGCAGCTCTTCTGAACTGTATATTTTCTGATGTGACCTTAAGTCCTTCTCATTGAGATTCTTTAACATTGCTTGAACATTAATATATATTAATATATATTAATATATATTGTGACATCTATACTATAACCTGAATTGTTGGATTAGACAGGCCTGTCACACTCTGCCTCCTGTTATACCATTGTCTCCTCATGACAATATTCTAGGATGCTTGAATACGGAAGCACATAGAGAAACAGTTGCCTACCAATACCTACCACTAATGTGCGTTTTATCTGTCAAGTTACAAAAGTGATGACTTACAGTTACTGCTGATAAATAGGTTTATGGGTGTGCCAGGAGAGGCTTAAAACGATAGTTAACTTGGTATGTGTAGGCTGATATAAAAATACCACAGACTATATTGCTTATAGATTACAATTTTATTTTTCACAGTTTCGGGGAATGGGAAGAACAAGATCAAGGTATGAGCAGACTTGGCATCTTTTGAGGACCCATTTCTATATCCATGATCTTTTCAAGTCTTTGCATGGGAAGATAAGCAAGGTTATCCATTAGATCCTCTCTCAAAGGATTTTAATTCTATTAATGGTCTCAATTTTCATGGTCTAATGACTTCTTATAGACCTGTTTTTCTAATTATTTAATATTAGAAGTTAAAATTTCCACATAAAAATTTGGAAGACAGGAACCACACATTCAGTCCTTAGTCCCCTTTGACCCACAGAGGTCTGCAACTACTGTTATACTCTCTTTGCTTTCTGACTCCAAGTTAGCAGTGGCTTGATACCTAATAGTAACATGACAGTAAGTTAATGTATTAGGGATGTAAGCTGCTCTAGTAAGTCCAAGTGATTTACCTAAACTAGTACTGCAAATTTCTATTGTTCATTACAAGGAGTGTAAATTGAATCAATACTTTAAAGGGAGGGATAATCAGTCTCCTATGACTAGAAAGCTACAGATAATGGGGTTTCTTTTATTCTGATTCTGTTGCCAGGCTCGGGAGTGAGAAGAATAGAAGATGGATCAACACCTCTGGGGAACTGCGTTGGTAACCAAGCAGGAAAGACAGGGAGATGGCAGACAGCTGCCACTGTGATGGGAACTTCAATGCTGAGCACTGACTTTTTTTTTTTTTTTTACAAGAGTTGGTGAGAGTAGTTATTTCAACTCATTCTCCCTTTAATAACCTTAATTAGAGAATTAAAAACTAACAGAGCTACTTCGCACAAAACGGCTCATGTGTAGTTGTTTATGAACATGGAATCTTTATTTAGGCAAGTGTGGAAAACATTGGGTCATTCACAGGAAACCTTTTTTCTTCTAACTTTAGCATTTACTATCCAAAGTATTTGTATTGCAAATTCCCCCAAAGGACTATAAGGCTTGCAATATCCTGTGACATGACTTGACCCTATGACTGAACCCCCACAGACATCTTGAGGATTATATTTCACTAAGCACTCTTTGGGGAATGCTGAGTTCATGGCTTGTGCAGTGTGTAATATCTACCTCTAGCTTTAAAGTTTATGTTTTCTTTCTTTTTTTTCTACAAAGTCAACCTTTCTTGCTGTATGTTTTAACATTTACATTTTAACTGATTTTAAATGTAAAGGTAACCTAGTGAAAAATTCTGAAATTATTTCAGATATTCAAATGCATTTCTGGTCAAAGACTCTATGATATGATGCCACATTTTAAACACCAACATGTAATTATAGGTCAGATTTGATGATGAGAGCCTTTATAAACACTCACATTTTGAAAAATTCCCACATGGCAGGTATTTCAGAATACATATTATTATGTCATTACAAATCAATCTTTAGGACAGCTCTATAAATTCAGTACAGTTATGCTATTAAAGATGATGGTTACACTGTTAACATATTGTATTATGGAAGTAGCATTAATACACAGTTATTTAAAGGAGATGAAATCGAATGTGTGACCAAGCTGTTAACCAACTTATCTGTAAGTGACAATTCTTAAATAAAGTTACTATTTTACTTGATAATTAACCCACTCTCCTTATGATTGCAAAGTTACAGAAGAGGCTTGATGCTTGATATTTAGAAGGCATGGTGGTATGAATAAAAGTATTGCTCTTATGATTAAATGCTTGGTCTCCGGTTTAGGGAAGGTTTAGGAGGTATTTAGAGAGTCTAATAATTTGAATGAGAAATTTCCCAAGTCTCTACTATTTGAGTACTCTGTCCCAAGTTTGGTGGTGCTATTTGGACAGGATTAGAAGGTATGATCTTGAAAGGGGATGAAAGAGGAAGTTGGAATGGTCTTTGAGGTTTCAGAGCCTTGTAGCATTCCCAGTAAGTTTCCTCAGCTTGATACCTGATGCTCAAGGTGTGAGCTCCCAGGTGCTGCTCCAGCTGCTTGCTGTGCCTGCTTTTCTGTTTCTTTTTCTTCCTTTCTTCCTTTTTCTTCCTCCTCCTCCTTTGTCCTCTTCCTCCTCCTTCTCCTCCTCTTCCTTCTTCAAACCACAAGGAACCCTTAGCCTTCTGAGATCATAAGGACAAGTAAAACCACACTCTCCCCCCTGCACTCCCATAATTGCCTTGGTCATGCTATGTTATACATGTGGTGGAAAGAGAACTAAGAAGAGGAACACAACTTTACATAACCACATGTGCTGTTGAATAGCTAGCTTCAGCAAGGGCTGCTCCAGGCACGTTGCTACTGTTTAAGTGAGTGATCCTGTATAGAGGTAGCTGATGAGTGTATTACTAGCTTTAGAGTGAATTTTCAAATGTTTCTCTTTCTCTAATTTGTCACAAGCTCCCTACTGTGATGTGTTACTTCACCACAGACCTGTGTCCTAATGATTACATAGTAAAATTTCTGAAACTGTAAGCTAACCTGGATCACCTCTTCTTTTCACTTACTAACTTCAGGTATTTTATCATAGTACATAGTACATCATTGACATGCCAGGTTTTGAAATAAAAAATATTTTATATTTTCATTTAATTATTTTTTTGTTGATAACCTAATTTTGCCATAATTGAAATAACATAGGTTAGGTATTTCAGTATTTGCTTTTCTTCATATGCATTTATGCCCTTCAGTGTTCATCCCAATAAGATTAATGAACACAGTCTCTCTGCTATAACTTCTTAAGATATGCTACCCATGATCCATTTCACCAAAAAATCTTTACTTGTCTCTAAGGGTGTGTGTGCATGTGTGTGTGTGTGTGTGTGTGTGTGTGTGTGTGTGTGTGTGTGTGTGTGTAAAACAAAGCTCTTATTAATAAAAATCATAAAGAATATTAAAATAGCTCTATGTGACATAACTTTTCATTTAGCAAAAGGAAGTCAAATGTTATGCATTAATGAAGAAGCATACAGAGCCTAGAGTGAGTGGGTAATTGGATAATTGATTGGGTAAATCGATAATTGATGCTGGTAGAGAAGGCTATGAAGGCATAGTAAAATTAAACAAAGTTTACCTAACAGGCTAATCGTATGTATTAAGATTAGGAACTTACATTAGCAGATGTAAAGGATATACCACATTCTCATCTCATGGTAATAGATCATTTTTCCATTTTCATGATGTTTTTACAAGGGGAAACTAGAGTTTTAATATGAATTCCAAAAGCATACTTAGGTTAACCAGGTTTTAATGAGGAAGATATTAGTTAATTATTGAAGAGTAAACTGTTCGATAAGCAAAGGCAAATTTAGAAGGCAGAAAATAGATTTGATGCATAAATAAAATATATTAATAGGTATTAGAAAATGATGTGTTCTATAATACATGAAAATTTGTGGCAATTTAGAAACATCTCAGATATAGTTAAGAAACATGACAGATTGCATGTGTACAACTTGATAAGTCTTATCATATATATGTATGCACTATATATACTAATAAAATGGTCATTCTACTATAAATAATAAACATACCTATCTAAAATATTCCACTGTGTTATTTTCTATGTCATTTCTTTCTGTTTCTCAACTATTAAGCAATTACTAACCTGCTGTTACTAGGGTTTATTTTGCCCAAAAGCTCTAATTACCCAAGATAAAATTCACAGACCATATGAAGCTCAAGAAGAAGGATGACCAAAGTGTGGATGCTTCACTCCCTCTTAAAAGGGGGAACAAAAATATGCATAGGAGAGGATATGGAAGCAAAGTTTGGAGCAGAGATCGAAGGATCAGCCATTCAGAGCCTGCCCCACAGGTGGCCAATACACACACACACACACACACACACACACACACACACACACACACACACACACACACACACAGAGCCACCAAAACTAGATAAGATTGATGAAGCTAAGAAGTGCATGCTGACAGGAACCGGATATAGATGTTTTCTGAGAGACACAGTCAGAGCATGTCAAATACAGAGCTGAATGCTAGCAGCAAACCATTGAACTGAGAACGGGACCCCCGTTGGAGGAATTAGAGAAAGGAATGAAAGAGCGGAAGGGGTTTGCTACCCCATAAGAACAACAATGCCAACCAACCAGTGCTCCCAGGGACTAAACCACCACCCTAAGACTATACATGGACTGACCCCAGGGCTCCAGCTGCATATGTAGCAGAGGACAGCCTTGTTGGGCACCAAAGGAATAAGTCCCAGGTTGGACCCCCAGTGTAAGGGAATGTCGGAGGGAGGGGAGGAGGGAGGCGGAAGGGGGAGGAACACCCTTATAGAGGAAGGGGAGGGGGATGGGATAAGGGGGCTTATGTCCGAGAAACTGGGAAAGGGAATAACATTTGAAATGTAAATAAAAAATCCAATAAAAAGAAAAAAAGTTATGTAAACATCACCATATACTGTCCTTTCTCTTTTTTTTTCACGAAACAAATACTTTGAATAACTTTGAAATGAACCCATATGCATTCTTATTTCTGTGTCACATTATGAGAATATTCTGTTTTATTAATTCATCTATTTAGGTTCTTTCTTTTCATCTTTCTTTCTTTTTATTATTTTTTTTTAAGAATTTCTTTTTTAAAAAAAGATTTTATTTAATGTATGTGAGGACACTGTTGCTGTCTTCAGACACAGCAGAGGAGGGCATCGGATCCCCATTACAGATGGCTGTGAGCCACCATGTGCTTGCTGGAATTTGAACTCAGAACCTCTGGAAGAGCAGTCGGTGCTCTTAACCACTGAGCTATCCCTCCAGCCCTATTGTTGTTACTGTTGTTGTTATTATTATTATTATTACTATTATTATTTACAGTTCAGTTCTTATTTCCTTTCTGTTCTTCCATCCGACCGTTCTTCATTCCATTATGCCTCTCCTGTCTCCAAGTGAATGTTGGCATTCCCTACACTCCCCCACCCTGCCGGTCTTTCCATTCCCTGGGGCCTCAAGTCTCTCAAGGGTTAGGGGCCTCTTCTCTCATTAAGGCCAGACCAGCAGTTCTCTGTTGTGTATGGTTTGGCAGCCTTAGTGCATGCTGCCTGGTTGGGGGCCCAGTGTCTGAGAGATCTCAGGGGCCCAGGTTAGCTGAAACTGATGTCTTCCTATGGGATCGCCCTTCTCCTTAGCTTCTTCTAGCCTTTCCCTAATTGAACCACAGGGCTCCCCAGAGTCTGTCTATTGGTTGGGTGTAAGTATCTGCTTCTGTCCTAGTCAGCTGCTTATTGGGCCTCTCAGAGGACAGCCATCCTAGGCTCCTGTCTATAAGTACATCATAGCATCAGTAATAGTGTCAGGCCTTGGAGTCTTCTCTTGAGATGGGTCCTAATTTGGGCCGGTCAGTAGACCTCCTTCCCTTAGTCTTTTCTCCATTTTTGTCCTTGAAGTTCTTTTAGATAGAGACAACTCTGAGTCAGAGTTTTTCTCTTTGGGATGGTAACCCCGTCCCTCCCCCTGATATCCTGTCTTTCTTCTGGAGGTGGATTGTATAAGTCGCTCTCCCCAGTGTTAGATATTTCATCTAAGGTCCCTCCCTTTGAGCATTGAGGTTCTCTCCCCTCCCAGGTCTCTGGCACATTCTACAGGGTGCCCACCTCACACCTCCTGAGGCTGCATATTTCCGTTTATTCTGCTGGCCCTTGGGGCTTTCACTCCTGTTCTCCCAATACCTGATCATGTTTGCCAGTCCCCCTGCTCCTCCACCTCTCCTCCCCCACCCAGTTTCCTCCCTCTCTCTGATCTCTGGTTTCTTCTCCCTCCCTCATGGGATTGAAGCCTCCTCACTTGGGCTCTATGGCTTGTTAATCTTTATATGAGTTATGTGGATGCATTGTATCCTGGGTATTCCGTGGTTTTTGGCTAATATCCACTTATTAATGAGTACATACCATGCATATCCCTTTGGGTCTGAGATACCTCACTCACGACGATATTTTCTAGTTCCATTCATTTGCCTTCAAAACTCATCATGTCCTTGTTCTTAATAGCTGAGTAGTATTCCATTGTGTAAATGAGCCATGTTTTCTGTATCCCTTCTTCCATTGTGGAACATCTGGGTTGTTTCCAGCTTCTGGCTATCACAAATAAGGCCACTGTGAACATAGTGGAGTATGTGCCCTTGTGGCGTGGTGGGATATCTTTTGGGTAGATGTCTAGGAGTGGTATAGCTGGGTTTTCAAGTAGATCTATTTCCAATTTTCTGAGGAACCTCCAGATTTATTTCCAGAGTAGTTGTACTAGTTTACAGTTCCACTAGTATTCTCACCAACATGTGCTATCACCTGAGTTTTTGATCTTAGCCATTTGTGTATGGTGGTATCACAGGGTCATTTTTATTTTCACTGCTCTGATCACTAAGGACCTTAAACAATTCTTTAGGTGCTTCTTGGCCATTCAGGATTCCTCTGTTATAAATTCTCAGTTTAGTTCTATACCCCATTGTTTGATCGGAATGTTTGGTTTTCTGGAGGGTAGCGTCTTGAGTTCTTTATATATTTTCAATATTAGCCCTCTGTCAGATATGGGGTTTTTGAAGATTTTTTTCCCATTCTGTTGGTTGCCATACAGAAGCTTTTCCACTTCATGAGGTCTCATTTATCTATTCTTGATCTTAGAGCCTGAGCCATTGAAGTTCTGTTTAGGAAACTTTCCCCTGTGCCCATGAGTTCAAAGCTTTTCCCCACTTTCTCTTTTATTAAATTTGGTGTATATGGTTTTATGTTGAGGTTCTTGATCAGCTTGTACTTGATATTTGTGCAAGGTGACAAACATGGATCTATTTTCATTTTCTATATACTGACTGCCAGTTAGACCAGCACCATTTATTGAAGATGCTTTCTTTTTCTCATTGTATATTTTTTCTTCATTGTCAAAGATTAAGTGTCCATAAATGTGTAGTTTTATTTCTGGGACTTCAATTCTATTCCATTGTTCAACTTGAATGTCTCTGCCTGCAGGTTTTTTGTTTTGTTTAGTTTTGTTTTGTTGTTATTGTTTATCATTATTGCTCTGTAGTACAGCTTGAGGTCAGGGATACTGATAATCCCAGAAGTTCTTTTATTGTTAAGAATTGTTTCACTATCCTGGGTTTTTTGTTTTTCTATATGTAATTGTGAATTTCTTTTTCTACGTCCTTTAAGAATTGTGTTGGAATTTTGATGGGGATTTTATTTATTATTTGTTATTCATGTGTTTTGATTGATGAATTGCTTTCAGATTTTTACACAACTTAAGTTCTTTTGTATATGTTGATAACTGCTAAGTACAAAATTTAAAACAAATTATGGCTAGGTGTTCAAAAATAAATACAAAGTATATATCTCTAAGAAAGAAATCCTTATTGTATAGTAATGTCTGTATAAAGGTCATTCATTCTATATAGAAGTCAATAAATATTGCCAATTCCAGTTGATATGAAGAACTAAAGGCTTGGATATAAAACACAATTAATTCCTCTTACTTCTGTCTTCTAATCCTTTCCATGTACATGTATTTTTGATTTTTTTTATCCCCCAAAGCTAAAGAATAGTTTCACTATAGTTGTGATCTTTACCTTGGTCATCCTACAGCTTGCTGGCTCTATTCTGATTTCTTTGGGGGTAACAACGAATCCTTTCCTTCTCTCTAGTTCATAATAGTTCTAATGATGAAGATTGTGTGTGCATGCACGAGTGTGAGTGTGTGTGTGCACACGTGTGTGCATGTGCATGCGTGGGTGTGCATGTTTGTGTATGTGTGTGTGCACGTATAGGTGTGCAAGTGTGTGTGTGTGTGTGCGCGCGCGCGTGCACACGCGTGTGTGCACATGGTAATGGGCATTGAAAATGCTTGCTGTAATTTTTTCCTGCTTAATTCTCAGTACCTTCTGTGCATGAGTCTGAAGTTACTATGCAAGCTCTGTTCTGCCATCATCTTCTAGTCTTTCCCTTGGTTTCATCCTCTGAAATTCATGGCATGTAGTTGTATGGTTGCATGGCTGCTAATGCTGAATCAGACCGTCATTTCTCTATACTGCTTCTGATGTTCTTATTCATTTTATGACAACTGGAAAAAGAAAATTGTTTCTGCTTTACTTTTCTATCGTCATTCTCAAATCTTCTGAAATAACCGTTGCATTTTCACACAATTTAAACCTCAACTTGAAAGTAATGGAACATAATTTAAAAAAAAAAGAAATATTTTTGATTGTTTTCAATAAGGAGCTTCCAATAAGAGAGTATGTTCCAGTGGAGGACAAGAGAAAAAATAACTAAATGTCTTTTCACCATATTATGATATTATTGTGCAGGCAGCATATATTTAATCAGTCAGTCAATCAATCAATCCACCAATCAATCACCAAGATTCAGACTGTGAGGAACTGAATTCAATTACATAAATACCTACATAGAGGACATTGTACTTATTCAAAAGCGAATTGTCTGGATTGTCTTTTACTCTCATCTTATACATGAAATGTAAAACCCAATTAAGAAGTTTTGGAAAGGAGACATTTCACCGAAGCCAATGAGACAGATGAGAATGATTTCCAAGTGCTGTTTTATCTCTTTTGGGAGCTGCATCAATCAAGGGTTATCTTTGCTTTGGAGCGCTTCATAACTCTGGCTTAGAATTCTGTGTTGTTGTTTGTGGGCCGTTTCACTAAATGTCACCATCCAGAATAATTGAATTCTGTCACAGATTAAGAATTAAAGAAAAGTATAGACAAGAAATAGAAAAATGTTGTACGATTTACATTCCAAATGCCCGGGAAACCCTCATATTTTACGATGCATGTATTTAAATGTATTTTGAAAATGCGTTTATGCATAGAAATGCTTTTGAATGAGTTTTTGGTTACATTTGATATTTAAAATATTTTTATTAGTTACTTTATTTATTTACATTTCAAATGCTATTCTCCTTCCCAGATTCCCCTGCACAAGCCCCCTATACCCTCCTCCCTGCCTCTATGAGGGCATTTCCCCCACCACCCACTCATTCCTGCCTCAGCCCCCTATTGTTTCCTTATCCTGGGTCATTGAGCCTCCACAGGACCAAGGGACTCCCCTCCCAGTGATGCCAGATAAGGCAATCCTTTGCTGCATATCCAGCTGGAGCCATGGATAACACCCCTGTACTCTTTGCTTGGTGGTTTAGTCCCTGGGAGCTTGGAGGGGGAGTCTTGTTGGTTGATATTATTCTTTCCTATGAGTTTGCAAAACCATTCAGCTCCTACAGTCCTTGTCCTTATTTCTCCATTGGGGTTCACACGTTTTGTACAATGTTTGACTGTGCACATCCCCATCTGTATTGGTTCAGGTCAGGGACCAGCTATACTGGGTTCCTGTTAGTAAGCTCTTCTTGGTATCAGCAATAGTATCTAGGTTTAGTGTCCCCAAATGGGATTGTTCCTAGGTGGAGCAGTCTATGGGTCGCCTTTCCTTCAGTCTCTGCTCTACTCTTTTTGTTGGGGTTCCTTTTGACAGGTGGAATTCTAAATTAATGTTTTTGAGGTGAGTAGTTGGCCCCATCCCTCAACTGGGGCCTGTGCCTATCCACTGGATATGGTCTCTACAGGTTCTATCTCCCTTTTGTTGGGTATTTTGCCTAAAGTCCTCCTTGTCTCATCCTGGGAACCTCTTGGGTCTCTGGAATCTGGGACTTTCTAGTGGCTACTCCCAGTTTCCCCTCCCCCACTGCTGCACACCTACTTTCAAATTCCTGACCCTCTGCACTTTTCCCCCATCTCCTCCCATCTCCTACCCTTTACCCTCCCCCTCCCCACTCCCTCCCAGATCCCTCTCTCCCTCTACTTATTAGAGATTATTTTCTTCCCTCTTCTGACTAGTACTGTAGAATCCACACTTTGGTGTGATCTTCTTTCTTCTTCAGTTTCATATGGTCTTTGAGTTGTATCTTGGGTATTCTGTGCTTATTTTGGCTTATATTCACTTATAGTGAATACATACCATGTGTGTTCTTTTGTGACTGGGTCACCTCACTCAAGATGATATTTTCAAGTTCCATCCATTTGCCTGTGAAATTCATGAAATCATCGTTTTAATAGCTGAGTAGTATTCCCTTATGGAAATGTACCACATTTTCTGTATCCCCTCCTCTGTTGAAGGACATCTGGGTTGTTACCAGATTCTGGCTACTATAAATAAGGCTCCTATGAACATAGTGGAGCATATGTCTTTGCTATATATTGGAGCATCTTTTGACCAGGACTGGTACATCTGGATCTTCAGGCAGAACTATTTCCATCAGACTGATTTCCAGAGAGATTGCACCAGCTTACAATCCTACCAGAAATGGAGGAGTGTTCCTCTTTCTCCGCATCCTAGCCAGCATCTGCTGTCACCTGAGTTTTTGATCTTAGCCATTCTCACTGGTGTGAGGTGGAATTTCAGGGTTGTTTTGATTTGCATTTCCCTGATGACTAAGGATGTTGAACATTTCTTTAGGTGCTTCTCATCCATTCAAGATTCCTAGTTGAGAATTCTGTTTAGCTCTATACCCCATTTCTTAATAGGGTTATTTGTTTCTCTGGAGTCTAACTTCTTGAGTTCTCTGTATATTTGGATATTAGCCTTCTATTAGATGTAGGGTTGGTAAAGATCTTTTCCTAATCTGTAGATTGCCATTTTGTCCTAATGACAATGTCCTTTGCCTTACAGAAGCTTTGCAATTTTATGAAGTCCCATTTGTCAATTTTTGATATTAGAGCATAAACCATTGGTGTTCTGGCAAGGAAATTTTGTCCTGTGTCAATGTATTTGAGGTTCTTTCCCACTTTCTCTTATACTAGATTCATCATATCTAGTTTTATGTGTTGGTCCTTGATCCATGTGAACTTGAGCTTTCTACAAGGAGATAAGAATGAGTCAATTTGCATTCCTCTTCATGTTGACCTCCATTGACCAACACTATTTTTTCAAAATGCTGTCTTTTTTCCACTGGATGGTTTTTGACTCCTTTGTCAAAAATCATGTGACCATAGGTTTGTGGGTTCATTTCTGGGTCTCCAATTCTATTCCATTGATATACCTTCTTGTCTCTGTACTAATATCATACAGTTTTTATCTCTATTGTTCTATAGTATAGATTGGGGTCAGAGATAGTGGTTCCCCCAGAAAATTTTTTATTGTTGACAATAGTTTTCAGTATCATAGGTATTTTGTTATTCAGATAAATGTGAGAATTGCTCTTTCTATCTCTGTGAAGAATTGGGTTGGAATTTTGATGGGGATTTTACTGAATCTGTAGATTATTTTAGGTAAGACGTCCATTTTTACTATGTTAATCCTGTAGTTCCATGAGCATGGGAGATATTGCCATCTTCTGAGGTTGTCTTCAATTTTTTTTTCAGGGACTTGAAGTTCTTGTCTTTCTGATCTTTCACTTCCTTGGTTAATACCACACCAAGATTTTTCATATTATTTGTGCCTATTGTAAAGGGTGTCATTTCTCTAATTTTTTCTCAGCCCATTTATCCTTTGAGTAGAGTCAAGTTACTAATTTGGGTTAATTTTGTATCCAGCCACTTTGCTGAAGTTGTTTATCAGCTGTGGGAGTTCTCTTGTGGATATTTTGGGTCATTTACTTATACTTTCATATTATCTGCAAATAGTGATATTTTGACATGCTCCTTTTCAATTTGTATCCCGTTGATCTCCTTTTGTTGTTTAATTGCTTTGGCTTGTGGGCAGCCTTATCTTGTCCATGATTTTGTGGAATTGTTTCAAGTTTGTTTCCATAAAGGTTGACATTGACTATTGACTTGCTTTTGTATTTTGCTTTTGTTATATTTAGGTATGGACCTTGAATTCCTATCTCTCCAATACTTCCAGCATGAAGGGTGTTATATTTTTTCAAATGCTTTTTCTGCATCTAGTAAGATGATCCTGTTGTTTTCTTTCTTTGAGTTTGTTTTTAGAGTTGATTATGTTAATGAATTTTTGTATATTGAACCATCCCTGCATCCTTGGGATAAAGCCTACTTGATCATCATGAATGATTGTTCTAATGTGTTCCTGGATTCAGTTTGCAATACTTTTATTGAGTATTTTTGCATCAATATTCAGTAGGGAAATTTGTCTGAAGCTTTCCTTCTTTGTTGGTTCTTTGTGTGGCTTAATTGTTAGTGTAACTGTGGCTTTGTAGGATGTATTAGGTAGTGTTTCTTCTGTTTCTATGAAATACTTTGAAAAGTATTGGTATTAGATCTTCTTTGAAGGTCAGATAGAATTCTGCACTAAAACCATCTGCTCCTGGGATTTTTTGGTTGGGAGATTTTAATGACTGCTTTTATTTCCTTAGAAGTTATGGGACTTTTCAGATGGTTTATCTGATCATGATTTAACTTTAGTACCTGATATCTGTCTAGAAAATTGTCCATTTCCTCCAGATTTTCCAGTTTTGTTGAATACCGGCTTTTGTAGTAGGATGTGATAATTTTTTTGAAGTTCTTCAGTTTCTATTGTTATGTCTCCAATTTCATTTCTGATTATGTTAATTTGGATACTCTTTCTGTACCCTCTGGTTAGTCTGGCTAATGGTTTATCTCTCTTGTTGATTTTCTCAAAAGCCAGCTCATGGTTTTGTTGATTTTTTGTATTGATGTCTTTGTTTGTACTTGGTTGATTTCAGCCATGAGTTTGATTATTTCCTGCTGTCTTCTCTTCTTGGGTGTTTTTACTTCATTTTGTTCTAGAGCTTTCAGTTGTGCTGCTGATCTGTTAAGTTATGCTCTCCCCAATTTCTTTATGGAAGCACTCAGAGCTATGAGTATTTTTCTTAGCTCTGCTTTCATTATGTCCAATAAGTTTTGGTGTGTTGTGCCATCTTCATTAAATTCTAAAATCTCTATAATTTCCTTCTTTTGTTCTTCCCTGACCAAGTTGTCATTGAGTAGATAGTGTTCAGCTTCCATGTATATGTGGACTTCCTGTGGTTTCTGTTGCTGTTGAAGACCATTCTTAGTCTGTGGTGATTTGATAAGATGCATGGGATTATTTCAATCTTCTCGTATTTGTTGACATTTGTTTTGTGTCTGATAATATGGTCAATTTTGGAGAAGGTACAGTGAGGTGCTGAGTAGAAGGTATATTCCTTTGTTTTAGGATAAAATGTTCTATAGGTATCTGTTAAATCTATTTGATTGATAACTTCTGTTATTTTCTCTCTGTCTCTGTTTAGTTTCTGTTTCTATGATGTGTCCATTGGTGGGAGTGGGGTGTTAAAGTCTCCTACTATTATTGTGTTAGTTTCAATGTCTGCTTTGAGCTTCATTAATATTTCTTTTATATATGTGGGTGCTCTTGCATTTGGGGCATAGATGTTCAGAAATTGAATTTTCTCTTGGTGTATTTTTCCTTTGATGTGTATGTAGTGTTGTTGCTCATCTTTTTGATAACTGTTTCTTGAAAGTCTACTTTATTGGATACTAGAATTGCTACTCCAGCTTTTTTCTTGGGACCATTTGCCTGGAAAAACTTTTCCAGCCTTTTACTTTGAAGTAGTGTCTGTTTTTGTCACTGAGATGTGTTTCCTGTATAAAGCAAAATACTGGGCCCTGTTCTCCTATCCTGCCTGATAATCTATGTCTTTTTATTAAGGAACTGAGTCCATTGATGTTGAGAGATACTGAGGACCAATGATTGTTGAGTAGTATTATTTTCATTGGTAGAGGTGGAATTATGCTTGTGTAGCTCTCTTCTTTTGGATTTGTTTTGAGAAGATTATTTTCTTGCTTTTTCTTGGGTATAGTTTCCCTTCTTCTGTTGAAGTTTTCAATCTATTATCCGTTGTATGGCTGGACTTGTGGAAAGATATTGTGTAAATTTGATTTTGTCATGGAATATCTTCTTTTTACCATCTATGTTAATTGAGAGTTTTGCTGGATTTAATAGCCTGTCCTGGCATTTTTGTTCTCTTAGGGTCTATATGACATCTTCCCAAGATCATCTGGCTTTTATAGACTCTTTTGAGAAGTCTGGTGTAATTCTGATCTGTCTGACTTTATTATGTTACTTGACATTTTTACCTTATTGGTGTTAATATTCTTTCTTTTTATATGCATTATGTATTCTAATTATTATATGATAGGAGGAGTTTCTTTTCTGGCCCCATCTGTTTGGTGTTTGTAGGTTTCTCATATGTTTTGGACATCTTTTTCTTTAGGTTAGGAAAGTTTTCTTTTATAATTTTGTTGAAGATGTTAGCTAGCCCTTTTATTTGAGACTCTTCATTCTCTTCTATACCTATTATTCTTAGGTTTTTTCTTTTAATTGTGTCCAGGATTTCTTGAATGCTTTAAGGTAGGAGCTTTTCTCTTTTTGTATTTTCTTTGACTGTTGTGTTATCTAGGTTATCTTGTACCTCTGAGATTCTCCTTTGCATGTTTTGCATTCTGTTTGTGATGCTTGCATTAGTTACTTCTTATCTGTCTCCTAGGTTTTCAACTCCAGGGTTGGCCCACTTTGTGTTTTCTTTAATGTTTCTACTTCCATTTTTAGATCCTGGATGGTTTTGTTCAATTCCTTTACCTCATTGTGTTTTCCTGTATTTCTTTAAGAGATTTATTTGTTTGCTCTTTAAGGGTTTCTATTTGTTTACATGTGTTTTCCTATATTTCTTTAAGTGAGTTATTTATTTGCTTCTTAAATTCCTCTATCATATTCATGAGATGGGAGTTTAAGGCTGAATCTTGATTTTCAGGGTGTTACAGTATCAAGGTCTTGGTGTGGTGGGAGAACTATGCTCTGATATTGTCAAGTAGTCTTGGTTTCTGTTGCTTTTGTTATTGCGCTTGGCTCTATACATCTGGTTATCTGTAGTGGAAACTTCCATTGCTTTCCCAGTTGGAGCCTGTTCTTCCTTCCAGGTTGTATCAGAACTCTGCAGAGTCCAGATGTTTCTGTGATCCTGTGATTCTGTGATCCTGGGATCCTGGGAGTCAAGCTACCTCTGAGAGCCTGAAATCTTTTGTGACAAAGCTCCTGAGATCCTATCCTGTCAGTGCTCCTGGCAGTTAAGCTTTCTCTGGGTTTTGCAGGAATGGGTGGGGAGCCAGAGCCCTGGGTCTGCCTGCACCAGAAGTAAAGCAAAAAGGAAGTAACTTGTGCCTCTTGCTGGATGGGGCTTCCTGCTCCCTGGATCCTGTGGGGGTCCCAGTTTCTCTCAGTGTTAGGAAAGATGTTGTGGCCTCAAGTGTGATCTTGTGTCAGAACTACAGTGATCCTGGATGTGTCTGATCTCCAGGGAGGGAGTATGTCACAGCAACTGAAAGTGAGGCTCTCTCTGGGTGTTGAAGGATTAGTTGCAGAGCCAGCACCCCAAGTCTGCTCCATGTGCAGGTTCAAACTGCAAGGAACCCATGCCATTGCTGGCTATGGGTTACTATGTCTTGGATCCGGGGGATCCAAGTTATTCTGGATGTTGGGCAGATGTTTTGGCCTCACCTGCGATCCTGAGTATTTTACAGCACCTGGAAGTTGGGCTCTGTAATGGCTGGTTTTGTGTGTCAACTTGACACGAGCAGAAGTTATTACAAAGAAAGGAGACTCAGTTGAGGAAATGCCTCCATAAGGCCCAGTTGTAAGGCATTTTCTCAACTAGTGATCAAGAGGGTGGGACTCAACCCATTGTGGGTAGTGCCATCCATGGGCTGGTCGTCTTGGATTCTATAAGAGTGCAAGCTATGCAAGCCAGGGGAAACAAGCCAGAAAGAAACATCCCTCCATGGCCTCTGCATCAGCTCCTACCTCCTGACTTGCTGGAGTTCCTGTCCTGACTTCTTTTGGTGATGAACAGCAACATGGAAGTGCAAGCTGAATAAACCCTTTCCTCCCCAACTTGCTTTGTGGTCACCATGTTTGTGCAGGAATACAAATCCTAAGATTGGCTCCCTCTGAGTGTTGTAGGAGTGGGTGCAGAGCCAGTGCTCCATGTCTGCCTTGTTTTTTTTTTGTTTTTAAGTAAGCTTCAAATGTTCAGTTTTATCAAAAATGAAAAACAAAACAAAACAAAAAACAACAACAACACCAAAAAAGAATTCTCAGCTTCCATTGTATCTCTCATGATTACATTGAATTTAATGTTTTCCGGATTGTATTTTACTTTTCTGAGTGTAGTATTGCATTTTTCTCTCCAATCAATTGTATAATCATTAAGTAAAAGTCTATTGATTATCACTTTCATAAGATTGTGTAGAAAATAGGGAAATAATTGATAATCAATCCTTTTTACTATTTAAATTAAAACTAGGGCCAGAGGGAGAGTTCAGTCAATGAAGGTATACTAAGCCTGACAACCTGAATTCTACTCTTGGAACCCAAATTGTTGAAGGACAGAACCAACTCACACAAGTTGTCCCGTGGTCTCCATATACATACCACAGCAATTTTAGTTCCTTACAACAACAACAACAACAATAACAACAACAACAACAACAACAACAACAACAACATTAAAAAAACGTATCACATTTATATGAAGAGATGTGAGGGGAC
Source organism: Rattus rattus (assembly GCF_011064425.1). NCBI lineage: Eukaryota > Metazoa > Chordata > Mammalia > Rodentia > Muridae > Rattus > Rattus rattus. The sequence goes on along the minus strand of NC_046156.1, from coordinate 167,332,323 downwards.
CAAAAGTGTACACTTTTAGAGCAGGAAGCCTGGGATGTTCCTGGGGGAAATGGGAAGCCAGAGTTCAGAAACTCAAACAATGAAATGTTTGGAGTCATTCAGTGGAATTGATAACTCTAGTTGTCAGAGGCGAGAGGTAGGGTTGGGAAAATATTAAGATATTAGCTCTCAAATGTTGAGTAATTGGTAGAAAATTATATAGGTGTGTACTTAAAGCCAATGGCAAGAAATGTTATTTCATCCAAGGCAGGTAGAGACTGCAATTGATATGAAGTTCAGGCAGTAGGAGATAATGAATTAAACAGAAGTAGTGGGTTTCATGTAAGTCATGTTCTGATTAAGGTACTCTCTGTCATAAAGCTTTGAGCAATGGTGAAAATAGGGACTGAGACCTATCTTTTCCCTCAATATTTGGGAACAGGTGTTTCTAAGTATTCTGAGGCTTTAGGGGTTGTCTAAGTACAAATCTCTGTGGGCTATAAGTACTCTACAAATTAAATTTAAATTAGGACCAGTGAGATAACTCAGTGGTTGTAGGTGTTTGCTGCCAAGCTTGACAATCTGAGTACCCTTGGAACCCACACTGTTGATGGACAAAACCAAATTTCATTATTTGCCGTGACTTCTCCATACACATACCATGACACCTGTTCAATTTTTACAAGTAAATGTAAGAAAATTACCTTTAACATTATTTTATGTTGTTAAACATAAATACCCTATGAGTATATTATAGATACTTTGCTTAGATTTTAAGAGTTTTTTTGTCTTCAACTGGAAATATTTTTCATGTACCGTAAGCATAATAGATTATATTCTGTTCCTATGTAATGATGGAAATTTTCATTTTGGTCTTATGGTTTATGTTTTCTTTTGTTTGTATACTCAGTTACTACCACAATTTATTATTATGACTTGTACATAATGAGTAGAAAACATACACAAACCTTTTCTGAGACATTGTATTTAATCAACTTACAAAACTCCCTGAATAATTATAATTTTAGTTGATTTTCCTTGGTCTTGAAAGCTGCAAATCATATCATCTAAAGCTAATGATAATTTAATATCTTTCTTTCAGAAATGTAGATGTTTTCATTTTCGTCTGATTATCTTGGCTATAACTTCTAAAATTATACTGAATGATAAATGTGCGGATAAGCATTATTTTTTATGAGAACAGTTATGTCTTGAAGTGAAGTATATTTTGGGTTACTGATTTGAGAATTATATACACTCAGAGCTAAAAGTAGTTTTAGCTAATAGAATGTATTTAATTTCATCATATGTCCTCTTGAGAATTAGCAAGATGGTTGTTTCTCTTCTTACATGGCTGCTAAAATGAGAACATTCTATTTCAAACTTGAAGTATAGTCAACTTAGGCAATGCATCTTATTGTTTGGCTATATTTGAATGATAGCCCTAAGTTAAAAAAAAATCTCTCATTGAGATCTCTTTTCAATATACAGCATTGAGAGAAACACTAGTGAAATGAATTACAAATCCTACATATATAAAAGCATAAAACAGCATTTCCTAAAGACTCAAAAGAAGTCATTGGTATGGATTTGGCTATCAGATTAGCAGATTTTTTTTTTATTAATTGATAAAATTTTTGATGGCTTTTAGATTTTCATTTGTCACCTATTTTTTTATTTGTATATTCTCAAGAAATATTCAGACAAAAGTGAACATGAGTCTCTGTCTCCCTAAGGTGATGAGAGCTCATGAATCGTGGATCCAAGTTCAAGGATGTCACAGAGCAGTGCAGCTATGTGGGCGTCTAGAAGGGAAACCACAAGGAAACTAACATAGTAAAAATCAGGCTGCTGTAGGGCAGACTTCAGCCATGAACTCTCTTCACAAGCAGTCAAAGAATAGCTTTTCAGAATATCCTAGGAGAGGGTGTAAATCTAATTGTGCTAACCAGACGTAAGGACAAAGCCTAAGTGTCCCAATAGTGCAGCAAGCATGCTCTCAGTAAGACATTGGATAAAACAAAGTTTTATGCGATGCTTCATAAGCAAATAGCCCATCCTACAGAAGACCAAGAGCAGGACAATACTTCAGATATAGAAAAGTTCCTTTTGTAAATTTAATTTTGTTTGCTTACTTATTCACTTTTCATACCATTCCTTGCCTCCTTCTTGGTCATCCCCTCCAAAATTCCTTCTGCCATCCCCTCTCTCCTCCTCTGAGTGAGTACACCCTCCCGGGATATCCCCAACCCTGGCACTTCAAATCCATGAGACTAGGTGCTTCCTCTCCCACGGAGGCCAGACAAGGCAGCCCACATAGAAGAACATATCCCACATATAGGCAACAGCTTTTGGGCTAGCCCCACTTCAGTTGTTTGAATACCACATGAAGACCAAGCTGCACATTTGCTATGAATGTACAGGGAAGCCTAGGTCCATTCTGTGTATGCCCTTTGGAAGGTGGTTCAGTCTCCGAGAGAAGCAAGAGTCGAGGTTATTTGACTCTGTTAGTATTTGTGGGGAGTTCCTATCCCCTTAGGGACCACCTGCATATTATTAAATCATTTTATTAATATATATGTAAACGGTATCAGTAGAAAGTTAATGAAACTTGCCAATAAACATGCTTGTCATGTGTTTTGAGTCCATGAATATTTTTCAGTTCAGCATTTTCACTGACAACACGCCTTAGAAAGCTTTTATTTCTTGGACTATACATTTGTTTTAAGAAAAACTGAGTCCATGACTTGTTGGTGCATATATGAAATATTTTATTGTTTCTTGTGGAAGAAATCTTTATTCAGAATCCTTTGCGAGAAATAAATAAGTAAATAAGTAAAATTAAAATAAAAAATGGAAAGCAGGGAAGATGGAAAACATAGTTTAAATGATGGTAAATGTTAATGGTCTGTTCATACGCACACAAATTGTCCTTCACACTGAAGTGTGTATTAAAGAGTAATGGATAGATATACTCCTCGGTGAGATCTGATTTGTCTAGCAAATCCTTACTGACATATACTCTCATTTACTACAATATAGCCTTTTGAAAATGCCATTCCAACAGAGCATAAAAAAGGTTATTTAGATTAAGTATAGTTACAAGATAAGCAGTATACTGAGTTCATTGGACTTCATGTGCACTCATTTAATTCCTACCGCTCCATTACTCTGAATCAAACTGTCCCTGAAAGAACAAGAGGAAGGAAAAGGCATTAAAAAACACAAATCACAAGCAGGGAACATTCTTCTTTAAAACTAAATGGTCTCCATGTGTTACCATTTAATACCATGGAAATTCTTCCTTGACTTTTATAGCATGCATAGAAATTGCATGGATCTATTAAAGAATGCAATGATGAAAAAAATAGAAGAAGACTGTGAGGTAGGTTAATGGTTCCTAGGTCTTTAACATTCTAGATGGGCTTGGAACTTCAAAACACTGTAAAATATTATAAATGGCATCCATTTGCATCTGTGGGAAGCTTATGGTATAATGAATGCATGGCCACTTAACCGTTTATTGAATACAGGAAGAAATACGATGAGACCTTCAGTGATATGTTTTAAAATGAGGCCCAAAGCCAGGTTTTAAGGACAGAGGGCCAAAACAGTTTATCTTCCCTTCTTTTATTTAACTTTAGTGCCATTAAGTGCCAGGACAAGGCTTCTCGGACTTCACTGAGATTTTAAGTAATTACTGTAACCAGGGGAAGTAATTTGGGAGGGATAAAGTATTGTGATGAAGTATAAACAAGAGAGGTCTGACGTTTAGAGGACAGACAGTGACAGTGCTGACACAAGGTTATTCTGGATGTGGGAAGCGACTGTGAAGACCTTCTGCGTGTTCAGGTGCACTTGACAGCGGCTGAACTTTATTAGTCTTTAATGGCTTTCAATAATTTAGATTTGCTGTCCAAGAGACTATGCATTAAATGGTTATTATATAATGCTCTACTCTATTTCCATACCCCCCAACTCAGTGACTCCCCGTCCGCCCTTAGCTCTGGCCCTGGTTGCTGTTGTTCTTCATATCACCGCCCCCCCCCCAAAAAAAAACGGAGAAAGTAGTATGTGCACCCCCTAACCTCCCCAACCTTCTTTACCCTGCTTCTTCAAAACCTTTGAAACAAGCTGTGCAAGGTCACGGATGACCTCTATACATGAATAAAATCTCTGTTTTTGACAGCTGCCTGTTGTGTTCTGTCTCCAGCGGCCCTCATATAGCATTACAATCTTTCCACCATGGTTTCATAACAATCTTGGAGTTCTCTGGGCAACTTCTTCATAGACAAACATCCTTACCTTCTTTGCCTATAAACATGTGAACTTCACAGGGTTGTGGTAGCCTAATTCTTTTCTCAATCTGGGACTTCTCTCTAGAAATTTTGTAGCTCTTTCATTTAAATTAAAATACCCCCATGATATGCTTACGGTAGCATTGCAGATTCCTGAGAATGAGACCATTATAATAGACCACACCAATGATATCTGGCTTATTATGGCCTCCCAATAATCTCTGTTTCTGCGAAACTCACATAGCAAACTGCTCAGAAGTCATTTTTATTTGAATGTTGCATTCCCACTCACAGACTGCAGTGCTCTTTTTCCCCTCTCCACATCCTTCCCAAACTCTGCTCTTCCTAGTTTTCCTGGTGGCATCCACCACAGGAAATGGAATACTATTGTGTTTTTCACAAGAATTTCCTAAGCACAGCTGACAACCAGTCTACTCTTTAGTTTTGATTATGTCTTAGAAGATTCCACCGGAAGTGGTAAGTGTTTATAGTATTTGTGTTTCCATATGGATTGTTTCACTTAGGATGACTGCAGCTCAGATATTATTTAAATCAATGTACTATATCCACAAATTACTCACAAATCCCTTGCTAAATCTTTCCCCTCAGTGGCTGAGGGCCACAGAGGCTTCTTCATTAGAAGAACGTCCTCATTTACACAGTGGAGTCACAGCAGTCACCCGGTTGCCTGTTAGACTAGAACTCTGCCTTAACTCCTTTTCCCCTATTCCAGTGAGCCTCGACATTCTGTCTTTATAGTTCATCTGTACTCTCTGCCGAGGGCCAGCTCTTCTTCTACAACTCTTTGAAAGCTTGACAATTCTTAAATAATCTCCAGCCTGAAAGCAGGGTTTCCCTCTATGAATATCTTTTAAAAATACAAAGATAATCCTATCACCATCTGACTTCAATTCTGTTTATTTCTTCTTATTGCTCTTGGGAGAAGGAAAACCCTAATCCTTGGCAGGAGCTAAAAGGTCTTAGTTTACATTTGTCTCACATTGGCTCCTGCTATCCTTTTTCAAATGCAAAATTCACTCCTGATGACCTTGGGGTCCTTCTACCAAAATTATATTTCCTTTGGAAAATGCAAACTGCACATGAACATATTTCAGTCAGATTTATTGAGGTGAATTGAAAAAAATCTTCAATTTAAAAATGTGCAATGTCAACATTAAGTATTCATATAAATTGTAAAAAAATCATCACAAATCATTAATTGAGTCAATACAGTCATTGCTTCAGAACTTCTTCTGTTTTGTGGCAGAATATTTAGTATCTTTCTCTTTTCAGATAGCAAGGATACAATGTTGCACTAGCCACAGTCACAGCATAATATACACTAAAGCCCCAAGACATCAGTATACAATAGGAAAATTTGTCTAACATAGATCAGTATTCTCTAACAAACAGTCCATGAAAGCCATCACTCCTTTCTTGTTCTCCATAACTCAAATTTGAAACAAGACTCTACATTTAAGTAAAACCATGTTCTTTCTGTTCGGCTTATTTCACTGAACACAACACCCTCAAGCCTCATTCATACTGTCATCATGGCAACTAATGTCTCTTCTTATATGGAAAACCAATAACTCCCCCTCTCAGGTATGAGACAATATATAATATAACATATACTTTATATGGTATATCATGTATATATTGTGCTATATATACACATACAATATGCATATTTTTGTGCATCAATTCATTAAGAGATAGTTCAGTTTTTCCATGTTATGGATATAGTGGATATTACAGTAATAAACATAAAAACAAAGACACCTTCTTAAAAATATTGATATTATTTTCTTGTATATATGCTATATACAGAAGTGGAATTATTGATAGTACTACTGTTAACTTAGGAAATCTCCATAATCTTGCCAGGCCTTTTTATCTATTGATCTTGACGTATCTCTTGTCATCTAAAAGGTATGAAGTCTTTCTCTTTCTCTCTCTCTCTCTCTCTCTCTCTCTCTCTCTCTCTCTCTCTCTGTGTGTGTGTGTGTGTGTGTGTGTGTGTGTGTGTGTGTGTAATTGTATCTGTTTGACAGTCTCTGTGTATGTGTGTCTATGTAGGTGCATGTGTGTGGAGGCCAGAAAAAAAGCTCAGGTGACAATTTCAACCACTGTCCATTGCTTCTTATTGTTGCTGCCATTGTTTAGATAGGACTTTCACTAGCCAAGACTTTACCAAGTCAGCTAGGCTGGGCAGCCAGTGAGCCCCTCTTGTGTGATAGAAACCTTATTTTATATGCGTTTTCAGGATAGAATTCAAGTCTATGTGCTTGAACAACGAACATCTTAACTGACTGATCCATTTTCACAATGTAAAGATCTGTTTTTGTTTTGTATTTTTCTAATAAGTGATATTGATGTTCATTCTTATGTATCTATACGATTTATGTGTCTTAGAAAAATCTGATTCATATCCTTTTTATATTATGTTTTTGAAAGTGTAATTCTGCTGTTGCCTTTTATGAATCCTTCATACATTTTAGGTATTAAACCCTTATCAGATGAATGGTTTAAATAAGCATGGTGCCCATGAGCTCAGATATTTAAGATCTTTTGCCCAGTTGGTGGTGATCCTTGAAAAGTTTTATGGAGTCAATCTTAGCTAGAGAAAGCACTATAAAGTATAGGCCTTGAGATATAAAAGTTTATAGAACTCCTAACTTGCTCTCTCTGTCTCATGCTTGTACTTGATGATATGAAAGGTCATCTTCCTGCTTGGTGATGCCTCACAGCTGACAAGCCTCCCTATCATGAGATATAGTCTTGCGCTCTCTGTCTGTTTGTCTGTCTGTCTGCCTGCCTGCCTGCCTGCCTGCCTGCCTGCCTGCCTGCCTGCCTGCCCGCCCACCCACCCACCCACCCACCCGTCCGTCCGTCCGTCCATCCATCCATCCATCCATCCATCCATCCATCCATCCATCCATCCATCCATCCATCCACATATCTATCTATCTATCTATCTATCTATCTATCTATCTATCTATCTATCTATCTATCTATCTATCTATCTATCTATCTATCTCTTTTTTGACATCTAAATACCATAATGTCTCATTATGTAGCTCTGGTTGTTCCAAAACTCACTATGTAGACCATTCTGGCCTCAAACTCACAAAGATCAGCCTGAATCTGCCTTCTGAGACTTGATGCCGACACTAAAGTTATGTGCCACCATACCCAGCCGTACTGTGGTGGACTCTTACGCCTCTAGAAGTGTAAGCCAAAATATACCCCAGTTTTCATAAGTTACCTTGGTCATGAAGTTTTATCCTAACAACAGAAAAATAAATGCTACACAGCTATTGGCCCAAGAGGCCGTGCCTTCATCTCGTTCCTTATTTTCTTTGCTGCACTCGGGCTTCACATTTCACTTAAATTTGTTTTAGACCAGGGTGTCTAGTTGGATCAATGGCTCTGGTTTCCACCCTCACCCTGCTATGTTCTGGTCGTAGAGTTATATATTATTGTGTAACTTTCTTTGAAGGTTGAAATGCCATAATACATAAGGAATGAAATCAAAGTAGCTGTTTTGTTCTCTTACTGGTCTTCAGTTCCATGCGGTATAAGCACAGTAAGTGCAGAACACATGTTTTTCTTGGGCACTTCTCTTTCAATAGAAGTGATATACTACACGTACTAACATACTAATCATAGATTTTGTGTTTTCACTCTGTTTATGTAACATGCAATCTTTCATTACAAAAAACATTACAGTTTAAAAAATTATAGAGAAATGAAAAGTGCTACATGTGTTAAATCTTAATAATGACCATGGTTTCTTTTACAATGATTCTAAACTGTGTGTCCTTCAGCTGTTCAAGTCAGTCTAAAGTAACCTCAGAGTTTACATATTATATGCTAGATATTTAAATAGAAATTTATCATGAATATTTCCTGGTTCTTTATTTTTATATGTATTTATGAACTCTCATATTTTTCTATTATAATAGTGAATTTCCTTTTGTTTTTATAAGTTTTGCTTTCCTTTATTATTATTTTTTAACACTGAGAATCATTGGCTTAGTTATTTCTATGCAGCTCAAGCTGGCCCTGAATTTAAGATCCTTTTTTTCTTTGTCGCTAAAATTCTGGTAGTATAGGCATGTGTCAGAAAACCCTGTTTTAGTTCTTAGAAGTTTTATGCTTGTCAATTGTTAAAGGCCAACACAGATTTATTAATTTGTTGCATGCAAAAATAAATATTCATATATTTGTGTGCATGTGTGCATATATATTGGTCAATATGGTTTATTTTTCCTTTCATAATGAAGGCATTCATTCTTGATTTCATATCAAAATCCAGAATCAACCAACTCTTTTTATTCATTTTTCTTTCTTTCATCTTAGTGGTTGGATAACTATCAGTCCTATTCTAACATTTATTATTGGGAATATGGTGAGATGATTTTAGAAAACCAGTAGAACACACCATTTATATTTGGATTTATTTTGAATCATACTAAATCTATAACATGTCCTGACTCTGATGGTGTCTGGTAGTCTAGTTAATTCTTTGGTATAGAACAATGATGACTTATCTATTTTTTATTATGTCCTGTTTTCATCCCCAGGGTCTTTGCAGTGTAAAACAAAACCCCTGCCCAGCAGTCCATGATGAACTTAAATAAGCATTAGGCACTTTGATATTTAACTGGAGAAGATTATTTTCATAGTGGGCTTTTCACAGAGCATCGCATCCCAGTGGGTACATCTTTTCTTGCCTCCACATGAACTTGATTTTCTGAGGGTTTGTTTGAAATAGATACTGAAGAGACATAGCTCGGAATGACTGCTTCCTTTGAACTGACTCTTGTCCCCTTATTATACTGCAGGTTCATTGTAAAACAGCGAACATTTGACAAAGTACGTCTATCATAACCTATAAAAATATTCATAATTTTAAAAACAAGACACCTTCAGCCTAGGAAGGAATTTAACTGATCAGAGTTACTTGTATGTCCCTCAAGATGTTAGGTTGCTAGAATAGATTTAACCTTTATCTATATCGAAAGTTATCAAGAGTGTCTGCTTTTCCTGTCAGGAGAACTCAGTACACTCCCTAATGTCTTCAGGGTTCTAGATTTTGTTTATTTCACTTTGATTTTCTCAGACAAGATCTTTCTCTACATAGTCCTGGATTTTCTGGAACTCACTATGTAGACCAGGCTTGCCTGGGACTTACAGAGATCTTGCCTCTGTCTTCCCAGTGATGGGTTTAAAGGCATATGCTACCACACTCAGCTATCCTCAGAGATTTTTAAGGAAGTATTTGTTTTCTAAATCTATATATATATATATTTAAATTTATCACCATACAGTAATTTCTAAGAAGAATTCATCATATAAGCATCTATTTGGAAGAAAGTTTTGAAAACAAAGAAAGAATAAACCAAAAGATTATCAGTGAATGTAACAAAATATACAAATTGTTTTAGGTGGACACTGGAATCATTGGTAAAATGGTTACTATGTCATTATATGATTTAATATATGTGTGTAGATAATATATATAAATAATCCAAGTAAGGTATACCCATATGTGAATAACTGGGGAATATTATCGAGTATAGAAATTTCCTGTCTTTATAAAACATGTGGTGCATCACTGTATTAGTTATTAGACACCTATTTGCCTTTGAAAGTATATATACATATATAGTGTCCAGACATGTTCATTTATGCACATGAACATGACTATGTCTATGGGAAAAACATGTATATATGGAGTCCCATGACTGATATTGGGAGACTTATTTTATCATGATGTACCTTAAAAATCGAGGAAGAATATATAGCTGACCGAATGTGGAACTTGACATTTCAGCTCCTATAAATTGCCAGCTTTCTTTGGCAACTTTCTGTCTCTCCTTCCTCTTCGGTAGGATAACTGTCAGGCAGGTGTACTCACAGACTTTGACATAAGTTCTGGGGATCTGAACTCCTGTCCTTGCACTTATAGAGAAAATTGTTTCCTTTCCTTTGTTCACCTGAACCAGCTTTCCAGGCTCTAATTTCTCTGACTTCTCAATATAGTCATATATACTAAGGCTGTGGTATGTTATGCAATACCACATGAAAAAAATATAACTGTATATAGGTACATAATTATATACACAACTATATTTAACTGTGTATATTGCTTCCGTTTTAATTTGATTATAAATTCGTACACTTACATCTTTATCCTTTAATGACCCATTAATCCTTAAAGAATTTTTTCATTTATCTACTTGAGTTTGTATATTTTCTTTCTTATTTCTTTATTTTTAATTTTTTTCTTTAATCTTTTTTTCAGTCCAGTTACTATCCACCTCCCAGTCTGCCCTCCAACAGTTCCTCATCTCATTCCTCCTATCCCATCTCCAAGAGGATGTCCCCACTCCTTCATACCTCAATAGACCTCCCCACTCCCTGGGGCCATAAGTCCTTCAAAGGTTATGTGCATCTTTTCTCACTGAGACCAGACCAAGTAGTCCTCTGCTGCACTCCTGTCAGGGGCCTCATATCAGCTAGTGTATGCTGCCTGGTTGGTGGCTCAGTGTCTGAGGGACCTCAGGAATCTAGGTTAGTTGAGACTGCTGGTCGTTCTATGGGGGTTGCCCTCTTCCTCAGCTTCTTCCCTATCTTATTCTCTTTTTATCTTTATGTCTTCTTGTTTTGTCCAGATGATCTGTGTCCTGGTGAGAGTTGTGTACCAAAATCACCCACTCTCCCATCTGTGCCTTTACATATGGTAATGTTTATTTATGCTACCACGTGTGTACTGCTAGTGCATATACCTTTAGAATGCTATACTCTCTGGACAGGTTGTACCCTTAAACAGTATCAAGTGACTTTATCTCCTTTTACTGTTTGGTTTGAAATTTATTTCATTAGCTATTAGTGAAGTTGTGCCTGCTTCTTTTCAAGAGCCTTTGTACTGGAGTGTATCTTTCCATATTTTCATGTTTGGACTGGGTGTTTGTTTGTTTGTTTTGCCAGAGAAGACAACAGATAAATAAGTCACGTTTGCTTTTTAAACTCCATCTTTATCTATGTGTATGGTGTTTGCCTGCTTGTCAGTGTGCGGACCGTATGAGTGCACTGATTCCCGAAACCAGAAGCAGGCATCTGACTGCCTGCAATCCAGAATAACGGACAGTTGTGAGCTGCTTGGTGCTGAGTTCTAAAGACTGAACCCAGGTCCTCTGCAAGAGCAGCCATTGCCTCCACACATGGTGCCATCTCTTCAAGCTTACATCTTTTAATCCAATCTGCTAGGCAGTGTCCGTTGATTGGAGAATTTAGAGGACAGCTCAGTTATTATTAAAAATCATGTATCCATTTGTGTCAACTTGTTACTTTTGTAACATTTAGTAATTCTTCAATGGTCATTTGCTTACTTACTACTACTGTACAAACACAGTATCCTCATTTCTGTGACCACATTGCTGTGTTAATCTTTTTTTTGTGTGTAGGATTCCTTGAAGTATTTTATCTAGTGCCGGCTTAGTAGCCATAGTCTCCTTAAGTTTGTATGTCTCAGGGAAAGTTTCATATTCTACTTTAGTAAGGAGAGGTAAGTTTGCCTGACGTAGCAAACTGTCATTTCAGTTACTGCCTTTTCCAGTTAGAGATTTACCACTGCATGCCTTCTTGATTTTAGAGTTTCTGTTGGGAAATGTTCTATTCTTATGACACACTTGCCTTCTTATATGACTTGGTGCTGTTCTCTTACAGCTTGCCATATACTGTGGTGGTTGTTGTGTAGAATTAGTGTTTTAGTTGTAGAATGGCATGGGGTGTTCGATCATTTGCTGTTCTTAATGCCTCTTCTAACTTGGTGGCCATTTCTTCCTTCACATCTGAAAATGTCTTGCTTTATTTTATTGAATGTGTCCTGGATGCCTTTAGCTTTTCCTACTTCTATATTCATAATTCATGAAATGCTGTGCTTAATGATGTCTCATATATATTTCAAATCCTGCTAGTACTTTCTTATTTCATCTTTATTGTTGTCTGAATGTTCTAATTTATGTATTTTGACCCCAAATCATGAATTTTTCTATTTCTCTCACTTTGTCGATCTCTCCTATATGATTTTTAATTATATCATTGAACTTTTAATTTCCACATTTAACCTTGATGCTATTCATTATTTCTATTTCTTTATTAACATCCTGTTTTGTGTGGCATTATGACTTCCAATTTCATTCCTCTCATTATTTGTGGCTTTTATTCAATAAGGAAGCAATGGTTATTTGTGGCTTCATTATTTTATGAAGCATGTTTATAAAGATTCTCTTGGATTGTTTGATATTTGGCTATAATTAGAATTTATTACTATGGAGTTTGTAATCTTTGGAGAAGTCACATTGCTTTGATTTTTTTTATTCCTTGTGTTTATGCATTGGAAAATTTTCATGTTGGAATGGGTTTGTTGTTGGAATTTTAATCACTCTTGTTCCTCCAACTGACATATTTGTAATTCTCAAATTACAAATGGAACTATGTTGCAGTAGAGATAGTGAATGATTATTACCAGCAGACTTGGTGTGTATCTCAGTAGCTAAAACCTCAGCTGAACGGTCCAGGTGACTGAGAAGAATCTCTTATTCACTTCAGAAAATGTAATACTAACTGCAAAAGTATCACAACTGATAGATAGGTTATCTCCGAAAATAATCACCAGTTAAAATGGAAAATCTCTTGGATACCACTAACTTTTGTGGAATTAACATGTGTGGTCTTGGGTATAAGTTACTGATTATTGTGGCCATAATGATACTGGGAAATGGATACAAAATCTAAAACACAAAGTTTTAATTTTAGAGTATTGAAGAACTCCATTTGGATATGTAGCAGAGGATGGGCCTTCTTGGGCATTAATGGGAGGAGAGGCCCTTGGTCCTGTGAAGGTTTGATGCCCCAGTGTGGGGAATGCCAGGGTGGGGGAGGAGAAAGCAAGTGGATGGGTGGATGGAGGAGCCCCCATATAGAAGCAGGGGGAGGGGAGATGGGATAGGGAGTGGTTGGAGGGGAAAGGGGATAACATTTGAAATTTAAATAAAGAAAATATCCAATAAAAAAAAAGAATATTGAAGAAAATTCTTTTAATCTCTATATCTTCATTTATTCTCAATCCAAGTTAATGTAAATCTGGGCTTTTTCTATAAAAGCTAAGAAAGATATGAATATAGACAAAAAATCATGTATAAAATAAAATGAGGTTCTAATCAGGGAAGATAGAGACTAATTTAATAATCTCTAAAATAGCTCCTCCCCAAGCTATGTCATTTACTGAGACCAAATTAAATGCATTAGACTTAAATAAAAAGGCCTGCCTAAAATATTTGGATATAGTCTTGAAATTTGTAGACAAAGGTAATAGTTTTTATTGTTGGAGCAGTTTCTACTACTCTTTAAAATACCTTTGGAAGAAAGAGAAATGACATCACTGTTTGTTGCAGTATCGCTTATAACCAACTTCAGCACGATGAAGACATAAGAAATGGTTGTGCCATGCTCAGACATTTATCCTAACGATATTTCCTGAGACATTCCTCTCCCTGACTGCTGTTGATCAATATTTGAGATCCAAGAATCATCTTTAATAAATGATAACTTCTTGCTTATTACAAGCATCTTTATCTATTCTTTAAATTTTTGATCGTTCATAGTGGGTTGTGTCTCCATTGTAAAGAAATAAGATGAGTTTAGACAGGATATATAACATGACATTGCCAAGTCTAGACCTCATTGAAGTGAGGACTGTCTTCTAACCATACACTTAACCTTCAAAATCATCAGTGATTTATGATAAGTCCCACTTAAAACTACTGTAATGAATATTAGTTTACTAAAACTTTTCAACAAATTTAGAGAATTTGTCATTTTCAATCTAAACACTTTACCTAATTAATCAAAAGTTTCTCTGACAACATTAATATTGTATATTGGTAAATTTATATTGTATATTGGTATTAGTTCATGTGTATGGTGAAGATATTCCCCAAATGTATGTTTAACATTTAAAACCATACATCAAGGAGTTCATCTCGTGTGAAAGAATAAAATTTGTGACACTGGCCATTATAAGGTATTAAAAAATTCATGGTAACTTTTAAAAAAGAAGGAATGTTATTAACCTTGGTGTCTTGACCAAATTACAATTCGGGTAATTACATTTGTCTTTCCTAATCTCCTTTTCAACTTTCAATTGGGTGGTGTACTCTTAATGGATTTCATTACCCAGCATCCCTTAGGATTTAAAGGAGGACTTATCTTCCAAGACGGGGTCCACTCTAAATTTATGTTCTTACTCCAATTGAGCTGTCACTGAGACTCTTGCACTGTGTCTGTTTAATTTAGTTCTCATTTTGGATTTTTGCATTCACAACTTTTCGGTTCTAAATGATTTCTCTTCTGCTTGCAACCCAGACACACATTGCAGTATTCACCACTAAACTGGTGGAAAATACCAAAAGCAAGCAATATATTAGGTTCCACATAGCCAATGCTGCTTTTTCATACTCATATAAAATGTTTGGTGTTTCTTGAACATTTCAGGAAGCCTGGTGAAACACAGTCTCTGTGTGAGCGTTGCCTGTAGGACACCTTTTCCTCTACAACTCTTGCTGAGGATTGCTTTATTTCTGTCTAGTTTCACAGAAGCCATGTGCTCCCACATGTTCCCTGAAAGGCCAATAACCTCTCTGGCACTAATTGTTTTCCCCCATATCCGCTCACATCCATGTTTTTCTATTCAACTTTGTCCATCCCTAAGCATTTACATAATTGATTTCTGTGTCATTAAAATACCTTCGTTTTGTTCCCATCGCTTTGCTTTGTGGATATTCACACTTTTTCCCCCTTTTGTCACTATAGCCTATTTCTTTTTTATTTATTTATTTATTTTTTTTTTTTATTAACTTGAATATTTCTTATATACATTTCGAGTGTTATTCCCTTTCCCGGTTTCCGGGCAAACATCCCCCCCCCCCCTTCCTTATGGGTGTTCCCTCCCCACCCTCCCCCATTGCCGCCCTCCCCCCAACAGTCTAGTTCACTGGGGGTTCAGTCTTAGCAGGACCCAGGGCTTCCCCTTCCACTGGTGCTCTTACTAGGATATTCATTGCTACCTATGAGGTCAGAGTCCAGGGTCAGTCCATGTATAGTCTTTAGGTAGTTATAGCCTATTTCTTATACCTTTAAATTTCACAAAATACTATTTTCTCTCTTGCTATGCTAGAGAAACTGTTCTTTAAAAATAATCAGATTAATTTCAAAGTGCAAAATCAATATCCTTTTTTTTAGCATGTATTTTCTTAGCATGCTAAGACAAAAAGATTCACTTTTTGTCTTGAACTTAATACTGTTGATAACTGCTTATTTACAAATTTTACAAACCATCTCTGCCTTGGCACTTTTTACTTTCCTTTCTGAAGTCATTTTACTTCTCAAAATATAATGGAAGTTATCCCCAGTTTTTTGTCACTGGATTTATTTCCTTTACACAATCTATTTATTAATGATCACTTTAATTTATTTGCTAAGTTGAAAATTTTTTCAAAGAGGAAAAAGTAAAACATAATTTATGCATATTTATTATGTGCCATGTTGTCTAAAAATCTGTATAAGAATAACTTCACTTATAGTACGATACTAGGCATAGTATAATCATTTTTGCACTTAAAGAAACAAAGACTGGCGGTTTCTGATAGGTGCATGAAGAATGGTGCAGCAGGTAGAGGCCCTTCACATGAGTTCAACCCTCAGGACCCACATAGGAGAAAGAGAAATGGACTCTTTTATGTGTCTTCTTACTTTCCCATGTGTTCATTCTCTCTCTCTCTCTCTCTCTCTCTCTCTCTCTCTCTCTCTCTCTCTCTCTCTCACACACACACACACACACACACACAGAATGACAATATTTAAACAGTGCCAGACAATATTGCAACATATATGGCTTAAATTTACATTTCTTCCCATCTTTATACGTTGCACATAGAGGCAAGGTATGATGGACTAAGTTTTGTTTCTCTTCTCATTCTTTTTTCATGGTGACCCAAATAACTAGTGTGACTATCTAGAATAAGATTTTAGAGTTCAGTGAGCCTATAAAGACACAATTTAGTGAACCCGATAGGGTTGTGGCCATTAAAAAGTACTAATAAGACAAAAAGAAAGACTTCTTTCTTCTAGTTCTCTCCCCTCCGACCTCCTCTCTCCCCCTCCTTCTCTCTCTCTGACTCTGGCTCTCTGATTTCTTCACCTGTTGTTCTTCTCACCCTTACTGTCCCCTCCTCCCTGAAGCTATGAGCCTGTGATTGGCTTAGAAGACAGTCCTGGGGCACTGAATGAACCAACTAACCTTGGATTTTTGTTTCCATATTTGTGAGAAAATTTACTGCCATTATTTTACTTACCTGTAATTTTCTATTCTTACATATAGCTTTTCTGCTTGATACTTTGCTATAACTTCCTATATTTACCAATAAACAAGGTAAACAATTAAATGTTCAGCATTGAATATATTTAAGTATTCCATTTATGGGACAAATGTTAAAAAAATTTCGCAAAATATTAAAATGGCAAGTAATCTTGTATAACATATCTACCTACCAAAATTGTTTAAAACTCTTACAAAACGATAAAGGATTTAATGCTTTCTGTACTTATTATTCAAGCACAATCCTGTACAATCCTGTAATAATTGCTACATTAATGATTTAGAAAAAAATGTGTTGGTCCCTATTTGACTTAAATTATGTATGAAAAACAGAAAAAGAAAAACAAAACTCTGTTGAATAATGTAAACTGTTAACATGGCCCTAAAGCTTAGTGTGGGCCAAACTCTGAACTTTCATGCATGATCTTGTTTAATCTTCACAGCGATTCTGAGTTTAGAGTATTAATTATCTCCAGTGAAGTGTCCATCTTAATAACATGGTAGGCCACATGCATGGAGAGACTTGTCTGCTGAAAACAGTAATTGTCTAAAATTTAATAAAAATTCTTTGCAAGCACAAACTAGTCTTTCAAGAAAGTGAAGTATTTTTCAGGCTAAGGACAGATCAATGTGGGAGGGGAAGTGCTAGCTTTTGTACTTAGGAATATGCACCATGCTGAATCTGAACTTCAGGTTTCACTTAAGGTCCTTGGTTAATGCCCAAAGTGTATATTAGGCAATCATTTCTGGTGCATGATCTGAGATCCTGGTTCACTATAATCTAATCGCGAATTTGTACAATATTTTCTTTGCTTCTTACAGAGTACTACCACAAAATTACTATTTCGATTATGAGTGGTTTGAATAACTAGAGGATGTTGTCGAGCAGTTGGAACTATAAAGATTATCACTGAACTAATTTACATTCTCGCCTAGCAAAAGAACCCTGACTGCCTTGGGAAACTCTTTTGCAGTGTTTCTAACTATATCTGCCCTTCTCTATTGGCAAAGGTATGGCTAGCATATGAGAAAGGATGAGGAGCAGAAGTCCAAAATGCAGAACTTTAAATTAAATTTAAATTAAACAAAGAGATTCTAAAATAATTGATTATTGTGCTTGGTGACACGAAATCCAGGCTTCACCATGCAAAGGAAGCACAGAATTTATTAAGAATGTTTGAAAATAGTTATAATATTGAAAAATGTATGAAAGTTTTAGACATTAAATGTTGGATAATTAAAATGAGGACGCAATGGTCAATTTTAAGGAAAGTTAGATGAAGAATTAATGAAGCAGATGACACTTATAGAAAGGATACAAAACAGGAATTAAGAAGAAAATAGTATTATTGACATAATACATAGAGGATAAGGTAGATGTTTATTGTAGATAATTTGAGTTCAAAATGTAGAAAAGTAAGGGTGTGTAACAACGAATACACTGCAAATTACACATTGTTCAAAAGTGTTTTTTAATCTTTATTAACTTGAGTATTTCTTATTTACATTTCAATTGTTATTTCCCTTCCCGGTTTCCTCACCCCATTACCACCCTACCCCCAAAAATCACATTCACTAGGTGTTCAGTCTTGGCAGGACCAAGGGCTTCCCCTTCCACTGGTGCTCTTACTAGGATATTCATTGCTACCTATGAGGTTGGAGCCCAGGGTCAGTCCATGTATAGTCTTTTAGGTAGTGGCTTAGTCCCTGGAAGCTCTGGTTGCTTGGCATTGTTGTACATATGGGGGTCTCGAGCCCTTCAAGCTCTTCCAGTCCTTTCTCTGATTCCTTCAACGGGGTCCTGTTCTCAGTTCATTGGTTTGCTGCTGGCATTTGCCTCTGTATTTGCTGTATTCTGGCCGTGTCTCTCAGGAGAGATCTACATCCGGTTCCTGTCGGCCTGCACTTCTTTGCTTCATCCATCTTATCTAGTTTGGTGGCTGTATATGTATGGGCCACATGTGGGGCAGGCTCAGAATGGGTGTTCTGGACCTGATGAAGATACAAAAGCAATTCAGGAAGCTCAGGCAGGATGTCACACAGAATAAAAGTGTAGTAGCCCCAACAGAAGGAAGTATCAAGTGCTGTAAGGGTGAAGGAGACACATCCAGGTGGAGAAGAGGCTATTAAAGGGCCGCGCCATGCAGTGACTGAGGTCAGAAGAACATGACTTTTTGACATCAATTTGCCAGTAGAAAAATATATTCTATTTTCCCTGAGAAGCACAAGTTGCTGTCAATAATAGCAGAAAAATATAAGCCAACTGCTTATCATGAGGTATTTGTAGTGAAATAATTCTAAAGTGCATACTTCAGTAGGGAAGTAGAACATTTGAAAATTGATAAATTTCACAGAATATTGCAAACACAAGGGTGAGCAGAAGACAAGGAGGGTTTGTGGAATAATGCCCTCAATGAGTCCAGTATCTTTATGTTATAAATGTAGATGACAGTGGCAGAAAACCTGACCAACTTTCTCAGAATTATGTAATCATTAACTAGCAGAGAGAGATTTACAGTTCGGAATATTGATTTGTATACATACACTCTGTGATTAAGTCTCTCCTTGTAAATTAAGGACTAAATGGCCAGACTAGGTGAACATATAAAATCTATTTCATAGAACTAGTAAACTGGAAGATAGACATGGCCAAAGATTGTCTAAGAAACCATTAGGTAAAAAGTCAGGACCAAGATTCATGGACCCAGTACCAAATTACCTAGGTGAGGGAACTGGTGTAAGTCTTCTAATATTTCTGACCCTAGCTTCATTATCTGCAACATGGGAATAATATCTGTCTCCTGTGCTGAAGTTATTGTAAAGGGAAAGTGCAGAATGGCTTCAAGATCAGACAGAACAAATAACACTAGCTAAACCCTACTTTGTGCTGAATGCATGCATGTGACCTTCCCAGTTCACAGGTGGAAAATTTCTTTCCCACGTAATGGTATTAAGAGGTCAGGTCGTTAGGGTAATTCTGTGCCACAAAGATGAACCTTCACTAATGAGGTCAACAATTCTTTGAAGGAGGGCCCATAGGCTCAGCTCCTTTGGCCATGTAAAAATGCAGATAAAAAGAGATCATTTATAAATCAGAAAACTCTCAGCATACATCAAACCAGCTGACACCATAAAACCTGGTTTTCCAACTCCGTGATGTTGAGGAGTAAATTTCTTTTATTTATAGCTATACAGTAAATGGTCTTTTGTGATAGTGACCTTAAGGGACTTAGACACAATGTTTTTCTTACTCATCATTCAACACACATGGACAGGCACATCAAAAACTGTTAGAGCCTGCTGGGAAAGGCTGGCACCATGGACAAGAGCAGCAACACATGGCAAAGAAACAACTTCACATTTCCTTCCTTATACTTGTTTGCCTAATCATTTTTAAAGGATGGGTTCAGAGGGTCCTGGGAACCTTTTTTGGTGTGTCTTAATTTACTCTGGGTGACAGTATTTTAATATTCTGATTGTGGTCACCTTAATAAAAGTGGGCCTCAGAGAAGTCTTAGTTCTGCTCAAATTTTAATTTTTGATCTCTGTTTTGTCCCACTGCTTGTCATCTGCAGAGTGTTGTACCATCTGCCTAACTACATTGCTTGTGGTTTGCCCCTAAATCTGGGTACTATACATTGGATGGAAACACTCATTAGTTCAGTACTTAGAGATGGGAGAGCAAGACATATCAAGTCCCCTACCCCAGTGAATCTGTACTAAAGCAAGGGTGAAAGACATCTGAAGAACTAAAAAGATTAGTCATAATGTATGTATATTCTATCAAAATAGGTGATAACAAAGAAGGGTAACAGGAGAATTGGAAGGAACATCAAAAAATACTGAGTTTAGCCAGAAGAGAATGAGAAATATATTTTGTTAGATCTCAAAGGGCAAATATTGAGGGCTTTGTTTTGTTATTGGGTAAATGGTTTAAATACAACTAGTAGTTCAGATTTTAAACTAAGTCAAAATTAAAGTATGAGGTTTTCTGAATCATAATAAAAAATTTCCAGGTGAAACTAATATAAAATAAATGAAAATATCCTATGTAAGACTTTATTCATAATATGACAAGAAATTTTATATGGAAAACTTGCTATGGACACAAAGACCAGCCTTCATAATTTTCTCATAGCCATGTGGTCAGACAAATCACAAAAATTGAGGCATGTTTATATTCAGAATAATGGGAGATGAGACCACTACCGATTCTCCTTGAGAAAAAAATGGTACTTATAAAACAAAATGTTCATTTTAATCTAAAATCCTCTCTTGTTTTATGTATCTTTTGTCAGTTCAGAAAAGGATATATATGCATATATATACATATATATGAGGTTATGTATTATATATATATTTACACATATGTATGTATATTCATATATGTGTACGCTAAGTACACACTGAATCAGTGAATAATTACAACCATTTATTTATGCCAAGTTCTGCGAGAAATAAGGCTTATAAAATTTAAAACAAAATGGGTTTGAAGAGCGTGAAGCAAGAATGCAAACTTCACAGAATATCAGGAACATGGGCCAGGGCTGAGGAGGAAAAATTAACATTTGAGAGGAGCTGTGACACAGAGCCACTTCTATTTTAGTGATTCTATTGTGGTTTCCTGGCTGAAAATAACAGAACTTATCCTCACTCTTGGAAGTCTTAATTCCCACATCTGGATGTCAGCAGCCCTCACTCCCTTAGGGGACTCCAGTCACGAGTTTTCCCTGGCCTCTTCTCTCATCTGAGAGAGCTGGCATCTCTTGTGTTCTTGGCTTTTGACTGCAATACTAAAATATCTGCCTCTGTGCTCTGCTCTCTGTGTGTGTGTCTATGTCTCCTCTCTTAACTGGGTTCCTCATATGAAGACGCTTGTCTGTACCCTTAATGCTTGTCTAAATAATCTACAACGATGGTCTCACGTTAAGTTTCTTGACTTAATTGTATCCGAATTGCCTCTTTTTCCAAATAAGGAGAAACTGATAATTTGAGATGAGCACATGAACATATACTTATGGGAGTCTGTAAAAAGGACAAACTGAAGGAGTTTATCTCAATTCCAATGGGCCCTAGGCTTAATATCCCTGCAAGTGTTTCTGATCATGACCATCAACATTGTTGTCCTCAGGCCATTGTCTTCTCGAAATCCAGCAGTTGTGATTAACTGAGACCTGCACAGACTGTATCCATTAACTTTCTGTCATAGAGGTAAAGGGGTTTTGAGACCTTGCTCCTTCCTAAGATTTTATAGACAATTAATAGTTACTAGGGAAATGTGCTCACAAGGACACCATTGCCCTAAAGACTGACAGCAAGGCAGTGGTTGTCAGAGAGTTTCTCCAGAGGCCATGCACTTTCCCAAGAGTGTATATGCAATTAAGTAGTGCTAAAGAGAGCAGCTTTTCTTCAGTAGTATTCAGTGTAGCCAACCATGTTCTTTGAGCATCCATAATTATACTGTTTTCTCTAAGCTAGATTTGAGCAGAATGGCTTCTTTGGTGTGTCTTGGTGTCTTCTCGGGGATGAATAGTTGCTTGTCTCTCACAATAAAACAAGATCTTTAATTATCTGTAGTAAAAAAAAAACTTTCAGAAAGCAGTATGCAGATTAGTAACATCACTTTATCCAGTATGTATGTTCTATCTGAAATAATATCTGAGCCTTATCAAAAATTGGTTACTGTATTAAAAACAAGGACATATATTTTGAAATAAACTTTATTTTTTATTTTTTCCATCTTTATTAACTTGAGTATTTCTTATTTACATTTCGATTGTTATTCCCCTTCCCTGTTTCCAGGCCAACATCCCCCTAACCTCTCCCCTTCCCCTTCTATACAGGTGTTCCCCTCCCCATTCTCCCTGTTACCACCCTCCCCCTGAGAAGTCCCAATATTTCTATGTAAAAGTGAATTCTGGGGACAGAGAGATTTTGCTTAGTTGTTAAGAGACATGCTATAGTGAATGTAGGGAGGGACTGTCTATAGGGGACTAGAAGAAGGCAATGATTAGGAAATAATAATAATAATAATAAAAGATAGAGACATGGTGTTCCTAAAATTACTTACATGTTTGTTTTCCAGCATTTACATGGTGGCTCACAGTTATTTATAACTACAGTTCTAAAGCATATGATGACCCTTCTTTGGCTTTCATGGAGAAAAGGCAAGCATGAAATTCACATGTTTCAGGCAGACAAACAAATAAAACTAACAAAAAATTAAAGATAGATAAAAATAAATATGAAAGATGATATCAATAGTAAGCAGAATATCAGAATTCACTTACTTTGCTCTTTGTTAAAAAACAAAACAAACAGAAAATAACTAAAGAAAATTGCAGCATGGATGTGGAGAGGAGAGTGGGAAAATAAATTTTACAGAGGAGAAACGCAATGTGAAACAGAATAGCTGCATAGAAAAGCGTCACCAAGGAGGGAAAAGAGAAGACGTGAACTAATCTCTGGATGGGTGGACAGACCTAGTTGCTGCAGAAGCACGTCTGCTTTTCTCTTGACGTTCTTAGCATCTCAAGTGTTAGAAAATGCTTTCTGTGTACAGGAGTCTTCCAACCTCAAGTAAGTCATCTATTATAAACCAATGGCAAGTTAGCATGTCCAGGACAGAGAACAAGGACTACTCTCTGACATCCTCCGCTTAGAGCAGCTGAACTACTCCGAACTGATCATTTCCCTTACTCTTAAAATCTTGCCTCTCAGGGCTGCACTGAGGCCTATTTTCTTCTCTCAGGAAGCTGTAATGTATATGATTAAGTCTCTCTTTTGCAGTGAGCGACTGGTGTAGATTTATTTATTCTTTCTCTTCTTTCCCTGGTGTACATGCTTGAGTTTGCAGATGTTCTCTACTAGAGCTATAAAATGGCACCCAAGCCCTTTCATTCTGTTTCGGAACAATGGACAAGCATTCCATCTCAATCAAGTAACAAACTTAAAGCAGGGCAACAAGAGCACATTTGTTGATTTAAACATCATCATTTCTCTGTGCTCATTTTTTTTATATCTACCTTTCTGTAGATGGAAAGTTTTCTGGCCGTAAGATACACTATCCCAGGTGGTGGCTGAGTGTGTTTAATGAACCAGCAGTGTTTGATCAATTGACTTCTGCATAACTGGACAGAGAATTTGTCGCTCTCACTTTTATGACCTGTCTCAGAAGCCATCATAAGAATGGACTCTTTAAAATTGTACAGCAAAAGTCATGGCATCCAACTTCCTTGTCTACATTTGCAAAAGGTTTAGAAGACAAATGGGAAGAGTGTTATAGGCCTGCCAGTCTCACCGGAAACCATTTGCTTCTGTTCAAAGTGGCCAGTGTGGCTGATAAGTGTTCTAATGGGGACTGACCCTGGATGCTTATGTGACATAAACAATCTCCTATATTCTAGGAATGGTTTTGCACTTTGCAGTTGATTTTTTCCAATTTATATGTTATGTATGATTGCCGTTCTCATTTGTCAGTGAGCACTGGGGTAGAATTTAAGACGGCAGGATATTCAATAATCTCTTAGTGGCAAGAGAAAGCTTGTGGAACGTGATATAATATTTCCAGAAATGTTTCTTCTGGCTGCTTAGGATAAAGCATTTAAGAAGATCCAATGACCTTTGGAAGAGAAACCCAGCTCAGATCTCCAGGGACATTATCTTGGGCTTGAAGCTCCACAGATCTACTTCAAATATTTAGCTGTTTTGTGAGGTAATAAGAGCATTACAGCCTTAATCTTGGCTGTGATTTAGAAGAGAAGAAAGACATAGTATCTGTTTACAGTACGTATTAACTAAATGCATTCATTTGCATAATTACTCTTCGGGGATGGACCGCATTATTCAGAGATTTCTATATGTGGAACTGTGGGGATATTTTAGGCTTCAGTGACACTGAGGTCTTAACTTAAAGTCTATTAGATTAGTACAACAACATTTCCTGATTAAAAATTCCCATTAGTGGCAAGACATCTTCTGAGAAGTACTTTTCACCTTATGGTGCCAATAGGGAAGAATAAATATTCTTGTATGTATGTGAATTCTGTATAAGAAAGTCTGAGGTTTCCTTGAAAGGTAGGAAAATAACAATTTGATGCTGGAGGAATTTAAATATTCTAGAGCAGAGGAAATCACCACACAGCTCTGTCCTTTGTGAGGTTTTAAATGCTAAAGTTCTAAATATGTAAGGTGGTTCACAGAATGCTGACTCAGGGGCAGATTCTGATTTCGACTTATTTATTAAAATGGGAAGAGTATTGACATTTGTTCTTATTGCCAGCTATAACTTTAGTTTTAATTACTTTAGCACACGTGTGGATTCAATTATTATTTCAAATGTGTCAAACCACTCCAAGAGGCATTGTGTTCTCAACATAATAAGACAGGAATATATAATCTTCATGATCAAAGAGAAGGCATATGAGGAAAATATTTAACACTAATGACATTTTGAAAACCTCTTGTGGGGACCTATTACTGCAGAAGCTTCTTAAAACATGCACATATAAAACCGTTTAAATGGAGTTACACAATAATGAGAATGTCTCTTCTTAAGCCATTGGCTGCAATGCACCATGGGACTATATAAGCTACATAGAGCAATATGGTTTGTATTTTTAGAAGTTGAAAATCCTTAGGACAAACATCCTGAAACAGGATGGTTTGGTTTCAAAGATAGGACAGGGCAAACCTACCAAAACACATTTCTTTCTCTTTTACAGATCAATGTTGGGTTTTTGTTTTGTCTTGTTTTGTTTTTTTGGTTTTTGTTTGTTTGTTTTCAAAACTTTGGCACTTTACAGTACCCTTACAAGCATATACCGCTGTTGTAGCTATAATCAAACTATTTTCCCTTTACATTTCAAAGTATATTTTACAAGGTGAATAAAATTCTTAAATTATTATCTTCTCTTATTTTTCTCTTTCTTTTGCTCTTTCCCTAAATCTTCCCCTTAAGTTTTCTTTTGGAATAATGGTTGCAGTCAGCTTTTAAATACCTCTAGTGCGAATGTTCTATGCTTGGTCTCTCTCTCACTTTTCTGTATTAGTTTTATGCTTCTGAAACAAAATACCCAAGGAAAACAACTTATAAGGTAGGATAATTTATTTTACTTCATGTTATCCATCCAAGTTCAATTGATATGGTTAATCTGTGATAAGGTAGAAGAGCATCATGGGAGAAGAGCATGGTAGGAGAAAGGTCATTCTATAGGGACTGGATTTAGAGAGTGAGGAAGAAGAAGGCAGCCAGAATGAAATAATCTATAAGCCTAGGCCCCCAGTGACCTACATCATCCACCTAGTACTTGACCCCTAAAATTTTACTACCTCCCAAAAGGTAATTAAGTATGAATCCAGCTAAAGGATTCTATTGGTTATTAGACTGTACCACTTGAAACGTGGGAGTTATTCAGATGCAAACTATATCAGGTTCAATGACAAGATTTCAGATTAAAAAAAGAATATGAAAATATCTGCTAGAGAAGTGGTCCTAATGAAGAATATTTATTTGTATCCCAGAATTAAACTTCAAACACCTTCTGGAGAAGGCCCAAGTTTCCTGAAATTTGGCCACCTATAGAAAGATTATGTGTTGACATTGTCATTACCTTAGATGTAATGGGAATGAAAATATATGCTTACCTTTGTACTTTTAATTTCAGTACATTCAAAATCAGGTTTAGTTGGGTTCTTTGAATATGTAGTCTAGGAAGCAGGATAAAAGAGTCATAAAATATAAATAAAATACAGTTGGTGTTATTAGTTTATGTTGTTAGTAAATATTCATAACATGCATCTGATAAAGATACTTTGCCATTTTTACATTATACACTATGTTTTAAAAAACACATTTTATTGCTCGTATCTGTTCATATTAAAATGGGAACTTGGGACATTTCCCCATCCATGTTGGCATGTTGTATGGCGCAGCCCTTGTGCAGGTCTTATTTAGGCAAGCATGGTGCTGACATTTTGCAAACACAGCACCCCTGTCATTTCTAGAAGAGAATGTCTTTGGGCAGATATCTTAGTCCTCTTGCTTTTACAATCTTTCCACTCTCTCTTCCATGATTTTCTCTGAATCTTAAGTGTTGGGTTTTGTTGTATATGTATCAGTAAAGGGTGAGCATCCCCAACATAAATGGTCAGCTCAAAACACATGCAAAAGCATCATTAAATGGACTTCTATAAATGTGCGTGACAACAATAACTAAAGAAGTGGTCGTGAATTTAAGAGGGAGTGGAGGGACACGGACAGAGTTGAATACTGAGAAGGAGGAGTTGAAATGATGTTAAAACATGGCTCATTGTTGGAGTTCTCAAAAGAAAAACAATTAAGTTAATAAACTGTAGGGAGCTGCGACGTGCCGCGCCTCAAAGATGGCGCTGGTTTTCGCCTTCCACCCTCCAGATGGTGAGCACTCCTTGTAGTAAACAAGTCCTTATTTGGCTATGCCTGCCTGGCCTGCTAGCTTCCACATAGTGACAGCCTGTCTGCATGACCCACATGGCATGTTGGGGTTGGTTGGCGTTGGGTACTTAAGGCGATGCAGGGCATTCCCCGGGGTAGAAGATTGTATCAAGGTTCCTGAGTAAACTGCTTGAAGAAGATCTCCTCTGGTCATGTCTTCCTTGCTGGTCAAGGTTGGTCGTGACAATAAACAGACCAAACATAAAGACAGGCTTGCAGAAATAAAGCACGTGGTTCAGACATGGAAGAAAAGTGTCAATTGCCAAATGTTAAACATCTGGGATAATTGTGATACCTTAATGTAAAAGCAGCATACCAAAGTTCCAAATGAACGTTATTCATGCTGCTCTGAGTATGGCCGCTATCTCGAGCAAATGACAGAATGCAGTGGCATTCAAGCCTACTCGGATCCTCGTCTTGTCTGTGCTTCAGTGTAGTGTGGTACATGATCTTTGGTAGAATTCAAGGGTTATGTAACATTCTTGAAATAATTCTTTGTACTGTGAAATTGTCAAGTGAAGTTTCCTAATTTTATAGCATTCAGTTGAGAGTATGAATATGGTTCATTGATCATACCTTGTACATTCGGTGTTTGGATATTTTAGCCTAGTATTCAAGGCCTATTAGAACTGATTTAATTTGTGCAATGAAAAAGCACGTTGCACTGAATGCCACACTTCTGCTTCTAATGGTGGTTGGATGCCCCTCTGTAGGCTTAGATCATGGAGAGTGAGGGCTGTATTGAGATGCAAAAGTGACAGAATAGAGACTATGCATCTGAGTCATCAAAGGGTAAGCAGTGACCAGCAAAATAAACTTATTTAACATGAACTGAACCAATGCCGGTAGGCAGATCATTGCTTTAAGTTCATTAATAAGATGACTAAGTTGGAAATTGACTTACTGAGAAGGTAGAAGACATTTACTGATATGGCCCCAATACTCTCATTAATTTGCTACCTGTTCTATAGAGGTTCCTCTGTGTGTGTGTGTGTGTGTGTGTGTGTGTGTGTGTGTGTGTGTGTAAGACCCTGAAAGGACAGTAGGCAGTTCACCTGACTCCCAGAAAACCAGCCTTGTCACTAGCCACAGCCTTCCATAGGTTTGTGGCCATCAGTCATGTAAGGGCAACACTACAAACCCCTACACAGTTAGAGGATGTGATCAACAGGTCAAGACAGACTTCCATTTTAGTGAGTACCTAAAGGTCTGGAGGTTTAGCCAATGAACTTTCCTCTCCAGACACTCCTCCCTGCAAAAAAGTATTTAATGTCAGGCCCACACTGAGAAGTGGGGTAGAGTTTTACTCATTCACTTTCCGCCATGACAATAAATGTCTTAAAACCATGGACTGTCTTTTTTCACTGGGATCCTCCAAGGGGAACCATGGAGCAGGTATTCTACAGAGCCACCATCTAATCTCCAGTAGGGGACCTCTCTGTGCTTCCAGCCACTGCTGCCACCAAGCCTGCAGCCCACCACCATCAAGCCAAAGACTGATCCTGGGGTACCAGCTGGAGCTCCTCCTGTTTTCCCATTCAGCTCTGGGATAGATCCAGTCCTGTGGGTCCCCACTCCATTCTCAGCAATTCTGTGTCATCCAGTAGTACCTGGAGGCCCAAGAGCTTAAGAATCAGACTGCCCTGGCTTTCTTGTAGGCGGTGGGATTGGACTGTGTGTCATATCAGGCTGTGTCCTGTGCCTCAGATCTCACTTCCCCACCCCGGAGCGGTGTCCTGAGGCTTCCCTACAGCCAGACACCTGTGGGGTAAGCATGGTCAAACTTCCCACGTCCTGCCTTCGCAAGTGGCCTTGCCCTGTGGCAGAGTAGACGCGGCACCCCACATAACCCTGTGTGTGTGTGTGTGTGTGTGTGTGTGTGTGTGTATGTGTGTGTGTGTGTGTGTGTGTGTGTGTGTGTAATTGGGGACGATCAGTGAGACATAGATAAACAAGCAGTATAGAAAGGTTCCTGATCCTTATAGAGATCATATGCATAGGAGTTTATAACAAAAGTACTCAGAGTCTTCCTACCTTGGAGAGGTGGATGGATGCTGTTCCTTTTTCTTTGCATTGCCTACTTTTTGACTGGGATGAAAACATTCATTCCTCCACACCAGTCATTCACAACTTCCTTTGTCAAATGGCCTTGGCATCATTTCTTCTAGCAATCAAAAGGACTGAAAGCTGGTATGTGTTTCATTTAAGCATCTTTCAGAAAGAGTAATTTGATAAGAAGACTACACTGAGGAGAAGGTACAAACGTGGGACACTGGAGACAAGAAAGAAAAAGGATCACCGCACAGCTGAATAGTGTGAGAAAGTATGGGTGTAAGGGTTTGATGTTCCCAATGGAGACTGAGTAGCACAGGGGGAAAGTTATCAGCAGCAATGTTGACTTTAATGAATGCAAAACTGAAGCTTTCTACATATATTGATTATATATTGACTCAAAAAACTACATCATGGTGTTTTGATACATTTTTTTTTTTTTGGTTTTTTTTTTTTGGTGCTGGGGACCGAACCCAGGGCCTTGCGCTTCCTAGGTAAGCGCTCTCACCGCTGAGCTAAATCCCCAGCCCCATTTTTTTTTAAAAATAGGACACAGGGCTTCATGAGTGTTTGAATTTTCTGTGCACAACACACTTTCTATGAAATGAGACCAAATACTGTACTGGTCTTTATTTTGCCTGAGTGTTGCAGATTTCCTATCGAATGCACATAGCACCAGGGTGGCATGCACTGTTACTTCTTTTAGAGTCCAATTTCCCACTTTGGCAAGAAATATAGACAAATCCATATGACACTGAAATATATTTCAAGAAGGTTATTTTTAAAGGGGGGCATATGACTTAGTGAAATTTCCTCCTGTCCTAAGATGTCTCTCTTTGCTCTCCTTACAAGTCTAAACTGCTGGCTATTTTTAATTCTGTCCTTGATTCCTTTCTTTTGTTTTCCACTTAATATAGATGTTAATTTTAGATGGCTCTCTTCTTTGTCACCAAACACTTCCTGTGTGCTCTTACATCCAACCGTGTTCTTATTCTCATTTTTAAAAATAAAGAAGACACTTTCTGAGATCCTATTTCAAAAGCTTTAAATATGTTATTTCTATTGTTAGATAAGTTAATAGCACAAAATCCATGCGACTGAGACCCTATTGTAAACCCCCAGTTCCACGAAGTTGATTAAGGAGGATCTTTTATAACTGAGTCTGGTTCTCATTAAAAAAAAATTAAAAACAGCATATTTTAAATTTTTTTATTATTATTATTAACTTGAATATTTCTTATATACATTTCGAGTGTTATTCCCTTTCCCGGTTTCCGGGCAAACATCCCCCTCCCCCCTCCCCTTCCTTATGGGTGTTCCCCTCCCCACCCTCCCCCTATTGCCGCCCTCCCCCCAACTGTCTAGTTCACTGGGGGTTCAGTCTTAGCAGGACCCAGGGCTTCCCCTTCCACTGGTGCTCTTACTAGGATATTCATTGCTACCTATGAGGTCAGAGTCCAGGGTCAGTCCATGTATAGTCTTTAGGTAGTGGCTTGGTCCCTGGAAGCTCTGGTTGCTTGGCATTGTTGTACATATGGGGTCCTCGAGCCCTTCAAGCTCTTCCAGTTCTTTTCTCTGATTCCTTCAACGGGGGTCCTATTCTCAGTTCAGTGGTTTTTGCTGACATTCGCCTCTGTATTTGCTGTATTCTGGCTGTGTCTCCTCAGGAGCATCTACACTTCTGCACTTCTTTGCTTCATCCATCTTATCTAATTGGGTGGCTGTATATATATGGGCCACATGTGGGCAGGCTCTGAATGGGTGTCCCTTCAGTCTCTGTTTTAATCTTTGCTCTCTCTTCCCTGCCAAGGGTATTCTTGTTCCCTTTAAAGAAGGAGTGAAGCATTCACATTTTGATCATCCGCCTTGAGTTTCATTTGTTCTAGGCATCTAGGGTAATTCAGGCATTTGGGCTAATAGCCACTTATCAATGAGTGCATACCATGTATGTCTTTCTGTGATTGGGTTAGCTCACTCAGGATGATATTTTCTAGTTCCAACCATTTGCCTACAAATTTCATAAAGTCGTTGTTTTTGATAGCTGAGTAATATTCCATTGTGTAGATGTACCACATTTTCTGTATCCATTCCTCTGTTGAAGGGCATCTGGGTTCTTTCCAGCTTCTGGCTATTATAAATAAGGCTGCAATGAACATAGTGGAGCACGTGTTTTTTATATGTTGGGGCATCTTTTGGGTATATGCCCAAGAGAGGTATAGCTGGATCCTCAGGCAGTTCAATGTCCAATTTTCTGAGGAACCTCCAGACTGATTTCCAGAATGGTTGTACCAGTCTGCAATCCCACCAACAATGGAGGAGTGTTCTCTTTCTCCACATCCTCGCCAGCATTTGCTGTCACCTGAGTTTTTGATCTTAGCCATTCTCACTGGTGTGAGGTGAAATCTCAGGTTGTTTTGATTTGCATTTCCCTGATGACTAAAGATGTTGAACATTTCTTTAGGTGTTTCTCAGCCATTCGGCATTCCTCAGCTGTGAATTCTTTGTTTAGCTTCGAACCCCATTTTTAATAGGGTTATTTGTCTCACTGCGGTCTAACTTTTGAGTTCTTTGTATATTTTGGATATAAGGCTCTATCTGTTGTAGGATTGGTAAAGATCTTTTCCCAATCTGTTGGTTGCCATTTTGTCCTAAACCACAGTGTCCTTTGCCTTACAGAAGCTTTGCAGTTTTATGAGATCCCATTTGTCGATTCTTGATCTTAGAGCATAAGCCATTGGTGTTTTGTTCAGGAAATTTTTCCAGTGCCCATGTGTTCCAGATGCTTCCCTAGTTTTTCTTCTATTAGTTTGAGGTGTCTGGTTTGATGTGGAGGTCCTTGATCCACTTGGACTTAAGCTTTGTACAGGGTGATAAGCATGGATCGATCTGCATTCTTCTACATGTTGACCTCCAGTTGAACCAGCACCATTTGCTGAAAATGCTATTTTTTTCCATTGGATGGATTTGGCCTTTGTCAAAAAATCAAGGACCATAGGTGTGGGTTCATTTCTGGGTCTTCAATTCTGTTCCATTGGTCTATCTGTCTGTCTCTATACCAATACCATGCAGTTTTTATCACTATTGCTCTGTAATACTGCTTGAGTTCAGGATAGTGATTCCCTGAAGTCCTTTTTATTGTTGAGGATAGTTTTAGCTATCCTGGTTTTTTGTTATTCCAGATGAATTTGCAAATTGTTCTGTCTAACTCTTTGAAGAATTGATTGGTATTTTGATGGGGATTGCATTGAATCTGTAGATCGCTTTTGGTAAAAATGGCCATTTTTACTATATTAATCCTGCCAATCCATGAGCATGGGAGATCTTTCCACCTTCTGAGGTCTTCTTCAATTTCTTTCTTCAGTGTCTTGAAGTTCTTATTGTACAGATCTTTTACTTGCTTGGTTAAAGTCACACCGAGGTACTTTTTTATATTATTTGGGTCTATTATGAAGGGTGTCGTTTCCTAATTTCTTTCTCGGCTTGTTTCTCTTTTGTGTAGAGGAAGGCTACTGATTTATTTGAGTTAATTTTATACCCAGCCACTTTGCTGAAGTTGTTTATCAGCTTTAGTAGTTCTCTGGTGGAACTTTTGGGATCACTTAAATATACTATCATATCATCTGCAAATAGTGATATTTTGATTTCTTTCTTTTCCGATCTGTATCCCTTGACCTCCTTTTTTGTTGTCTGATTGCTCTGGCTAGAACTTCAAGAACTATATTGAATAAGTAGGGAGAGAGGGCAGCCTTGTCTAGTCCCTGATTTTAGTGGGATTGCTTCAAGTTTCTCCATTTAGTTTAATGTTAGCCACTGGTTTGCTGTATATGGCTTTTACTATGTTTAGGTATGGGCCTTGAATTCCTATTCTTTCCAGGACTTTTATCATGAAGGGGTGTTGAATTTTGTCAAATGCTTTCTCAGCATCTAATGAAATGATCATGTGGTTTTGTTCTTTCAGTTTGTTTATATAATGGATCACGTTGATGGTTTTCCAGATATTAAACCATCCCTGCATGCCTGGGATGAAGCCTACTTGATCATGGTGGATGATTGTTTTGATGTGCTCTTGGATTCGGTTTGCCAGAATTTTGTTGAGTATTTTAGTGTCGATGTTCATAAGGGAAATTGGTCTGAAGTTCTCTTTCTTTGTTGGGTCTTTGTGTGGTCTAGGTATAAGAGTAATTGTGGCTTCATAGAAGGAATTCAGTAGTGCTCCATCTGTTTCAATTTTGTGGAATAGTTTGGATAATATTGGTATGAGGTCTTCTATGAAAGTCTGATAGAATTCTGCACTAAACCCGTCTGGACCTGGGCTCTTTTTGGTTGGGAGACCTTTAATGACTGCTTCTATTTCCTTAGGAGTTATGGGGTTGTTTAACTGGTTTATATGTTCCTGATTTAACTTCGGTACCTGGTATCTGTCTAGGAAATTATCCATTTCCTGTAGATTTTCAAGTTTTGTTGAATATAGGCTTTTATAGTAAGATCTGATGATTTTTTGAATTTCCTCTGAATCTGTAGTTATGTCTCCCTTTTCATTTCTGATTTTGTTAATTTGGACACACTCTCTGTGTCCTCTCGTTAGTCTGGCTAGGGGTTTATCTATCTTGTTGATTTTCTCAAAGAACCAACTTTTGGTTCTGTTGATTCTTTCTATGGTCCTTTTTGTTTCTACTTGGTTGATTTCAGCTCTGAGTTTGATTATTTCCTGCCTTCTACTCCTCCTGGGTGTATTTGCTTCTTTTTGTTCTAGAGCTTTTAGGTGTGCTGTCAAGCTGCTGACATATGCTCTTTCCTGTTTCTTTCTGCAGGCACTCAGCGCTATGAGTTTTCCTCTTAGCACAGCTTTCATTGTGTCCCATAAGTTTGGGTATGTTGTACCTTCATTTTCATTAAATTCTAAAAAGTTTTTAATTTCTTCTTTATTTCTTCCTTGACCAGGTTATCATTGAGTAGAGCATTGTTCAATTTCCACGTATATGTGGGCATTCTTCCCTTATTGTTATTGAAGACCAGCTTTAGGCAGTGGGTGGTCCGAGCAGCACGCATGGGATTATTTCTATCTTTCTGTACCTGTTGAGGCCCTTTTTTTGACCAATTATATGGTCAATTTTGGAGAATGTACCATGAGGAGCTGAGAAAAAGGTATATCCTTTTGCTTTAGGGTAGAACGTTCTATAAATATCCGTTAAGTCCATTTGGCTCATGACTTCTCTTAGTCTGTCTACGCCTCTGTTTAATTTCTGTTTCCATGATCTGTCCATTGATGAGAGTGGGGTGTTGAAATCTCCTACTATTATTGTGTGAGGTGCAATGTGTTTTGAGCTTTAGTAAGGTTTCTTTTTACGTATGTAGGTGCCCTTGTATTTGGGGCATAGATATTTAGGATTGAGAGTTCATCTTGGTGGATTTTTCCTTTGATGAATATAAAGTGTCCTTCCTTATCTTTTTTGATGACTTTTAGTTGAAAATTGATTTTTATTTGATATTAGAATGGCTACTCCAGCTTGCTTCTTCCGACCATTTGCTTGGAAAGTTGTTTCCCAGCCTTTCACTCTGAGGTAGTGTCTGTCTTTGTCTCTGAGGTGTGTTTCCTGTAGGCAGCAGAATGCAGGGTCCTCGCTATGTATCCAGTTTGTTAATCTATGTCTTTTTATTGGGGAGTTGAGGCCATTGATGTTGAGAGATATTAAGGAATAGTGATTATTGCTTCCTGTTATATTCATATTTGGATGTGAGGTTGTGTTTGTGTGCTTTTCTTCTCTTTGTTTTGTTGCCAAGACGATTAGTTTCTTGCCTCTTCTAGGGTATAGCTTGCCTCCTTATGTTGGGCTTTACCATTTATTATCCTTTGTAGTGCTGGATTTGTAGAAAGATATTGTGTAAATTTGGTTTTGTCATGGAATATCTTGGTTTCTCCATCTATGTTAATTGAGAGTTTTGCAGGATACAGTAGCCTGGGCTGGCATTTGTGTTCTCTTAGGGTCTGTATGACATCAGTCCAGGATCTTCTGGCCTTCATAGTTTCTGAGAAGTCTGTGTGATTCTGATAGGTCTGCCTTTATATGTTACTTGACCTTTTTCCCTTACTGCTTTTAATATTCTTTCTTTATTTTGTGCGTTTAGTGTTTTGACTATTATGTGACGGGAGGTGTTTCTTTTCTGGTCCAATCTATTTGGAGTTCTGTAGGCTTCTTGTATACCTATGGGTATCTCTTTTTTTTTTAGGTTAGGAAGTTTTCTTCTATGATTTTGTTGAAGATATTTACTGGTCCTTTGAGCTGGGAGTCTTCACTCTCTTCTATACCTATTATCCTTAGGTTTGATCTTCTCATTGAGTCCTGGATTTCCTGTATGTTTTGGACCAGTAGCTTTTTCCGCTTTTTACATTATCTTTGACAGTTGAGTCAATGATTTCTATGGAATCTTCTGCTCCTGAGATTTCTCTTCCATCTCTTGTATTCTGTTGGTGAAGCTTGTATCTACAGCTCCTTGTCTCTTCTTTTGGTTTTCTATATCCAGGGTTATTTCCATGTGTTCTTTCTTGATTGCTTCTATTTCCATTTTTAATTCCTTCAACTGTTTGATTGTGTTTTCCTGGAATTCTTTCAGGGATTTTTTGCGATTCCTCTCTGTAGGCTTCTACTTGTTCTCTAAGGAGTTCTTCACGTCTTTCTTGAAGTCCTCCAGCATCATGATCAAATATGATTTTGAATCTAGATCTTGCTTTTCTGGTGTGTTTGGATATTCCATGCTTGTTTTGGTGGGAGAATTGGGCTCCGATGATGCCATGTAGTCTTGGTTTCTGTTGCTTGTGTTCCGGCGCTTGCCTCTCGCCATCAGATTATCTCTAGTGTTACTTTGTTCTGCTATTTCTGACAGTGGCTAGACTGTCCTATAAGCCTGTGTGTCAGGAGTGCTGTAGACCTGTTTTCCTGTTTTCTTTCAGCCAGTTATGGGGACAGAGTGTTCTGCTTTCGTGTGTGTAGTTTTGCCCTCTACAGGTCTTCAGCTGTTCCTGTGGGCCTGTGTCTTGAGTTCACCAGGCAGGTCACTGCAGAGCAGAAAAGTTGGTCTTACCTGTGGTCCCGAGGCTCAAGTTCGCCTGGGGTGCTGCCCACGGGCTCTCTGCGGTGGCTTCTTTTGCGAGGATCTGCCGGCATACGAGCTGG